>NC_091282.1:1100276250-1100876250 GCF_032444005.1 Ranitomeya imitator | reverse complement strand
GGGTCAGGGGTATGTTTGGATTAAAGTTTCAGTTATAATTGGGGGGTTTCCACTGATTAGGCACATCAGGGGCTCTCCAAACGCGACATGGCGTCCGATCTCAATTCCAGCCAATTCTGCGTTGAAAAAGCAAAACAGTGCTCCTTCCCTTCCGAGCTCTCCCATGCGCGCAAACAGGGGTTTACCCCAACATATAGGGTATCAGCGTACTCAGGACAAATTGGACAACAACTTTGGGGGTTCAATTTCAACTGTTACCCTTGGAAAAATACAAAACTGGGGGCTAAAAAATAATTTTTGTGGAAAAAAAATATATTTTTTATTTTCACGGCTCTGTTTTATAAACTGTAGTGAAACACTTGGAGGTTCAAAGTTCTCACAACACATCTAGATAAGTTCCTTGGGGGTCTAGTTTCCAATATGGGGTCACTTGTGGGGGGTTTCTACTGTTTAGTTACATCAGGGGCTAAGCAAATGCAACGTGATGCCTGCAGACCAATCCATCTAAGTCTGCATTCCAAATGGCGCTCCTTCCTTTCCGAGCTCTGCCATGCGCCAAAACGGTGGTTCCCCCCTACATACTGGGTATCAGCGTACTCAGGACAAATTGGGAAAACAACTTTTTGGGTTCAATTTCAACTGTTACCCTTGGTAAATACAAAACTGGGGGCCAAAAAATAATTTTTGTGGAAATAAACGGATTTTTTTTTTCACGGCTCTGCGTTATAAACTGTAGTGAAACACTTAGGGGTTCAAAGTTCTCACAACACATTTAGATAAGTTCCTTGGGGGTCTAGTTTTCAATATTGGGTCACTTGTAGGGGGTTTCTACTGTGTAGTTACATCAGGGGCTCTGCAAATGCAACATGACTCCTGCAGACCAATCCATCTAAGTCTGCATTCCAAATGGCGCTCCTTCCCTTCCGAGCTCTGCCATGCGCCCAAACGATGGTTCCCCCCCACATATTGAGTATCAGCGTTCTCAGGACAAATTGGACAACAACTTTCAATTTCAACTGTTCCCCTTGGAAAAAAAACAAAACTGGGGGCTAAAAAATAATTTTTGTGGAAAAAAAAAAGGATTTGTTATTTTCACGGCTCTGCGTTATAAACTGCAGTGAAACACTTGGGGGTTCAAAGTTCTCAAAACACATCTAGAGAAGTTCCTTGGGGGGTCTAGTTTCCAAAATGGAGTCACTTGTTGGGGGTTTCTACTGTTTAGGTACATTAGGGGCTCTGTAAACATAATGTGATGCCTGCAGACCATTCCATCTAAAGGCCCCTTCACATTAAGCAACGCTGCAGCGATACCGACAACGATCCGGATCGCTGCAGCGTCGCTGTTTGGTCGCTGGAGAGCTGTCACACAGACAGCTCTCCAGCGACCAACGATCCCGAGGTCCCCGGGTAACCAGGGTAAACATCGGGTTACTAAGCGCAGGGCCGCGCTTAGTAACCCGATGTTTACCCTGGTTACCATCCTAAAAGTAAAAAAAAACAAACGCTTCATACTTACCTACCGCTGTCTGTCCTCCGGCGCTCAGCTTCTCTGCTCTCCTCCTGTACTGGCTGTGAGCACAGCGGCCAGAAAGAAGAGCGGTGACGTCACCGCTCTGCTTTCCGGCTGACCGACGCTCACAGCCAGTACAGGAGGAGTGCAGAGCAGAGCGCCGGGGACAGACAGCGGTAGGTAAGTATGTAGTGTTTGTTTTTTTTTACTTTTACGCTGGTAACCAGGGTAAACATCGGGTTACTAAGCGCGGCCCTGCGCTTAGTTACCCGATGTTTACCCTGGTTACCAGTGAAGACATCGCTGAATCGGTGTCACACACGCCGATCCAGCGATGTCCACGGGAGATCCAGCGACGAAATAAAGTTCTGGACTTTGTTCAGCGACCAACGATCTCCCAGCAGGGGCCTGATCGTTGGTCGCTGTCACACAGAACGATATCCTTAACGATATCGTTGCTACATCACAAAAAGCAACGATATCGTTAACGATATCGTTATGTGTGAAGGTACCTTTAGTCTGCATTCCAAATGGCGCTCCTTCCCTTCCGAGCTCTCCTATGCGCTCAAACAGTGGTTTCCCCCCACATATGGGGTATCAGCATACTCGGGACAAATTGGACAACAACGTCTGTGGTCCAGTTTCTTCAGTTACCCTTGGGAAAATACAAAACTGGGGGCTAAAAAATAATTTTTGTGGGAAAAAATAACTTTTATTTTCACGGCTCTGCGTTATAAACTGTAGTGAAACACTTGGGGGTTCAAAGCCCTCACAACACATCTAGATGAGTTCCTTAGGGGGTCTACTTTCCAAAATGGTGTCACTTGTGGAGGGTTTCAATATTTAGGTACATCAGTGGCTCTCCAAACGCAACATGGCGTCCCATCTCAATTCCAGTCAATTTTGCATTGAAAAGTCAAATGGCACTCCTTTGCTTCCGAGCTCTGCCATGCACCCAAACAGTGGTTTACCATGACATATTGGGTATTGGCGTACTCAGGACAAATTGTACAACGACTTTTGGGGTCCATTTTCTCCTATTACCCTTGGTAAAATAAAACAAATTGGAGCTGAAGTAAATTTTGTGTGAAAAAAAGTTAAATCTTCATTTTTATTTAAACATTCCAAAAATTCCTGTGAAACACCTGAAGGGTTAATAAACTTTTGGAATGTGGTTTTGAGCACCTTGAGGGGTGCAGTTTTTAGAATGGTGTCACACTTGGGTATTTTCTATCATATAGAGCCCTCAAAATGACTTCAAATCAGATGTGGTCCCTAAAAAAAATGGTGTTGTAAAAATGAGAAATTGCTAGTCAACTTTTAACCCTTTTAACTCCCTGACAAAAAAACCTTTTGGTTCCAATAGTGTGCTGATGTAAAGTAGACATGTGGGAAATGTTACTTTTTAAGTATTTTGTGTGACATATCTCTGTGATTTAATTGCATAAAAATTCAAAGTTGGAAAATTGCGAAATTTTCAAAATTTTTGCCAAATTTCTGTTTATTTTCACAAATAAATGCAGGCAATATCAAAGAAATGTTACCACTATCATGAAGTACAATAAGTCACGAGAAAATAGTGTCAGAATCACCGGGATCCATTGAATCGTTCCAGAGTTATAACCTCATAAAGGGACAGTGGTCAGAATTGTAAAAATTGGCCCGGTCATTAATGTGCAAACCACCCTTGGGGGTAAAAGGGTTAAGAGTCCATTGCACAGCTTTAAAAAAATCAACTTCTCTATATGTCTGACAGCCATTCCATTCCAGTGTCAGTTGAATTCCAACCAGAGTACACCTCATTCTACTTAATGTGCTTCTGATTAGGTGATCACCGGAACCAAATCTTATTTAATGAAGGAAAGTAGAAAAACACTGCTGTGGTGTTCACAATCCTCTTGCAATAGGACAAGCTGGATTGCAAAACAAGTGCTAGTAACATCCTTAAAGTAATAGGAATGAAAAAACTAACTTTTAACCATGCCAAAGGAGTTGAAAAGAAAAGTCTTGAGTGAGGAAAAGATGGGCTCAATTCTGGCTTTACTAGCAGAGGGACGCAGAGAGCGTCATGTTGCCTCCATCCTTAAAATTTCTAAAACTACAGTCCATTACAACAAGGTCAAGCAGCAGACATTGGGGACAACAAGCTACAGACCGGCAGAGGGTGAAAACGACTCTCCACTGACTGGGATGACCATTATATTATTCGAATGTCACTCAGCAACCGCAGGATGACATCAAGTGACCTACAAAAGGAATGGCAAATGGCAGCTGGGGTGAATTGCACAGCAAGAACAGTTTGTAACAGGCTCCTAGAGGCAGGTCACATAAAGCTATAAAAAATCCTTTCATCAATGAGAAGCAAAGTATCAGGACTAAGGAAGTGTACCCTCTGGGTCACGGCTCCAGAGCCCCCGAGGGCGAGTGAACCAGATGATACCACCCCCTGTACAGGGAGTGTTAGGGACAGGTCCAAGGAAGGTGAAGCCACAACAGCCGGAGCCAAAGGGACGACTGAAGATAGGACAACGAGAGAATGGAAGACGGATGGAAGACGGAGGTACTGAAGTGACGAGAATGGCGGAGGCACTGGATATATAGAGGAAGCAGAGACAAAGTACTGACTGGTAGATGAAGGCACATGTAAGATGAAAACAATGGAGACTCAGGACTGGCAGGGACGGCAGGAACACAGGACTGGCAGAAACAGCTGACACACAGGACTGGAAGGCACGGCAGGAACACAGGACTGGCAGGGTACGGCAGGAACACAGGACTGGAAGGAACGGCAGGTACTCAGGACTGGAAGGCACGGCAGGAACACAGGACTGGCTGGGTACGGCAGGATCACAGGACTGACAGGAACGGCAGGTACCCAGGACTGGAAGGCATGGCAGGAGCACAGGACTGGCTGGGTACGGCAGGATCACAGGACTGACAGGAACGGCAGGTACTCAGGACTGGAAGGCACGGCAGGAACACAGGACTGGCAGGGTACGGCAAACAGAGAAAGTCAGAGACAAAGCACCGAACAGAGCCTAAGAACCTAAGGTGATGCTGATAATAAGCCAGCGAACGCAATAGATGCAAAGGCGTCTGAGCAGGACAGGCGCTGGGAAGAAGTACCCGATGGGCGCCGCCATATTGGAGGCTGAGCCGCCAGGTCACGACCTCCCAGAAGCCTCAGCGATGAAAGGAGTGCTTCTGCGCATGCGTGGACTGCCGAAAGGACGAGCGCCGGAGAAGCAGGAGGACAAAGGGGAGGAAGGAGCATTGGGAGAGTGCCAGCCGGACAGGTGAGTATGAGGTAATGGCGTAACACAAAGGAGAGCCAGGCTGAAGTTTGCCAAAGATCGTAAGGATTGGACCATAGAGGACTGGAGTAAGGTAATCTTCTCTGATGAGTCTAATTTTCAGCTTTTCCCAACATGTATTCATCTAAATGTTAGACGGAGACCTGGAGAGGCGTACAAACCACAGTGTCTTGCACCCACTGTGAAATTTGGTGGATGATTGTGATGATCTGGGGATGCTTCAGCAAGGCTGGAATTTGGCAGGTTCATTTTTGCAAAGGACGTATAAATCAAGCCGCATACAAGGTTATCCTGGAAAAATAGTTGATTTATTCTGCTCAGGCAATGTTCCCCAACTCTGAGGACTGGTTTTTCCAGCAGGAAAATGCACCATGCCACACAGCTAGGTCAATCAAGGTGTGGATGAAGGACCATCAAATATCAAATCCCTGTCATGGCCAGCCCAATCTCCAGACCTGAACCCCATTGAAAACCTCTAGAATGTAATCAAGAGGAAGATGGATAATCACAAGTCATCAAACAAAGAAGAACTGCTTAAAATTGTGTACCAGGAGTGGCATAAGGTCACCCAAAAGCAGTATAAAAGACTGGTGGAAAGCATGCCAAGATGCATGAAAGCTGTGCTTAAAAATCATGGTTATTCCGCAAAATATTGATTTCTAAACTCTTCCTGAGTTAAAACATTAGTATTGTTGTTTCTAAATTATTATGAACTTGATTTTTTGTTGCATTATTTGAGGTCTGCAAGCAATGCATTTTTTTTGTGTTATTTTGACCATTTCGCATTTTCTGAAAATAAATTCAAAATGTATTGCCTTTGGAACTTCGGAGACAATTTACATTTTACTCAAAAATATACCTATAAAGAGAAAAATCAGACAAGCTGAAAATTTTGCAGTGGTCTCTTAATTTTTGCCAGAGCTCTGTATCTTTCCTATATTTAATATTAGAATTTAGTACATTTATCTGTTGAGGAGAGGTCTTTTGCAGTCACCCCTAACCCTCTGACCAGCCTGTTAACCCTCTCAATGGCACAGAGACAAAAGTGAGTTAAATCTTCCTCATGTGTCTGCAAAAAGTGTCTAGACACATTAGATGGACTTGGTTCCTTGGGGTCTGAAGCATCTCTGACATTGCTCTCTAATTCTTTGTTTTTTTTTTATAACATAAACTTTGTTGGTTCCAGAGTAAGAAGATACATTGACAATAGCCATTCAAATAATTGCAATCGTTAACCAATAGTACAAGATTTGGTCAATATTCCAAACTACTTCCTTACAAAGAACCAGAGAATTTTTGACAATAACCCAGACTTACGCAAATAACCCAAATAACACAAATAATTGCTCTTTTTGGTAATGTCAGTTATGAAGTGCTTACCTTGACAATTTATGAATGCTACATAACAAATATCAGGTATTCTATGATGCCTAATTGTAAACAAACGATTATAATGGATATTTATGTTAGGAGTTTTAATTTCTGTTAATCACAAGAGTACTTTGAGTAAATAAACCATTTTTTCCCGGTTTCCCAAAACTTTAAATTGTTTAGCCCGGCCCAGGCGACTGGCTATCATGTGTTCCATAATACATTTATAATACATTTTTCTCATTGTCTTCTGAAGGAAGGAATTGAAACACTTTTCCAATTATTATTATTATTATTATTTATTGTTATAGCGCAATTTATTCCATGGCGCTTTACATGTGAGGAGGCGTATACATAATAAAAACAAGTACAATAATCTTAAACAATACAAGTCATAACTGGTACAGGAGGAGAGAGGACCCTGCCCGTGAAGGCTCACAATCTACAAGGGATGGGTGAGGATACAGTAGGCGAGGATTCTTTGCTATATTGACTCTTGTAGCTGTAAGGATGTGGCTTGTAATTACTGCGTCCTCGTATTGGAGTCGCTCCAATTTCATTAATAATAAATCTGTTGCAGGATCCCACACTATGTTATATCCCAGTAGGTCTGAAATCATACTATAAATCTGTAACCAGTAAGTGCGGATTAGGGGACATGACCACCAAATATGCAACAAATCACCCACCTCTGATTGACACCTCCCGCATAAAGCTGATGTTTGTGGAATACCTTATTGAGACGATACGGGGTGAAATGCCACCTGTACAAGATCTTCCTAGAGGTTTCTAAATGGTTCATGCAATGTGAAGACTTTTTGTCTATCTGGAATGCCTGTGACCATTCTTCCTGGATAAAAGTACAGCCTAAGGCTCTTTCCCACCTTGGAACAAAAGACAAAGATTTAAGCTCAGTGAAAGAATTTATAGCTTCATATGCCTTTAGAAGAGTCCCTATTAATAGAAAAATAGTATTCATAATCAGATTTTAAGCTTTCTAACCCATTATTCATACTGTTCATAAAATGTCTAATTTGAAGATATTTGAAAAGTCTCTCTTATTAATGCTATATTTATCCACCAGTGAAGAAAATGGAGACAGAGCATTAGCTTGCATCAAGCTCCCCAATCGAGTTATCTAATTCTTTGTTTTAACTTGCGAGTAGTACACCATATATAGGAAAGTGCACATAAATCACAGTGTGCGTGATAAACAAGCTATGTAGAGTTGCAGTTCAGGAATTATTTTAATTTATACACACTAATATTACTGGTGTTAAAAATTACAGTGGTTTTATTTGCTTACTTGCAACATGTGCATCTCTGCATTATACATTTATAGAAGCCCTTATCACTTAACCAAGACCTGGGTTCATATCCCACCAAGGACAACATCTGCAAGGACTAGTTTCTATATTCTCTCTGGTTTCCTCCCACACTCCAAAGACATACTGATAGGGAATCTAGATTGTGAGCCCCAATGGGGAAAGTTCCAGTAATGCCTTAAAAGTGCTGTGGAATTAATGGCGCAATATACCGTAAGTGAGTAAAATAAATAATAATAGAGCATTACCTAATGTAAGTGCCCTTTTTGCTGAAAAACGCAACCATTGAGAACTATGGTCATAAGTTTATCATCCTGAAACAACACCGGAAGAAATCTATTAATAATACATTTTATCTCAGGGAATTCTTTACTATAAGTGGTAACAAAAATCGATTTGTTGCTATTGGGAATAGAATTATTATTATATTTTAGAAGATCCTGCCTATTGATGTTACTAATTTTATCCCTGCATTATTCAAAGTCCAATCTGGATAATGTCTTTCCTTTAACCTTGAACATAGGGACATGACTGTAAGTATCATTGTCAATACAATTCCTACTTGAACGGGTCAACTCGCCTATCGGTACATCCTTGATGGTATTCTAGAGTGGCATGAATTACTGGCATTTAGGATGATATTACCTGATACTTACGATAAGTATGAGTTTTAACGAACCAGCACTTGGCCCCTCTGCCTGATGTCACTATTACGTCAGAAGGATCACATAATGCGGTCCCCCCACTTTCACCAATGTGATGTTTCGCACCCCCTGGGACACGTAAGGTCAGCTTGGTACATTTTTACACACCCCCTGTCCACTCGGGCCCAGGGAGGCACAGAGAGTGAGAGGATGTGGCACACGCAGATGCTGATGTGGCACCACACTCGCCCATAACCCTGACAGGCCGAGAGGCCCCTTTCACTAGCATCAGTGAAACAGCGACTGGTCAGCCTAGTAAGACTTCCACCAGTTCCTTATTAGATATAAAACCGGTCCTTTAAAGGGATTATATCGGGCCAAAAACCAGCGCCGGTAACATGGAAAGTTAAGCTGAGAAACGGACGTGTGGATTCGTGGATCGATATAAAAGAGCAGTCCAGAGTTAAATTATATATTTAGTCACCTTAATGGCATACTAGACAATACACAATATACAGTACAGACCAAAAGTTTGGACACACCTTGTCATTTAAAGATTTTTCTGTATTTTCATGACTATGAAAATTGTAAATTCACACTGAAGGCATCAAAACTATGAGTTAACACATGTGGAATTATATACTTAGCAAAAAAAATGTGAAGCAACTGAAATTATGTCTTATATTCTAGGTTCTTCAAAGTGGCCACCTTTTGCTTTGATGACTGCTTTGCACACTCTTGGCATTCTCTTGATGAGCTTCAATAGGTAGTCACCGGAAATGGTTTTCACTTCACAGGTGTGCCCTGTCAGGTTTAATGTGGGATTTCTTGCCTTATAAATGGGGTTGGGACCATCAGTTGTGTTGTGCAGAAGTCTGGTGGATACACAGCTGATAGCCCTACTGAATAGACTGTTAGAATTTATATTATGGCAAGAAAAAAGCAGCTGAGTAAAGAAAAATGAGTGGCATTACTTTAAGAAATGAAGGTCAGTCAGTCCGAAAAATTGGGAAAACTTTGAAAGTCTCCCCAAGTGCAGTGGCAACAACCATCAAACGCTACAAAGAAACTGGCTCACATGAGGACCACCCAGGAAAGGAAGACCAAGAGTCACCTCTACTTCTGAGGATAAGTTTTTCCGAGTCACCAGCCTCAGAAATCGCAGGTTAACAGCAGTTCAGATTAGAGACCAGGTCAATGCCACACTGAGTTTTAGCAGCAGACACATCTCTACAACAACTGTTAAGAGGAGACTTTGTGCAGCAGGCCTTCATGGTAAAATAGCTTCTAGGAAAAAACTGCTAAAGACAGGCAACAAGCAGAAGAGACTTGTTTTGGCTAAAGAACACAAGGAATGGACATTAGACCAGTGGAAATCTGTGCTTTGGTCTGATGAGTCCAAATTTGAGATCTTTGGTTCCAACCACCGTGTCTTTGTGTGATGCACAAAAGGTGAACGGATGGACTCTACATGCCTGGTTCCCACCGTGAAGCATGGAGGAGGAGGTGTGATGGTGTGGGGGTGCTTTTCTTGTGACACTGTTGGGGATTTATTCAAAATTAAAGGCTAAGAGTGTGCAAAGCAGTCATCAAAGCAAAAGGTGGCTACTTTGAAGAACCTAGAATATAAGACATATTTACAGTTGTTTCACACTTTTTTGTTAAGTATAAAATTCCACATGTGTTAATTCATAGTTTTGATGTCTTCAGTGTGAATTTACAATTTTCATAAGTATGAAAATAAAAAAACATCATTAAATGAGAAGGTGTGTCCAAATTTTTGGTCTGTACTGTACATAATGGTTATACATATACAATGGTCAGATATGTAAATACAGATAATGGTAGTACAAAAGATATGAGGAAATGGATCATGTCAATATCCAGGTTGATGTTCGACCATGTGTGTGCTGGGCCATAGGGGGCATAGGCTGCCAGCTTGTTCCTAGGTTCTTCAGAGTACATTCCTCGACATGACCCCAACTGCAAGCATAACAGAGAAATCAACCATATGGCCTTGTACTAGCCTTTATCCTCATTTGGTCACTGCCATCCTGACCTCTGGACTAAACTTAGATCCCCTCCCCTTGCTTCTAACAGCTAAAAACTCCAAAGCCAAAGATGGGTCATGATTCCTTTAATGACGGTATTAGGGAGGCTATTTTGGCGCCATCGGGTCCAGCTGGGCCCCTGCTACTCATTGAGACCAAGCACAGTTTTGCTACCTAGCTCCTATTAGCCATTCTACGTATCTCCCCACCCTGTGGTGCTAGAATGGATCGAGACCATTGAAGGTGTTCTGCCTGTTCCAGAGATCTTGAAAATATAACCAGTGTGTGGCTGGGACCTACGGTAAGTTCATATTCTCATTATAAAATCCAAGCTGTCTGACCAAAGCAGTTAGCATGGTTTGGATCCACAGAGGGTTTTCCTGTACTAGCTGGTTGATGGGGGTGTGAATTTTTTATTTGAAGCCAAGAAGCTGGGCCTCGCTGCTGAGCCAGGTTGACCTATTACAGCTGCACATTTTCAGAAGAATTGTAAGCTGTCAATAAATCCCCCTATCCTTCACACGAGTATCCACTCTATTATCTTTGGAAGTTAAAATTAAAACTAAAAATAGAATCCTTTTACCAATGATTGGTAAATGCAAGCTTGTATTGATTATCAGTCAAATATTGCATGAAGTGTGGTATGGTTGCCTGGTCACATGATCAAATTAAGATACAGTCATCAATATAGCAACCATGCCACACCACATATTGAAAAAAAGGATTTGCGGTGTAAAAAAAAAAATTCCTCCAAAACAGTCACATATTAATTTGCGACAGATGCAGAATGTTTAGCCACCATGGGTAAGGATAAGGTAAAGTATCACGGCAGCTAAAGTATCGAGACGCTGCAGTTATTTCAACGGCCGTTAGTCACGGCAGGAGTCAGGACCCCACTATGTATCTGTCTATTTTGGGTATGTCTGCAAAGTAAGCACTTCTTATTACTTGGATCTAGCTTTTCTATTAACCCATCTAACTCCTTCACCATGTTTTCATATGCCCTTACAGTGTTTGCTCCACTAATCCTCACTCTCCTTCGCTATCCCCAAACCCCAGCACCCTCTAACCAAATAATCATCTTCCCTTCCCTCTTTCCTCCACACCTGACCTCTGCTGAGCTGCTCCTCAACCCCAAATCTGTCCTAATAAAATACAGTACAAGCCAGCCTCTCTCTCCCACCTTCTCTCCCTTTCTTTGCTTCTCCTCACTGCTGGCGACATATCTCCCAACTCTGGTCCCCCACAGCTCATACCTCCCATTAATACCCCCTCCTACCACTCTCTATCTAATATGAACTACTGCAATCTTTCCAACTTAAAACCCATGCCCCTGACGCCCACTCCCCTGCACCCTCTCTATGGAGCACTCAGGAATGCCTGCTCAACCTGCAATAAGCTTCATGTGATTCACAACCTTTTTCTCTCTCAAGTTTGCCTTCCTCGGCCTCACAGAAACATGGCTAAGACCCTCTGACACGCCTCCCCTGCTGTGCTGTGTTATGGCGGCCTCCATTTCACCCACACGCCTCCCACTGGCAACAGACATGGTGGAGGAGTGGGTTTTCTCCTTTCTTCTAACTGCACTTTTAACCCAATCCCACCTCTACGCTCCCTTATCCTCCCCTCTTTTGAAGTCCACTCTGTCCGCATCAACTCTCTCTCCTCCAACCTCCAAGTGGCTGTCGTATGCAGACCTCCGGGCGTGGCCACTGCCTTTATTGACCAATTTTCTACCTGGCGTCTTCGCTTTCTTTCCACTGACATTCCCACTATCATCATGGGTGACTTCAGCATCCCCACTAATACCCTTCAGTCAACAGCCCGAAAAACTTCTGTCCCTTGCTTCATCTTTTGGACTTACTCAGTGGTCCTCTGCAGCCACCCACACAAACGGACATACACTAGACCTGGTCTTCACTCGTCTCTGCTCTCTGTCTAACTTCACCACCTCCCCTCTCCCTCTATCCGACCACCATCTGCTCACTTTCTCATTCCTGTCCTCCTTACCAGTCAACCATGTCCAGTAACATGCACACCCCCACAGAAACCTCGTACACCTAGACACCCACACACTCTGACTCTATCCTACCAGTGGCATCCATATCCTCACTCCATGACACAGAGAGTGCCACTGCTTTCTACAATGCCACTCTCACATCAGCTATTGACACGGTTGCCCCTCTCATTCAAGGCAGAGTGCGATGTATCAATAGACAACCCTGGCACAATAACACCACTAAAAAGCTTATGCAAGTGTCCACGGTTGCAGAGCGGCGTTGGGAGAAAACACATTCGCAAGACGACTTCACTGCATTTAAACAGGCAACATTCGCTTTCAAATCTGCTCTCACCTCTGCTAAACAAACCTACTGTTAGGGCTGGCGGAACACACCGAGTAAATGTATATGTTAAATAGGTGCGTTCGCAATCCGATGTCCACCGTGCAGGAGAGAAACCTGCTTCTAGCAAATGGTGGCGTTATATGGTGGTATAAGCAAACTCTGCTACTTCACAGAATCGCAAAGATATCAAAACGCTGTGCCCTGTTAACCTCAGAGAGGATCACAGCTACCTAAGTGAGCAAAAGCAAAGAGTGGTCATGCAGTCAGCCCAGCACACGAACAACTCCTCTCTGGTGGAGCCGGAATTCCAGTGGCTATATGCCAGCCCTGAAGCCATACACACAGAACTCCTCACCGGAGGTGCCGGTATTCTAGGGGCTTATTTCAGCCAACCCTGACCACATGCATACATGACCACAAGATATCAAAAGCTCATAACATAGGTCGATACTAGTGCATGGCCGTGCAGCCATGCAAACCTTTTATAGCTGCAATTCAATCAGATAAGCAACCAATTGTATGCAAAATATACTTTGTCTAGCACTGTTGACAAACAAATCCTCCCAAAAAAATAGTGCAAAAAGACGGTATAAAATTAATTATTTTATTGAAAATAAAGTAAATATATATTTAATTATAAAAATTATTCAATATCACAGCTGATGGAAGCACATACAATAATAAGTATAAAGGTATAAGAACATATAACTAATGTATAATTGTTGCCAGGCAATGCAGAAAATATATAAAACGTTATAGGTAGCAAAACACTAAGCCCTCAAGAACATATATTAAGAATAAAATATTCGATAAATTTATATATGTATATATCTCCACAGCAGCACAAAATTATTATTACCCAAAAAAAACAAAGTGCATAAGTGCTGTGCAAAAACATCAGACATATAGCAATGAGGAATAAGTATATCCAGAAAATTCAATTAAAGTGCCACAAAAATAGAAAAAAATAAATAAATATATGAAGATTTATATAGAAAAGATTTTTTGGACATAAAATGCAATAGCATGTGCAATGTTGCAAAATCTAGAAAACCGCAAAACGATGCTAAAGTGCAAAAGGTGCTGAAAGCTATTCCATTGAAGGGAGATATATAAAATGTAACACAATCACTGTTACTTGTTGCATCACAGAGACCATCTATGTACGGTACTCCAAGGGGCTATATAAAGTGTTAAAATGCTAAGTGTGATAAAACTACAAGTGTCTGGCAAATAATAAAGTCACAAATATGTACAGTCACTCATACCTAAATGCTCCTCGTTCCCTACGTACGTTTCGGCGTTTAGCCTTCTTCCGGGGGCGTGTACAATTTGGCCCAGGGCGTGCGTATTTATCTCAAAATTGACCAATAAGATACCGGACATTGCATGCTGGGCGATTACAAGCGGCGCGTGCGCAGACGCCAAGCCACCGAACACATCCGCCCAGCGTCACCAGGGCAACGCGCACCGGACAGAGAAACCCGCCCACATGACGTGGCGGGGTCTCACCAAGAACGCGCTGCCTAGGAAACAGACGCCAGGACGAATGCGGCCGGCAGCAAGAAAGACCGCGCAAGCGCACAACCGCCCGCACACAAGTCCTGTAAAGAAGGAAGTGAGGAAGAACTATTCTGGGTTTGTGCATACCACTATGAATATCAACAAATAGTGGCGCAAATTGGGAGCCTATAAAGCAAATATTCTAAATATATGAATATATATATATATAATTGTAAGCAAAGAAATTAATGAATAATAAATAATATAAATAGAGTGTCGCAATAAATAATACAATAAATAATATATTGTGATGCCATAATAATAATAATAAATAAAACTATATAAATACACATATTATCTAGCACCCATATAGATAGATCTAATATGGTGTAGAAAATTAATTATAATGGAAACTATATTACAAATGGTGTTATATTAAACAATATCTACAATTAATGTCTATGAAGGAATATATGTACAAAATACATATATATATACATATATACAATGTACATACACACATATACATACAATACTATTATATTAGAAAAACAAGTGAAAATTGAAAAAATAATTGAATAAATAATGAAAATAATAATAATATATATACATAAATACATAATCCCTGATTAAAACCATATAGAAGACCTCCAATATAGACAATATAATAACTACAAACAAATATTTAATATTAAAGAAGGTCCTATGATTATCTTGATAGAAGCGACAAATCCATATCTTCTCTCTGCTAACAGGCTGGAAACCAATCCCAGAATATATACAAGTAGATGAATATGCTAAAAGTGCAAAAACAATTTTTTATTAAAATGCAATAATATACACTCCTATAAAATATACTAATGTTAAAAATAGATAAAAATTAATAAAACAAAGTGACAAACAGATGATCAGAGAAATGGTGAATAACTTAGACTCTCATTAAGACCCAAAGGTTGTAAAGTACGAAGCGTCCAGATCCACCTTGTTTCTTTCTGAGCGAGCCTACGACTAACATTGCCGCCACGTAGATCTGATATAATTCTGTCAATACCGATTACTCGAAGACCAGTCGGATCGCAATTATGATAGGTCTTGAAATGCCTAGGTACTGTTTTCAAATGTTCCATTGTTGTTTCCTTTTCTGCAGCAATAATTTCCCTCACATGTTCCCGTACACGTAGTTTTAAGGATCTAGTTGTGAGCCCAACATAGATTTTTGAACATGGACATGTGGCATGGTATATGACAGCTTTAGTATTGCACGTAATAGCCTGTGTTATCTTATAAGATTTATTGTCAGATCCGACAAACATAGAGGCATTATCAATGTTCGAACAGGCAATACAATTGCCACATGGGGCACAACCCCATTTATCAATGGGTTTGGGAAATAGAGAGGGAAACAATGTAGATTGGGTATTGACTGGATAAAAACTCTTAGTCAGATGATCTTTTAAATTACGGGCCCGACGTGCTGTTATGCAGGGTCGTTCTGGTAAATATTCCTTTAAAATTGGATCACTGGTAAGTATAGTCCAATGCTTGGATAATATATCTCGCATTGCATCCCATTGTGAATGATATTCCGTGACTAACCGAACTTTGGTATCATTTTTTATTTTGTGTTTTGGAAAGATTAGACTCTCACGCTCTGTCTTCATAGCACGATAATAAGCTTTCTTGATACTTCTATTGCTATATCCCCGATCACTAAATCTCTTCTTCATATCGTCAGCTCGCAATTTAAAGTCATCAAACGATGAGCATAGACGCCGAAGTCTCAAGAACTGCCCAGTTGGAATGGCGTTGATGACATGTTTGGGATGTGCTGAGGATTGTCGGATCTGACAATAAATCTTATAAGATAACACAGGCTATTACGTGCAATACTAAAGCTGTCATATACCATGCCACATGTCCATGTTCAAAAATCTATGTTGGGCTCACAACTAGATCCTTAAAACTACGTGTACGGGAACATGTGAGGGAAATTATTGCTGCAGAAAAGGAAACAACAATGGAACATTTGAAAACAGTACCTAGGCATTTCAAGACCTATCATAATTGCGATCCGACTGGTCTTCGAGTAATCGGTATTGACAGAATTATATCAGATCTACGTGGCGGCAATGTTAGTCGTAGGCTCGCTCAGAAAGAAACAAGGTGGATCTGGACGCTTCGTACTTTACAACCTTTGGGTCTTAATGAGAGTCTAAGTTATTCACCATTTCTCTGATCATCTGTTTGTCACTTTGTTTTATTAATTTTTATCTATTTTTAACATTAGTATATTTTATAGGAGTGTATATTATTGCATTTTAATAAAAAATTGTTTTTGCACTTTTAGCATATTCATCTACTTGTATATATTCTGGGATTGGTTTCCAGCCTGTTAGCAGAGAGAAGATATGGATTTGTCGCTTCTATCAAGATAATCATAGGACCTTCTTTAATATTAAATATTTGTTTGTAGTTATTATATTGTCTATATTGGAGGTCTTCTATATGGTTTTAATCAGGGATTATGTATTTATGTATATATATTATTATTATTTTCATTATTTATTCA
Source organism: Ranitomeya imitator (assembly GCF_032444005.1). NCBI lineage: Eukaryota > Metazoa > Chordata > Amphibia > Anura > Dendrobatidae > Ranitomeya > Ranitomeya imitator. The sequence continues at coordinate 1,100,859,618 of NC_091282.1, read as the reverse complement.
ATTATTTTTTCAATTTTCACTTGTTTTTCTAATATAATAGTATTGTATGTATATGTGTGTATGTACATTGTATATATGTATATATATATGTATTTTGTACATATATTCCTTCATAGACATTAATTGTAGATATTGTTTAATATAACACCATTTGTAATATAGTTTCCATTATAATTAATTTTCTACACCATATTAGATCTATCTATATGGGTGCTAGATAATATGTGTATTTATATAGTTTTATTTATTATTATTATTATGGCATCACAATATATTATTTATTGTATTATTTATTGCGACACTCTATTTATATTATTTATTATTCATTAATTTCTTTGCTTACAATTATATATATATATATTCATACATTTAGAATATTTGCTTTATAGGCTCCCAATTTGCGCCACTATTTGTTGATATTCATAGTGGTATGCACAAACCCAGAATAGTTCTTCCTCACTTCCTTCTTTACAGGACTTGTGTGCGGGCGGTTGTGCGCTTGCGCGGTCTTTCTTGCTGCCGGCCGCATTCGTCCTGGCGTCTGTTTCCTAGGCAGCGCGTTCTTGGTGAGACCCCGCCACGTCATGTGGGCGGGTTTCTCTGTCCGGTGCGCGTTGCCCTGGTGACGCTGGGCGGATGTGTTCGGTGGCTTGGCGTCTGCGCACGCGCCGCTTGTAATCGCCCAGCATGCAATGTCCGGTATCTTATTGGTCAATTTTGAGATAAATACGCACGCCCTGGGCCAAATTGTACACGCCCCCGGAAGAAGGCTAAACGCCGAAACGTACGTAGGGAACGAGGAGCATTTAGGTATGAGTGACTGTACATATTTGTGACTTTATTATTTGCCAGACACTTGTAGTTTTATCACACTTAGCATTTTAACACTTTATATAGCCCCTTGGAGTACCGTACATAGATGGTCTCTGTGATGCAACAAGTAACAGTGATTGTGTTACATTTTATATATCTCCCTTCAATGGAATAGCTTTCAGCACCTTTTGCACTTTAGCATCGTTTTGCGGTTTTCTAGATTTTGCAACATTGCACATGCTATTGCATTTTATGTCCAAAAAATCTTTTCTATATAAATCTTCATATATTTATTTATTTTTTTCTATTTTTGTGGCACTTTAATTGAATTTTCTGGATATACTTATTCCTCATTGCTATATGTCTGATGTTTTTGCACAGCACTTATGCACTTTGTTTTTTTTGGGTAATAATAATTTTGTGCTGCTGTGGAGATATATACATATATAAATTTATCGAATATTTTATTCTTAATATATGTTCTTGAGGGCTTAGTGTTTTGCTACCTGTAACGTTTTATATATTTTCTGCATTGCCTGGCAACAATTATACATTAGTTATATGTTCTTATACCTTTATACTTATTATTGTATGTGCTTCCATCAGCTGTGATATTGAATAATTTTTATAATTAAATATATATTTACTTTATTTTCAATAAAATAATTAATTTTATACCGTCTTTTTGCACTATTTTTTTGGGAGGATTTGTTTGTCAACAGTGCTAGACAAAGTATATTTTGCATACAATTGGTTGCTTATCTGATTGAATTGTTGTTTTTCTGTGTTTTCACAGATTTTGTTGACCTTATTTGTATGATGGACTATAAGGCCAGAGAAATATCCTGGCAGAACCAGCTGACTGGTGTTTTCAATTTCAAACAGGGTAATGGTGATTTTGATGATCAGAGAAAGTCTATTGACTTACAAAATAGTATTAAACAATTATTATATAAAAGAATGAAAATTTATTGGAACAAAGCTTTTTTGGAGAACTATATTAGACTCAAATTGATACCCAGAGGGTTAAGGATTAATGTGTTCCCATCCTTTCCGGTTGAGGATATGGTGTTTATAACTGACTGGGAGGAGGTTTGCTCTCAAAGCTCAACTAAATTTATGGAACTATTGATCGGGCTTAATACTAAATCATTGGTAACGTTAGATTCCCAGATTGACACGGCTCAGACAAATTTAAAATCAATATGCTCTAGTGAAGATCTTAGTGCATTTTCTCTGAAAATGAATAAACATTTTGATGAGTGGGAATCACAGATTCGTGAGACACATTCAAAGAAGTTATCAAGAGATATGAATGATTACAAACAGAAGAAAGTATACAGATGGAAACGACCAAATATGCCCCCCCATAGTGAAAGATCAACTTCGGTTTCTTCTGTTTCATCTTCTGGTGAATTCTCTGATTCTTCGAGTAACATGATGTCCACTCGATTTGGGAAGCAGAAGAGAAAGTGGGATAGGAAAACTAGTTTTAACAAGCGGAAGGCCACAGCGGATGAAAGCATGAATACCCCAAAGGTGATCAATTTATCGAGTGAACCTTTATCTGAAACTGAGATATCTTTATTAACAAAAGGATTATCATTCTCACCTGCTTCTCGATTTGATCATTTTACAGCAATAAAAGACCTCAATATTTTCGCAAGATCGCTAATATTTAAAAAGTGGTTTCATAATAAAGAGAAACAACAAAATCCTCCTATATTGGAGGAAGAGGAAGTGCTTGAAATTCTGGAACAGTTACAGGAAGAACATGAAGCTATACCACTAGGTAAGATCCCTCAATCTTTAAAGCAAAAATCTCAGAGGTTTCCGTCATTATCAATTTGTCCTAGTGTAGATATTTTTGTACGTATAGTATCAGAGGAGTTTGGGAAAATTCCATCTAATATTTATTCTGACAATTTAACACCGGATGAACGTGCTGCTCTCAACTCATTGAAGAAAAAGAAAGATGTGGTGTTCAAAGCTGCTGATAAAGGGGGCAATATTGTGGTCTGGCCATGTTCTATGTATGAACAAGAAATGAATCGTTTGTTAAAAGATCAACAATGTTACAAAAAATTAACATTTAACCCCCTTATTTCATTTAGGGCCCAATTGGGGGGATTATTACAGACTGCTCGGGATTCTAATATTATTACCAAAGAAATACAGGAACTACTTAATATTAAAGAACCATCAATACCCACAATATATTTATTACCGAAGATTCATAAAGACTCTACTTGTCCCCCAGGTAGGCCCATTATTTCGGGTGTTGGAGGTCTTACGGAAAATGCTTGTCGTTATATTGATTCCCATCTTAAACCCCTTGTTGAGACGTTACCGTCGTATCTATGTGATACTGCTGATTTACTTCGGAAAATTGAGTCTATGATTATTGATGATGACATGATATTGGTAACTTGCGATGTAGAGGCATTGTATACAAGTATAAAGCATGAGGATGGTCTTAAAGCCTCAAGATATTTTTTAAGTATGTTAAATTTTAATATTGAGGAAATTGATTTTCTTATTTTACTTTTAAAATTTATTTTAACTCACAATTTTTTTACTTTTAATGGCTCCTTTTTCCTGCAGCTCCAGGGAACAGCAATGGGTGCAGCTTGTGCACCCTCCTATGCCAACCTGTTCCTGGGGCTGTGGGAGAGGGAGCTGTTTTCCTCGGATACCATGGAACGAGTCGTATTTTGGACCCGTTTTATTGATGATATTTTTTTTATTTGGCGTGGTACTCCTGAGGATCTTTTTAATTTTATCGGTGTTTTAAATTGTAATCAACTCAATATTAAATTAACATGTAATTTTGATTTTAATCATGTTGATTTTTTAGATGTTACTATCCGGCGAGATAATTTTGGTACGTTACAAACGGATATATTTCGTAAAAAAACAGCAGTAAATTCAGTATTACATGCCTCCTCAGCACATCCCAAACATGTCATCAACGCCATTCCAACTGGGCAGTTCTTGAGACTTCGGCGTCTATGCTCATCGTTTGATGACTTTAAATTGCGAGCTGACGATATGAAGAAGAGATTTAGTGATCGGGGATATAGCAATAGAAGTATCAAGAAAGCTTATTATCGTGCTATGAAGACAGAGCGTGAGAGTCTAATCTTTCCAAAACACAAAATAAAAAATGATACCAAAGTTCGGTTAGTCACGGAATATCATTCACAATGGGATGCAATGCGAGATATATTATCCAAGCATTGGACTATACTTACCAGTGATCCAATTTTAAAGGAATATTTACCAGAACGACCCTGCATAACAGCACGTCGGGCCCGTAATTTAAAAGATCATCTGACTAAGAGTTTTTATCCAGTCAATACCCAATCTACATTGTTTCCCTCTCTATTTCCCAAACCCATTGATAAATGGGGTTGTGCCCCATGTGGCAATTGTATTGCCTGTTCGAACATTGATAATGCCTCTATGTTTGTCGGATCTGACAATAAATCTTATAAGATAACACAGGCTATTACGTGCAATACTAAAGCTGTCATATACCATGCCACATGTCCATGTTCAAAAATCTATGTTGGGCTCACAACTAGATCCTTAAAACTACGTGTACGGGAACATGTGAGGGAAATTATTGCTGCAGAAAAGGAAACAACAATGGAACATTTGAAAACAGTACCTAGGCATTTCAAGACCTATCATAATTGCGATCCGACTGGTCTTCGAGTAATCGGTATTGACAGAATTATATCAGATCTACGTGGCGGCAATGTTAGTCGTAGGCTCGCTCAGAAAGAAACAAGGTGGATCTGGACGCTTCGTACTTTACAACCTTTGGGTCTTAATGAGAGTCTAAGTTATTCACCATTTCTCTGATCATCTGTTTGTCACTTTGTTTTATTAATTTTTATCTATTTTTAACATTAGTATATTTTATAGGAGTGTATATTATTGCATTTTAATAAAAAATTGTTTTTGCACTTTTAGCATATTCATCTACTTGTATATATTCTGGGATTGGTTTCCAGCCTGTTAGCAGAGAGAAGATATGGATTTGTCGCTTCTATCAAGATAATCATAGGACCTTCTTTAATATTAAATATTTGTTTGTAGTTATTATATTGTCTATATTGGAGGTCTTCTATATGGTTTTAATCAGGGATTATGTATTTATGTATATATATTATTATTATTTTCATTATTTATTCAATTATTTTTTCAATTTTCACTTGTTTTTCTAATATAATAGTATTGTATGTATATGTGTGTATGTACATTGTATATATGTATATATATATGTATTTTGTACATATATTCCTTCATAGACATTAATTGTAGATATTGTTTAATATAACACCATTTGTAATATAGTTTCCATTATAATTAATTTTCTACACCATATTAGATCTATCTATATGGGTGCTAGATAATATGTGTATTTATATAGTTTTATTTATTATTATTATTATGGCATCACAATATATTATTTATTGTATTATTTATTGCGACACTCTATTTATATTATTTATTATTCATTAATTTCTTTGCTTACAATTATATATATATATATTCATACATTTAGAATATTTGCTTTATAGGCTCCCAATTTGCGCCACTATTTGTTGATATTCATAGTGGTATGCACAAACCCAGAATAGTTCTTCCTCACTTCCTTCTTTACAGGACTTGTGTGCGGGCGGTTGTGCGCTTGCGCGGTCTTTCTTGCTGCCGGCCGCATTCGTCCTGGCGTCTGTTTCCTAGGCAGCGCGTTCTTGGTGAGACCCCGCCACGTCATGTGGGCGGGTTTCTCTGTCCGGTGCGCGTTGCCCTGGTGACGCTGGGCGGATGTGTTCGGTGGCTTGGCGTCTGCGCACGCGCCGCTTGTAATCGCCCAGCATGCAATGTCCGGTATCTTATTGGTCAATTTTGAGATAAATACGCACGCCCTGGGCCAAATTGTACACGCCCCCGGAAGAAGGCTAAACGCCGAAACGTACGTAGGGAACGAGGAGCATTTAGGTATGAGTGACTGTACATATTTGTGACTTTATTATTTGCCAGACACTTGTAGTTTTATCACACTTAGCATTTTAACACTTTATATAGCCCCTTGGAGTACCGTACATAGATGGTTTCTGTGATGCAACAAGTAACAGTGATTGTGTTACATTTTATATATCTCCCTTCAATGGAATAGCTTTCAGCACCTTTTGCACTTTAGCATCGTTTTGCGGTTTTCTAGATTTTGCAACATTGCACATGCTATTGCATTTTATGTCCAAAAAATCTTTTCTATATAAATCTTCATATATTTATTTATTTTTTTCTATTTTTGTGGCACTTTAATTGAATTTTCTGGATATACTTATTCCTCATTGCTATATGTCTGATGTTTTTGCACAGCACTTATGCACTTTGTTTTTTTTGGGTAATAATAATTTTGTGCTGCTGTGGAGATATATACATATATAAATTTATCGAATATTTTATTCTTAATATATGTTCTTGAGGGCTTAGTGTTTTGCTACCTATAACGTTTTATATATTTTCTGCATTGCCTGGCAACAATTATACATTAGTTATATGTTCTTATACCTTTATACTTATTATTGTATGTGCTTCCATCAGCTGTGATATTGAATAATTTTTATAATTAAATATATATTTACTTTATTTTCAATAAAATAATTAATTTTATACCGTCTTTTTGCACTATTTTTTTGGGAGGATTTGTTTGTCAACAGTGCTAGACAAAGTATATTTTGCATACAATTGGTTGCTTATCTGATTGAATTGTTGTTTTTCTGTGTTTTCACAGATTTTGTTGACCTTATTTGTATGATGGACTATAAGGCCAGAGAAATATCCTGGCAGAACCAGCTGACTGGTGTTTTCAATTTCAAACAGGGTAATGGTGATTTTGATGATCAGAGAAAGTCTATTGACTTACAAAATAGTATTAAACAATTATTATATAAAAGAATGAAAATTTATTGGAACAAAGCTTTTTTGGAGAACTATATTAGACTCAAATTGATACCCAGAGGGTTAAGGATTAATGTGTTCCCATCCTTTCCGGTTGAGGATATGGTGTTTATAACTGACTGGGAGGAGGTTTGCTCTCAAAGCTCAACTAAATTTATGGAACTATTGATCGGGCTTAATACTAAATCATTGGTAACGTTAGATTCCCAGATTGACACGGCTCAGACAAATTTAAAATCAATATGCTCTAGTGAAGATCTTAGTGCATTTTCTCTGAAAATGAATAAACATTTTGATGAGTGGGAATCACAGATTCGTGAGACACATTCAAAGAAGTTATCAAGAGATATGAATGATTACAAACAGAAGAAAGTATACAGATGGAAACGACCAAATATGCCCCCCCATAGTGAAAGATCAACTTCGGTTTCTTCTGTTTCATCTTCTGGTGAATTCTCTGATTCTTCGAGTAACATGATGTCCACTCGATTTGGGAAGCAGAAGAGAAAGTGGGATAGGAAAACTAGTTTTAACAAGCGGAAGGCCACAGCGGATGAAAGCATGAATACCCCAAAGGTGATCAATTTATCGAGTGAACCTTTATCTGAAACTGAGATATCTTTATTAACAAAAGGATTATCATTCTCACCTGCTTCTCGATTTGATCATTTTACAGCAATAAAAGACCTCAATATTTTCGCAAGATCGCTAATATTTAAAAAGTGGTTTCATAATAAAGAGAAACAACAAAATCCTCCTATATTGGAGGAAGAGGAAGTGCTTGAAATTCTGGAACAGTTACAGGAAGAACATGAAGCTATACCACTAGGTAAGATCCCTCAATCTTTAAAGCAAAAATCTCAGAGGTTTCCGTCATTATCAATTTGTCCTAGTGTAGATATTTTTGTACGTATAGTATCAGAGGAGTTTGGGAAAATTCCATCTAATATTTATTCTGACAATTTAACACCGGATGAACGTGCTGCTCTCAACTCATTGAAGAAAAAGAAAGATGTGGTGTTCAAAGCTGCTGATAAAGGGGGCAATATTGTGGTCTGGCCATGTTCTATGTATGAACAAGAAATGAATCGTTTGTTAAAAGATCAACAATGTTACAAAAAATTAACATTTAACCCCCTTATTTCATTTAGGGCCCAATTGGGGGGATTATTACAGACTGCTCGGGATTCTAATATTATTACCAAAGAAATACAGGAACTACTTAATATTAAAGAACCATCAATACCCACAATATATTTATTACCGAAGATTCATAAAGACTCTACTTGTCCCCCAGGTAGGCCCATTATTTCGGGTGTTGGAGGTCTTACGGAAAATGCTTGTCGTTATATTGATTCCCATCTTAAACCCCTTGTTGAGACGTTACCGTCGTATCTATGTGATACTGCTGATTTACTTCGGAAAATTGAGTCTATGATTATTGATGATGACATGATATTGGTAACTTGCGATGTAGAGGCATTGTATACAAGTATAAAGCATGAGGATGGTCTTAAAGCCTCAAGATATTTTTTAAGTATGTTAAATTTTAATATTGAGGAAATTGATTTTCTTATTTTACTTTTAAAATTTATTTTAACTCACAATTTTTTTACTTTTAATGGCTCCTTTTTCCTGCAGCTCCAGGGAACAGCAATGGGTGCAGCTTGTGCACCCTCCTATGCCAACCTGTTCCTGGGGCTGTGGGAGAGGGAGCTGTTTTCCTCGGATACCATGGAACGAGTCGTATTTTGGACCCGTTTTATTGATGATATTTTTTTTATTTGGCGTGGTACTCCTGAGGATCTTTTTAATTTTATCGGTGTTTTAAATTGTAATCAACTCAATATTAAATTAACATGTAATTTTGATTTTAATCATGTTGATTTTTTTAGATGTTACTATCCGGCGAGATAATTTTGGTACGTTACAAACGGATATATTTCGTAAAAAAACAGCAGTAAATTCAGTATTACATGCCTCCTCAGCACATCCCAAACATGTCATCAACGCCATTCCAACTGGGCAGTTCTTGAGACTTCGGCGTCTATGCTCATCGTTTGATGACTTTAAATTGCGAGCTGACGATATGAAGAAGAGATTTAGTGATCGGGGATATAGCAATAGAAGTATCAAGAAAGCTTATTATCGTGCTATGAAGACAGAGCGTGAGAGTCTAATCTTTCCAAAACACAAAATAAAAAATGATACCAAAGTTCGGTTAGTCACGGAATATCATTCACAATGGGATGCAATGCGAGATATATTATCCAAGCATTGGACTATACTTACCAGTGATCCAATTTTAAAGGAATATTTACCAGAACGACCCTGCATAACAGCACGTCGGGCCCGTAATTTAAAAGATCATCTGACTAAGAGTTTTTATCCAGTCAATACCCAATCTACATTGTTTCCCTCTCTATTTCCCAAACCCATTGATAAATGGGGTTGTGCCCCATGTGGCAATTGTATTGCCTGTTCGAACATTGATAATGCCTCTATGTTTGTCGGATCTGACAATAAATCTTATAAGATAACACAGGCTATTACGTGCAATACTAAAGCTGTCATATACCATGCCACATGTCCATGTTCAAAAATCTATGTTGGGCTCACAACTAGATCCTTAAAACTACGTGTACGGGAACATGTGAGGGAAATTATTGCTGCAGAAAAGGAAACAACAATGGAACATTTGAAAACAGTACCTAGGCATTTCAAGACCTATCATAATTGCGATCCGACTGGTCTTCGAGTAATCGGTATTGACAGAATTATATCAGATCTACGTGGCGGCAATGTTAGTCGTAGGCTCGCTCAGAAAGAAACAAGGTGGATCTGGACGCTTCGTACTTTACAACCTTTGGGTCTTAATGAGAGTCTAAGTTATTCACCATTTCTCTGATCATCTGTTTGTCACTTTGTTTTATTAATTTTTATCTATTTTTAACATTAGTATATTTTATAGGAGTGTATATTATTGCATTTTAATAAAAAATTGTTTTTGCACTTTTAGCATATTCATCTACTTGTATATATTCTGGGATTGGTTTCCAGCCTGTTAGCAGAGAGAAGATATGGATTTGTCGCTTCTATCAAGATAATCATAGGACCTTCTTTAATATTAAATATTTGTTTGTAGTTATTATATTGTCTATATTGGAGGTCTTCTATATGGTTTTAATCAGGGATTATGTATTTATGTATATATATTATTATTATTTTCATTATTTATTCAATTATTTTTTCAATTTTCACTTGTTTTTCTAATATAATAGTATTGTATGTATATGTGTGTATGTACATTGTATATATGTATATATATATGTATTTTGTACATATATTCCTTCATAGACATTAATTGTAGATATTGTTTAATATAACACCATTTGTAATATAGTTTCCATTATAATTAATTTTCTACACCATATTAGATCTATCTATATGGGTGCTAGATAATATGTGTATTTATATAGTTTTATTTATTATTATTATTATGGCATCACAATATATTATTTATTGTATTATTTATTGCGACACTCTATTTATATTATTTATTATTCATTAATTTCTTTGCTTACAATTATATATATATATATTCATACATTTAGAATATTTGCTTTATAGGCTCCCAATTTGCGCCACTATTTGTTGATATTCATAGTGGTATGCACAAACCCAGAATAGTTCTTCCTCACTTCCTTCTTTACAGGACTTGTGTGCGGGCGGTTGTGCGCTTGCGCGGTCTTTCTTGCTGCCGGCCGCATTCGTCCTGGCGTCTGTTTCCTAGGCAGCGCGTTCTTGGTGAGACCCCGCCACGTCATGTGGGCGGGTTTCTCTGTCCGGTGCGCGTTGCCCTGGTGACGCTGGGCGGATGTGTTCGGTGGCTTGGCGTCTGCGCACGCGCCGCTTGTAATCGCCCAGCATGCAATGTCCGGTATCTTATTGGTCAATTTTGAGATAAATACGCACGCCCTGGGCCAAATTGTACACGCCCCCGGAAGAAGGCTAAACGCCGAAACGTACGTAGGGAACGAGGAGCATTTAGGTATGAGTGACTGTACATATTTGTGACTTTATTATTTGCCAGACACTTGTAGTTTTATCACACTTAGCATTTTAACACTTTATATAGCCCCTTGGAGTACCGTACATAGATGGTTTCTGTGATGCAACAAGTAACAGTGATTGTGTTACATTTTATATATCTCCCTTCAATGGAATAGCTTTCAGCACCTTTTGCACTTTAGCATCGTTTTGCGGTTTTCTAGATTTTGCAACATTGCACATGCTATTGCATTTTATGTCCAAAAAATCTTTTCTATATAAATCTTCATATATTTATTTATTTTTTTCTATTTTTGTGGCACTTTAATTGAATTTTCTGGATATACTTATTCCTCATTGCTATATGTCTGATGTTTTTGCACAGCACTTATGCACTTTGTTTTTTTTGGGTAATAATAATTTTGTGCTGCTGTGGAGATATATACATATATAAATTTATCGAATATTTTATTCTTAATATATGTTCTTGAGGGCTTAGTGTTTTGCTACCTATAACGTTTTATATATTTTCTGCATTGCCTGGCAACAATTATACATTAGTTATATGTTCTTATACCTTTATACTTATTATTGTATGTGCTTCCATCAGCTGTGATATTGAATAATTTTTATAATTAAATATATATTTACTTTATTTTCAATAAAATAATTAATTTTATACCGTCTTTTTGCACTATTTTTTTGGGAGGATTTGTCTTTTATAGCTGCAGCAGACAAGGACCTTCCTAGTGTTCCAACAGGAACCGCTACAGGGCCTGAGCGTGTGACACCCGACCTCCAATGAGAGGTCCTCCCATGGGCATGCTCAGTGTGTGCAAAGCAGGACTTAGTCCCAGAAAAGCCTGCTCACCACTGACCAGTGCTGGCTACAAAAGCAGAGCCTGGAAAGGCAGCAGTAACACTTTGCACAGTATCAGGCTGAGCGAGATGTTGGGACCGACGTCTCCAGTGAGCAGGCTCCACTGCGGCTGATGTAGAATGGGAGACCGCAGCAGACATGGTTCGATATTCCCCCTTTGCAGCGGCAGGAACTCCACACCTAACACCTACTTCACAACCCTCGTATCTTCCCTGTTCTACAACCCCAAAGTTATTCGTTAAGGGACGAAGAATTTTATATCCGAAACGCGCGTCGGGGTGTGCGCATTGCCTGCACTGAGTGGCACCTTTAAGGCATAGATCCTTCCAATATCATCTCCCACTGCTGGCACTCTGCACCTTTTTTGCACATTGCACATTATTACCCTATGTGTGGTTTGTTTATCTCCCGCTGCTGGCACATTGCATTTTTTGTATTTTGCACACTGTTACCCTATTAGGGGTGCTTTGTGATTAGATTTACTTGATCGCGCTTTGATCTATTTATTTTTATATTACACCCTGCACAATGTTACCCCATATATGGGATTTTGTCTGCTTGACCACGTTTCTATATTGAAGTGCTCAGTGAGATATATGATCCCTTTGCCAATTTAGGGGTCAATAGGATCACTTATATTTATTTTTATTGGAGATCCGCCTGATATCTGTATATAGATATCTGTATATATTTTTCTATATACCTTTGGGTGCCCCTCACTCCTATCTAGGTTTCAATTTATGATTTTAGATACACATATTTTTAATTTTCTGTCCTATTATATGTGCACGCTGTATGTTATATTTTAATTGTTGCAAATAAAGTAGATTTAATTTTATATCCTTGCTAGTACTTTCTTGGGATTGGTTTCCATGGTTCTGGTGTTTGGCTTACACAATTAACGACATCACACTTTCCCCCGTACCGGAAGTCCGCTGCCTCAGAGTAACCCTTGACTCTGCCCTGTCCTTCAAACCGCACATCCAAGCTCTTTCCATCTCCTGTAGCCTCCAGCTCAAAATATCTAAAGAATCCGTCCTTTCCTCAACCGTTAATCTACTAAAATGCCTGTGCATGCCCTAATCATCTCCCACCTCGTCTAGTGCAACATCCTTTTCTGTGGCCTCCCTGCTAACACCCTTGCACCTCTCCAGTCCATCCTTAACTCTGCTGCCCGACTAATTCATCTCTCTCCTTGCTACTCCTCCGCTTCCCCCCTCTGCAAAACTGTTCACTGTCTCCCATTCTCTCAGCATATCCAGTTCAAATTACTAATACTGACCTATGCAAATTGGACTAGAACTCTAGTGCCTCTTATTGGAAGTAGCAATCCTAACAGTCAATGTCGAGCCTTGTCACATGACTTAGGATAAAAGCCAAACCAGAAATTCAATTTGCAGCCACTGTGTTTTTGGCACTGCCCATCGTCAGTGCAAAGTGGAGATCTAGTTTGGCTGAGTGAGAGGCGTCTGACCGGGATCCAAAAATTATCGTTTTTTCCTTGCGGAGAGTGACATGTTTAGCATGTCGAGGTGAGGAGACTTAAAGCCGCAATGCTCTTCTGGGAAATATGCAAATTGTCTCTTCAGAGAGGAAGAGGACTAGAATTCTAGTGCCACCTATTTGAAGTAGCTATCCTAACAGTCAATGTCGAACCTTTAACGAGCCTTGTCCCTAGAGTTCTAGTCTTCCTCTCTGAAGAGACAATTTGCATATTTCCCAGAGAAGCATTGCTGCTTTAAGTCTCCTCACCTCGACATGCTTAACATGTCAATCTCCACAAAGAGAAACAATACTTCTTGGATCCCGGTCAGACGCTTTTCACTCAGCCAAACTAGATCTCCACTTTGCACTGACGAGGGGCAGTACCCCGACACACAGTGTCTGCAAATTGAGATTCTGGTTTGGCTTTTATCCTAAGTCATGTGACAAGGGTCGTTAAAGGGTCGACATTGACTGTTAGGATTGCTACTTCCAATAGGTGACTCTAGAGTTCTAGTCCTCTTCCTCTCTGAAGAGACAATTTGCATATTTCCCAGAGGAGCATTGCGGCTTTAAGTCTTCTCACCTTGACATGCTTAACATGTCACTCTCCGCAAGGAGAAACAATACTTCTTGGATCCTAATACTGACCCACAAAGCCATCCATAACCTGTCTCCTCCATATATCTCTGAACTAATCTCCCGATATCTTCCCTCACGTAATTTCTGGTCCTCCCAAGACCTCCTTCTCTCCTTCACACTTAGTCGCTCCTCACCCAACTGCCTCCAAGACATCTCTCGAATATCCCCCTGTTGTGAATTCTGTGGCTGAATTCACTCCTGTGGTCACAAGTGGTATTGCAGCCTCTGGGCTTCCTCCCTCAGGTGTTTTGGTGAGCTCGTTGGCTGCCTTGCTATTTAACTCCACCTGAGTCTGTCTTCCTTGCTCCTTGTCAATGTTCCAGTGTTGGATCTGAGCTACTGCATCTTTCCTGTGGCCTGCTGCTCTGCTAGATAAGTGTTACTTTGTTTTTGTTTCCGTTTTTTCTGTCCAGCTGTGCTATTCTCTTTTGCTGGAAGCTCTGAGACGCAAAGGGTGCACCGCCGTGCCGTTAGTTCGGCACGGTGGGTCTTTTTGCCTCCCTTTGCGTGGTTTTGCTTTAGGGTTTTTTGTAGACTGCATAGTTCTCTTTGCTATCCTCGCTCTGTCTAGAATATCGGGCCTCACTTTGCTGAATCTATTTCATTCCTACGTTTTGTCTTTTCATCTTGCTAACAGTCATTATATGTGGGGGGCTGCCTATTCCTTTGGGGTATTTCTCTGAGGCAAGTCAGGCTTGTATTTCTATCTTCAGGCTAGTCAGCTCCTCAGGCAGTGCCGAGTTGCATAGGTAGTGTTAGGCGCAATCCACTGCTGCTTTTAGTTGTGTGAGGATAGGTTCAGGTATTGCAGTCTGCAGAGATTCCACGTCTCAGAGCTTGTTCTATTGTTTTTGGGTTATTGCCATATCACTGTATGTGCGCTGATTACTGCACACTGTGTTGCCTGATAGCACAGCATAACATCCCCCATCCTCTGGAATTCTTTGCTCCAACACGTCCAACTATCAACCACATTCAGATCCTTCAGACGGAACCTGAAAACCCACCTGTACAGGAAAGCTTACAGCCTGCACTGACCTCGCTGCCTACTCACCACTACTGGAGCTACCGCCTCACCAACACTGGAGCTGCTGCAACCCTCAACCTATTGTCTCGTTCCCCGCCATCCTGTAGAATGTAAGCTCGCAAGGCCAGGGTCCTCGACCCTCTGTATCAGTCTGTAATTGTTAGTTTGCTTACTGTAAGTGTTATCTGTAATTTGTACAGTATGTAATACCTTCTCATGTACAGCACCATGGAATCAATGGTACTATATAAATAAATAGTAATAATAATAATAATAACAACCGGAAGTTTAAAGTTGCGCCAGACAATTGTTTTTTATTAGTCTGGGAAATAAATAATTGGCATCAGCCATTTAGTTGCCATTTTTAAGCCCCATTAATAATTTCTCTTGACTGGTGTGTGTTTTCTAACAGTCTGAGAAATAAATAATTGGCATCAGCAATCTAATTTCCATTAGTAGGTGAAATAAATAATTTTTCAGGACTGCTGCGTGTTTTCTAGTAGCTTTGCAAATCAATATATCACATCAGCTATGTCGTTACCTTTTCTAGACCCCAAAAATAATTTTTCTGGACGTGTGTATGTTTTTTATTAGTCTGGGAAAGAAATAATTGGCATCAGCTGTCTCATTGCCATTTCTAGACCATAAAAATAATTTCTAAGGACTGGTGTATGTTTTCTAATAGTCTGCAAAATAAATAATTGGCGTTAACTGTATTATTGCAATTAGTAGACCAAATAAATAATTTTTCAGGACCGCTGTGTGTTTTCTAGTAGTTTTGCAAATAAATATATCTCATCAGCCATTTTGTTGCCATTTCTATTCCCCAAAAATAATTACTCTGGACTGGTGTGTGTTTTGTAATAGTCTGAAAAATATATAATTGCCATCAGCCATCTCCTTACCATTAGTAGGCCAAAGAAATAATTTTTCAGGACCAGTGTGTTTTTTCTAGTACTGTTGCAAATAAATAAATCTCCTCTGCCACCATTTCTTTGCAAGTAGTGTTTTGAAAATCAACTTCAAAAAATGAAGATAGCATCAAATAAGGGATGTGGTGGTGTTGGTGTAGCTATTGATGGTGGTGTAGCCGATGCAGGGAGAGGACATGGTCATTCTGTACCTTCTACATTCCCAAATAAAACACCTTTGTTTGGTGCACGCAGGCAACAAGATGTTATGCATAGGCTACAATACCGCTGCATGAATGGTGAGGCCAAAAGATGTTGAAAAGGTGTTAGATTGGATGGCTGAAAGTGGCTGCAGTTCCTTCGCATTATCATCCACCTGGTCCAGTGCAGAAAGTACACAGTTGGCACCTGAGAACCATGGTCATCTGGCTTCCACCTCACCCCCTTCCAAATCAGCTAACATGTCTGAGCCCCAAGTCATGCAGCAGTTTCTTCTGCTTTTTGATGACTCTGCCAGCTGTGGTTCCATGGCCCATCCAACTTCCCCAGAAGTGCATGAGAATGAGTGCACTGATGCTTAGCCACTTGTTAGGTTGGAGGATGAGTACGTGGGAGAACTAGTGCACACGATCAGTGGACCACTGCAGCACATGTCAGATGATGACAGAACTCAGTTGCCAACTGCAGCATCCATCTTTCTGTAGTGTTCTGACTTGCAAGGAGGGCAGGGTTGAGGAGTCAGTGGAAGATGATGCAGGGGATGATGAGGTCTGTAACGTGTCTCCACAATCTGTGGATGGGGAGTACTCACTTGGCTAGTCGTTGAGGCATACACTGGGACACTCAAGGTTAAAAAGTCCATTCAGTTTATTTACATATCATAAAAATCTCAGGTACTTGGTAACATGCAACCGTTCGGCTCTACAGTACCCACGGTCTTTGCTGAGCCCTGGGGTGCCTAATACGAAATATGGGATTTCTCCTCCTACTGTGATCTTTGCTGATGGACCTCCAGTGTCACAATGTGTCAGTTTTATTTTCCACTTATCAGCGACTACCTCTGTGCAGGGGTTTATCAGCGGCAATGTGACCTTCTTATCAAGGACATTACATTTGTTTGCACCTGACCCCATCTCTTCTTCAGAGGGTTTAGCCTGACCTGCCTTTCTGCAGCTGCCGTTTCCCTGGTGACGAGAGGAAGACATGCGATTTTTACTCGGGTCTTCCTCACTGCACTCTCTTTCCCTTGCGTTAGAGTCAGAGTCTGAATGGGAGTCACCACTATTCACCATGTCACCCTGGCACAACAAATCCCCACTTAAACAGGTGTCAGACCCCTTTCCTGGAGCTACCCCGTTTTCAACTGTCACACTGTTGGTCACCTCTGCCAGAGTTTGTCAGGCCCACACTTTCTTCCGGTCACCCCTAACTCTGAACTATCAAACTTAGGGGGCGCTACCTCTTCCTCTGTATGCATCACATTAACAGGAACCCCTTTAGCCGCCTGCTGTGGTGGGGCTCCCTTAAGGTCATACCAGCTCCCCTCTAAGCAATCAGACACTCCTTTCCTTCCACAAGTTGCAAAAGAATTCAAAGTCCTGACCAATTACAATAGGGTACGGCAAGTCCAGGACTATAGGGACACCATGGCTGGTAAGAATCGTGGGTGTCTCAATGATTACCGTTGTCACCGGATAATCCCTAGGGACCCCGTGGATGCAGTGGACTTCCATCTTCCTTCCGAGAATCAGACAGGGCGTGAGTCTAGAAGTCCAGTCACGCACTCTCCATTGACTTCCACAGTACAGCTCTGCAACATCTTGTCAGATGGAAAGTCTGTACATAATCCCGGACATGCGCTGTTCGAACAGTGATCCCGCCAAAAGTCCCTTGGCGCATTTGCTGCCCCTTTTTGGGCCATCACCCCTATTTGTGTCACCACCCCCTTTTGGGACTCCACCTCTTTTTTGGTCACCCTTTTGGGACTCCACCCCCCATTTAGGGCTCCACCCCTTTCTGTGCAACCATCCCTGTTTGGGTCACAGCCCCCTTTTGGGACTCCACCCCCTTTCAGGCAACCGTTCCTCCTTGGGGTGCACACCGTGAACTTTCCATGGCCCTCTCAGGCCCCTCACCTCCTGTGCACGGCAGTCTGTCTGCCCCAACAGTTCCTCACAGTGAGGCTCTGTACTGTTCTGCAATGCTCCATCTGGCTCCGCAAGGCTCTGTACAGTTCTGCACAGCAAGGCTCTTCACTGCTCTACAAGGTTCTGCACGGCTCCGCAAGGCACTGCACCTCTCTGCATGGGCCCTGCACGGCTCTGCATGGCCCTGCATGGCTCCGCAACTCTCCGCATGGCTCTGTGGACCTCTAGATGGCTCTACGTACCTCTGAATGGCTCTGTGGTCGCTCTTGGTCCTGGCATGCTCCTCCGAGCCACTGGAAACCTTCGTAACCCCACCAAGTTACTGCCAGAAACTTGTAATCTTCGTGGACCTGCCGATCCACAACAAACACCTGCTGTAGTCCTCCTAGGTACCTCCTGTACTAATGCCCTCAGTCTAGCATCAAATGTAACGTGTCTCCACTATCTGTGGATGGGGAGTACTCACTTAGCTGGTTGTTGGGGCATATATTTACACAGCATAAACCTCTCAAATACTTGGTAACATGCAGCACTCCATGCACCATCTGGCAAACGTTCAGCTCTACAGTACCCACGGTCCTTGCTGAGCCCTGGTGTGCATAATATGGTTTAGTGTCCGTTAAGTGTCCGTGATGACCGCACAGGTTCCCGGATACCTCTTATATCCTCAGAGGTGGCCTCTCCAGAGGTATATCACAGGCCTTCTCAATCTGGCTCACGCTAGCCAGCACTGCCACCCGTGCACAAACACACAGGCACCATCTTGGGTGTTTAGACACACCCCCTTGGGTGAGGTATGCAGGTGACTGGACCCACCCATCTCTCCAAGTCACTTGGAAGTCTTCCCAATGTATTGTAACCATCAGCAGTAGATCTGCTGAGCAAAACAAGCCCAGTCTTCCATCACAGGGCCACCCACCTCTGTGATACATAGCGCCCATTAACTACATGGCCAGTTGCCATACCACAGGTCCTAGACCCCACATGGAATGGAGGCCATTCTAGTGATCTGCATAGTTTGGTGGAAGAGGAGGTGGCCATGCTGTCACAACAGCACAGCAAAAGAAGAAGCAGGGTGCAAAGGCAGTAGCCAGTATGTCGGCTGCTACTGCCCACCGCACCACTGAAATAAACACACCAAAGACAGCTCAAAAGAGCTCCCTGGCATGACATTTCTTCAAGGAGCAACAGGTAGTTTGCACTCTGTGCCGTCAGACCCTCAAATGTGGTATAAATGTTCTGAACCTGAGCACCACCTATATGACGAGTCATCTGTATCCAAGCAAAAGGTGCAGTGAAGTACACACCTTAAAAAACATGACAGATCTGAGCCTCCTCCTGCCCCATTTCTGCTGCAGTCTTAGCCTCTTCCTCATGCTCACAATCAACAGGGCCACCTGCCTCCCACAAAGAAAGGATGTGACAGCATCACCCCCACCAGTGTCACCAAGCATCTCCACACCATCCCATGGAAGTGTTCAGTTTTACATCCCCCAAAACCTAACAGAAAGAGGAGATACCCCTTAGCCACCCACGAGCCATGGTCCTGATAGACAACATTTTTTAAATTACTGACCTTTGAAATGCTGCCATTTCGGCTGGTGGAGATGGACAGTTTTAAAAAACTGATGTCAGTGAATATCCCGTTGTAAAATTTTCCCAGCTGCCACTACTTTTCCAGGCTGGCCATCCTTGCCCTGCGCAAACATGTTGTGGACCAAATCAAGTGAACACTGTGGAACGCCATCAGTGGCAAAGTCCACATAACCATTGATATGTGGACCAGTATGCATGGCCAGGGTCATTACATCTCCCTAACTGCCCACAGGGTAAATATAGTGGTGGCTGGGACATAGGCGAAAGTCATTCTAGCTCATCTCCTACCAACAATCTAATATTGCTGGACATTTATCTGTCCAGGTTACCTCCTACTCATACTCTTGAGCACAGCCAGGTGGAAATAACAGGTTTGATTTGGACCAGCAGTTAAACAGATGAGCACTAGCAGGTGTTGGCTGGAGCAACTGAGGAACAGGAGAGCACTGGCAGGTGTGGACTGGACCGGATGTTAGACAGATGGGTGCTGACAGGTGTGATCTGGACCGACAGTTAAACATGAGAAACTGGCAGGTGCAGGCTGGACTGGGTGTTATGCAGATGGGCACAAGCAGGTGCGGGGTGGACCAGGTGTTAGACAGATGAGTTGTGGCAGGTGCAGGCTGGACCAGATGAGGAACAGGAGAGCACTGGCAGGTATGGACTGGACCGGGTGTTAGATGGGCACTGGCAGGTGTGACCTTGTCTGGCAGTTAAACAGATGAGCACTGGTAGGTGCGGTCTGGACCAGCTGAGGAACAGGAGAACACTGGCAGGTGCAGAGTGGACTGGGTGTTAGACAGATGGACCCTGGCAGGTGTAATTTGGACCGGCAGTTAAACAGATTAGCACTGGCACGTGCAGGCTGGACCGGGTGTTATACAGATGGGCCTGACCAGGCGGACTGGACTGGGTGTTATACATATGGGCACTGACCGATGCAGAGAGGACCCAGCAGTTAAACAGATGAGCATATGCAGGTGCGGGCTGGACCGGGTGGTAGACAGATGGGTATGGCAGCTGTGATCTGGACCAGCAGTTAAACAGATGAGCACTAGAAAGTGCGGGCTGGACCGGTTGAGGAACAGGAGAGAACTGGCAAGTACAGACTGCAAAGGGTGTTAGAGAAATGGGCACTGGCAGGTGCGGACTGAACTGGGTGTTACACAGATGGGCCCTGGCAGGTGCGGGCTGGACCAGGTGTTAAACAGATGGGCCCTGGTAAGTGCAATCTGGACAAACAGTCAAACACATGAGCACTGGCAGGTGCCGGCTGGACCGAGTGTTACACAGATGGGATTTGGCAGGTGCAGATTGGACCAGGTGTTAGGCTGGTTTCACATTTGCATTTTTTGCCGCTGCGTTTGTAACGCATATAAACGCATGTGTCGTGTTTTCCTATATTTAACATTAAAAACGCATGCGTTTTTTTGTTCGCGTTTGGCCACGTTTGACGATGCATGCGTCGTTTCGATGCTTGCGTCTTGGCGCGGAAATGCAACATGTAGTAATTTCTAGAGGCATCTATTTGCCGCAAGGAAACCCATGCGTTCGATTGCATCAAAAAACCATATTGCTGTCTATGTAAACGCATGCGTTTTTTAGCACATGCGTTTGGTTGCGTTTTTGAACGCATGCGTTTCAATTAAGATAACAATGTCTAGACACTGATAAGCCACCCCCCACCATCAAGGTGATAAAAGGGAGGTTGTGGACAGTTGCAGGTCACTTCTCACCAGACTCTGAAGCCGAAGAGACACGGACAGGCCACATCTTGGAGGACAAGACCCTGAACAATGTGAGTATATCCTAGCCAATGCCTTTATTTTCTATTTTCTGTCTCTACATGTCCTAATTTCTGCCATTTCTTTCTTTCTACATGCATCAGAATGTCTTCTTCGGATTCTTTATCTGGTGAAGAGTTTCAGCCACGACAGTCGGAAGTGGAGCATGTCAGTGAGGTGAGTATTTGCCTCGTCAGATTGGTAATTATTCACTGTCACATCGACACATGTGACAATTTGATTTTTCCTTTTTTTTAGAGCTCTTCTACTGAGGCACAGACAGGGCAGGAGCAGCGGAGTCAAGGTCCGGTGGAAAGACGGCAGCGGGTACGTATACAAGGCTGACTGTCTTTTTAGTGTAATATTCTTGAATCTTCCTTTCTTTCCACTCGTATTTCTAAACTTTTTCCTTCTGGAATCCTTTTGTATCTTGACTTTCCTATTCATGCCATTTCTCAGCATCTTTTTTTCTTTCTTTTCCTTATGTAATTGAGCAAACTTTAATGACTTTCTTTAATTTTTAGGTTTCACAACAAGACGATAACCTGATAGACAATGACCTACTTATCACCCTGGTCCAGGAGCGAGTCCCTTTGTGGGACAGCCGGGATCCACTGCACTCGAACAACACCACGATCCGGCGGTTGTGGAATGAGGTGGCCCAAGCGATGTGGGATGGCTGGGACAATGCCACGACACGGGTCCGAAGTGCATTTGGTAAGCATTGCACTGCAGTGTGAAGCAGCAGAGACCTTGGCTGTGCTCACTCGACTGTGTCTGATGAAAGAAACTCTCCGGAGTTTCTCTCATCACACACAGTTGTCTGAGCACGGCAAAAAGTCCATTTTCTGACCATAATGGTTTTTTTTTTAACAGTGGACAAAGTAAAAACACGTTGGCGTTCGATGAAGGACCGCTTCAACAAGGACCTGCGACAAGAGAGTCGTGTTTCCAGTGGTTCAGGAGCAAGGATCCGAACATACAAATACCATCGCGTTCTGGCATTTTTAAGACCGGTCCTTGCCCAGAGAACTTAAGTATTTATCACATGCTTTAGGTTGTATTGTATTGCCATAATCTGTATTTTTAAATTCCACAGGATTTTGCGTCTGGTTAATTTTTGGTATTAATTTTCTTTTTCCTTTTTCCACAGCACATACAGCACGACTGTCGGCCCAGGTTCTGGAGTGGTCCTTCATCCGACAGCCACGGACCCGTCCCAGCCATCCAGCAGCGCAGCAGCAAGTGGGCCTTCCACACTAACTGGAGACCAGGGAGCTGGTCCATCAGGTCTTCCCCTTTTGCAGTCCTCTTCCACTGCCCCCTTTTTTTTGGGCTCATCCCGGCAGCGGCAGAGGGCTTCAGACAGGTCACTCATGCCCGAGTTTTTGCACTTGAGCTCGGTTTTACACAAAGCAATTAAGGCTTTAGGTGACCGAATGGATGTTTCACATAACCTCTTGAATGCTCGTATCCAGGAGGTCACCAAAAGCCTTGATCAAGTGAAAGCCGACCTCCAGAGGCCAGCTCATCATTTTTTTTAACCAAATTGAGGAGGGCATGTCGGAACACCTTACTCCTGATCTCCAGCTGAGTGTCATGCAGCCCTGCAATGCTGCTTACGTGCAGGCTATGCAGCAGAGTCGGTATTTCCAGCAGACAGTGGGGGCATATCCAACTGTGCCTTCACTGTCACGATTAACCTCAATGCCGACCTCTGCTTCATACCACTGCACGGCCACCTCAATTCCTTCCACAGGCGGACTCCACTACAGCGCCAGCACCATGACGAGTGCAGTTGGACATCCCACCGCCACCACCGTGACAACCGCTGCTCCTGCTTGGACCTCCTCCACTGACACTACAATGCAGCAGGACCCTGGCATGGCTTTCCGTACCGCCCCCACCACGATGCAGCAGGACCCTGGCATGGCTTTCCGTACCGCCTCCACCACGATGCAGCAGGACCCTGGCATGGCTTTCCGTACCGCCCCCACCACGATGCAGCAGGACCCTGGCATGGCTTTCTGTACTGCCCCCATCACGATGCAGCAGGACCCTGGCATGGCTTTCCGTACCGCCCCCACCACGATGCAGCAGGACCCTGGCATGGCCTTCTGCTCTCCAAGCGCTATGGACTCTGGCATGGCCGCACGCTCTATGAACACTTTGGACTCTGGCACAGTGCAGCCGGACCCTGACAGGTCACCCATCACCACGCCATGGCATATGAGCCCACCAAGACGTCCCACAACCAGGCAAACCCCAAAAAAACAGAAAAAAAAAACCAGAGGACTCTTAGCATTCCTCCCCCTTCACCTACCAATGTGTCTGTAATGTCAGTTTTGTCTCACCCTTTCAGTGCATCTCAAGCCTCTCATGTGTCAAGCCCCATCCCCGAACTTCCAGACCCTTCTAGTTTCATTGCCCCTTCTCCTGCCACCTCTGTGTTGTCCACGGTTAGCTAGGCCTCAGTTCTTCACACCCCCCGTTTACATCACTCTACCTCAAGCCGGCGCAGTAAAAAATAATTTTTTTCAGTTGTTAACAAAATAAAAAAAAGTTTGATTTGCCACAATTATGTTTGGTTTATTGTGTCTATCGCCGCCGGCAACACACACCGTGCGCCAAGAAACGTCGCCACACACTTACTTTTCGGCCCACATCATATCTCCAGTAGTTAAAAATAAAAAGACTGCAGCTTTGTGTGTCTTTAGTATACAGATATGAGGTGGGCCAAAAAATATTACATGTATCTCCATAATCTCTTTTTGTCTGTGCCTAGTGTGGCAGTCTGAAGAGAAAATGGTGGAAATACAGTGCAGACCTCTACTGAACAAGTCAGGTGTCAAAAAACTCATTAGTTATGACACCTGACCTGTTGATTAGATAACTGCCTTGTATAATCACCATTTTCTCTTCTTTATACATAATCTATTACACACAAATTGAGGGGACAATGGTTGTCACACGCTACATATCTATGCTCACCTGCACAGGTGTCAGAAATAGTGAATTCATGAGCCTGTATATGTTTATCATGAATTCATTATTTCTGACACCTGACTTGATGAGTATAGATAGTGTGACAGTGATTGTCTCTTCAGTTTGTGTCCAATGGATACAGGAGAAGACAATCATGATGCAATGACGTCAACAAACTTACCAATAAAGCAACATGGCTGCCATTACTAGCAGTATGTGGCCACTGTTTTATATCATATATCAGTATTTGTAAACCAAAACAAGGAGTGGAACAATTAGAGGTAAATTATGATATTAACATGATAACTAGCACCTCTGCCTTTATCACCCACTCTTGATTTTGGATTACAAAAACTGATATTAAATACAGATCAAATACTGCCAGTTTTAGGACAACCTTGGTTTGGAGAGGAAAAAGATAGGAGAGATGGTCAACACAAACAAAACTGAAGTTTATTAATGAGAAATATTATTATCATTGTAGAAAATTACTGGTACAGATATAATTACAACAGGACATTTACACAACATTGTCCTGCCATGACACACGTCCAATATCTGAATAAAAAAGGCAGCAAATTGGTCCCGCATGTGACCAACGGCTGCAGTTGACCGTAGCGGGTGATGCTGGAAATCGGGCAGTGGGTGTGCAACTGGTTCATCCAGTTCAATGTTGGGTCGCTCCTTAGTCATTATGTAATTGGGGAGAACCACACAGGCTTTGACCACCTCGTCGACTGTTTCCACTTTTAGATTTATAGCTGATGCAAGAATTCGCCATTTAGCGACCAGAATGCCAAAGGTACACTCTACTGTTCTTCGGGACTTGGTCAGTCTGTAGTTAAAGATCCTTCTAGTGTGGTTCAAGTCCCGACTGGAATATGGCTTCAGTAGGTTTTCACACATCTGGAAGGCCTCATCCCCAACCATAACAAATGGCATCGGTGGACCTTGAGTGTTGGGGAGAGGTTGTGGCGGTGGAAAATTGAAATTGTTGCCATACACACGGTGGCCCATATCCGAGTTCTTGAAACTCTGGGAATCGTTGCCACGGCCAAAAGCTCCAATGTCCACGGCGATGAAGCGACAGTTCGCATCGGCTATTGCCATGAGCACCACAGAAAAATATTTTTTGTAATTGAAGTACTCCGATCCTGTCCTGGCTGGTTTGGTAATGCGAATATGCTTTCCATCCACCGCTCCTAAATAGTTGGGGAAATCACACACATTCCAGAATTTTTCCGCAATTTCAAGCCACATGTCCAAGGTGGGTAGGGGTATAAACTCATCCTGGAGTACATTCCACAAAGCCCGGCAGGTGTCCGCAACTATTCCGGACAGGGTGGATATTCCAAGCCGGTATTGGAAGTGGAGGGATGATAAACTCTCTCCGGTGGCCAGAAATCTGGAAGAAAAACAAACACTAATAAAACATTACAATCTATTCTTTTTATGGTGTGGTTACGATAAAAAAAGAAAGGAAAATACACAAAAAATACATGTCAGAAAAAACTAAATTTGGACTGTCATTGGTTTAGATTTTGAACATACCTTAATGTAACCAGCAGACGTTCCTTGGGTGGAATCGCTCTACGTAGCTCGGTGTCCTGTCGCCGTATGGCTCCTTGGACACGAGAAAGCAAATCCCGGAACGAGTCTTGCGACATTTGTGTGTATTCCTGGAATTTCTCCGGGTTGGCATTAAGCTTGGCATAGAGCATGTGATAGGTTCCACGGCTCTCACGTACTTCAATAATGGGGTGCCTCCAAAAACGCCTACGTTGTCTCCTTCTCCATCTTTCGCGATTTCTGTCTTGCTCCCAAGCAAAAGCACAGGCAAGAAACAGCTTGAAGCTGAAATCCAGGTTGAAATAAAAGCTCTCCATGCGAAGATCCATCATGACACAGGATACAGTAGCAAACTGTTAAAATTTCAGTAGCCCTAGGGTCTATATATAGAGATCCCATCATATACGCCCTCTGTAGTCCCATTGGCGGTGTCTGGTTATCTTGATTTTTCTCCTGTGAAATTTCTCCTCATGCGCACCAAAAACGCAAACGCAGGAAAAAACGCATGTATACGCGTACAAACGCGGCTTTTTTTAACCGCATGCGACAACGCATGCATCTAAAAAACGCTGCGTTTTTATGCGTTTATATGCGTTTTTTCCACCACTTGCGGATGCGTTTTAAACTCTGCGGATTTAAACGCAAATGTGAAACCAGCCTTACACAGATGGGCTCTGGCAGGTGCGGGCTGGACGGAGTGTTAGACAGATTGGCATTGGCAGGTGTGATCCTGACTGCGGTTGAACAGATGAGCTCTGGCAGGTGAGGGCAGGACTGGGTGTTACACAGATGGACACTGGCAGGTGCAGACTGATCCAGGTGTTACACAGATGTCCACTGACAGGTGTGTAATGGACCGGGTGTTAGACATATAGACACTGTCAAGTGCGATCTGGACCAGCAGTTAAACAGATGAGCACTGGCAGGTGCAGGCTGGACCGTGTGTTACACAGATGGGCACTGGCAGGTGCAGACTCGACCCGGTGTTACACAGATGTTACCTGACAGGTGCAGACTGGACCGGGTGTCAGACAGATGGGCAGTGGAAGGTGCAATCTGGACTGGCAGTTAAACAGATGAGAACTGGCCGGTGCAGGCTGGACTGGGTGTTATACAGATGGGCACTGGCAGGTGCGGGCTGGACCGAGTGTTATGTAGATAGATGCTGACAGGTGCGATCTGGACCAGCAGTAAAACAGAGGAGCACTGGCAGGTGCGGGCTTGATCAACTGAGGAACAGGAGAATACTGGCAGGTGCGGACTGGATTGGATGTTAGACAGATGGGTACTGGCAGGTGCAGGCTGAACTGGCTGTTGGTCAAAAGAGCATAGACTGGTACGAGCTGACGGGTACAGGGTAGACAAGCAGACACGTGGACATGGGGAACTTGACAACTAGCAAGCATGCAATTCAAACTAACAACAATGCTCAGGCACCTACATATTGGAGGAGGAGCTTTAAATAGAAGGCATCACCGAGATATTGGCTGGGGACACCTTAGAGTGACAAGTGTGGTCACTTTAAGAGGGAAGCATAGTGCCCTAAGCATAGTGCCCAGTCCTACAACTGAACCTTGGGGGACACCGATACATAGGGGCGAGATGAGGAGGTGGTGTATGAGTGGGAGACACTGAATGTCCTATCTGTTAGGTATGAGGAGATCCAATAAAGCTCCAAGTCTGTAATGCCAAAAGATTAGAAAGTCTGTAGTAAGAGGGAATGGTCAACTGTGTCAAAGGTAGATGCCAAGTCCAGGAAAAGGAGGCGGACAAACTAGCGTTGCTTTGATTTGACGGTCAGTAGGTCGTTGGTAACTCTAGTCAGTGGAATGGTGAATTTTAGTGGAATGGTGTAGTTGGAAGCCATATTATATGCGATCAAAGAGGGAGCAAGATGTGAAGTGGGAGGACAGTTCAAAATGGATGTGTTGTTCCAGTATTTTGGAGGCATAGGGGAAAAGTGAGATGGGGCAATAGCTAGACACAGAGGATGGATCAAGGGAGGGCTTTTTGAGGATGGTTGTGATCAAGGTATGTTTGAATCAGGAGGGGAAGACACCAGTTGTTAGTGACAGGTTGATGAGGTGGGTAAAGGCCCCTTCACATTAAGCGACGCTGCAGCGATACAGACAACGATCCGGATCGCTGCAGCGTCGCTGTTTGGTCGCTGGAGAGCTGTCACACAGACCGCTCTCCAGCGACCAACGATGCCGGTAACCAGGGTAAACATCGGGTAACTAAGAGCAGGGCCGCGCTTAGTAACCCGATGTTTATCCTGGTTACCATCCTAAAAGTAAAAAAAAACAAACACTACATACTTACCTACAGCCGTCTGTCCTCCAGCGCTGTGCTCTGCACTCCTCCTGTACTGTCTGTGTGAGCACAGCGGCCGGAAAGCAGAGCGGTGACGTCACCGCTCTGCTTTCCGGCTGACCGACGCTCACAGCCAGTACAGGAGGAGTGCAGAGCACAGCGCTGGAGGACAGACAGCGTTAGGTAAGTATGTAGTGTTTGTTTTTTTTACTTTTAGGATGGTAACCAGGGTAAACATCGGGTTACTAAGCGCGGCCCTGCGCTTAGTTACCCGATGTTTACCCTGGTTACCAGTGAAGACATCGCTGAATCGGTGTCACACACGCCGATTCAGCGATGTCAGCGGGAGAGCCAGCGACCAAAGAAAGGTCTGGCCCTCTAGCCCCGACCAACGACATCACAGCAGGATTCTGATCGCTGCTGTGTGTCAAACTAAACGGTATCGCTAGCGAGGACGCTGCAACGTCACGGATTGCTAGCGATATCGTTTAGTGTGAAGGTACCTTAAGCCTTGGGATGTAGACTGTGGTAAGGTTTGTAATGAGGTGAGACTTTATTGTGTCAAGTTCACAGTTGGAGAGACATGATTTGGAGAGTAAACAGGAAAGTTGATCTTCCGTGATGGTGAAGTTGGTTTTGGAGGAGGAGAGTTGAGTACTTATGAGTAGGGGCAGTGGGGACTTTAAGCAAAAGCATTGCCTTAATTTGTCATTCTTCTGCTTGAAGAGGCAAACTCTTCAGCTGACATGAGGGAAGAGGTAAGAGGAGCTAATAGAATGAGGAGAGAATTGAAAGTACTAAATAGCTGTTAAAACAACCGCAGGATGATTCTGAACAAGAAGGTTGTTTATTCCTTGTGAGGGAAACACCTTCCTTCCCCAAACTGGCAATTTATTCATTCATTTAATTTTCCTCCCCTGATGATTTGAAAAAATGAAACGCGTCGGGAGGCCACGGGGATAACCTTTGCTGCTTTAGTATCTTAATGGTGGGTTTTCAATTTTACGGGGACTGAGGCACACCCGTTTCCCCACATTTTGGGATCAATTAAAAGCATCTTTCTGGAGCCGTCCGAGAGACCAGGAGGAACTTATGCATATGAATCTGGGTGAGACTGTTCCACTATTTTAGCAGATGTCTTTTTTGTTCATGGCAGCCATGCATTATATGACACTTATGTGGTACAGCTAGATTAACTGTTCATTGAGAGTATAGAGAATAATTGCATGAGGCCAAAAGTCACCGCTCTGTTATTATTGCTCAAATGTAAGAGTCTACTGGTTGAGAGACTAAGACTTGGGAATTCATTTGAGTAATTCTTTTCATATGCCCATAAAAGGTGAATATACAATTTTGGGTGTATATTGTTATCTGTTACTGTTTGTAATTAGTGTCTGTTCTGTTGTTCTTGTCCAAATTGGTTTTAAATACTAATATTAAAAGTTAAATTTTATTTAATTTAGTACCACATCTACCCTGCTGTATACAACAATTTGGCATTGGTAGAATTTTTTCTTGATTGATACTTGAGGTGCACGCAGACTGTGCTGTGTTGTCAGGGCAGGAAGAGGAGGAAGGTGACTCTCAGTGCAAGGAGTGGGAGAACAGAGAGTATGACGATGAGGTAGTAGATCTCACTTGGTGTAAACCTTAGGAAGAGGAGGAGGAAGATGAGGAGGTTATATTGTGGCTCCCCACAGACACAGAGTTATGCAAACATGACAAACAATGCATCCTCAACCTCAACTCTGTCAGCTGCCAGCAGCATTCGCTGGTCTGCAGTTGCTTATCTTGGGTCTTTTTTCAGACCACCAAAAATGACACAAATCACCTTACCTGCCAACTTTGTTAAAAATGACAAAGTATAGTTAAAAAATGCAGTAATTTGACTACTACATGCATGAACTGGCACATGCACGATCAACATGCGTTAATCTGGGAATCTCACTATGCTAAAATGCAGACATGCGGTCCTTGCCAACCTCCGTCCACACCATCAACCGCATCTTCCATCTTCTGCATCTTCCTTCTCCCTCACTGTGGCAAGTGTTGTCACACAGGTCTCAGCCGCAGAACCTCCACTTGTTTACCGGCTGTAGTCAGGGTGAGTGAAAGCCCATCAGCTGATACAGAAATGGACATGCCTGAAGTTTTTGAGTAATCTTAGATACCCAGCACACCCCATCTTTCTCAATTCACCGTAAAATCTCCGCCTGCACCTCAATCACAGTCCAGCAGCTTGTCGTGTTCACCCTACTCCACCCTCTGTCACCACAGCAGCCAGCCCTCGTTTGTGCAGTTGTGCACTGCTCACATAAAAGATTGTTTCCTCCAACACATGCAAAAGCTAAGCGCTTGAATTTCACCAGTGTAGAGAGGAGTGCCAGGCTAATGGTCTCTCTTGCATGTCTGGGCTGGAACTATCAGGGCTGTCACCATTATTCCGGTGGGAAGAAATTTCTGACCAGAGCAGTTCAGGACAACTGACTGATGGGGCGGGTCCGACTTAAATAGCAGTGTGCGCGGGAAGACGGGACTTTTGGCGGGGAACCAGAGTGTGAACACAGAAATGGTTGACTCCCTCTCGACAGACCCATGCCAGCTATCCGTGCCTTGATACCTGGTTAGCAAGTCCATCCCGACTGACTACACTCAGCTCAGAGAGAGATTTTCACAGTGTCGTGACCGGTACAGAGTTCATAGCTTCATTCTGCTTACCACTGAGAGGCTGTGACCGCTGGACTGTATACTTCTTCTGCGGCCTTGTCTACTGAACTGTTTGCTATGTCCGCTGTGCCGTGGACCTACACCTCTTCAACATCGTGTGCCCATACCAGGAGACCACGTGCCGAAGGACTCGGAGGATTCATCACCTCAAGGAGACAGTGCATCGCCTTTCTGCGGGACCGGATCGGAGACATCTCACACCACCTACAGCACCACAGAGGGATCTTCCAGCCACCTTCCTCCAGTGCACAGAGACTGATAAGTTAACCCTTTGTTACCTGCTGTATTTGTCTTTCCCTCATCTGCAAATTCATATCCGTTACCCCACTGCTTATTCTACCACTGTTATATATAAAGAACCTGTTAACTCTTGCTCTTTCTCCTGTGTACGGTGTTCATTTTAGGACATGGTCACAAATCAAAGTCAAACATCAGAAATACTCTGTCTGATACCTCATTCTGATACTTGACTCTGATACTTGACTCTGATACTTGACTTTGATACCTGACTCTGATACTTGACTCTGATACTTGACTCTGATACTTGACTTTGATACCTGACTCTGATACTTGACTCTGATACTTGACTCTGATACTTGACTTTGGTACCTGACTCTGAAACTTGACTTTGATACCTGACTCTGATACTTGACTCCGATACCTGAGTCTGATACTTGATTCTGATACATGAAATTAGTAAAATTAGCTAAAATTAGTACCTGGGATCACTTGAGCTTGTGGTGCAATGGTAATGCCGACGGCTGTAGCCTCTAGACGCAGGATCCGTTTTTTGTCCGACGATCCTTTTTTTTCCCGCCAGATCGGTTTTATTTTTCTGCCGGATCCGTTTTTGTCGGCCGGATCCGTTTTTTTTTCCGGATCCGTTTTTGTCCGCCGACTCCGTTTTTTTTCTGCCTGATCCTTTTTTTACGCCGGATCCTTTTTTTTTTACGCCGGATCTGTTTTTTTTTTACACTGGATCTGTTTTTTTTACACCGGATCCGTTTTTTTTCACCAGATCCGGGGTTTTTTCTGCCAGATCCGTTTTTTTTCTGCCGGATCCGTTTTTTTACGCCAGATCCGTTTTTTTCTGCCGGATCCGTTTTTTTTGCCAGATCCATTTTTTTTACGCCGGATCCGTTTTTTTTTACGGATCCGTTTTTCTTCCGCCGGATCCGTTTTTTTCGCCGGATCCGTTTTTTTACGCCGAATCCAGTTTTTTTTGCCGGATCCGTTTTTTTCTGCCGGCTGTTTTTTTTAACGCCATATCCATTTTTTTACGCCGGATCCGTTTTTAACGCCGGATCCGTTTTTTTTACACCGGATCCGTTTTTTTTTCGCCAGATCCGTTTTTTTTTGCCGGATCCGTTTTTTCGCCGGATCCATTATTTTTGCGACAAATCCGTTTTTTTTCGCTGGATCCGTTTTTTTACGCCGAATCCGTTTTTTTCGCCAGATCCATTTTTTTCTTCCGGATCCGTTTTTTTTTTACGCCTGATCCGTTTGTTTTTACGCCGGATCCGTTTTTTTACGCCGGATCCGTTTTTTTTACGCTGGATCTGTTTTTTTTACACTGGATCCGTTTTTTTTCGCCAGATCCGTTTTTTTTTTCTGCCAGATCCGTTTTTTTTTTTGCCGTATGTTTTTTTTTACGCCAGATCCGTTTTTTTCTGCCGGATCCGTTTTTTTCGCCGGATCCGTTTTTTTACGCCGAATCCAGTTTTTTTTGCCGGATCCGTTTTTTTCTGCCGGCTGTTTTTTTTTAACGCCATATCCATTTTTTTACGCCGGATCTGTTTTTTTAACGCCGGATCCGTTTTTTTTACACCGGATCCGTTTTTTTTCCCCAGATCCAGTTTTTTTGCCGGATCCGTTTTTTCGCTGGATCCGTTTTTTTTTACGCCAAATCCGTTTTTTTTCGCTGGATCCGTTTTTTTTACGCCTAATCCGTTTTTTTCGCCGGATCCATTTTTTCTTCCGGATCCGGTTTTTTTTTACGCCTGATCCGTTTGTTTTTACGCCGGATCTGTTTTTTTACGCCGGATCCTTTTTTTTTACGCCGGATCCGTTTTTTTTTTACACTGGATCTGTTTTTTTTACACCGGATCCGTTTTTTTTCACCAGATCCGGTTTTTTTTCTGCCAGATCCGTTTTTTTTTTGCCGGATCCGTTTTTTTTACGCCAGATCCGTTTTTTTGTGCCGGATCCGTTTTTTTTCGCCGGATCCATTTTTTTTACGCCGGATCCGTTTTTTTTTT
The DNA here is from genome assembly GCF_032444005.1 of Ranitomeya imitator. NCBI lineage: Eukaryota > Metazoa > Chordata > Amphibia > Anura > Dendrobatidae > Ranitomeya > Ranitomeya imitator. The sequence continues at coordinate 1,100,826,455 of NC_091282.1, read as the reverse complement.
ACGGATCCGTTTTTTTACGCCGGATCCGTTTTTCTTCCGCCGGATCCGTTTTTTTCCCCGGATCCGTTTTTTTACGCCGAATCCAGTTTTTTTTTGCCGGATCCGTTTTTTTCTGCCGGCTCTGGTTTTTTTTAACGCCATATCCATTTTTTTTGCCAGATCCGTTTTTTTTTACGCCAAATCCGTTTTTTTTCGCTGGATCCTTTTTTTTACGCCAAATCCGCTTTTTCGCCGGATCCATTTTTTTCTTCTGGATCCGTTTTTTTTTTACACCGGATCCGTTTGTTTTTACGCCGGATCCGTTTTTTTACGCCGGATCTGTTTTTCTTCTGCCGGAGGAAAAAACGGATCCAGCGTAAAAAAAATCCCCATCCTCTGGAACTCTCTGCCCCAACACGTCCGACTATCAACCACAGTCGGATCCTTCAGACGGAACCTGAAAACTCATCTCTTCAGGAAAGCCTACAGCCTGCACTGACACCGCTGCTGCCTCATCACCAACGAAGCTACCGCCTCACCAACACCGGAGCTACCGCCTCACCAACACCTGAGCTACCGCCTCACCAACACCGGAGCTCCTGCAACCCTCAACCTACTGTCTCCTTCCCCATAATCCTGTAGAATGTAAGCCCGCAAGGGCAGGGTCCTCGCCCCTCTGTATCAGTCCGTCATTCTTAGTTTGTTTACTGTATGTGATATTTGTAACTTGTATGTAACCCCTTCTCATGTACAGCACCATGGAATCAATGGTGCTATATAAATAAATAATAATAATAATAATCAGGCGAAAAAAACGGATTCGGCGTAAAAAAAATGGATCAGGCGAAAAAAAACGGATCCGGCGAAAAAAAAAATCCGGTGTAAAAAAAACGGATCCAGCGTAAAAAAACCCGGATCCGGCGTAAAAAATGGATATGGCGTAAAAAAACAGATCCGGCAGAAAAAAAACGATCAGGCGAAAAAAAATGGATCCGGCGAAAAAAAAAATCCAGTGTAAAATAAAACGGATCCGGCGTAAAAAAAAAAACGGATCCGGCGTAAAAAATGGATATGGCAATAAAAAAACAGATGCGGTAGAAAAAAACGAATCAGGCGAAAAAAAACGGATCCGGCGAAAAAAAAAATCCGGTGTAAAAAAAACGTATCCGGCGTAAAAACAAAAAAAACGAATTCGGCGTAAAAAAATGGATATGGCGTAAAAAAACATTCGGCAGAAAAAAACGGATCTGGCGAAAAAAAACGGATTCGGCGTTAAACGGATCCGGCGAAGAAAACGGATCCGGCGGAAGAAAAACGGATCCGGCGGAAAAAAAACGGATCAGGCTAGAAAAAACGGATCCGGCGTAAAAAAAACGGGTCCGGTGAAAAAAAAACGGATCCGGCGTAAAAAAACCGGATCCAGTGTAAAAAAAACGGATCCGGCGTAAAAAAAAAGGATCCGGTGTAAAAAACGGATCAGGCAGAAAAAAAACGGAGTCGGCAGACAAAAACGGATCCGGCGGACAAAAACGGATCCGGAAAAAAAACGGATCCTGAGGAAAAAAAACGGATCCTGCAGAAAAAAACGGATCTGGCGGAAAAAAAACGGATCCGGCCGACAAAAACGGATCCGGCAGAAAAATAAAACCGATCCGGCGGAAAAAAACGGATCCTGCGTCTAGACACTACAGCCGTCGACCTTACCATTGCACCACAAGCTCAAGTGATCCCAGGTACTAATTTTAGCTAATTTTACTAATTTTACTAATTTCATGTATCAGACTCAAGTATCAGAGTCAAGTATCAGAGTCAAGTATCAGAGTCAGGTATCAGAGTCAGGTATCAGAGTCAAGTATCAGAGTCAGGTATCGGAGTCAGGTATCGGAGTCAGGTATCAGAGTCAGGTATCAGAGTCAGGTATCAGAGTCAGGTATCAGAGTCAGGTATCAGAGTCAGGTATCAGAGTCAAGTTTCAGAGTCAGGTATCAGAGTCAGGTATCAGAGTCAGGTATCAGAGTCAGGTATCAGAGTCAGGTATCAGAGTCAGGTATCAGAGTCAGGTATCAGAGTCAAGTATCAGAGTCAGGTATCAGAGTCAAGTTTCAGAGTCAGGTATCAGAGTCAGGTATCAGAGTCAGGTATCAGAGTCAGGTATCAGAGTCAAGTATCAGAGTCAGGTATCAGAGTCAGGTATCAGAGTCAGGTATCAGAGTCAGGTATCAGAGTCAAGTTTCAGAGTCAGGTATCAGAGTCAGGTATCAGAGTCAGGTATCAGAGTCAAGTATCAGAGTCAGGTATCAGAGTCAAGTATCAGACTCAGGTATCAGAGTCAGGTATCAGAGTCAAGTTTCAGAGTCAGGTATCAGAGTCAGGTATCAGAGTCAAGTATCAGAGTCAGGTATCAGAGTCAGGTATCAGAGTCAGGTATCAGAGTCAAGTATCAGACTCAGGTATCAGACTCAGGTATCAGACTCAAGTATCAGAATGAGGTATCAGACAGAGTATTTCTGATGTTTGACTTTGATTTGTGACCATGTCCTAAAATGAACACCATACCTGTGTGTGTGTGTGTGTCACTGCATCCTATGCACCTGCAAGCATCCTACACTTGGCGTAGTCGGCAGGATGCAGTCCAATAGCATGCAGGTGGCAGACCAAGCAGTTGGGGATGGCCCCAGTTCCAGCCTTTCCCTGGGGATATGCTGAGTAATTTGCCCAAATTTACAGGGAGCAACACTATACTGTGGAGCTGGACTGAACGCCTTAGAGGAATGATGGGAATGCACCCAATGACCCCTGCACTGGAGGCTGAGGTGGCTATTACGGCACTGGATGGAGAAGCCAGGGATTCAGTGATGTTACGGACCCCCCGAGACCGAGAAACCTTTAATAAGGTGTTGTAGAGACCCCTCAGAAGTAGGGGAACTGAGAACACATCTTTTAGTAGAATGCAGAGGGAGGGGGAGACTGTAACTCAATATATGAATGCATTGCAAGAGCTGCACACTGCTATTGTTAGAAAAGATGGCATGGGAGTAAAGGAATAGGATCCATGGACATAATGTTACAGGACCTCCTAGTGACTGGTTTGCGAGACATGCTGACAAAGCAAGCTCTGCAAGAACGTGTACGGGTAAGCCCCCAACTTACTTTCCCTGAAGTAGGGAGTGAGGCACACATGCATGAACAGGAGCAGGGGGTGACAGAACCGCTGGGGAAGGTCCAGAGCATGGGGGTGTCTGTAAATGCCATTGCTGAACCCCAATGAGGAGAGAACTTGTGAGTGTGAAAGTAGAACTGGCTGACATAAAGAAGAAAACAGATGCTATCAGTAATTCTTCAGAGAGTAGGGAAGGCCCACAGCCCCGTCGTGACTCCAGAATGTTTCACCGGCTGAGGCTGATCACCTGTTACATCTGCAGAGAGAGCGGACAAATCGCACGGAGTGCACTCGCCGGGGAAGAGGGACGTCTTGCCGCCCGTTAAACTAGAGGGTTCCGAGCTTGGGGGATGCCGCCAGGAGCAAGAACAGGTGAGGAAGAGTAGTGGAAGTCCAGCAAGTTTAGTGTCAACATTCCCCCTGATATGGGCAGAAATGGACGGACGTGCAGTGCGATGCCTGGTGGACAAGGGCTTGCAGGTGACAATTATGTCAGAAGCTTACTTCCGGGGACATTTTCCCAGAGCAAAATGGCCTGAATTGGGCCCTGTGATAAAGTTAATGGCAGCCAACCAACTGCCCATCCCGGTCGCAGTGGTGGTGTGGATGCAAGTGTCTATCTGTGGGAAAGACCTGGGACGGAAAGGCGTGGTACTGACACAGGGAGAAGTGAGTAATGGACCCGCTGTCACCTTGGGGATGAATGTGCTGGAGGAGTTTGGAAGCCTTCTCATCAGGGAGCCCTTTAACGAGACTAAAACATTGATTGCGATAGATAGGTTAGGTAAGGAAGATCTATGGGATGGAGGAAAGATGATGAGTTCAGATTTGTCCACATTGAGTTTGAGGAAGCGAGAGGAGAAGAAGGAGGATATGGCTGATAGGCACTCTGGGATTTCGGACAGCAGAGCGGTGACGTCTGGGCCAGAGAGGTAAATCTGAGTGTCATCAGCATAGAGGTGGTACTGGAATCCATGGGACTTTATGAGTTGTCCCAAGCCAAGTGTATAGATTGAGAAGGGTAGGGGTCCTAGAACAGAGCCTTGGGGGACTCCAACAGAGAGAGGGTGGGGTGAGGATGTAATGTGGGAGTGGGAAACGCTGAATGTGCGGTTGGAAAGGTACGAGGAGATCCAGGATAGGGCGAGGTCTTTGATGCCAAAGGAGGAGAGGATCTGTAGTAAGAGGCAGTGGTCAACCGTGTCGAAAGCAGAGGACAGGTCTAGAAGGAGGAGTACAGAGTATTGTCCATTAGCTTTGGCGGTAAGTAGGTCGTTAGTGATTTTGGTCAGGGCTGTCTCAGTTGAGTGATGGGAGCAGAAACCAGATTGTAGATTGTCGAAGAGTAAGTTAGATGAGAGGTGGGAGGAAAGTTCAGAGTGGACGTGCTGCTCTTATACACGAGTATATACGGTATTTGAGTTCCTCCATATGATTTGCACAAGGGCCTAAAAAGCCCGGGTTATCTGAAAGTTTATATTTCAGAAGTCACGCATTCTAGGGTTAATTTTGATGTCACAGCATCCCAGGAGTCAGACTCCATCTGATTCTGAAAATGGAGTACAGCACATGGCTATCTTCAGGAGTCCCATAAAGGATACATGGAGCAATCACTGTTTCAATTAATAGTACAGCAGGGTCAATGGTTCTAAATGTAAAATACTATGACTCACTGTTGTATCTTGTTTTCATAGGGTGGTAGCATTTCACCCATGTCCAAGTAACCCCTGGCATAATCTGAGTGCAAAGAGATGTCTTATTTTCCATATATGTTAGTGAGAAATTTTATGGTGGATATCCATCTTCAAACAAAATGAAAATCTTAAAACTCTTTATACCTGATAATAACTGTTATCTAAATAACTGATAAAAAGAACCAAGCAGAAATGCTGGCGCCAGCATGCAACATAATGAGAGATATCCCAGATTGTGTAAAACCTATTCAGGATGTCAGGTGAGGTAGTTGAAACATTCACAGTTATATATATTGACACTGGGTGGTTAAGCTTCAGAATACTCTCTGTACGTGATTTGTGGCTGTGAGCATGATATTGGGAAGCTTAGTTGTCATCAAACATTGTTTCAATAAGGCAACCTGGCAGTGGCTAAATAATGAGTTTGGTAGTCCTAACTTCACGCTTGTAATCCAGGTATTATTGAAATATTTTCAGTCTCTTAGTTTAGAGATATTGAGATTTAATGGAGTCATTAACTACTCACTTGAATTCACAGTTCAGTGGAAACCCAAACCTAGTATGGCAAAAACAAGGAACACAAAACAAACCGTGAATTACCATGGCTTTAATTAATAATCCCTGTCTCTCCTTTGTCTCCTTGGTTGCTCAATTAAGTATTGTAATTAGCAACTATAACGCTCATGGCCTATGGTGATTTTGGCACATCCATTATTATACCTTTGGTGATGCACATTTAATAATATAACTAGTCTTTGGCACCTCGCAAATAGTTACGGTAAGTCCCTTACTTGTAAGTCAGACTAAAAGATAAGGATTCTGCATGTTCGATTACAAACTGCAGATCTTTTTGTTCTAAATAAAATAAAAGTCACCTCCAAAAATGTTGTTGGTGGCTTTCCCATAGAGGAACATTCGGCAATGCAACTGCTCTTCTGTATGGGACAGCTGGACGAGATAGCTGCTAGCCAAATTATTAACCAGAACCACTATTAGTACATGACTATAGCTCTAGAACCATCATAAGTAGATGAATACAACTCCAGAACCCTCATCGATACCTAAATACATCACCAAAACCATAATCAATACATACTGTAAATACAGCACCAGAACCATCATCAGTACATTAATTCCTCAGTAGAACCAGCATCAACAGAACAGGAATACTACACCAAAATCATCATTAGTACATGAAGACGCCAACCAGTACCATCATTATCAGTACATAAATACAAAAACAGTGCCTGAATACAAAACCAGATCCATCAACAGTATATGAATACAGTACCAGATTCACCATTAGCACATGAATACAGCACTAGAGATGAGTGATCCTTTTAAGGTTCTGTTCGTCTATGTTCACCGAACATATTCGTAGAACAGTTTGCTGAACATAGCCGAACACCATTCAATTCAATGTGAGGCAAAACCAGGGGTGCCCAAAAGCTGCCAAAACAGCTCAAATTAGGGGCAGACATTAGGAAAATGGGCAGCAATTGACCCAATTGCACTATAAATAAATAATTTTAAAAAATTGATGTGGGTTCCCCTGTATTTTTGATAACTAGTCAGGCAAAACTGAGGGGTGCCCCCATTTTTGACAACCAGCCAAGCTAAAGCTGACAGCTTGGGGCTGGTATTCTCAGGCTAGTAAGAGGCCATGGCTATTGGCACCCCAGCCTCAAAATAGCAGCCCGCAACCACTCCAGAAAAGGCACATCTATCGGATGTGCCTATTCTGGTGCTGTGCCCGGCTCTTCCCACTTGCCCTGTGGCGGTGGCAAGTGGGGTTCATATTTGTAGTGTTGTCATCTTTGTATTGTCTGGTGACATAAAGCCCACAGCTTAGTAATGAAGAGGCATCTATAAGATGTCTAGATCTAGATGGCAGGCTTCATTGTTGCATGATGTGATTATATAGCCTGCCATCCAGCAGAGACACTGAGCAGCGTGTGGTACTGCTGCTCAGTGTCTCACAGTGAACATGTATGACCTGACTGTTCTTACACCCATGGTGCCACCAAAAATGCCCTGGGAGTTCACAGCCAATTAACTCAGTTCAACTCACTGACCTCAGCCGGAACGCCATGGCTCAAGCCACCGGGTCTCACACTATCTCCAGTGCCAGACTGTTGAATGCCAGAGTGGGAAGCTCCCAGCTGTATACTTAGCTTTTCCTAGTTATTAAAATGGAGACCCCCAAAAAAGATGTAGGGTTCTCCTTTGTTTAATAACCAGTAAAGGCTAGGCAGACAGCTGGGGCTAATATTAATAGCCTAGGAAGGGGTCATACATATTGGACCCCTCCCAGACTAAAAAAAAACAGCTCTCAGTCACCCCAGAAATGGCGCATCGATAAAATGTGCCAAATATAGCATGTGGCCTCGCTCTTCCCACTTGCCCTAGTGTGGTGGCAAGTGGGGTGATAGTTGGGGGGTTATGTCACCTTTATATTGTCAAGTGACATCAAGCTCAGAGATTGGTAATGGAGAGGCATCTATAAGACGCTCCCATTACTAACCAGATAGTCATATTGTATAAAAAAACACACCCAGAATAAAGTACTTCAAATGAAAGAATGACACAGACTCCTTTAATTAATCTAAATTAAACCATACTCTGTCATCACCAAGTCTACAGAAGCCATGGTCTCCTGTAACAGAATTAAAATAATAAACACCAATATTCTTTACCTGTCCACTGAGTAGATAATAATACATTTTTCGTGCGATGGGTCTAGCTTTGCTACATCTAAATGGCAGGCTGCATTGTTGCATGATGTGACTATACAGCCTGCCATCCAGCAGAGACACTGAGCAGCATGTGTTAGTGTCAGTGTGCAATGGGATAATTTATTTTTTTCTGTGTGCACCACCGTAGACATCCCAGCAAGAGTACAGTGGGTTATCACTGGCCTGTATTCCTTCCCATTATTAAATTATTTTTCCGCAAAGTAAGGAATTTAATAAAACTTAACTTTTAATTATAACCATAAAATTAAGGCCAACATACAACAATGCAAACAAGACATAAAGTGCTAGTGCTCATGTAAAAAATGGTTTGCTCTCACCAGTATATTATTCCGTGCTGGATGCACACTACAGGAGCAGGAGGGAAAAATGATGGCAGAGGGGAGATATGTTACAAATTCCTACCCTATAACTCCATGTCGTGCCCCTGCAATGCTCCTGCCCTTACAAAGGCAGCACCCAGGTATAGCCTGTACAAGTTTACCTAAAAATGTTTGTGTGGCCTTCCAACGCATTTCCCCCTCCGTTCGATGGTTCATCAGGGGGGATTTTGTTTATGGGAATACAGCTAGGTCTCTTGCAGTGGAAATTAGTACCAGAAAATGGGCCTAACCGATGTGCTAGTGTCCCTACATGAAATTTAGTCTGCCAACCATACCATCCGGGTTTGATTTTATTGTTATCCAATCCACCTCTCACTACAGCTGATGCTATTTCTGCTGCTATGGTAGTCAGGTTTTCCGAACCGCAAGTGATCGTGTGACTGGAAGCGCTGAAACTTCCGGTCTTTGGAACGCATGCCTGAGACACATGCTATTTGCATAGCATAACTTCCAGTCTAGCGGTAGAATACAAGATTGGGATGGATCTATACCACAGGAACTCCTGTTTCGGTGAATTAACCATACCACAAGTATTTGGTGTCAACCGTGGGATGTCCATAGCAACAACAGCCTGTGATAAGCACTCCACTCATCCATTCCCTATATACTGTATCCACAATCAGTCCGTGGTTAGAATGAGAGATGAGAAGAGGAGGCTAACCTGAGATAAATACTGTGAATACAGCTCAATATGCTTATAATATAGGCTATAATAAACCTGAATCTATTTTTACTAACCAGTTTAAAGTATACAGGTTCCCCAGTACCAAAAGGTGAATATGAGATTAGAATATACTTATTCTAGTAAAGGAAAGAGGGGGAAGGAGGGGGGGAACTAGGACGGGGGGAGGGTAGGGTGTATAACCCAAAAGTTAATTTATTGGGACACAACATCTGCCCTATACTGGGGGACTATTTATTTATGGGGTGAGAGCCCATGGTATTGTTACAGTTAAGGGAGAACTCTTCATGAGTCCATTCCACTACAATGGAGCCTCCTAAAGAAAACAACTATATTTAAGTTGTTTGTTCAGACCCCAAGGTTACTGTGTGTACAAATGAAAGATCCATTGATACTTCCTCTGCGATACCTTTTTGTCAAAGTCCCCTCCTCTCACCGGTGGTTTAATCTTACCAATTCCCATAAATTTAATCATTTTAATGTTCCTCCCATGTTGTCCAATTATATGTTTCGCCAATGGTGTATCCCTCTGATTTTGAATATCCCCCACATGCTCCTCCACCCTTCTCCTGAATTCTCTAGTTGTTTTTCCCACATATGATATACCGCAGCCGCATTTTGCCTTATATATAATCCCCTTAGTTTTACAATTTATGAAATCCTTTACATTGAAAGTCTCATTAGTGACGTCATTGTAAAATTCTTTGCCAGTCTCAATGAACTCACATGCTACACATGTGCCACATCTGAAGCAGCCCTTAGGTTTATCCGGTAGCCATGTTTTTGTGCCCCTGGAAGATGAAAAGTGACTGTGCACCATTCTATCACCCAGAGATTTGCTTCTTCTGTAAGTGATTTGTGGCGAGGCCCCAATAACATCCACAATGTCCATTCAGGACATTTCAATGTTTTTTGACAATGTTTCTAATTGTTTGTGCCCTATTGTCAAAAACTGCTATGAGACAAATGCGATTATTTGCATTATCCATCCTACCCTGTAGTGTCAATAGGTCCTCCCTTTTTTCTTATTGTGTATTATGAAATGCCTCCCTGAGCACCCGATCAGGGTACCCCCTCGCCATGAATCTGGCACTTAGATCTTCTGATTTAGCTCTGAAATCTTTTATATCTGAGCAGTTTCATCGTAATCTCAGATATTGGCCCTTAGCGATGCCCTTTCTCTGAGAATAAGGATGGTGGCTATCCCATCTCAATAGGGAATTCATAGAGGTTTCCGGCATATTGACGAACTGAGGGTGTCACCCCCCCAACTTTGCAATGATAACATCAAAGAAGGGTAAGGCCGTCTCCTTGATCTCATAGGTAAAACGCAGGCATATTTAATTTTTATTCAGCAAGCTGATGAATAATCTAAAAGTGTCCTTGGTTCCTTTCCACAGGACAAAGGCGTCATCGATAAATCTTACCCATAATTGTATGAGTTGTGTATAATCCTTCAGGGTCTCTGAGAACACAATGGTATTCTCCCACCACCCCAGGAACAAGTTGGCGTAGCTGGGTGCATATGGGTTGCCCATGACTGTGCCCCTGAGCTGGTGGAATGTTATACCGTCAAAGGTAAAATAGTTGTTCTTCAGTACAAAGTCGAGGAGGGTCATCACAAATTGTGTTGTACAATGTTGGCAACCTCTGGCTCCCAAGAAGTATTTAACTCCCCGGGAACCAGACTCATGTGGTATAGATGAGTATAGGGCTCTACATAATGCTAACCAGCATTATCAACCAGGATACCCTCTAGTTTTTGGAGGAGATCCATTGTGTCCTTAATATAGGCTGTTTTGACAGGTTATATTGTCCTTGTGGCTTATTTATTTCTTTGATGTCCTCCGTGACCATATTCAAGAAGACATCAATGGCTGACAGATATCCCCCTGGTGATGGCATCTTAGAGCTAGGGTTTCCCAAGGTGGTAAATGGACCCTGTCCCTGAGATGTTGGTGTTGGTTCATCAAGGTCTGCTAACAACCGGACACCTGAAAGAAGATCATGTGGGATGTTTAGGTCAGCACAAGTCCTCTTGTCCTTTTGTACAAAGAACTTGTGCCTCGTAACCTTTCAATGATGGACGGGACAGTTGGCAGACTAAATTTCATGTAGGGACACTAACACACCGGTTACGCCCATTTTCTGGTACTACTTGCCACTACAAGAGATCAAGCTGAATTCCTATTAACAAAATCCTCCCCCTGATGAACCCCCTAAATGGAGGAAGAAACGCGTTGGGAGGACACACAAACTTTTTTGGGTAAACATGTACAGGTTATACCTGGGTACTGCCTTTGTAAGGGCGGGAACATTGCAGGGGCACAACATGGACTTATAGGGAAGAAATTGGTAATGTATCTCCCCTCTGCCATCATTGTTTCTCTCCTGCTCATGTAGTGTGCATCCAGGACATCCAGCATGAAAAAATATACTGGTGAGATCAAACCATTTTTTACATGAGCACTGGTGATCATGAGCACTAGCACTTTGTGTCTTGTCTGCATTGTTCTTTGGTCACCACCGTAGGCACCAAACCTTCTGTGCCTTATGGTCTAATTCATGGAATGACAAACTGTTACTTTTATATGGGTGATCAGAATCACCCATATAAACCTGTCAAAATCATCCATTTGCAATCGATGTGCTGTCTGATTTTAACATAGTAATGGATAGGAGAAGCTTTGCATATTTTTTCCCGACATACAGAAAAATCACGGATGGTAAAAATAGATACTGTAAACGGACTTAATGTATCTGATTCAACACACTGATAAAAATGGCAGAAAAGCCGGCTTTCCATCTTCCGTGACATAATTATTGCCTAATCCGTGTACTTAGACATCATAAAAAAGAATAAATAACGTCTGATGCATTTCGCAAATACATTCCTTAATCATAGATGTTTCAGACATATAAAACCATCATGTAAAAGGCTTCAATAATCCCCACCTTTCCTGCCTATTTCAATTAAAGTTCATTAAATGGCAGGTGTGTAACTTCCAACTTGCCTGAAAACGCGAAGTTGCTCTGAAATTTTGTGACTCCAGGCATTTTCACCCAGCTTGGAGCAGTGCCGCCAAAATGGATAGAGCTGGGAAAGATCCTGGATGGGACATGAATATGCCTGTTCATCAAATTCCTGAAAAATGACTGTGCTTCTTACACCAGAAATGTTATTGCAGGCCCCAACTTAAGTAGCATTTCTGGTGAAGGGCACGCCATTGATAAGATATACTGAACTCATTAAGTGGGGTAAGCCTCTTAATGGATTTGTCGTAGCGTATTCCTACACACACCTCTATATGACATGCCAGTCTTGATGACTAGGGCCTTTATGTTTCAAAATGATATTGATATGTAGTTTGTACTATGTACTTCCAGCATTATTGTTATGAGGCATGGGTATTCTAGGAAGGAAAATGCTCACACCATTATAATTTGGTAGGTGCAAAGAGACTGATTACTTAGCTATCAGAAACCCTATTTGAGAGCTGTTTATTACCCATGCCATCAACCTGATAAATACATTTGAGGAGAGCAGTCAGACAATTGGGAGAGGCTGATCTGATTCAACCACCTCTGCCGAGAACATTACTGGAAATGCTTTTTGATATTGAGCAAGTGGCTGCTTAAAATCCTCCTAAACATCTGCTTCAGCTAGATATGAGACACCAAGTGTTAGGCGTCAGGATCTTCTCTCTGCATGGGATAGATCCCAAGCCTTATCTGCCTCTGCAGTCTCCCATTTGGACTCGGCTGTTGCGGGTGCTGCAAAGCATTGACATTGGTTCCAGCATCTTCATCAGGCTCACAGTGTTCATTTGGTTGCTGCTGGCTCTCCAGCCAAGTGTATAGCAACCAGCGATAGGCAACTGAAGCCTGAAGCTCTGGAGTCTAAGTCCAGAAATCACCTTACTGAGCATGTCCGTGAGGTGGCGTCTTCTCATTTGTGGATGGATGTCAGCCACTTTGGTGATGTTGCAGCTCCGGATTGGTCCGCAGGTAAAGTCCTATCCATCTGGACATGAGTCTAGTGTATAAAAGGCTCTCAGAGGCACACGCCGGTGCGCTAGAGTCACTTATGTGTTACTGTTGCCAGTGGATACTATACCACTCTCTCTGCATGTGTTGTGTATCTGTCTAGCCTTGGGACTGTACACAGAGGCAGGCAGCTACCATCAGTGAGGGCAGTTAGCCGTTGGCTTAGCATCTGGTTCCTACATGTGTGCGGTTCGCACAGTAGAGTTCAAGAGCAAGCACAACCCTAGTCAGGGTATTATACAGAGCATCTGTTCCGTTTCTGTGTGTGAGTGACACAGCTCAGTTGCAGAGCATCTGTTCTGTTTCTATGTGCAAGTGACGCAGGTCAGTTGCAAAGCATCTCTTTCATTTTTGTGTGCGAGTGACACAGCTCAGTTGCAGAGCATCTCTTTCATTTCTGTCTGCGAGTGACCCAGCTCAGTTGCAGAACATCTCTTTCATTTCTGTGTGCGAGTGACATAGCTCAGTTGCAGAGCATCTGTTCCATTTGTGTGTGACACAGCTCAGTTGCAGAGCATCTCTTTCATTTCTGTGTGCGAGTGACTCAGCTCAGTTGCAGAACATCTCTTTCATTTCTGTGTGCAAGTGACACAGCTCAGTTGCAGTGCAACTGTTTCATTTCTGTGTGCGAGTTCAGTTCATGTGCTGTTCACACTGAGTAGTATTCAACCCAGTGTGAATGGGTAATCGCTCGCCTTGTATTCCTTCATTATTCACTAGCAGCAGTTTTCCATCTCTGCATGGTGGACCCCGGGTTGCAATTGCGCTTTATTACTTATTTTATTTAGCGCAATCCGCCAACCCTAACACCAAGTATAGTGCTCTAAAACTTTTTTCTCAGTGCTTTATAATGGGGACCTCGTTGAACCCATATGTCTAACTCTCTCATAAATATAATGCTGTTTAAGTACTGAATATTTATTTTTTGTTTTGTGGGGTTTTTTTGTTGTATTTTGAAGATTTAGCTGTAAATAATAATAATTATTATTTTCAATAAATTATTTGAATATTATTACCATATATACTTGTGTATAAGCCCAGTTTTTCAGCACTTTATTGTGCTGAAAATGCTTCCCGTGACTCATACACGAGTCATTGTCCCAGAAGACAGCAGGGGAGGGGGAGCAGTGGAGCAGTGGGTCACAGGAGGCAGGAGCCGATGGCTACAGCTAATGCTTGTGCATGCTGCTACAGAGAAATGATTATTCACTGCACTGGCAGTAAATATTAATTTCTCTTATAAGGCGCATAGTGTCAATCACAGCCGCCGGCTTCCAGCAGCTGCCGGGATATCACGGGTGCCCACTCATTAAGGTGATGAATATTTACCTCTCTCCACTCCCATAGGCATGGAGAGAGGTGAATATACATTCCCTTAATGATGGGGGACACAAGATCTCTTGGCTGCTGGAGCTGAGGGCAGCGGAACAAGATGCTGCGAGGGTGTGCAGGAAGGTAAGTAGGATGTTTTTGTTTTTTTAATGCTTTTCTCATGGGGAGGCATGCATACAAGGATAGCGATGAGGAACCATGCATATAAGGATACGGATGAGGAGTCATGTATACCAGGACAGGGGTGAGGAGCCATGCAGACAAGAATGCAGATGAAGAACCATGCATACCAGGATAGGGATGAGGGAACAATGCATACCCGGCTTATACTCAAGTCAATAAGTTTTACCAGTTTTTCGTGGCAAAATTTGGTGCCTCGGCTTAAACTCGGGTTGGCTTATACATGAGTATATACGGTATCTTAAATTTTCCAAAAGAGTACTTGAATTCTGGCAAATCGATATGCCCAATTTTTCTTGGTTTGCATCCTAATGATTGGCAAATTGCTAACTGTTTTTTAGTGACAACAGTAAAGTTTATTATTTTAACAGCAAGGGAGCAAGGGGCCAATTCATTTAAATTGTTGTTGCATATGCCAGTTTTAATGAAGGGGTGTTTTATGCCAAAAAATTTGAATTCATTAAAAGGAGCTTGCCACATAATTAATTTGGCGCAGCTTATCTGTGGCATGCATCTCACCAGAAATGCTACTTCCAGTCAGAGACTGGAGTAACATTTCTGACATAAGTTATGCTAGTTTAGTTGAATTCTATTGGTGGCACTGCCATGCTTTATCCCATCTATGCTCTTCCCACTTTGGCAGAGCTGGCTGCGACTGGCCTGAAAACACCAAAACTCAAAAATTTTACAAGTATTCAAAGTGTTTTATGTTAAAACTGGCTTAAACACTTTGATTAATTTGTCCGCAAATCATTAGGAACCCCCTAAACCTTAAATAGCTTTTGGACAAATTATATTTTGGCCAATCGTTTGGCTGACAGCTATCTCTCCCTATTTCTACTAACTCTTTCGCACACTCCTGTGTTCCATACATGAGCTGCTGATGGCTCCTCTGGTGGTAGCTTTTCTTGTTGATAACAAAAAGATCAACAATCCAAAAGCGACATCCAAAATCATCCATCGAAGGAACGGAAGATCCCATTCATATAAGACTGCTGGCCGAGCCCCCTGTTCTGCTGACAGTCTAATGAGTATGGGGGCACATTACTATTTTGCACTGTTGTTTGAAAGTAACTGCCTTAATTTTGGCCCGGCGATTTTCCAATCCTGCATGCTCTTATTGACATAGGGGCCCATCAAAGGTGGTTATTGGCCATACACACTTAGAGGAAAATTTGTGCAAACCACTTAAAATGTTCTTAAACATAAAAAATCGTGAAAACTTATTAGCTGCAAATGTGTTAATATTTAGCTAAGCTTGCTTTAGCAATGTGAGCACTCTGTGCCTATCGGATTTCCCATACATATCACATTTACTTTGTAAATACACCTATTTTATACTCTGATGCTTCTTAAGCAGTGCTGGGGTGTAATTTGAAACCAATGAAAAGACTCATGACGAGACTTAAATCTTAAATCTTTTAATTCAAGTGACAATAAATCATAGGCCAATTTGGTGTTTAAGTGCATTCACAAAGGCTAAATCATCAAACATGTTACCACCAGCATAAGCATCCAGATTTTTTGTTGTCAGCATTCTTACACATATATCTCTTTATTTCAGCAATTACATCACATTAAAATCACGAAGTATACAATATGTGTGTTATATATATATATATATAATTACCACAACAACAGGGTGATGCCGCGCTTAGGGGTTAAATGCTAGGTGATGCTGGACGGCGTATAGCCAGTAACTGGGTCCTTTCAGTGCGGAAAATGGAAATATAAGTATATACCCTTAGCAGGGAGTAGATATATCCTTAGTGGAATGCCTGAAAAGTACGTGCATATATATCAACATAGACACTGTGCTGCGGGACGGTGCTTTCCCTGCTATTGGTGCGCCTGTAATCCCGATGTGACGGCTCGCAATGCTGCAGGAGGATGTATCCAATCAGCGTAGGAATATGCGGGGGAAACAGGAAAAGGAACCCGATCCGGAATCCGTTGCGGAGTATGCGGGGAGAAGGGAGCGTGAGGGTATGTTGCAGCTGACGCTATACCTATGGAGCCCCAGCCGAAGGTGTCCCTGGTAACCGCGGGGAAAAGATGGCTGCTGGCGCCTTCTCGCGCGTGCCTGAACTATGATGTCACAAGAGGTACGGAGCGGCGTTGGGGCCAAAAAGGAATGATTAAACCGACGCGTTTCGAAGGCAAACAGCCTTCTTCATCAGGGTTACAAGTATATATATATATACAGTACAGACCAAAAGTTTGGACACACCTTCTCATTTTTCTGTATTTTCATGACTATGCAAATTGTACATTCACACTAAAGGCATCAAAACTATGAATTAACACATGTGGAATTATATACTTAACGAAAAAGTGTGAAACAACTGAAATGAGGTCTTATATTCTAGGTTCTTCAAAGTAGCCACCTTTTGCTATGATGACTGCTTTGCACACTCTTGGCATTCTCTTGATGAGCTTCAAGAGGTACTGTAGTCACCCGGAATGGTTTTCACTTCACAGGTGTGCCCTGTCAGGTTTAATAAGTGGGATTTCTTGCCTTTTAAATGGGGTTGGAACCATCAGTTGTGTTGTGCAGAAGTCTTGTGGATTAGAATTTTTATTATGGCAAGAAAAAAGCAGCCAAGAAAAAACGAGTGGCCATTATTACTTTAAGAAATGAAGGTCAGTCAGTCCGAAAAATTGGGAAAACTTTGAAAGTGTCCCCAAGTGCAGTGGCAAAAACCACCATTGCTACAAGAAACTGGCTCACATGAAGACCGCCCCAGGAAAGGAAGACCAAGAGTCACCTCTACTTCTGAGGATAAGTTTATCCGAGTCACCAGCCTCAGAAATCGCAGGTTAACAGCAGCTCAGTTTAGAGACAGGTCAATGCCAAACAGAGTTCTAGCAGCAGACACATCTCTACAATAAATATTAAGAGGAGACTTTGTGCAGCAGGCCTTCATTGTAAAATAGCTGCTAGGAAACCACTGCTAAGTACACAAAACAAGCAGAAGAGACTTGTTTGGGCTAAAGAACACAAGGAATGGACATTAGACCAGTGGAAATCTGTGCTTTGGTCTGATGAGTCCAAATTTGAGATCTTTGGTTTCAACCACCGTGTCTTTGTGCGATGCAGAAAAGGTGAACGAATGAACTCTACATGCCTAGTTCCCACCGTGAAGCATGGAGGAGGAGGTGTGATGGTGTGGGGGCGCTTTGCTGGTGACACTGTTGGGGATTTATTCAAAATTGAAGGCATACTGAACCAGCATGGCTACCACAGCATCTTGCAGCAGCATGCTATTCCATCCAGTTTGCATTTAGTTCGACCATCATTTATTTTTCAACAGGACAATGACCCCAAACACACCTCCAGGCTGTGTAAGGGCTTTTTGTCCAAGAAGGAGAGTGATGGGGTGCTACGCCAGATGACCTGGCATCCACAGTCACTAGACCTTAACCCAATCGAGATGGTTTGGGGTGAGCTGGACCGCAGAGTGAAGACAAAAGGGCCAACAAGTGCTAAGCATCTCTGGGAACTCCTTCAAGATTGTTGGAAGACCATTCCCGGTGACTACCTCTTGAAGCTCATCAAAAAAATGCCAAGAGTGTGCAAAGCAGTCATCAAAGCAAAAGGTGGCTACTTTGAAGAAAATGGAATATAAGACATATTTTCAGTTGTTTCACACTTTTTTGTTAAGTATATAATTCCACATGTGTTAATTCGTAGTTTTGATGCCTTCAGTGTTAATGTACAATTTTCATAGTCATGAAAATACAGATACAATACATATATATATATATATATATATATACAGTATATACACTGTATACATATACTGTATATATGCACACTAATAATAATTATTTTATTTTCGATAGAGCCAACATATTTAGCAGCACTTTATAATTCAGGAGGGACTTGTATAGACAAAGACATTACAGAGTAATTCAACAAATACCAAGAGGAGTGAGGGCCCTGCTCTCAAGCCTACAATCTATGAGGAAATAAAGGAGGCATGAAAGCTAAATGGTAAATAGTCCTTCTATTGTATGGTCCAGCCATCAATAAAATATATTAAGATGAAGATTAACATAACACTGCATGAACCGGTCACCAACCAGTAGCTGTATAAGTACAGATACAAAGTGCTATTAAATGCTATTAAATGCGTGCAGGGTGTATGAACAGATGCTATGAGAGACCAGATTTGTAAAAAAAGAAATTGGGATTAGCAAAACTGGAATAGTTACATACATTAAAATGAGGTGTGTTTTTAGGCCATGCTTAAAACTGTCTGGATTGCAAATTCATCGAATTGTCCAGGGGCATGCATTACAGATGCAACGGCCGTTATGCCGGTCGCTGCTCGAGAACAGAATACAGCGCTGCTGCTGACTCAGAGCACAATATGATATTAAACCAACTTTTCTTTATAACTTATGCAAAAAATGACAGAATTTTCTCTCCCAACACAATATGGGCCACAACAGCCACAACTCACAGAATACAAGTTATGCAGCCTGAGAGGCCCCAAGTGCCAGCTTCACAGACAGGAATCAGACTACCCCACAACTACACCACTCCCTCCCTTAACTGTAATGGGTCTACACGGGGTTATACTGTGCCCGTGACACGTGGTGATCTCAGGGATACAATCTTACAACCGCCTCCCACCTAATTTATATAAAATCACGGGTACTCAGTTATTCTCTCAACATATATCTATAATATAACGCTGGGAGCATCACTCTGTCCGAAGCCTTTATAGACTGCGCAAGCGCAAGCGACGGCGCAGTCTGGCCCCCACAGAGTGACGCTCCCAGGAGATCTCCACCGGAGAGGCAGGGACCGTGGACGCGCCAGGAGGGTGAGTATATTCACCTGTCCCCATTCCAGCGCTGTGTGCGGCTCCGTCTCCCGGGTCCTCTGCTGTGACGTTCACAGTTCAGAGGGCGCGATGACGCGCTTAATGCGCGCCGGCGCCGCCCTCTGACTGACCAGTCACAGCCAGAGGAGCCGGAAGATGGCGGCGCGCAACGCTGGAACCGGGGACAGGGGAATATAGCAAGTGCTGGGGGGCCTGAGCTAGCATCAATATCGGCACCTGACCCCCACAGCGCGCCGGTGTCCCCGCCTGCTCAGGCTCCCCCAGCACTCGGCGCCCAGCGACGATAGGTGAGTATGGTATTTTTTTTTTTTTTTATATCGCAGCAGCATACGGGCCATATACAATGGAGCATCTTATGGAGGCCATCAACCATAATGGAGCAATGTACGGGGGCATACACACTGGAGCGTCTTATGGGGGCCATAAACCTTTATGGAGCAGTGTACGGGGGCATACACACTGGAGCGTCTTATGGGGGCCATAAACCTTTATGGAGCAGTGTACGGGGGCATACACTATGGAGCATCTTATGGGGGCCATAAACCTTTATGGAGCAGTGTATGGGGGGCATACACTATGGAGCATCTTATGGGGGCCATAAACCATAATGGAGCAGTGTACGGGGGCATATACTATGGAGCATCTTATGGGGGCCATCAACCATAATGGAGCAGCATATGGGGCATATGGATGGGAGAAGCAAATTAAAGAATGGTGGCGCAGGATGGGAGCAGCACATGACAGAACAGGGGCGCAGGATGGGAGCAGCACATGACAGAATAGGGCAGCATATGACAGAACGGGGGTGCAGGATGGAAGCAGCACATGACAGAACGGGCGCAGGATGGGAGCAGCACATGACAACAGGGGCACAGGATGGGAGCAGCACATGACAGAACGGAGGCACAGGATGGGAGCAGCACATGACAGAACGGGGGCACAGGATGGGAGCAGCAAATGACAGAATGGAGGCGCAGGATGGGTGCAGAACATGTCAGAATGGAGGCGCAGGATGGGTGCAGCACATGTCAGAATGGGGGCGCAGGATGGGAGCAGCACATGTCACAATGGGGGCGCAGGATGGGAGCAGCACATGACAGAATGGGGCGCAGGATGGGTGCAACACATGACAGAATGGGGGCGCAAGATGGGTGCAACACATGGCAGGATGGGGGCGCAGGATGCGTGCAGCACATGACAGGATGGGGAAGCAGGATGGAGCAGCACATGTCAGAATGGGGGTGCAGGATGGGAGCAGCAAATGACAGAATGGAGGTGCAGGATGGGTGCAGCACATGTCAGAATGGGAGCGCAGGATGGGAGCAGCACATGTCACAATGGGGGCGCAGGATGGGAGCAGCACATGACAGAATGGAGCGCAGGATGGGTGCAACACATGACAGAATGGGGGCGCAAGATGGGTGCAACACATGGCAGGATGGGGGCGCAGGATGGGTGCAGCACATGACAGGATGGGGAAGCAGGATGGAGCAGCACATGTCAGAATGGGGGTGCAGGATGGGAGCAGCACATGTCAGAATGGGGATGCAGGATGGGTGCAGCACATGACAGGATGGGGACGCAGGATGGAGCAGCTCATGACAGGATGGGGACGCAGGATGGAGCAGCACATACCAGGATGGAGACCATATACCAATATAAATGCTCGCCACCCGGGCGTAGAATGGGTTCAATAGCTAGTATATATATATATATATATATATATATACAGTGGGGCAAAAAAGTATTTAGTCAGTCAGTAATAGTGCAAGTTCCACCACTTAAAAAGATGAGAGGCGTCTGTAATTTACATCATAGGTAGACCTCAACTATGGGAGACAAACTGAGAAAAAAAAATCCAGAAAATCACATTGTCTGTTTTTTTAACATTTTATTTGCATATTATGGTGGAAAATAAGTATTTGGTCAGAAACAAACAATCAAGATTTCTGGCTCTCACAGACCTGTAACTTCTTCTTTAAGAGTCTCCTCTTTCCTCCACTCATTACCTGTAGTAATGGCACCTGTTTAAACTTGTTATCAGTATAAAAAGACACCTGTGCACACCCTCAAACAGTCTGACTCCAAACTCCACTATGGTGAAGACCAAAAAGCTGTCAAAGGACACCAGAAACAAAATTGTAGCCCTGCACCAGGCTGGGAAGACTGAATCTGCAATAGCCAACCAGCTTGGAGTGAAGAAATCAACAGTGGGAGCAATAATTAGAAAATGGAAGACATACAAGACCACTGATAATCTCCCTCGATCTGGGGCTCCACGCAAAATCCCACCCGTGGGGTCAGAATGATCACAAGAACGGTGAGCAAAAATCCCAGAACCACGCGGGGGGACCTAGTGAATGAACTGCAGAGAGCTGGGACCAATGTAACAAGGCCTACCATAAGTAACACACTACGCCACCATGGACTCAGATCCTGCAGTGCCAGACGTGTCCCACTGCTTAAGCCAGTACATGTCCGGGCCCGTCTGAAGTTTGCTAGAGAGCATTTGGATGATCCAGAGGAGTTTTGGGAGAATGTCCTATGGTCTGATGAAACCAAACTGGAACTGTTTGGTAGAAACACAACTTGTCATGTTTGGAGGAAAAAGAATACCGAGTTGCATCCATCAAACACCATACCTACTGTAAAGCATGGTGGTGGAAACATCATGCTTTGGGGCTGTTTCTCTGCAAAGGGGCCAGGAAGACTGATCCGGGTACATGAAAGAATGAATGGGGCCATGTATCGTGAGATTTTGAGTGCAAACCTCCTTCCATCAGCAAGGGCATTGAAGATGAAACGTGGCTGGGTCTTTCAACATGACAATGATCCAAAGCACACCGCCAGGGCAACGAAGGAGTGGCTTCGTAAGAAGCATTTCAAGGTCCTGGAGTGGCCTAGCCAGTCTCCAGATCTCAACCCTATAGAAAACCTTTGGAGGGAGTTGAAAGTCCGTGTTGCCAAGCGAAAAGCCAAAAACATCACTGCTCTAGAGGAGATCTGCATGGAGGAATGGGCCAACATACCAACAACAGTGTGTGGCAACCTTGTGAAGACTTACAGAAAACGTTTGACCTCTGTCATTGCCAACAAAGGATATATTACAAAGTATTGAGATGAAATTTTGTTTCTGACCAAATACTTATATTCCACCATAATATGCAAATAAATTGTTAAAAAAACAGACAATGTGATTTTCTGGATTTTTTTTTCTCAGTTTGTCTCCCATAGTTGAGGTCTACCTATGATGTAAATTACAGATGCCTCTCATCTTTTTAAGTGGTGGAACTTGCACTATTACTGACTGACTAAATACTTTTTTGCCCCACTGTATATATATCACAGTATATACTCAATGTATACGCAGTGCACTGTCTTATTGTTGAGTGCTCAGAGTGTACTATTGCACAATATATGTTTCAACGGTAAATAACTGAATTTGTTATACAGATGTCCAGTAGCGGATTAAATAGGTATTTGAGCCACCAAATCTTCTGATGCAGATCCAGATAAAGTTCACAAATAATTCCAGGAATATCCTACAGCCAAAATCGTAAAGCACAAGAATCCACACAGTGTCTATTAGGTATCATGCAATTCTTATTACAAGAGTGTCCTTAAATAGGCTGTGATTCCTATCTAGCTATCCCTAGCTAACTACACAGTCGGTGACCGGTCACACTTCTCTGTTTGCTCACAAGAATAGCTTTCTTGAAATCACACAGTCCCAAAACAGGAATGCCTCAAGATCTGGATTCCCCACTCTCCATCACCGCGCTGCTTCTTCTCTCTGGGTCTTGGGTCTGGGCCACCCTTGAATGGCCTCAATTTTACTCGGTGCCGGACGCACACCCTCAGCTGACACTACATGCCCCAGACACTCAATCTGCATCCGGAACAGTTGACATCTTTTTGGCTTGATCTTAAGTCCATTGTCTCTCAGTCGGTGCAACACTTGCCGAAGCTTTTTCAGGTGATCATCGAATGAATTTCTGAATACGATTACATCATCCAGGTAGATCAACACAGATTCGAAATTGTAATCACCCAAGCAATACTCCATCAATCGCTGAAACGTTCCTTGGGCATTACTCAGTCCGAAGGGCATCCGGTTAAACTCGAACAGACCCATTGGCAAGATGAATGCTGTCTTCTGCCGATCTCGAGCCGCCACGGGCACCCGCCAGTAGCCACTGGCTAAGTCAAGCATAGAGAAATACTTTGCCTTCCCTAGTGCGGACAAGGATTCCTCGATTCTTGGTAACAGATAGGAATCACGTACAGTATGTGCATTCAGCTTGCGGTAATCAACACAAAACCGTATGGACCCATCCTTCTTCCGTACCAACATGACTGGTGCGGCCCAAGGACTCTGACTCTGGCAGATCGCCCCATTGTCTAGCATTTGCGCTATCATCCCCTTAACCTCTTGATAGAGGTTCGGCGGGATCTGACAATATCTCTCTCGAATCAGAGGGGTATCTCCTGTGGGTATTTCATGTTCCACTGCCTTTGTGCAACCAAAGTCTTTATCATCCCTGGAGAAAGCAGAGCAGCCTGATTTTCCTACAGTGTATCTTCCAGCCAGCGTGCCTGCTCGAATGTTAACTGGGACTCATCCACCCCCATAATCTCCATGATCTTCCTGTCATTCTGCGCAGGTGTGGGGGACTCTTCGGTTGTCATCTGCATTGACAGGGTCCAGGCAGTCCTGCGGTCTGCTCTCAGTGTAAACTCACTTTCGGGAATGACTCTCTCGCTGCACACATATACATGAGCCAGCTTGGTGCCTGTCACCAGAGTCATCTCATGATCTTGCAGATTCAAGCACCTTATTGGTACACTTCCATCTCGTACAACGGCCACTGTTCGGGCTACCATTAGAATATCCGTGTCTTCTGACCGACTGGTCGGTTCCAGAATCACCTCCACACCATTCAGTTTTCTGTGTGTTCCTACCGGCATCAATACAAGCTTCTCTTGACGCGGACCGATCACAACAGCAGACCCACGTGGGACATACACTGCTCTTCCTTCTGCCGAACTCTTCTGAATGCCGCACGAACTGACCACCTGCTGCAGGACTCTCTGAGTGACTTTGTGCGGCGTCGCCCACTTCTAATAACACGGTTCCATAGTCTCACTGCTCTTACAGTAAAGAACCCGCGTCTGTTATTATGCCTAAACCTTCTTTCCTCCAGACGTAGAGGATGCCCCCTTGTCCCTGTCTCAGGTCTATGATTAAAAAGATCATCAGAAAGGTCTTTGTACTGTCCCCTCATATATTTATACATTAAAATAAGATCACCCCTTAGTCTTTGTTTTTCCAAACTAAATAGCCCCAAGTGTAATAACCTATCTCGGTATTGCAGACCCCCCAGTCCTCTAATAAACTTGGTCACTCTTCTCTGCACCCGCTCTAGTTCAGCTATGTCTTTCTTATACACCGGAGACCAGAACTGTGCACAGTATTCTAAGTGTGGTCAAACTAGTGACTTGTATAGAGGTAAAATTATGTTCTCCTCATGTGCATCTATGCCTCTTTTAATGCATCCCATTATTTTATTTGCCTTTGTAGCAGCTGCCTGACACTGGCCACTGAACATGAATTTGTCATCCACCCATACACTCAGGTCTTTTTCATTGACGGTTTTGCCCAATGTTTTAGAATTAAGAATAGTTATACATCTTATTACTTCTACCCAAGTGCATGACCTTACATTTATCCTCATTAAAGCTCATTTGCATTTATCAGCCCAAGCTTCTAGTTTACATAAATCATCCTGTAATATAAAATTGTCCTCCTCTGTATTGATTACCCTGCAGAGTTTAGTGTCATCTGCAAATATTGAAATTCTGCTCTGAATGCCCCTACAAGGTCATT
The DNA here is from genome assembly GCF_032444005.1 of Ranitomeya imitator. Taxonomy (NCBI): domain Eukaryota; kingdom Metazoa; phylum Chordata; class Amphibia; order Anura; family Dendrobatidae; genus Ranitomeya; species Ranitomeya imitator. The sequence goes on along the minus strand of NC_091282.1, from coordinate 1,100,801,502 downwards.
AATAAAAATGTTAAAAAGAAGAAGGCCCAATTTATACATTTGCTATGGGATTAAGGTCTGGAGACTGGCTAGGCCACTCCATGACTTTAATGTGCTTCCTTTTGAGCCACTCCTTGTTGCCTTGGCTGTAGTAGGCCAACATTTTGGGTTTCAAAATCATTTATCAAGATGGTGTTATAAAGTATTCCAATTTACTGAGATAATAACTTTTGGGCTTTCATTAGCTGTAAGCCATAATCAGCCAACGAAAACCCAAAAGTTATTATCAACATTAACAAAAATAAACACTTGAAATAGATCACTCTGTTTGCAATGACTCAATATATGAGTTTCACTCTTTGTATTGAAGAACTGAAATAAATTTACTTTTTGATGATATTCTAATTTAGTGAGATGCACTTGTATTTTTTAAAACCTATGAGGCAAACAAACAACAAAGTATGCTGTTCAAAGGTATTGATATAGAGAAAATGCGATAAAAAAATGCCAGAGCATGTGATATTTCAGTTTTTCTTTTTTAATAAATATGCAACAATTTCTACATTTCTGTTTTTTTCAGTCAAGATGGGGTGCAGAGTCTACATTAATGAGAAAAAAATGAACTTGTTTGAATTTACCAAATGACTGCAATGAAACAAAGAGTGAAAAATTTAATCTGAATACTTTCTGTACCCACTGTACAACACTTATTAATGAAAATAGAAACTAAGTGGTCACATGGAGACAAACCTGGTACTGTAAGTAAACCAGGTGAGTCAATGTAGATTATGAACATCTGTGCAATCCAAGAATCCAAGGCACAGGGTAGTATCGTTCAAACCAGTTCTATTGGCACCAGTGTACACATAAAAAATGGACATGCAACATTTCGGCCACACAGGTTTTTTTCAAGCCCAAAACACAGTTTACATATAGGCATGACACAAAACAAATGCTAGTTATAGTGAATCAGTTGTGGACCACTCTTTCTAGTTCTTCCTACTGGTCCAACCTTTGTAACCATAGTGACACTACATAGCCAAAATACAGATAAAAAACATTAATAAAAAGAACGATCAGAGTATATGAATGGAATATTCAATAATAGAATGCATTACAATTGCAAGACAAATATTATCATGTTTCTATATGCAGTTGAGCATGATCATTTATCAGGATGTACTTGTAATACAGTGTGTCCATAAAGTCGTGGTGCACTTCTGACCAGTCACTGGAAAGCAACAAAAAACTATAGAAATGTGGAATCTGCTCCAAATAAAAGAAAAACTTTCCCAGTTTCATACCTATTCAGTGCAGTTTGATGTGGGCTCCATTTGTTGCCCTTCACACATCCAAACGATAGTGAAGTTCTCGCCACACACAGGTAAGGATGTCTGGTGTATTAAGTGATTAATGTCGTTGATACGTTCTATGTACACCACATGTTGCTTCACATAACCCCAAAAGAAAAAGTCTAAGGGCATCAGATCCGGGGATCGTGGTTGCCATTCCTTGACAGAACCCCTGCCTTTCCACCGCCAGTCGAATGCTCTATCCAGAAACTCACGAACAATGGTGGCGTAGTGTGCAGGAGTGCTGTCCTGTTGAAAGATGACACCTTCTGGAAATTGTGGCACCGCATACAATTCCAACATGTCAAGATACGTGTTTGCCGTCACAGACCGCTCCGCGAAAAAAAAAATGGGCCTATAGCATGCCTCAGGCCACACCACACCTTCACTTTAGGGGTGTTAAGTTCATACTCAACATAAGCATGAGGATGTACAGCAGTCCATATTCGGATGTTATGACAATGAACATGTCCACAGATATGGAAGGTCGCCTCATCGCTAAACACAATCTTCTGCAAAAATCTTACATAATTGTCGTTCTCATGAACAATATCTGTAACAAACGTGCATCGTTTGGGTCTATCCGCCGGTTTGATAATGTGCAACAGCCGCAATTTGTACCCCGTTTCACGGGGTTCTTCTCAGATACCACACAATCAACAGATCGAGGGAAGTGCGAACAATCCCAAGACCTTTATTATAGGCAAAATTAAAAGGTCCATAAACAATCCACCACACTGAGGATACAATAGTCCAGAACACGAATGCAGTTCAGTAACAGGATAAAATGTCCAAGGAGATGAGACTCCAATAATCCAGCAGACAGAGGATAAAAAATCCATATGCTTCCCTTTCTCTCTGACGTGCTGTGTTCACACCATCCTCACCACACAGGAACTGACTTCCCAGCTTCTGTCCTCCCTATGTCAAGGGGTAGTCAGACAGGTTGGGGTGGATTCAGGTCTCCCAGATCTGACAAATGTGCCTCAGGGATTAAGGCACTACAGGGGGTCATCAAGAGGCATAGATACAGTCAGGCTGCAGATGGTAAGTGAGCTAATCCAATTATCAGCCTTTTGGAAGGTAATTGAGACTCCCGACAATATGGGGAATCAGAGGCGTGGCTAGGGTTTTGGCTTGGGGGGTGAAGCTTCTGAGTTGGCCCCTAACCAGGTAACCTTGATTACAACTCGGTGATGTGCCCAAATAGTGGAGGAGATCCTCAGCAGATGACCGCTCTGTTACTGAAGATAATCTCTATATAACGACCAACATGGATATTACTGCCATATGGTCAGTGGTAGATACCAGCCCTACAGAACATAGATCACAGCACAGTTACAGATAATATCTTACCGCTGATGTTCTTTATGATGGAATCGTCACTTTTCCCGTCTTTTCCATCTGGTTGAGACCGACATGGCAACTTCTTCCAGCCAGAACTCGGCTGCAGAGAATACAACAAAGACACATTTCACTTCTCATATTCCAGCCCCATCACCATCTATTCCCAACCTGCACAAACTCATCCTGTTGATATCCCAATACTGAGCCGCTGCTGTCGTATGGATCCCTATTACTGCCCCTGATACCCCAATACTGAGCCACTGCTGCCGTATGTGTCCCAATTACTGCACCTGATACCCCAATACTGAGCTGCTGCTGCCATATGTGTCCCTATTACTGCTCCTGATACCCCAATACTGAGCCGCTGCTGCCGTATGTGTCCCTATTACTGCCCCTGATACACCAATACTGAGCCACTGCTGCCATATGTGTCCCTATTACTGCACCTGATATCCCAATACTGAGCTGCTGCTGCCGTATGTGTCCCTATTACTGCTCCTGATACCCCAATACTGAGCTGCTGCTGCCGTATGTGTCCCTATTACTGCCCCTGATACCCCAATATTGAGCCGCTGCTGCCGTATGTGTCCCTATTACTGCACCTGATACCCCAATACTGAGCCGCTGCTGCCGTATGTGTCCCTATTACTGGCCCTGATACCCCAATACTGAGCTGCTGCTGCCGTATGTGTCCCTATTACTGCACCTGATACCCCAATACTGAGCCGCTGCTGCCGTATGTGTCCCCATTACTGTCCCTAATACCCCAATACTGAGCCGCTGCTGCCGTATGTGTCCGTATTACTGCACCTGATACCCCAATACTGAACTGCTGCTGCCGTATGTGTCCCCATTACTGTCCCTAATACCCCAATACTGAGCCGCTGCTGCCGTATGTGTCCCTATTACTGCACCTGATACCCCAATACTGAGCTGCTGCTGCCGTATGTGTCCTTATTACTGCACCTGATATCCCAATACTGAGCCGCTGCTTCCGTATGTGTCCCTATTATTGCACCTGATACCCCAATACTGAGCTGCTGCTGTTGTATGTGTCCTTATTACTGCACCTGCTGTGTGGTACTGTGTGCCCTCTATAATATAGCAATGCCAGGTGCAAGTGCCCTAGAAAACACTACCCAGATTTTGCCCCCTAGAAAGTAATATTGTCCTGTGTGCCCCTTTGATAGCCACAGTAACCTGAGTTCCCCTATAACAATAAGTGCCCACTTTACATTTAATAATGTCCCGGTCTGCCTTCTGTACAGCTCCTCTATACACAGTGTGATGCTCTCTTATGCACAGTATACTGACCCCTTAGTAGCTTCCAAACTGATGGCTCCAACACTGTAATCCCCACACTGTATGATGCCCCTCTAGATAGCCTCCATATAGTATAATGCACCAGATCGTCCTCAATATAGTATATTGCACCAGATAGTCCTCAATCTATATATATAATTGTCTAAGGGTTTTTCCGTCTGTCTGTCTGTCTGTCTGTCCTGGAAATCCCGCGTCTCTGATTGGTCGAGGCCGCCAGGCCTTGACCAATCGGCGACGGGCACAGTATCGACATAGAAATCCCGCGTCTCTGATTGGTCGAGGCCGCCAGGCACAGCGATGATGATGTCATAAAGGACGTAGACATCCCGCGTCTCTGGTCGAGGCCGCCAGAAGGGCACAGTATCGACGTAGAAATTCCGTGTCTCTGATTGGTCGAGGCTGCCAGGCCTCGACCAATCAGCAACGGGCACAGCGACGATGATGTCAGAAAGGACGTAGAAATCCCACGTTTCTCATTCAGCGATGGGCACAGTATCGACGTAGATGTCATAATGGTTGCCATGGCGACGATGATGTCATAAAGGTTGCCTCGACCAATCAGCGACGGGCACAGTCTGCCGCGAATTCTGGAATCTACTACGGGGACATGCATATTCTAGAATACCCGATGCGTTAGAATCGGGCCACAATCTAGTATACTATAATGTACCAGATAGTCCTCAATATAGTGACTTCCCCTGACGGAGCTGCGTCTAGCAGCGATACGCGTGGGGCTCTCCCCACACTCTCTGTATCCCAGGTTCGCCCTTTTCCACCTTTGACTACTGACTGCCGACGACCCATGCCACATACTGGATGACCTACTTTGGGTATTTATCTTTAACCCCTGTATCTTTTTACATCATTGTGCCACATACTTCCATTTTTATGGACGCCTTCTCTATACCTGAGTGGGTTTATTTCCCCACCTGGCTGCTTTGCTTGTCGCATCTCTTTACTTAGCTAATATCTCTTTTTTTTTTTTTTTTTTTTTTTATATATTATTCTCTTATGCGCTTATTGGGGCCCCATTGATGGTATTAGTCTCTTTCTCTATATTAGGGTACTTTATTTATTGCAAGGTTGTCTGGGGACGCCCAGACTCTTTATGCTCATATATGTTTATATTTGTATAGATATTGTTATATTGTAGCCATTTGAAATATTGAGTCATATTTTACCTATATAAGTATCAGGGGGTTCTTATTTTTCCATATTATAGGCCTTTCCCATGTATTGTTTTGGGAAAGGTATGTATATATATTCATGCATATACTTCTATGGTATAACAATCCAATTGTGGCATGTCTTTATTACTGTCGTTTAATATCATTTATATTTGGGCTGTTTATATATGAATATCTTGGGACCAGTAGTGTGGTTGTTGTATTTTATATGTTTTTATTTTTGTGCATTTGTCTCTTTCTTTAATAAATTATTTTTGTATTTTTTGCTATTCAGTTTGTATTTTTTTGGGCGTGCGCCCTATTTGCATAGCTTTCTTTCTCTTGTTGTTTTTCCATGATGTTTTTGCTATGCATTGAGCTGCACCCCTTTATATGTTCATCATAATTATGGTAGTCGCCCAGTTGTGGTGCTCCCTAACTCTCTAAATATTCCCTCAATATAGTATAATGCACTCCCCATAGGCCTACTCTATATTGAATAATGCACCCCCCCACAGTCAGACTCTATAGCACAAGACAGCACCCATAGGCAGACTCTGTAGTATAAGGTAGCACTCTGCAGAGAGACCCTGTAGTATAAAGCGGCACCCCTATAGGCAGACCCTGCAGTATAAGGTAGCACCCCATAGGCAGACCCTGTAGTATAAGGTAGCACCCGCAGGCAGACCCTGTAGTATAAAGCAGCACCCCCATAGGCAGACCCTGTAGTACAAGACAGCACCCCTATAGGCAGACCCTTTACTATAAGGCAGCACTTATATAGGCAGACCCTGTAGTATAAGGCAGCACCTCCATAGGCAGACCCTGTAGTATAAGACAGCACCCCCAGAGGCAGACCCTGTACTATAAAACAGCACCCGTATAGACAGACCCTGTAGTATAAGGCAGCACCTCCATAGGCAGACCCTGTAATATAGGGCAGCACCCCCATAGGCAGACCCTGTAGTATAAGGCAGACCCCCAAAGGCAGACCCTGTAGTATAAGGTAGACCCCCCATAGGCAGACCCTGTAGTATAAGTTATCACCCGCAGGCAGACCCTGTAGTATAAGGCAGCACCCCCATACACAGGCCCTGTAGTATAAGTTAGCACCCGCATGCGGACCCTGTAGTATAAAGCAGCACCCCTATAGGCAAACCCTGTAGTACAAGACAGCACCCCTATAGGCAGACCCTGTACTATGAGGCAGCACCCCCTATAGGCAGACCCTGTAGTATAAGACAGCACCCCCAAAGGCAGACCCTGTAGTATAAGGCAGACCCCCCATAAGCAGACCCTGTAGCACTAGGCAGACCCTCCATAGGCAGACTCTATAGTATTAGGCAGACCCCCATAGGCAGACTTTGTAGTATAAGGCAGACCCCCCCATAGGCAGACCCTGTAGCATTAGGCAGACCCCCCATAGGCAGACCCTGTAGTATTAGGCAGACCCCCCATAGGCAGACCCTGTAGTATTAGGCAGACCCCCAATAGGCAGACCCTGTAGTTTTAGGCTGACCCCCTATAGGCAGACCTGTAGTATTAGGCAGACCCCCTATAGGCAGAACCTGTAGTATTAGGCAGACCCCCATAGGCAGACCCTTTAGTACTAGGCAGACCCCCCCATAGGCAGACCCTTTAGTATTAGGCAGACCCCCCATAGGCAGACCCTGTAGTATTAGGCAGATCTCCCAATAGGCAGATTCTGTACTATAAGGCAACACCCCTTAAAAAATAAATAAATACTCACCTTTCTTCTTCCTGGTTCCTGCGCTGCTCTGAGCTCCCGCTCGTCTCGGTGCTGGGCAGTGACTCATCATGTCCCCTGTCAGCGTCGCCGACGTCAGACGCTGACAGGGGGATGATGGGGGAAGGAGCGCAGCACAGCGCTCCTTCCCTCATCATTGTGGTGAGCTGTATCGGCGAAAGGCCGGTACAGCTGACCCTGCGATGACAGGCGGGGGCCCACTGCTGGCACCGGGCCCCCCCACCTGCTCAGGGGCCCCTAGTGGCAGAGCAGGGTGATTGATTCTCCCTGTTCTGCCGCGCAATGTACCTGTATCGGCACGCTGGGAGAAGAAGATCACTGCATATTTTGAATCGCAGATCTTCCATTTAGCCTGTATGTTTGTATCCCATATTAAATAAGTTTGGTTTCCTTTGGTACTGAAGAGGTTAATGACCCTTTCTATGCTGGTCAGAAACATGCATCTTTATTTCCACTGCTTCGGATCTGGTTGTTAACTCTTCCTATAAAACCTGGCCAGACCCTCTCTGTCTTGCCAGTGAAAGCTCTGTTTCTTAGCTCTTAGGAGATGCTGTGCTATATGGAAGTTCGATGTTTTGAACAGCTAACATGTGCCTGCAATAGCCACAGGTGGAATCGCGATCCACTCGCGGATATTAACCAGTTAAATATCACTTTCAATCTCTAACAGCGGCATTTATCAAGTGCTTCCTGCAATCGCGCATGAAATTCGCACACCGTTGACCCCATCGCTTGATCGCGGGTCACTAATGTGTTGGCATGACAACTTGAGGTCTCCTGGAGACCTCTATGGTTGTCAGTGCCAGCTTCCTGTGAGCACCACCCAGTGGTCGGTGCTCATAGCAAGTGAGTAATTCTGCCATATAGAGGCGATCTGATCATCACCTCTATGTAACAGAGCCGATCGGGCTATGACAGCTTCTGGTCTCCCATGGAGACTATTGAAGCATTGCCAAAAGTAAAAAAAACAATGTTTTTAAAAATATAAAAAAAATAAAAAAAATTAAAGTTCAAATCACCCCCTTTCACCCCATTCAAATTAAAACAATAAAAAAATCAAATATGCACATACTTGGTATCGCCGCAATCAGAATCGCCCGACCTATCAATAAAAAAAAGTATTAACCTGATCGCTAAACGGTGTGGCAATTAAAAAAGTCAAAACACCATAATTAATTTTTTTTCCGGCGTGACAATGCATTAAAATGCAATAACGAGTCATCAAAAGATTGTATCTGCACAAAAAATTGTATCATTAAAAACATCAGCTCGGCACGTAAAAAATAAACCATCACCCATCCTGAGATCAAGAAAAATGGAGACTCTACAGGTATTGTAACATAAATAAAACAAGACCACAAAGGGCCAAATCCATATAAGGGTGCCACAAAGACCACTTCCCATGTGGTTGTCTAAAAGATACACCTAATGGACACTCCCAATAACTACTTGTCAACACAGAAAAAAAGGGGAGTACTAGGTCCAATTGTATAAGAAAATGTAAATTTTATTAAACACTACAAATAAAGTATTACCGACTAGGATCAGGTAGTGATGGCTACCAATGTCCGGACATTCTGAAAATATGGTAGGTAGTCAATAAAGTGCTTAGTGCATAATTATATTTGAGGGAAACAACTTTAAGGGCAAAAGTATTGATCTATGGAGCCCATAGTCCCCCCCACATCAAAATTGCTTACCCATAATATATCAGAGCCCGAGCACGCACCACGCCAACACCGACGTGCGTTTCACCTTTCTTTCTCAAGGTGCGGTAGTGTGTCATGCAAAAGGCCGCATATAAATACCCCAATCTCCAGGTGTACCGTGATACCAGCGCATGTATCAGGAAATACGCTCCAGGTGTTACATCACTTCCGGCAAGGCGTGGCGATACTGTGTGTCAGCCGAGTCCGTCGCACTGACGTTGCTGACCCGCACTCGCCATCACCCAGCGCCACCGGAGATGTTCTGGATCAAGTAGTCCGGAGACATGCACACAACAGTTTACTAGGAGAATAGAACAGGGTACGTATACCTACTGTTTGTGAAATAAGAAACTGCTGATGCAATTAAAGTGACATAAGTGCACTGAATATCAAAAAATCATCATATAATATAAAGAATAATCGACGCATGCTAAGTGCAGATAAACATATTAAGAATCCACATATTGCCTATTATATCACTATAAGCTATATTACATAAATAAATATAGTGATGAACATCAAAACCACCAATATAGTAACAAATAATTGAAACATAGTGCAATAGGTATCCAATAGTTCACGCCCATTGTTGACGTGTTGGAGACATAGGTTTCACATGATTGGCCCAGATCGATCTCTATCACTTCACACATCACAATGGTATAAATATTTGATCACTCAAAAACTAATAAAGATAAAAATACAAAGAATAATAAAAAATTAATTAAAGACACCATACACAAAAACACAACAGCTCGTATCTATGAAGATGAATCCCCTATTTCTTGTGTTCTGTTTTTGTGTGTGGCGTCTATTTTGCTTCAATTATTTTTTGATTATTCTTTGTATTTTTATCTTTGTTAGTGTTTGAGTGATCAAGTATTTATACCATCGTGATGTGTGAAGTGATAGAGATGGATCTGGGCCAATCATGTAAAACCTATGTCTCCAACACCTCAACAATGGGCGTGAACTATTGGATACCTATTGCATTATTTTTTAATTATTTGTTACTATATTGGTGGTTTTGATGTTCATCACTATATTTATGTATGTAATATAGCTTATAGTGATATAATAGGCAATATGTGGATTCGTAATATGTTTATCTGCACTTGCGTTGATTATTCTTTATATTATGTGACGATTTTTTGATATTCAGTGCACTTATGTCACTTTAATTGCATCTGCAGTTTCTTATTTCATGAACAGTAGGTATACATACCCTGTTCTATTCTCCTAGTAAACTGTTGTGTGCATGTCTCCGGACTACTTGGTCCAGGACATCTCCGATGGCGCTGGGTGATGGCGAGTGCGGGTCAGCAATGTCAGTGCAGGTAAAGAAGCTGCGGAGACACCATCACGTGTTTCTCGACGCAAGCAGTGAATAGCCAGGCCTTTCCCCGGGAAGGAACAACCACGGGAAGGGCAGCATCCTATGAAGGAAAGCCACCTATGCCAAGCATGGTATCCATCCACAGACAGCTGTTTCGGGGTTTTTGCCCCTCATCAGTGTGGAGTAGGAATCTGGCTATTAGGAGCAGTGCCTAGTAAAAAGGCTATAAAGGCACAGATGATTGGCCTCGGGGAGACCAAAACATCCAACACTGCGGAGACACCATCACGTGTTTCTCAACGCAGTGATTCCAGAACACTGCCCCCATCCCTTATGGGAAATATGCAGATGCAGGTAAAGAAGCTGCGGAGACACCATCATGTGTCTCTCGACGCAAGCAGTGAATAGCCAGGCCTTTCCCCGGGAAGGAACAACCACGGGAAGGGCAGCATCCTATGAAGGAAAGCCACCTATGCCAAGCATGGTATCCATCCACAGACAGCTGTTTCGGGGTTTTTGCCCCTCATCAGTGTGGAGTAGGAATCTGGCTATTAGGAGCAGTGCCTAGTAAAAAGGCTATAAAGGCACAGATGATTGGCCTCGGGGAGACCAAAACATCCAACACTGCGGAGACACCATCACGTGTTTCTCAACGCAGTGATTCCACAACACTGCTCCCATCCCTTATGGGAAATATGCAGATGCAGGTAAAGAAGCTGCGGAGACACCATCACGTGTTTCTCGACGCAAGCAGTGAATAGCCAGGCCTTTCCCCGGGAAGGAACAACCACGGGAAGGGCAGCATCCTATGAAGGAAAGCCACCTATGCCAAGCATGGTATCCATCCACAGACAGCTGTTTCTTTTTTTTTTTTTTTTTTTTCCCTCAGATGGGAAAATCCACGGTCCAGAAATCCAAGACCAAAGAAAAATCCCAAACAGCTGCGTCAAATCCAAAACACAAAAGCTGTTCCCATCATCATCGGAAAATTTCAGTTTAATACAACATCAGAAAAAGCAAGTCAAGACATATTTACAAGGTATCTCCACTTCTTCACCTTCCAAATCCCTTCGGCATCCACCTCCCCCCTTATTCTTTTATCCCATAGAAAACACACATACATCTTCCCCAAAATCACTTTTAGACTATTCTTTACTACAATTTCCTTTCTCTTAAAAACATACACATTCCTCACATCCCATAATACTTCTTTTATACATGCAACTATTAACCACAACACTCTCTCCTTCACTCCATCACACATTCCCAAGCCAAACATGAACAACTCGAATGATAACAAGCTCACACCACACAATTCTTTACACAACGGTCCCATTCTTCCAATCACCTCCCTAGCATAATGACAATTCCAAAACACATGTATTACACTTTCCCTTCCACCACACCCACCTCTCGGACACATATCATTTCTCCCCAACCCACGATTCTTCTGAAATTCTCTAACTGGTAACACTCCATGCAAAGACTGCCACACAATCTCACTCTGCCTATTCGTCATACCGTCTAACCGCACTTTCTTCCATACTTTTTCTATATCATTCCCTCTTACCATGTTTATTCCACACTCTGTCTCTCTACATTCAATCATCCTATATACAGCCTTCTTATTACTCAACAACCTAACATCCACATCACATAACTCATACTTCACCAAAAATTTATAAACCCACACATACCATCTAGGCACGTCAAAAGCAACCGAATACCTCAGATCCCTCTCTCGCCACTTCAAACGAAATAAATACGCCCCAAACAAAAACCTACACAGACAAGAAAACTTGCCATCCATCCTAATCACCCTCAACACAAAAACCACAATATTTACACCAAAAAACACCTCAAGGTTGGGAAAACCCAACCCACCTTTTTCTAAACGTTTCACCAAAACCTCCCTCCTAGCCCTCTCCATTCTAGAATTCCACAAAAACACAAACAGAATCCTATTTAACCCTCTCATACACATATACCCCGGCGGAAAGACCACTGCAATATATAAGAAAATAGGCAAAATCACACTTTTAATAACTAAGATTTTTCCAAAAAACGAAAGACTTCTCATCTTCCAAAAACATAACTTCCGCTCAACCTTTCCTTTTGCATCATCCCAACTTTCTTTCCCATCCAAACTCTCTGAAAATTTCACCCCCAAAACCTTAATAGACCCAGTCACCTCATTCACTCCTACATCCTTACTTAAAACCCCTCCCCCAAAAACCTTACACTCACTCTTCTCCCAATTCACCTTAAATGCTGACGCACCACAAAAAATAGACGCTAATAACTTCACCCGCCTCACAGAATACTCTGAATCACACAACACACACACGTCATCCATATAAGCACTAACCTTCCATTCCCTCCCTCCACCTCCTGGCACTTGTACTCCTCTAATCACTTTATCTTTCCTCAACATACAAAGCAACGGTTCAATCGCACAAATAAAAACCACAGGAGACAAAGGACAACCTTGTCGCACACCTGAAAAAACATTCACTCTTCTACCCACAGAACCATTCATCAAAACACAACTATAAATGTCTTTATATAAGCTCCTCACCCTCCAAACAAAATCAGGCGGAAACCCCATTCTCAATAATACCCGGAACAAAAAACTATGTGATAACCGATCATACGCCTTTCAAAGTCCAAACTCAAAACAAATACACTCTTCTTCCGACTCATACAGTCCCACAAACAATCTCTCAACATACACACACACTCATGTATACGTCTCCCAGGCACCGCACAACACTGTTCATCCCCAATCACACTCTCTATCACATCACGCATCCTATTCGCCATTACTTTCGCATAGATCTTATAATCGCAATTCAACAACGTTATCGGTCTCCAATTTTTTAAACTCTTCAAATCTCCTTTTTTAGGTATTAACACAACCATCCCTGCACGCATACTCTTAGCCACCTCCATACTAGACCACATATACTTACACACATCCACAAAATCCTTACCAATCACATGCCACATCACCCTATAAAACTCTATAGGAAGACCATCCTCTCCTGGAGTCTTATTTAACGCCATGCTATTCATTACCTTCCATACCTCATCACCTGTCACCTCACCCATCACTCTCTCTCTCTCCATCTCACTCAATTTATTTTCTAATACACTTAGTACATCCTCCTCCAAAGCCTCATCCCTCCACTTCACTGCATACAGCTCCTCATAAAACTTAGCCACATGCTCACACATATCCTCCCCACTTACCTCTCTTCCATCCTCTGCATTCAAAACACTCATACTCTGCTTTTTCCCAAAAACCTTTTTAAAGAAAAACCTCGAACACCTTTCATCTTGCTCCATTCTATCAATTTTTGCCCTAAAAATAATACTCTTCCCTTTCTCTTCCAAAAACTCTTTAATTTCTTTTTTAACCTTTTTTATCCCCTCCTCCACCTTCATTCCTCCTTCCCTCAATTTATACAATAAACATAAACGGGCATTCAACTTAACAAACTTTTCCCTCTTAATTGCCGCAAATTCATACCCCACACTTTTAAAAAACTTTTTTGTCTGCCTCTTAACCCAATCCCACCACTCACAAACATTCCCAAAACTTTCCTTACTTTTACACCACTGTTCATACTTTCTCACATACTCCTTCCTCACAGCTTCATTTTCCAACAATTTCACATTTAATTTCCACAAACCCTTTCCAAACACACCACTAACATTAATATCTAACTCGCACAACACACAAACATGGTCCGAAAAAACGACCCTATCCTGCTTATATCCAACAGGAATAATATTTTTAGAAATAAAACAATAATCCAACCTGGACTGTGCTCTTCCACTATCAGAAAAAAAGGTATCTAACAAAGGGTTAACCTTACACACACGCTGCATATCACTCAAATCAAAGTCAGTAACTAACTCCAGCAAAACTTTTCCAGACACATCCACATTCACTCCCCCCACATCACAATTCATATCACCCACAATCACCACAGGCACTCTTCCTGGAACAAAAAGCTTCACTTTTTCAAATAATAACTTACGCTCATTTTTTTCTACTGGCGCATAAATATTGATAACACAAAACTTAGCATTTTTATATTCAAAATTTGCTAAGATACACCTCCCCACCTCCACCACCAAATAATTATTCAAAACCACCTCCTGCCCCTTAACTAAAATACCCACACCATCATTTCTATTATTTGCACTACCAGACCACACAGACGCACCATAAGACCACTCATCCCCTTTCACACCATCCACAATCCCACATTCTTGCAAACAAAAAATAGATGCACTCTGCATAGCTAAAAAATCCAAAATTGCTGCTCTCCTCCTCGCTTTCTTAAAAACTCTCACATTTTGAGAAACTATAGAAAAACCCATACTATAAAAACAAAAAACAATGCAAAAATTACCACAAAACTACACACATTACACAAAAAGCCCTTGACAAAGGTCAAGACTCACAGAAAGGAGAGAAAAAAAAAAAAACAGATCCACTGAGCTTTCATTTTACCCAGCATCACCATTGTCCTCCTCTGCCATTCGGACTGAACAGCAAGTCTCTGAACCACTAGCCCCTTCGTGCTCACTCCATTTTTTTTTAGCTGGCCCAATTTTCCTCTTAGGCATACTACTGCATGCCTCATCACTTTCCCCATCCTCCTCCCTCTGACACTTATTCGCACCCCTGTCCTGATCTGAAGAAATCCCTCTAATATTCTGAGGATCTGAGGGGTGCACAGGGCTCTCAGCTTCAGAAATACGCATGTCTTCCTCCGTTGCATCCATTGCTTCCTCAAGAGAAAACATTTCAGGCACAGTAGAGTCATCATCTTCTTCCTCATCTTCTTCCTGATCTTCTTCCTTCTTCTTAAACCCCTTCTCTACTTTTTTTGCCGCCAACCAAAACTCCTTATCTTCCTTCTGTGCATCACTCATAGCACCACGAGGTGCTAGCACAATGTCATCTGGAGTCACAGAGCGTCTTTCCCTCTCCCTCTCCCTCCTTTCCTCTCTCTCCATTCTTTCAGTTTCCTTCCTGATAGTCGCCAACCTCCTCCTTCTCTCCTCCTCCTCTCTCCATTCACTCTCTGAGCGTCTAGGCGCCCTCCACGGACAATCCTTATACATGTGGTCACTACTACCACACACGTCACAGGTCTTAGCCATCGGGCAATCACCAGCCATATGCCCCTCCTTCTTGCAGTTTCGGCAACACTGCCCCTTCTGGCAGTCTGCCTGGACATGTCCAAAAGAGAAACATCTCCTGCAAAACAGAGGCTGCCCAGGGTACGTGAGGAAACCCCTGTGCCCTGCCACAGAGAAGTTCGCCGGAGGGTGTCTGAACCCACCCACACTGCCAGGATCTCTTCTGAACTTTACACGATATTTGTATCGACAATTGAAGATTCCTAAACAGTTCACTTGCTTCTCTCCCTTTGAAACAAAGTCACAATACTGTGAGAGGAAGCTCTCCAACAATGCAGGTTCAGTAAAGGGGTTATAGACAGTGATAGTCACCTGCCTTTCCTGAAGACCAAACAGTGGTTCACATTTGACTCCCTTCAAACAGGGATCTCCGGCATGATTCCGAAACCACTCATAGACATTCAGGCAATAATGCTCCGACATAAAAGTAACATCGTAGTTACCTTGATTTGGGAACTCATTGATGCTATAGATGTTCTCCCGCTTTCCTCCAGCCTTTTCCTCAATAAGGTCACGTACAATAAAGACCACGCTGTTCCTTGCCCGGATAGATGGCTCCAACGTCACTCGGATGGTGTTCCTCACATAACTCATCTTCAAAGCTGTCGGTACAAACGACCACAGAAAAAAACAGAATTCTCTGCAAAAGGGTCTGGATTGCTCCAGAAAACCTCACTCCAGACAGCTGTTTCGGGGTTTTTGCCCCTCATCAGTGTGGAGTAGGAATCTGGCTATTAGGAGCAGTGCCTAGTAAAAAGGCTATAAAGGCACAGATGATTGGCCTCGGGGAGACCAAAACATCCAACACTGCGGAGACACCATCACGTGTTTCTCAACGCAGTGATTCCAGAACACTGCCCCCATCCCTTATGGGAAATATGCAGATGCAGGTACTCCACACTGATGAGGGGCAAAAACCCCGAAACAGCTGTCTGTGGATGGATACCATGCTTGGCATAGGTGGCTTTCCTTCATAGGATGCTGCCCTTCCCGTGGTTGTTCCTTCCCGGGGAAAGGCCTGGCTATTCACTGCTTGCGTCGAGAAACACGTGATGGTGTCTCCGCAGCTTCTTTACCTGCATCTGCATATTTCCCATAAGGGATGGGGGCAGTGTTCTGGAATCACTGCGTTGAGAAACACGTGATGGTGTCTCCACAGTGTTGGATGTTTTGGTCTCCCCGAGGCCAATCATCTGTGCCTTTATAGCCTTTTTACTAGGCACTGCTCCTAATAGCCAGATTCCTACTCCACACTGATGAGGGGCAAAAACCCCGAAACAGCTGTCTGTGGATGGATACCATGCTTGGCATAGGTGGCTTTCCTTCATAGGATGCTGCCCTTCCCGTGGTTGTTCCTTCCCGAGGAAAGGCCTGGCTATTCACTGCTTGCGTCGAGAAACACGTGATGGTGTCTCCGCAGCTTCTTTACCTGCATCTGCATATTTCCCATAAGGGATGGGGGCAGTGTTCTGGAATCACTGCGTTGAGAAACACGTGATGGTGTCTCCGCAGTGTTGGATGTTTTGGTCTCCCCGAGGCCAATCATCTGTGCCTTTATAGCCTTTTTACTAGGCACTGCTCCTAATAGCCAGATTCCTACTCCACACTGATGAGGGGCAAAAACCCCGAAACAGCTGTCTGTGGATGGATACCATGCTTGGCATAGGTGGCTTTCCTTCATAGGATGCTGCCCTTCCCGTGGTTGTTCCTTCCCGGGGAAAGGCCTGGCTATTCACTGCTTGCGTCGAGAAACACGTGATGGTGTCTCCGCAGCTTCTTTACCTGCATCTGCATATTTCCCATAAGGGATGGGGGCAGTGTTCTGGAATCACTGCGTTGAGAAACACGTGATGGTGTCTCCGCAGTGTTGGATGTTTTGGTCTCCCCGAGGCCAATCATCTGTGCCTTTATAGCAATGTCAGTGCGACGGAACCAGCTGACACGCAGTATCACCACGCCTTGCCGGAAGTGATGTAACACCTGGCGCGTATTTCTGGATACATGCACCGGTATCACGGTACACCTGGAGATTGGGGTATTTATATGCGGCCTTTTGCATGACACACTACCGCACCTTGAGAAAGAAAGGTGAAACGCGCGTCGGTGTTGGCGTGGTGCGTTCCCGGGCTCTGATATATTATGGGTAAGCAATTTTGATGTGGGGGGGACTATGGGCTCCATAGATCAATCATTTACAATACTCTTTGGTAATACTTTTGCCCTTAAAGTTGTTTCCCTCAAATATAATTATGTACTAAGCACTTTATTGACTACCTACCATATTTTCAGAATGTCCGGACATTGGTAGCCATCACTACCTGATCCTACTCTGTAATATTTTTTTTGTAGTGTTTAATAAAATTTACATTTTCTTATACAATTGGACCTAGCCCTCCCCTTTTTTTCTGTGTTGACAGGTATTGTGACATGGAGCAATTTTTTTTTTAACGAAGTTTGGATTTTTTTTTTTCACCACTCAGATAAAAAACAACCTAGACATGTTTGGTGTCTATGAACTCGTAATGACCTGGAGACTCATAATGCCAGGTCAGTTTTAGCATTTAGTGAACCTAGTAAAAAAAGGCACTTTTTTTTGCAATTTCACCGCACTTAGAATTTTTTTCCAGTTTTCTAGTACAAGATATGGTAAAACCAATGGTGTTATTCAAAAGTACAACTCGTCATGCAAGAAACAGGCCCTCACATGGCCATATTGACAGAAAAATAAAAAATTATGGCTCTGAGAAGAAGGGGAGCAAAAAACGAAAATGCAAAATCGAAAAAAGCTTTGGGGGTTAACCTGACTGTTTTGGAGAGAAGTTGTTGTAGACGTGTTCTGTTGTACGTGTGTGTTTATCTCCTGGTCCCTGTTCCGGTTTAATTTTTTCCTTTCTGTCCCTATCCTCCTCCCTATTGTTTATTCTTGCTTTAGTATTATAGAGTGCTTCTGTTATCCCTGTTTTATCTTATTCTCATTACATTTCTGTGCCAGGCTCTATGGGGGGGGGAGGGGACAGACCAGGGATTAACAGGAGCATAATGAGGTCAGAGACTCGAATCTCTCTATCTCTCTACCATCTAGAGCAGAGGTCCCCAACTCCAGTCCTCAAGGCCCACCAACAGGTCATGTTTTCAGGATTTCCTTTGCATTGCACAGGTGATGCAATTATTACCTGGGCCAGACTAAGGAAATCCTGAAAACATGACCTGTTGGTGGGCCTTGAGGACTGGAGTTGGGGACCTCTGATCTAGAGTACCCCCGGGAAAATGATAGTTAGGGTCCCACTTCCAGGGACAGTTTGACCCCCCTACCTAGGATCATTATTGTGTGACACAAAGGAGGGGTTAACCTTTGTGTAAAAACTTGCACCAAGGGCATTTATGGCATGCTTCTTCAGACAGCTTACACAGGAGCAATTTTCTCCATTCAGGCATCACAGTAGGAGACACACCAAGACATTCTGGCCAATCACAATGGTCATGATGTCACACCAATTCCTCACGTGGCCGCCAAGATATTGTGCCTGATGTAAATTCAGTGGTCTCGTGATCCACGCATCACTAATGGCATCCCACACCATATTACCAGGATCCCGATCACCTGACTAGAGAAGGAGCATGATCACACAGGATCCGCCCCTAAAAACCACTGCTGATCTGACCAATGAGGAAAAAAGAGATGCCCTGCATCAGCAGTTGTCAGTCTCCATGGGCAGGGAAGAAGAGGGACTTTGTGGAGTGGGTGAAGTTGACATTTATAAATATATATACGATTAAATAATATTTAAAAATAATTAAATAAGAGAACTAACACCAAGAAGGAGGAATAAAATGTTAATATTAATGAATATATATGGATTAATGACTTCCACAATTGTAATCTCTAGTGGGAGAAAAATAATTATCTACTGGTCCCTTTCTTATTTGCCATGTACTGTAGTACCCATAGCATAAACGACAGAAGAAAAAAGGAAAAAAGAACAAGGACAAAAGGGGAGAAATGGGAGGGAAAAAGTGGGAGAGAGGGAGGGAGTAGGGAGCAAGTAGAAAAAAAGGAGGGGCAACAGAGAGAAAAAAAAGTAACAAGAAAAGAAAAAAACCATGGAAAAAAGGGAAACAGAAAAAAGCCTGCTCAGGACACTAAGGGTATGTTAACATGGTCAGTAAACGCTGCGGATTAAACACTGCATACCTCTGCAGCATCCAACCCGCATTGTCCAGATGTTACAGCATAGTGGATGGGATTTCAAGAAATCCCATGTCCACTATGCGTGCACTGATAACGGAGTGCAAATCCACTAGTAAAATTCAATCAATATATTTATTACTAATAATTTTACATAGATTTTAAACAAACATAAATAGGCAAAAATTACAACAGAATACTGGTAAGAGACACCAGTGCAACACAATTGCAGCACCAATGGTGTGACCGCATGGTTCAAATATACTCTTAGATATACATAAAGTGCCAGTGCAAAGATAAGGTAAAGAAAGGGGCCCTAGAGATCATATCAGCAAAGACATAGTACATCCCCAAGTGAGGTGTAAAGATACAGTCTGTCCCTCGCTGAATTGTCACCAGGTCATAACCCCATGTAAGTATCCAACAAAAATGTGTTAGACCGCACCCAATACTGACACCGTCTCCATGGACATCAGGGCGCTCGTCCACACCAGTGGGTCCGTCCCAGCAAAGGAATCCACAGTCAAAAATTTAAAAAGGACAGCGCCACACCAGGAAGTGACAGACAATAACTTTCTTTATTCTGCCTCCTGTGGCGACGTTTCGGTCCGTGGACCTTTTTCAATCAAACTACAATCCCATTCCAACCACCATTTTGTATCATTAGACACACCCACATGGTTAACCCACAACCAATGGGAGTGCCCTGATACAATAGAAAAAACAACAATATTGCAAACATTATAGAAAACAATAAAATCAGTATACAATGCGAAACAACCCATAACCATCCTCCCCATAAACAGGACAATCCCCCTTGATCGCTCCCCATACCATTTACCACCCCATAAATTAAGTCTAAACATTCCCGGCTACATAGATGTAAACATACTACCTCATCCAATAAGAGCCATGCATCGGCGGTTACCATGGCTCCATAGGTGTGCGCAGGGCGAGCTCTGCACAATCAGGAAACAGCACCGACCACACGGTACTGCATCGTACCCGACATGCAGCGCCCATCCCCGCACAGACTCACGGGCCCCACCACCATCGCGCATGTCCTAACGGAAGATCCACCCACCAACATCCCATTCCAGGGCTTCTGTGTACACCAACAGAGTTCCATTATGAGCGCTATGTTCACAGCGCTCAGTACTGCGCAGGTCCGGGCAACATCCACCACTGCGCATGACCTTATATGACAGCCGCACAACACAGTCACAGATCAGCACTCCAGTGCGCATGTCTGCAGCGTGACAGCTACAATCCAGCTGTATAGGCAAATCCTCTTCATATTTCTTCAAAGTATAACAGTGTACATATCATAGCGCGCCCATGTAAGATCCGTAGTCCATGCGCACTTGCAGAGGAGTAGAGCCACCGAGACCATACGTAGATGCCAACAATAAACGATGAATGGGTAGAATGGGTATGTTGCCGGATCCTCCATACAATACATAATAGTTAACAAGGTTCTACAGGGCATCCTCTCATTCCTTGGACCTCATTCAGACCCTGCAATAATATATTAGAAGAGAGAAACCTGTTCCGATCGCACAATGTGCATAGTCAACACATATACATCACTATGGGTCACTATAAGGACAGCAAAGCATACATGAGTATTATAACTGATCATAGATATAGTACATACAGGATATTTAATTAAACTCCTATCCTAACAGAAACCACTAACTAACCACAAAGGATCATAGAAAGTTGCGTTTGGACAAGGGACATATATTGCACATACTCTCAATATCACACCCCTTATCATAGGGAAATGTGAGAATGCCCGCTATCCCATATCACATATAGTATGGGGAAGTAGAGGAATACAGTTATAGGAGATGTTAAATCACATATCGCATACAGTAATAAAAACAATGGTTAAAAACAGTACACCAATGAGGAACCACAACTGACCTAACGGATGCTAAAGAAAAACACTCTGCTGGTACTCAATATTCATGCCCCTCGGGAATAACCTATCGAGTTCAAATATCCATTTTAACTCTTTCTTTTTCAAGAGGGAAACCCGATCCCCACCGCATCTGAGCACAGGAACATCATCTATAACCCTATATCTAAGTTGATTGACTGAATGTCCCATATCCTGGAAGTGTCTAGGTACCGGAAGTTCAACACGTCGAGTTCTAATAGTGCTTTTATGTTTGCTGATCGTAGCCCTGACCTCCATTGTGGTCTCCCTTACATAGTAGAGGCCACATGGACAGCTCAGAACATAGACCGCAAAACTACTTTTACAGGTATAACGTTTCCGTATCTCATACTTCCTACTCGTATGAGGGTGGCAAAAAGAAGCTCCCTTCACCATGTTATTACAACACGCGCAATTCAGACACGGAAAATTCCCCAAACTCGGGCGACCAAAAGTAGTCTGTAACTCCCTTTTAGAACTGCCAATATCTGACACCACCAACTCATCCTTTAGATTTCTATTTCTCCTATAGGAGAGCAAAGGAGGCAATTGGAACTCCTAAATGTTGGCATGACCACGACTAAGTAATGGCCAGTGTCTTCGTATGACACCTGAGATCTGGTTACTAAGACCATTGTACGCCGTAACAAACGGAATCCTCTTATTTGTTATAGCTCTCACTCTGGGATTAAGGAGCTCACCACTTTCTTTAGATAAAGCTCAAGCCTTAAACTCGGCCAAATCCGTCCCAGAATATCCTCTCGCAAGGAACTTTAGGCACATCTCATCCAGTCTTTTATCAACTAGAATATCATTGGAAACAATTCTTCTAACCCGAAGCAGCTGGCTCCACGGCAGGGACTCCACCATACTGTGTGGATGTTCACTAGAGAAGTGCAATAAATTATTCCTGTCTGTATGTTTAACAAATAAGTTGGTATGCAGGAGACCATACTCAGTGGTCATAGGTCAGTGAGTCCACCTGGTTGGTCTCCTTTGATGTTACATCCCTATATGCATCTATAGAACATACCAGGGGTTTGTCTGCTGTCAGTGTGGCACTTGTTGGCTCCGATATGGCTCCGTAGTGTGCGCGGTTCGCCCTGGCGCTGCTGGAGTTCATCCTTGGGAGGAATTTTTTCCTCTTTGGGGATGAGTTCTATTTGCAGCGCCGCGGGACAGCCATGGGGTCTAATGTGGCCCCTACGTATGCTAACATCTATATGGCTGTCCTGGAGGGTGAACATGTGTACAGCTCACCGCTCTGGGGCTGTGTTAGGGGCTGGCGGCGCTACATCGATGACATTTTCCTGATATGGGATGGTGACCGGAGTGAACTTGAACAGTTCCATCTCTATTTGAACAATATATACCCTGGGTTGGGTTTCACTATGGACTGTTCTCAGTCCAAGATGCAATTTCTGGACACTTGTGTCTATAAGTCTGATGGTCTCCTGCATACCGACTTATTTGTTAAATATACGGACAGGAATAATTTATTGCACTTCTCTAGTGAACATCCACGCAGTATGGTGGAGTCCCTGCCGTGGAGCCAGCTGCTTTGGGTTAGAAGAATTGTTTCCAACGATATTCTAGTTGATAAAAGACTGGATGAGATGTGCCTAAAATTCCTTGTGAGAGGATATTCTGGGACGGATTTGGCCGAGTTTAAGGCTTGAGCTTTATCTAAAGAAAGTGGTGAGCTCCTTAATCCCAGAGTGAGAGCTATAACAAATAAGAGGATTCCGTTTGTTACGGCGTACAATGGTCTTAGTAACCAGATCTCAGGTGTCATACGAAGACACTGGCCATTACTTAGTCGTGGTCATGCCAACATTTAGGAGTTCCAATTGCCTCCTTTGCTCTCCTATAGGAGAAATAGAAATCTAAAGGATGAGTTGGTGGTGTCAGATATTGGCAGTTCTAAAAGGGAGTTACAGACTACTTTTGGTCGCCCGAGTTTGGGGAATTTTCCGTGTCTGAATTGCGCGTGTTGTAATAACATGGTGAAGGGAGCTTCTTTTTGCCACCCTCATACGAGTAGGAAGTATGAGATACGGAAACGTTATACCTGTAAAAGTAGTTTTGCGGTCTATGTTCTGAGCTGTCCATGTGGCCTCTACTATGTAGGGGAGACTAGAATGGAGGTCAGGGCTAGGATCAGCAAACTAAAAGCACTATTAGAACTCGACGTGTTGAACTTCCGGTACCTAGACACTTCCAGGATATGGGACATTCGGTCAATCAACTTAGATATAGGGTTATAGATGATGTTCCTGTGCTCAGACGCGGTGGGGATCGGGTTTCCCTCTTGAAAAAGAAAGAGTTAAAATGGATATTTGAACTCGATAGGTTATTCCCGAGGGGCATGAATATTGAGTACCAGCAGAGTGTTTTTCTTTAGCATCCGTTAGGTCAGTTGTGGTTCCTCATTGGTGTACTGTTTTTAACCATTGTTTTTATCACTGTATGCGATATGTCATTTAACATCTCCTATAACTGTATTCCTCCACTTCCCCATACTATATGTGATATGGGATAGCGGGCATTCTCACATTTCCCTATGATAAGGGGTGTGATATTGAGAGTATGTGCAATATATGTCCCTTGTCCAAACGCAACTTTCTATGATCCTTTGTGGTTAGTTAGTGGTTTCTGTTAGGATAGGAGTTTAATTAAATATCCTGTATGTACTATATCTATGATCAGCTATAATACTCATGTATGCTTTGCTGTCGTTATAGTGACCCATAGTGATGTATATGTGTTGACTATGCACATTGTGTGGTCGGAACAGGTTTCTCTCTTCTAATATATTATTGCAGGGTCTGAATGAGGTCCAAGGAATGAGAGGATGCCCTGTAGAACCTTGTTAACTATTATGTATTGTATGGAGGATCTGGCAACATACCCATTCTACCCATTCATCGTTTATTGTTGGCATCTACGTATGGTCTCGGTGGCTCTACTCCTCTGCAAGTGCGCATGGACTATGGATCTTACATGGACGCGCTATGATATGTACACTGTTATACTTTGAAGAAATATGAAGAGGATTTGCATATACAGCTGGATTGTAGCTGTCACCCTGCGGACATGCGCACTGGAGAGCCGATCTGTGACTGTGTTGTGCGGCTGTCATATAAGGTCATGCGCAGTGGTGGATGTTGCCCGGACCTGCACAGTACTGAGCGCTGTGAACATAGCGCTCATAATGGAACTTCGTTGGTGTACACAGAAGCCCTGGAATCGGATGTTGGTGGGCGGATCTTCCGTTAGGACATGCGCGATGGTGGTGGGGCCCGTGAGTCTGTGCGGGGATGGGCGCTGCATGTCGGGTACGATGCAGTCACGTGTGGTCGGTGCTGTTTCCTGATTGTGCAGAGCTCGCCCTGTGCACACCTATGGAGCCATGGTAACCGCCGATGCATGGCTCTTATTGGATGAGGTAGTATGTTTACATCTATGTAGCCGGGAATGTTTAGACTTAATTTATGGGGTGGTAAATGGTATGGGGAGCGATCAAGGGGGATTGTCCTGTTTATGGGGAGGATGGTTATGGGTTGTTTCGCATTGTATACTGATTTTATTGTTTTCTATAATGTTTGCAATATTGTTGTTTTTTCTATTGGGCACTCCCATTGGTTGTGGGTTAACCATGTGGGTGTGTCTAATGATACAAAATGGTGGTTGGAATGGGATTGTACTGTGCTTGAAAAAGGTCCACGGACCGAAACGTTGCCGCAGGAGGCAGAATAAAGAAAGTTATTGTCTGTCACTACCTGGTGTGGCGCTGTCCTTTTTACATTTTTGACTGTGGATAACCCCATGTAAGTCTTACCCATCGCTGCCAAAGGGGACTTGAACGTGGGATCATTTCTTCACTTCCCTGCCATGACTTCCCAGCGGATTCCCTCAACAACATCATGGAGGGCTGATGGGAGCCAGTGCCAGAGATTAACAGCAGCATTTAAATAGTTAAACTGCACTGGGTGGATCTTGCTGTGGCCTCTGCTGTTAGAGGCAAATTATGGCAGTGGGCCTGCTCTATACATCCACTTTAACCACATGCTGGAAATATATGTGATCATTCTTGGGTTAATTATTGAAATTGAAAAATTGTTGTATTTTGCATAATCTAGAAGAGAAATATAATCTTTGGTATTGAGATGATTCCTTTGAGTAAGGAAGGGTTTAGTACTATATGATAATTGCAATAATGTGACGTGTTAGAAACATATGTGTGCAGTACTATTAGGATTATACACTGGATACCAATATTTTTGCAGCTATTTATGCAGTATTTACAGAGGGAAATAAGAATTGCTAGGTGGAACATAAACTTTAGGAATGCACAGCAAATAATTGATTTCACAGCTCACTCACATGAATGAGCCGGATTAACCACCAGTGACTTCTGTATTCAGTTCTTGGTTGGCACATTACCATTTTTCTCCACCACAAGTGTCACTTCTTTGTAAAATCACTGTAAATAGAAGGCAAGACTCTAATCTCTTAGTACTATGATATAACCTTCTGACAGGAACAACATGAAACAAACTGATAAGAAGAAATAAGCTGATAAGAAAATACAATTAATAATTAGGTAAAACAGAGGATTATATAATACACTAGATGGTGGCCCGATTATGCATCGGGAATTCTAGAATTTGTATGTAGTTTATTTATGAAGATTTAAGAATAATGCAATGAATACACAGGATTTTCCGGGTAAAATATATACATTATCATTACATTTTATTACTCATAGAACTTAATGCAACTGGACGAAATTATTAAACAGATCATCAAAATATATAAACCATTACATGAATATCTAACTGTATTTAAATAAATCATTGGACGAAAGAAGTACATCGACACTATGATACTTGTGCGTGGCACTGTAACTGACAGAACTTGTTCAGTAAATGTGACTGAACTACGTGGTACTGTGACTAACAGATCTTATTCAGTAAACGTGACTGAACTACGTGGCACTGTGACTGACAGAACTTGTTCAGTAAACGTGAGTGAACTATGTGGCACTGTGACTGACAGAACTTGTTCAGCAAACGTGAGTGAACTATGTGGCACTGTGACTGACAGAACTTGTTCAGTAAACGTGACTGAACTACGTGGCTCTGTGACTGACAGAACTGCACCTGTCACTGATTGGTCGCGGGCAGCTGGTGCGACCAATCAGCGACGCAGGATTTCCATTACAAACAGACAGAATTAGACGATTATATACTAGACTAGATTGTGGCCCGATTCTAATGCATCGGGTATTCTAGAATATGTATGACAGAACGTGTTCAGTAAATGTAAACGTAGCATATAACAGCCCACGTAGCATATAGCACAGCCCATGTAGCATATAGCACAGCCACGTAGTATATAACACAGCCATGTAGTATATAGCACAGCCACGTAGCATATAACACAACCACATAGCATATAGCACAACCACATAGCATATAACAGCCCACGTAGCATATAGCACAGCCACGTAGTATATAATACAGCTCCCGTAGCATATAACAGCCCACATAGTATATAGCGCAGCTACGTAGCATATAGCACAGCCACGTAGCATATAGCACAGCCACGTAGCATATAACAGCCCACCTTAGTATATGGCACAGCCACGTAGCATATTATACAGCCCACGTAGCATATAGCACAGCCACATAGCATATAGCACAGCCATGTAGTATCTAACACAGCCCACATAGCATATAGCATAACCCACGTAGTATATAGTACAGTCCACGTAGTATATAGCACAGTCCATGTAGTATATAGCACAGTCCACGTAGTATATAACACAGCTCACGTAGTATATAGTACAGTCCACGTAGTATATAACACAGCCCACATAGTATATAGCACAGTTCATGTAGTATATAGCAAAATCCACGTAGTATATGGTACAGTCCACATCTATATATATAATTGTCTAAGGGTTTTTCCGTCTGTCTGTCTGTCTGTCTGTCCTGGAAATCCCTGCTCTCTGATTGGTCGAGGCCACCAGGCCTCGACCAATCAGAGACCGGCACAGCATCGACGTAGAAATCCCGCATCTCTGATTGGTCGAGGCCGCCAGGCCTCGACCAATTAGCAACGGGCACAGCAACGATGATGTCATAAAGGACGTAGACATCCCGCGTCTGATTGGTCGAGGCCGCCAGGCCTCGACCAATCAGCAACAGGCACAGCGACGATGATGTCATAAAGGTTGCCTTGATCAATCAGCGACGGACACAGTCTGCCGCGAATTCTGGAATCATCATTGTCCATATTCTACGGGGACATGCATATTCTAGAATACCCGATGCGTTAGAATCGGGCCACAATCTAGTAGTATATAACACAGCCCACATAGTATATATTACAGTCCACGTAGTATATAATACAGCCCACATAGTATATAGCACAACCATGTAGTATATAGCATAGGCCCAGCCCACATAGTGTATAGCACAGCCACATAGTATAAAGCAGCCACGTAGTATATAACACAGCCCACGTAGTATATAGCACAGTCCACGTAGTATATAGAACAGTCCACGTAGTATATAACACAGCCCATGTAGTATATAGTACAGTCCACGTAGTATATAACACAGCTCACATAGCATATAACAGCCCACATAGTATATAGCACAGCCCACATAGTATATAGCAGCCACGTAGTATACTGTATAACACAGCCCACATAGTATATAGCACAGTCCACGTAGTATATAGCACAGTCCACGTAGTATATAACACAGCACATGTAGTATATAACACAGCACATGTAGTATATATTACAGTCCACGTAGTATATAATACAGCTCCCGTAGCATATAACAGCCCACATAGTATATAGCGCAGCTACGTAGCATATAGCACAGCCACATAGCATATAGCACAGCCACGTAGCATATAACAGCCCACCTTAGTATATGGCACAGCCACGTAGCATATTATACAGCCCACGTAGCATATAGCACAGCCACATAGCATATAGCACAGCCATGTAGTATCTAACACAGCCCACATAGCATATAGCATAACCCACGTAGTATATAGTACAGTCCACGTAGTATATAGCACAGTCCATGTAGTATATAGCACAGTCCACGTAGTATATAACACAGCTCACGTAGTATATAGTACAGTCCACGTAGTATATAACACAGCCCACATAGTATATAGCACAGTTCATGTAGTATATAGCAAAATCCACGTAGTATATGGTACAGTCCACATCTATATATATAATTGTCTAAGGGTTTTTCCGTCTGTCTGTCTGTCTGTCTGTCCTGGAAATCCCTGCTCTCTGATTGGTCGAGGCCACCAGGCCTCGACCAATCAGAGACCGGCACAGCATCGACGTAGAAATCCCGCATCTCTGATTGGTCGAGGCCGCCAGGCCTCGACCAATTAGCAACGGGCACAGCAACGATGATGTCATAAAGGACGTAGACATCCCGCGTCTGATTGGTCGAGGCCGCCAGGCCTCGACCAATCAGCAACAGGCACAGCGACGATGATGTCATAAAGGTTGCCTTGATCAATCAGCGACGGACACAGTCTGCCGCGAATTCTGGAATCATCATTGTCCATATTCTACGGGGACATGCATATTCTAGAATACCCGATGCGTTAGAATCGGGCCACAATCTAGTAGTATATAACACAGCCCACATAGTATATATTACAGTCCACGTAGTATATAATACAGCCCACATAGTATATAGCACAACCATGTAGTATATAGCATAGGCCCAGCCCACATAGTGTATAGCACAGCCACATAGTATAAAGCAGCCACGTAGTATATAACACAGCCCACGTAGTATATAGCACAGTCCACGTAGTATATAGAACAGTCCACGTAGTATATAACACAGCCCATGTAGTATATAGTACAGTCCACGTAGTATATAACACAGCTCACATAGCATATAACAGCCCACATAGTATATAGCACAGCCCACATAGTATATAGCAGCCACGTAGTATACTGTATAACACAGCCCACATAGTATATAGCACAGTCCACGTAGTATATAGCACAGTCCACGTAGTATATAACACAGCACATGTAGTATATAACACAGCACATGTAGTATATATTACAGTCCACGTAGTATATAACACAGCCCACATAGTATATAGCACAGTCCACGTAGTATATAACACAGCCATGTAGTATATAGCACAGCCACAAAGCATATAACACAACCACATAGCATATAGCACAGCCACGTAGCATATAACACAGCCCACGTAGCAAATAAAAGCCCACATAGTATATAGCACAGCCACGTAGCATATAGCACAGCCACATAGCATATAGCTCAGCCACGTAGCATATAACAGCCCACCTTAGTATATAGCACAGCCACATAGCATATAACACAGCCCACATATCATATAGCACAGCCACGTAGCATACAGCACAGCCATGTAGTATCTAACACAGCCCACGTAGCATATAGCATAGCAAACATAATATATAGTACAGTCCATGTAGTATAAAGCACAATCCAAGTAGTATATAGTACAGTCGACGTAGTATATAATACAGTCCACATAGTATATAACACAGCCACGTAGTATATAGCACAGTCCACGTAGTATATAACACAGCCCACGTAGTATATAGCACAACCATGTAGTATATAGCACAGGCACAGCCCACGTAGTATATAGCACAGCCACACAGTATAAAGCAGCCACATAGTATATAACACAGCCCACATAGTATATAGCACAGTCCACGTAGTATATAGCACAGTCCACGTAGTATAAAACACAGCCCATGTAGTATATAGTACAGTCCACATAGTATATAACACAGCTCACATAGCATATAACAGCCCACATAGTATATAGCACAGCCACATAGTATATAGCAGCCACGTAGTATACTGTATAACACAGCCCACATAGTATATAGCACAGTCCACGTAGTATATAGCACAGTCCACGTAGTATATAACACAGCACATGTAGTATATATTACAGTCCACGTAGTATATAACACAGCCCACGTAGTATATAGCACAGTCCACGTAGTATATAACACAACCATGTAGTATATAGCACAGCCACGTAGCATATAACACAACCACATAGCATATAGCACAACCACGTAGCATATAACAGCCCACGTAGCATATAGCACAGCCACGTAGTATATAACACAGCCCACGTAGCATATAACAGCCCACATAGTATATAGCACAGCCACGTAGCATATATCACAGCCACATAGCATATAGCACAGCCACGTAGCATATAACAGCCCACCTTAGTATATAGCACAGCCACGTAGCATATAACACAGCCCACATAGCATATAGCACAGCCACGTAGCACATAGCACAGCCATGTAGTATCTAACACAGCCCACGTAGCATGTAGCATAGCAAACGTAGTATAAAGCACAATCCAAGTAGTATATAGTACAGTCGACGTAGTATATAATACAGTCCACGTAGTATATAACACAGCCACGTAGTATATAGCACAGTCCACGTAGTATATAGCACAATCCACGTAGTATATGACAAAATAACAAAATAACATTGAAGCCAGCATATTATAAACTCAGATAATGATAGAGTAAAGTGAAAGTACCATATGTAAAATATGCTGAATGGATAATAAAGGGGCCAACTGCCAATAGGAATATACTAAAGAAAAAAAGAAGAGAACAGGCAGCCATATGGTCCCATAAAAAATAACACTTTATTGAAAAACATTAAAATAACACCATACACAGAACAGGGGTACAGTAGGGGATACAGAGGCAACCAAATGGCAAATGCAAGAAAACAGACCAAAACCAGGTCCAAGGACCGTGCTGCTATGTTATTATAGCATTACATACCATCTCCCCGTATGAAAATGTAAACAGTACATAGTCCAGCAGATCTAGGGCAAGTGCCCTCATAAGGGGGATACACAGTAGGAGTTACGCATCTATCAGCATATACATAGCGGATGACATACCTCCAATAAACAGCACAGGTACAAGGAGCGGCAGGCCTGACCCCGACGCGCGTTTCGGAGCGCGCAGCTCCTTCATCAGGGGGTATATAACACAGCCCACATAGTATATAGCACAATCCATGTAGTTTGTAGTACAGTCCACGTAGTATATAGCACAGCCACATAGAATATAGCACAGACACAGCCCACGTAGTGTATAGCAAAGCCACATATTATATAGCAGCCACGTAGTATATAACACAGCCCACATAGCATATAGCACAGTCCAAATAGTATATAGTACAGTTCATGTAGTATATAACACAGCCCACGTAGTGCATAGCACAATCCACGTAGTATATAGCACAGTGCACGTAGTATATAACACAGCCACGTAGTATATAGTACAGCCATGTAGTATATAGCACAGACACAGCCATGGAGTATATAACACAGCCCAAGTAGTATATAGCACAGCCTACGTAGTATATAGCAGTGTGGGCACCATATCCCTGTTAAAAAAAAAGAATTAAAATAAAAATTAGTTATATACTCACCTTTCGGCGGACCCCGGATCCAGCACAGGAGTTAGTCATGCTCTCGTCAGATCCGTTCCAATGAGATGCTTTGCGGCAATAACCTGGGATGACGTAGCGATCTCGCATGATCCTACATTATCTGGGGTCATTTTGCAAAGCGGGAACGGAGCTGATGAGAGCATCGCGAGGATGGGGAAGGCTTCAGGGGCCGCCGGAAGGTGAGAATAGCACATATTTTAATTTTTTTAATTATTTTTAACATATCTTTTTTACTATTGATGCTGCATAGGCATGGAGGAGACATTGGGCCCCAAAAGTTGTTGTCCAATTTGTCCTGAGTACACTGATACCCCATATGTGGGGAAGAACCACCGTTTAGGCGCATGGCAGAGCTCGGAAGGGAAGGAGCGCCATTTGGAATGCAGACTTAGATGGATTGGTCTGCAGGTGTCATGTTGCATTTGCAGAGCCCCTGATGCACCTAAACAGTAGAAACCCCCCACAAATGACACCATTTTGGAAACTAGACCCCCTAAGGAACTTATCTAGATGTGTTTTGACAGCTTTGAACCCCCAAGTGTTTCACTACAGTTTATAACGCAGAGTCGTGAAAATAAAAATTAATTTTTTTCCCACAAAAATGTTTTCTTAGCCCCCCAAATTTTTATTTTCCCAAGGGTAACAAGAGAAATTGGACCCCAATAGTTGTTGTCCAATTTGTCCTGAATACGCCGATACCCCATATGTTGGGGCAAACCCCTGTTTGGGCGCACGTGAGTGCTCGGAAGAGAAGGACCAC
Organism: Ranitomeya imitator; assembly: GCF_032444005.1. NCBI lineage: Eukaryota > Metazoa > Chordata > Amphibia > Anura > Dendrobatidae > Ranitomeya > Ranitomeya imitator. The sequence goes on along the minus strand of NC_091282.1, from coordinate 1,100,768,840 downwards.
TGTTTTACTTTTTCAACGCAGAATTGGCTGGAATTGAGATCGGATGCCATGTCGCGTATGGAGAGCCCTGATGTGCCTAAACTGTGGAAACCCCCAATTCTAACTGAAAGCCTAACCCCAAAACACCCCTAACCCTAATCCCAACCATAACCCTACCACACCCCTAACCCTGACACACCCCTAACCCTAATCCCAACCGTAAATGTAACCCTAACTTTAGCCCCAACCCTAACTTTAGCCCCAACCCTAACTTTAGCCCCAACCCTAACCCTAACTTTAGGCCCAATCCTAACTTTAGCCCCAACCCTAATTTTAGCCCCAACCCTAAGCCTAACTTTAGCCCAAACCCTAACTTTAGCCCCAACCCTAACCCTAGCCCCAACCCAAGCCCCAACCCTAACCCTAGCCCCAACCCTAACCCTAGCTCTAACCCTAGCCCTTACCCTAACCCTAGCCCTTACCCTAACCTAGCCCCAACCCTAGCCCGAACCCTAGCCCTTACCCTAACCCTAGCCCTAACCCTAATGGGAAAATGGAAATAAATACATTTTTTAATTTTTTTTGTTTCAATAACTAAGGGGGTGATGAAGGGAGGTTTGGTTTACTTTTATAGCGGGTTTTCTAGTGGATTTTTATGATTGGCAGCCGTCACACACTAAAAGACGCTTTTTAGTGCAAAAAATATTTTTTGCGTTACCACATTTTGAGACCTTTAATTTTTCCATATTTTGGTCCAGAGAGTCATGCGAGGTCTTGTTTTTGGTAACATTTTCGGGTACGTGACATTTTTTGATCGCTTTTTATTCCGATTTTTGTGAGGCAGAATGACCAAAAACCAGTTATTCATGAATTTCTATTGGGGGGGGGGGGGGGCGTTTATAACGTTCCGCGTTTGGTAAAATGGATAAAGCAGTTTTATTCTTCGGGTTAGTACGTTTACAGCGATACCTCATTTATATCATTTTTTTATGTTTTGGCGCTTTTTATACGATAAAAACTATTTTATAGAAAAAATAATTATTTTTGCATCACTTTTTTCTGAGGACTGTAACTTTTTTATTTTTTTGCTGATGATGCTGTATTGTGGCTCGGACAAGATCGCGTTTTCAGCGGTACCATAGTTATTTATATCCGTCTTTTTGATCGCATGTTATTCCACTTTTTGTTCGGCGGTATGTTAATAAAGTGTTGTTTTTTTGCCTCTTTTTTTTTTTTACGGTGTTCACTGAAGGGGTTAACTAGTAAGACAGTTTTATGGGTCAGGTCGTTACAGACGCGGCGATACTAAATATGTGTACTTTTATTGTTTTTTTTATTTAGATAAAGAAATGTATTTATGGGAACAATATTTTTTTTTATTTAGGAATTTTTTTTATTTTTTTTACACATCTAAAAAAATTTTTTTTTACTTTTTTACTTTGTCCCAGGGGGGATATCACTGTATAGTGACAGATCGCTGATATGACACTTTGCAGAGCACTGTGTCAGATCAGCGATCTGGCATGCCCTGCTGCTTGGTTACCAGCACCTGCTCTGGACCCGGAAGTAGTCCCTGCAAGCCCCGGAAGTAGCCCCGTGGCCATTTTGGATCCGGGGCCTGCAGGGAGGAGACGCTCCGTACAAGGTGAGCACATCACTTTGTACCGATCGTTTCAGGGAAGCCCGCAGGGAGCCCCCTCCCTGCGCGATGCTTCCCATTGCCCCCGGAACACTGTGATCATGTTTGATCGCGGTGTGCCGGGGGTTAATGTGCCTGGAGCGGTCCGTGACTACTCCTGGCACATAGTGCCGGACGTCAGCTGACATGAGCGCAGCCGATCGCATATGGCGTACTATCCCGTCACTGGGAATTAAGTCCCAGGTCACCTTGACGGGATAGTACGTAATATGGGATTAAGGGGTTAAGGAGGCATCTGATTGGCTCCAAATTTATTCTGCAGCAGGACAACGACCCTAAACATAAAGCCAATGTCAATATGAACTATCTTCAGTATAAAGAAGAACAAGGAGTCCTGGAAGTGAAGATTTGGCCCCCTCAGAGCCCTGATCTCAAAATCATTGAGTCACTTTGGGATAACATAGAAACAGAAATTGCAACAGCCTACATCCGCAGAAGATTTGTGGTTAGTTCACTAAGATGGAACTCCATGCCAAGTTCCTTCAAATCTTCATGCAAATATCACTAAAAGAATTGAACCTGTTTTGAAAGCAAGGGTGGTCACACCAAATATTGATTTGTTATAGATATTCCTTTTGTTCACTCACTTTTAATTTTGTTAATTAATAAAAAAATATACTATTAAAAGCTCTACTTATGAAACATTCTTACTTTACACCATTTTTCTCACACCTGCCTAACATTTTTGTTTGAAACTGTACATGTGTACACTAGGGTTGAGCGAAACGGGTCGAAATTGTTCAAAAGTCGCCGACTTTTGGCAAGGTCGGGTTTCATGAAACCCGACCCGACCCCAGTGGGGGGTCGGCCATGAAGTCGGCGATCTTTTGAATCTGGAATCGGAATTCCGATCCCGATTCCCGATATGTTTAAGATATCGGGAATTGGTATCGGAATTCAGATTAAAGTGTAAAATATAGAATTAAAATAAAAAATATTGCAATACTTACCCTCTGACGCGCCCTGGTACTAACCGGCAGCCTTCCTCCTTCGAATCCGCGCTTCTAGGACCTTGCCGTGACGTCGCGGTGACGTCGCGGCTTGTGATTGGCCGCGCGGCCGCCCATGTGACCGCTCGCGCGGCCAATCACAAGCCGCGACGTCACCCGCGACGTCACCGAAGGTCCTGGAAGGGCTGATTCTTAGGAAGGAAGGCTGTCGGAAGGAAGCAGGGCGCTTCCGAGGGTGAGTATATACCTAATATGAATATACTCACCCTCGGAAGCGCCCTGCTTCCTTCCGACAGCCTTCCTTCCTAAGAATCAGCCCTTCCAGGACCTTCGGTGACGTTGCGGGTGACGTCGCGGCTTGTGATTGGCCGCGCGAGCGGTCACATGGGCGGCCGCGCGGCCAATCACAAGCCGCGACGTCACCCGCGACGTCACCGAAGGTCCTGGAAGGCTGATTCTAAGGAAGGAAGGTTCCCGGTTAGTACCAGGGCGCGTCAGAGGGTAAGTATAAGGATATTTTTTATTTTAATTCTATATTTTACACTTAAATATGGATCCCAGGGCCTGAAGGAGAGTTTCCGCTCCTTCAGACCCTGGGAACCATGGAAACCCAATGCACTGCATTGGGTTTCGAGTTTCGGCCGACCCCGACCCTGACTTTTTTATAGGATCGGCCGATTTCACTCGACCCGACTTTTCCAAAAGTCGGGTTTCGTGAAACCCGACCCGATCCTATAAAAGTGAAGGTCGCTCAACCCTAGTGTACACTATACCCATAACCAGCAATTCAATGTAATAGAATATTACATTGGACTATTCTGAGCACACCACAGCAAGAATCTGATAATTAGGGGGAAATCAGCACATCTTCAATAAAGCAGTTATGTTTTTGTTTATTATTTATAATACAACTAAATGGTTCATTTAGGAATAAATATTAACATTGGTGGCGCATACTAATGCTGACGACATGCTGCTCTCTTAGGCTCTTATGCCGCAACCTGAAACGCACGATAAATCGCATGCAAACGCAGTGTTTTTTAGACGCATAATGTAACGCAAGCGTTAATAAAAACGCAACATTTACATGCTTTTTCATGTGTTTTGCATGCATTTGCGTTTTCTGTGCGCATGGTGCAAAATTTAACAGGAGAAAAATCTCGATAAACAGACACCGCTAATGGGACTACAGTGGGCGTGTATTATGGGATATCTTTATATAGACCCTTGGACTGCTGAAATCTTCAGATTTAGCTACTGTATCCTGTGTCATGATGGATCTTTGCATGGAGAGCTTTTATTTCAACCTGGATTTAAGTATCAAGCTGTTTCTTGCCTATGCGTTTGCTTGGGAGCAACAAAGAAATCGAGAAAGACAGAGAAGGACACGGCGTAGGCGTTTTTGGAGACACCCCATTATCGAACTCCGGGAGAGCCGTGGAGCCTATCACGTGCTATATGGTGAGCTTAATGCCAACCCGGACAAATTCCCGAAATATACCAGGATATCTTAAGAGACTTTTCAGGATTTAATTGGTCGTGTCCAAGGAGCCATCCGGAGACAGGACACACAGCTCCGTAGAGTGATTCCTGCAGAGGAACGTCTCCTGGTCACATTAAGGTACGTAATAATTCTAAACAAATGCCTGTCATAATTATAATTGTTCTGTCATTTATTATTTGTATTTTCCTTTATGTGTTTAGCAAAACCCCACCATAAATAGAATTGTTCGCAATTTTTTTTTTCTTTCAGATTCCTGGCTACCGGAGAGAGCTTATCATTGCTCCACTTTCAGTACCGGCTTGGAATTTTCACCTTGTCTGGAATAGCTGCGGACACCTGCCGGGCTTTGTGGAACGTTCCCCGGGATGAATTTATCCCCCTACCCACCGCGGATATGTGGATGGAAATTGACGACAAATTCTGGAGAGTGCGTTATTTCCCCAACTGTTTGGGAGCGGTAGATGGAAAGCACATACGGATTATCAAACCTGGCAGATCTGGATCGGAGTGCTTTAACTACAAGAAATATTTTTCTCTAGTGCTCATGGCAATAGCAGATGTGGACTGTCGCTTTATCGCCGTGGACATTGGAGCTTTTGGCCGGACAATGACTCCCAGACTTTCAAGAACTTGAATATGGGCCGATGCTTGTATGGCAAAAATTTTAATTTTCCCCTGCCACGACCTCTCCCCAACACTCAAGGCCTACTGATGCTATTTGTTATGGTTGGGGATGAGGCCTTTCAGATGTGTAAAAACCTACTGAAGCCATATTATAGTTGGGACTTGAACCACACTAAAAGGATTTATAACAACAGACTGACCAGGGCCCGAAGAACAGTTAAGTGTACCTTTGGGATTCTTGTCTCAAAATGGCGCATTCTTGGGACATCCATTAATCTAAAAATGGGGACAGTCGATGAGGTTGTCAAAGCCTGTGTGGTTCTCCACAATTACATAATGGCTAAGGAGCGACCCAACATTGAACTGGATGAACCAGTTGCAAACCCATTGCCACATTACCAGCATCACCCTCTGCGGTCAACTGTTGAAGTTGCCCACATGCGGGACCTATTTGCTGCCTATTTTGTTTCTGACATCGGACGTGTGGCATTGCATGATGTTATTGTGTAAAATGTGCTGTTGGGTTTGGGTCTGTGCCTGTTATGTTTTAAATGTTACATATATTTTTTGATACCTGTACCGAGTCTCCTATGTCTTTCCTCTAAAAACCACTTATGTTGTTAGTGGTAAGGTAGTTGATGTCATTACATCCTGAATCTGTTCTGCAGTATCTATTGGACGCAGACTGAAGAGACGATGGAGGTATAATACAAAGAAGATCTATATTCACCAGTTCATGTGTGAGAAATAATGACTTCATGATGCACAAAACCCAGCCTCATGAATTCACTATTTCTGAAACCTGTCCAGGTGAGTATAGATATGCCTTGCATGACCTCCATTGTCTCTTCAGTTTGTGTGAAATAGATTACGTAGACTGAAGAGAAAATGGAGGTTATACAAGGCAGTTCTCTACTCACCAGGTCAGGTGTCATAAATAATGAGTTCAAGACGCAGAGTTTTGTGCATCATGAAATCACTATTTATGACACATGACCTGTTGAGTATAGACCTGCTTTGTATTACTGCCATTGTCTCTTCAGTGTGCGTCACATAGATTAAGCAGACTGGAGAGATTATGGAGAAAATACAAGTAATATTAGTTTTTGACAACTCATAGCTCCATACCAAATGCACAAAGCTGCATTGTTCTACTTAATAACTTCTGGAGCTATGAGGTGGCAAAAAAACAAAGTGTACAGCGCAGTGTTTATTCGACGTATGGTGTGTGTTGCCGGCGGCGAAATACACAAATACCCAAACAGTAATGGAGGCAAAAAACATTTACATTTATAAAATAAATAAATAAATAACTGCGCCGGCTTGTGGTAGAGTGACCGAACTGGGGGGTGTAGCTGTGAGGCCTGCTGGCTGAAGACGACGCAGGGGTTGCAGGAGAAGGGGCAATTAAACTAGTGGGGTCAGGGAGTTCAAGGATAGTGCTAGAGGCATGGGAAGGCAGAGACACACTCTAAGGGTGAGACAAACCTGACATCACAGACACATTGGGAGGTGAGGTGGCAGGAATAGTGGTAGTCCATTGCTTTTTCTTTTTCCCTTTTTGGGATTGGCGCATCAGTCTGGGGAGCCTCGGTGGGCTCATTTCTTGCAGCCTGGTCATGGTGGCCAACCTGTCATGGTCCGTGGGCTGCTGCTGCTTCATGGTGGTGGTGGTGGTGAAGGCCATGCCAGAATCCGGCTGCTGCTACTGCATGGTGGTGGTGGTGAAGGCCATGCCAGTGTCCGGGTGCTGCTGCTGCATCCTGGTGGTGGTGAAAGCCATTGCAGGGTCCGGGTGCTGCTGCTGCTGGGACCTGGTGATGGTGGCCGACCTGTCCTGATCCGAGTGCTGGTGCTGCATGGTGGTGGCAGTGGAGGATGTCCAAGCAGGAGTAGCAGTTGGCATGGTGGTGGCGGTGGGCTGTCCAACAGCACTCAGCATGGTGGTGGCGCTGTAGCGGTGTCCGGCAGTTCTTGGAATGGTGGTGGCCGTGCAGTGGTATGCAGCAGAGCTCGGCATTGAGGTCAAGAGTGACAGTGTTGGCACAGGTGGAAATCTGTTATGATCTGGTGGTTTAGGAACAACATGAGATAAGCTCTGAAGGAGGTGGTATCTGTACTGACCGCAAACCCTGAACCTAGCAGCGCAACTAAAAATAGCCGTGGGGGGTACCTGACGCTCCCTAGACCCCTCGGCACAGCCTAAGATCTAACTTCCCCTAAAGATGGAAACAGGAAACCTATCTTGCCTCAGAGAAAATCCCCAAAGGAAAGATAGCCCCCCACAAATATTGACGGCGAGAGGAGGGGAAAATAACATACGCAGAAATGAAATCAGATTTTAGCATAGGAGGCCAGTCTAGCTTGATATATAGGACAGGAAAGGATACTGTGCGGTCAGTATAAAAACTACAAAACAATCCACACAGAGTTTACAAAAATCTCCACACCTGACTAAAGGTGTGGAGGGTAAATCTGCTTCCCAGAGCTTCCAGCTAACAGAAATAATCCATACTGACAAGCTGGACAAATATAGAATGCACAGAACAATAAGTCCACAACATGTGGACTGAAATGAGCAAAGCCAGAACTTATCTTTGCAGAACTGGTCAGGAAACCAGGAGAATCCAAGCAGAGATGTGAATCCAGCCAGGAAACATTGACAAGTGGCACAGGCTGAAGAAAAAGCCAGACTTAAATAGCCGAGCAGAAGAGACGATAAGTGGAGGCAGCTGAAGACAGCTAACTCCAAGGAGCAACCATACCACTAGAAACCACAAGAGGGAGCCCAAGAGCAGAACTCACAAAAGTGCCACTTACAACCACCGGAGGGAGCCCAAGAGCGGAATTCACAACAGTACCCCCCCCTTGAGGAGGGGTCACCGAACCCTCACCAGAGCCCCCAGGCCGATCAGGACGAGCCAAGTGAAAAGCATGAACCAAATCGGTGGCATGGACATCGGAGGCAACAACCCAAGAATTATCCTCCTGGCCATAACCCGTCCACTTGACAAGATACTGAAGCCTCCGCCTCGAAAAACGAGAATCCAAAATCTTCTCAACCTCATATTCCAACTCTCCCTCAACCAACACCGGGGCAGGAGGGTCAAACGAGGGAACAACGGGCACCACATATCTCCGCAACAAAGATCTATGGAAAACATCATGAATGGCAAAAGAGGCAGGAAGAGCCAAACGAAAAGACACCGGATTAATAATTTCAGAGATTTTATAAGGACCAATAAACCGAGGCTTAAACTTAGGAGAAGAAACCTTCATAGGAACATGACGAGAAGACAACCAAACCAAATCCCCCACACGAAGCCGGGGACCAACACGCCGACGGCGGTTAGCAAAACGTTGAGCCCTTTCCTGAGATGTCAAATTGTCCACCACATGAGTCCAAATCTGCTGCAGCCTGTCCACCACAGAATTAACATCAGGACAATCAGAAGGCTCAACCTGCCCAGAAGAAAAACAAGGATGAAAACCAAAATTACAAAAGAAAGGTGAAACCAAAGTAGGCGAACTAGCCCGATTATTAAGGGCAAACTCGGCCAACGGCAAGAAAGACACCCAATCATCCTGATCAGCAGACACAAAGCATCTCAAATAGGTCTCCAAGGTCTGATTAGTTCGCTCAGTTTGGCCATTAGTCTGAGGATGAAACGCCGAAGAAAAAGACAAATCAATGCCCATCCTAGCACAAAAGGCCCGCCAAAATCTAGAGACAAACTGAGAACCTCTGTCAGACACAATATTCTCCGGAATGCCGTGCAAACGAACCACATGCTGAAAAAATAATGGAACCAGATCTGAGGAGGAAGGCAACTTAGGCAAAGGTACCAGATGGACCATTTTTGAGAACCGGTCACAAACAACCCAGATAACAGACATCTTCTGGGAAACAGGAAGATCCGAAATAAAATCCATGGAAATATGCGTCCAGGGCCTCTCAGGGACCGGCAAAGGCAAAAGCAACCCACTAGCGCGGGAACAGCAAGGCTTGGCCCGGGCGCAAGTCCCACAGGACTCCACAAAAGCACGCACATCGCGAGACAAGGAAGGCCACCAAAAGGACCTAGCAACCAAATCTCTGGTACTAAAAATACCAGGATGACCAGCCAACACTGAACAATGAACCTCAGAAATTACCTTACTTGTCCATCTATCAGGAACAAACAGCTTCCCCACTGGACAGCGGTCAGGCCTATCAGCCTGAAATTCCTGAAGCACCCGCCAGAAATCAGGGGAGATAGCAGAAAGAATCACCCCCTCCTTAAGAATGCCAACCGACTCAAGGACTCCAGGAGAATCAGGCGAAAAACTCCTAGAGAGGGCATCAGCCTTAACATTCTTAGATCCCGGAAGATACGAGACCACAAAATCAAAACGGGAGAAAAACAGGGACCATCGAGCCTGTCTAAGGATTCAGCCGCTTGGCCGACTGGAGGTAAATCAGATTCTTATGATCGGTCAGGACCACAACACGGTGTTTAGCTCCCTCAAGCCAATGTCGCCACTCCTCAAACGCCCACTTCATAGCCAACAACTCCCGATTGCCGACATCATAATTGCGTTCCGCAGGCGAAAACTTTCTGGAAAAAAAAGCACACGGTTTCATCAAAGAACCATCAGACTTCCTCTGAGACAAAACGGCCCCTGCCCCAATCTCAGAAGCGTCGACCTCAACCTGAAAAGGAAGAGAAACATCTGGTTGACGCAACACAGGGGCAGAAGTAAATCGGCGTTTAAGCTCCTGAAAGGCCTCAACAGCCTCAGAGGACCAATTCGTCACATCAGCACCTTTCTTCGTCAAATCAGTAAGGGGCTTAACCACACTGGAAAAGTTGGCAATGAAACGGCAGTAGAAATTAGCAAAGCCCAAAAATTTTTGAAGACCCTTCACAGATGTGGGTTGGATCCAGTCATGAATAGCTTGGACCTTAACAGGATCCATTTCTATAGACGAGGGAGAAAAAATAAAACCCAAAAAAGAGACCTTCTGAACTCCGAATAGGCACTTAGACCCCTTAAAAAAAAAAGTATTATCACGAAGGATCTGGAACACCATCCTGACCTGCTTCACATGAGACTCCCAATCATTGGAAAAAATCAAAATATCATCCAAATATACGACCATGAATTTATCAAGATAATTGCGGAAAATATCATGCATGAAAGACTGGAACACAGATGGAGCATTAGAAAGCCCAAATGGCATCACAAGGTATTCAAAATGGCCTTTGGGCGTATTAAATGCAGTTTTCCATTCGTCACCCTGTTTAATACGAACAAGATTATATGCCCCTCGGAGGTCAATCTTAGTAAACCAACTAGCCCCCTTAATCTGAGCAAACAAATCAGTAAGCAAAGGCAAGGGGTATTGGAATTTGACCGTGATCTTATTAAGAAGACGATAATCAATACAGGGTCTCAAGGAGCCATCCTTCTTAGCAACAAAAAAGAAACCCGCTCCCAATGGTGACGAAAAGGGCCGAATATGCCCTTTCTCCAAAGATTCCTTAACATAGCTCCGCATGGCGGCATGCTCTGGCACAAACAGATTGAAAAGTCGGCCCTTAGGGAACTTACAACCAGGAATCAAGTTAATAGCACAATCACAGTCCCTATGTGGAGGAAGGGAACTGGACTTGGGCTCATCAAATACATCCTGGAAATCCGACAAAAACTCAGGGACCTCAGAAGAGGGGGAAGAGGAAATTGACATCAAAGGAACGTCACTATGTACTCCTCGACAACCCCAACTAGTCACCGACATAGTTTTCCAATCCAGCACCGGATTATGTTCCTGTAACCATGGAAATCCCAGTACAACAACATCATGCAGGTTATGCAACACCAGAAAACGGCAATCTTCCTGATGTGCAGGAGCCATGTACATAGTCATCTGTGTCCAGTACTGAGGTTTATCCTTGGCCAAGGGTGTAGCATCAATGCCCCTCAAAGGAATAGGGCTCTGCAAAGGCTGCAAGGAAAAACCACAGCGCCTGGCGAATTCTAAGTCCATTAAGTTCAGGGCAGCGCCTGAATCCACAAATGCCATGACAGAAAAGGACGACAATGAGCAAATCAGGGTCACAGATAAGAGAAATTTAGGCTGAATAGTACTAATGGTAACAGACCTAGCGACTCTCTTAGTACGCTTAGGGCAATCAGAGATAACATGATCCGAATCACCACAGTAAAAACACAGCCTATTCTGACGTCTGAATTCCTGCCGTTCTATTCTAGTCAAAATCCTATCACATTGCATAGGTTTAGGACTTTGCTCAGAGGATACTGCCATATGGTGCACAGCGTTGCGCTTGTGCAGACGCCGATCAATCTGAATCTCTAGAGACATAGATTCGCTCAAACCGGCAGGCGTAGGAAAGCCCACCATAACATCTTTAAGGGTTTCAGAAAGACCTTTTCTGAAAATAGCAGCCAGAGCCTCTTCATTCCATTTAGTGAGCACAGACCATTTTCTAAATTTCTGGCAGTATAACTCTGCCGCTTCCTGACCTTGACACAAGGCCAACAGGGTTTTTTCTGTATGATCAACAGAATTAGGTTCGTCATACAATAATCCGAGCGCCTGAAAAAATGCATCTACATTCAATAATGCCGGATCCCCTGTTTCAAGAGAAAAAGCCCAGTCTTGAGGGTCACCACGCAGCAAGGATATGATGATTTTTACTTGCTGAATGGGATCACCAGAAGAACGGGGTTTCAAAGCAAAAAACAATTTGCAGTTATTTTTAAAGTTCAAAAACTTGGATCTGTCCCCAAAAAACAAATCAGGAGTAGGAATTCTGGGCTCTAAAGCCGGAGTCTGGACAACATAGTCCTGGATACTCTGTACTCTTGCAGCAAGTTGATCCACACGAGAAAACAAACCCTGAACATCCAAGCCAAAACAAATATCCTGAACCACCCAGATATCAAGAGGAAAAAAAAAAGACAAACCAAAGCACAGAAAAAAAAATGGTTCAGAACTTTCTTTTCCTTCTTTTGAGATGCATTTAATTCATTTTTGGCCACTTGTACTGTTATGATCTGGTGGTTTAGGAACAACATGAGACAAGCTCTGAAGGAGGTGGTATCTGTACTGACCGTAAACCGTGAACCTAGCAGCGCATCTAAAAATAGTCGTGGGGGGTACCTGACGCTCCCTAGACCCCTCGGCACAGCCTAAGATCTAACTTCCCCTAAAGATGGAAACAGGAAACCTATCTTGCCTCAGAGAAAATCCCCAAAGGAAAGATAGCCCCCCACAAATATTGACGGTGAGAGGAGGGGAAAATAACATACGCAGAAATGAAATCAGATTTTAGCATAGGAGGTCAGTCTAGGTTGATAGATAGGACAGGAAAGGATACTGTGCGGTCAGTATAAAAACTACAAAACAATCCACACAGAGTTTACAAAAATCTCCACACCTGACTAAAGGTGTGGAGGGTAAATCTGCTTCCCAGAGCTTCCAGCTAACAGAAATAATCCATACTGACAAGCTGGACAAATATAGAATGCACAGAACAATAAGTCCACAACATGTGGACTGAAATGAGCAAAGCCAGAACTTATCTTTGCAGAACTGGTCAGGAAACCAGGAGAATCCAAGCAGAGATGTGAATCCAGCCAGGAAACATTGACAAGTGGCACAGGCTGAAGAAAAAGCCAGACTTAAATAGCCGAGCAGAAGAGACGATAAGTGGAGGCAGCTGAAGACAGCTAACTCCAAGGAGCAACCATACCACTAGAAACCACAAGAGGGAGCCCAAGAGCAGAACTCACAAAATTGCCACTTACAACCACCGGAGGGAGCCCAAGAGCGGAATTCACAACAGAAATGCCACCACTGGCTGCTGAAAATACCGAGTCTTCTGCATAGCCTGCACATAAGCAACATTGCAGGCCTGCATGACACTAAGCTGGAGATCAGGAGTAAGGTGACATGCCCTTTTCCATTTCATTAAAAAAATGCTGTGCTGGCCTCTGGAGGTCGGCTTTCACTTGGTCAAGGCTTCTGGTGACATCCTGGATAAGTGTATTCATATGGTTTATAGTAAATATAGGAAAACTGACTGAACAGCAATCTAGTCTGAACTGGTGCATAACCAAAAAAAAGCTTACATAGCAAATAGATCAATGGCTGTACTCAACTGTACTAAAGCAAGGAAATGTGTGATACATGAAATGTGAATAGCATAATGGCTTGTGAAATCTATGAAAAAACACATGAGATGCTTAGCACAAGATTTGGCCAAAAATTGTGAGCCCATCCACCAAACGTCAAGGTAATCTCAGATCGGATGGGTAACTAACCTGACTGCCTAGTGTGAACACTTACCTATGGCTAATAACATGTTAAAGCCTGCATTTATTGGAAGGTCAGAACCAACTGTGTTTGGATGTAATTAAAATCACAGCATGGTGAAGGGCGGGCGTTCAAGTCAGAAAAAATAGTACATAGTAAATATAGGAAAACTGACTAAACAGCAATCTAGTCTGAACTGGTGCATAACCAAAAAAAATCTTACATAGCAAATAGATCAATGGCTGCACTCAACTGTACTAAAGCAAGGAAATGTGCGGTACATGAAATGTGAATAGCATAATGGCTTGTGAAATCTATGAATTGCTTCATATGGTTTAAGCCATTATCCAGTCTGTCTTCCATCACCTTGAGTCCATCATGAAAGATTAAGCTCAAGTGCAAAAACTCGGGCATGAGTGACCTGTCCGAGGCCCTCTGCCGCTGCCAGGAAGAGCCCCCCCAAAAAGAGGCAGAGGCAGAGGACTGGTACAGGGGAACACCTGATGGACCAGTCTGTGTTGCAGGCCCACTTGCTGCTGCACTGCTGGATGGCTGGGACGGGTCCGTGGCTGTTTGATGAAGGACCGATCCAGAACCATGGTCAAGAGTACTGCTCCAGGTGCTGTGAACAAAAAAAAAAAAAAACATTAGTACAAAACATTTATAATAGTAAAAGCGCCAACTCCTGTGGAATTGAAAAATACAGATTAGGCAATACAACACAATCCAATGCAACACAAAAATACTTACGCTCTCTGGGCGAGGACTGGTCTCAAAAATACCAGCATGCGGTGATGCTTATATTTTCTGATCCTTGCTCCAGAACCACTGGGAACCCGGCTCTCTTGACGAAGGTCCTTGTTGAAGCGATAATTCATCGAACACCAACGTGTTCTGACTTTGAGCACTGTTTAAAAAAAAATGGTTAGACAATGCACTTTTGACGAGGATCACACAACTGTGTGTGATCAGAGATACTCTCAGGAGTTTCTCTGATCACACACAGTTGTGTGATCTCGACCAAGGTCTGCTGCATTACACCGCATTGCAATACTTACAAAATGCCTTGCGGACCCGAGCCGGGGCGTTGTCCCAGCCATCCCACATTACTTGGGCCACCTCATTCCATAGTCGTCGGATCGTCACGTTGTCCGAGTGCTGCGGAATCCGGGTGTCCCACAACGGGATTCGCTCATGGACTAGGGAGATGAGGATGTCATTGTCAATGAGGTCCTGATCCCATTCTGGAACCTAGAAAATAAATAAATACATTAATGTTTGAGACATTAACATTATTATGATTAACATTATTATGATTATTTATTTATATAGCACCATTGATTCCATGGTGCTGTACATGAGAAGGGGTTACATACAAATAGCATAAGGAAAAGAAAGAAAACAGCAGAGACAGAAAACAGCCAAGAATATTCAAGAAAAAAGGGCAAAGTAAAGAAATGAACAGTCAAGAATAGTGAAGTTACCATGTCCACGCTGCTCCTGCTCGGCCTCTGCTGCAGTTGAAGAACTGTTCTGAAAAAGAAAAAAAAAAGAAAAATGTGTAGATGTGACAGAGAATACTTACCAATCTGAAGAGGTGAGTACTCACTTCACTTTCATTTCCACCTTGTTCAGGACCAAGATGCTCCTCAGAAGAAGATGATGATATTCTGATGCATGCAGCAAGAAAAAAAAGACAGAAATTATTAGGACATATAGAGAGAGAAAAAAGAAAATACAGACATAGGCTTTGATACATTGTTCAAAGTGTAGATTCCTCACAGCTTCAGAGCTTGTTCTCTTGTTCCCAGTCTGCTGAGTAGTGACCTGCAAATGCCCACTCCCTCCTTTTATCAGTTTGTGTGTGGGGGGGTGGCTAATCAGTGTCTAGACAGGTTTTCCTGTAGTAAAACGCATGCATTCACAAATGCAAACAAACACATGTGCTTGCGAACGCATGCATTTTCATAGACTAAAATGCCTTTTTTCGATGCATTTCTTCCGCTAACAACCACATACGTTTCTAGGCGGCAAATTCATAATTCTGAAATTACAACATGTAGCGTTTACCGCGCCAAGCCGCAGACAACGAAACAACGCAGGCGTCGTCAAACACAGCTAAACGCATCCAATCGCAGGCACCTGCGTCCCTAATGTTAAAGATAGGAATACACGACGCATGAGGAAAAATGCGGCAATGGACACAACCGCAAATGTGAAACCAGCCTTACTTAAAGGGAACCTGTCACCCCCAAAATCGAAGATGAGCTAAGCCCACCAGCATCAGGGGCTTATCTACAGCATTCTGTAATGCTGTAGATAAGCCCCGATGTATCCTGTAAGATGAGAAAAAGAGGTTAGATTATACTCAACTGGGTGGGTGGTCCGATCCGATGGACCGCGGTCCCATCTGGGGCCTCCTATCTTCATAGGATGATGTCCTCTTCTTGTCTTCATGCTGTGGCTCTGGGGCAGGCGTACTTTGTCTGCCTTGCTGAGGGCAGAGCAAAGTACTGTAGTGTGCAGGCACCGGTCCTCTTTGACCTTTCCCTGCGCCTGCGCACTGCAGTACTTTGCTCTGCCCTCGACAGGGCAGACAAAGTACGCCTGTGCCGGAGCCGCGGCGTGAATACAAAAAGAGTACATCATCGTAAGAAGATGGGAGGCCTCGGCCCAGACGGTGACGCCCATCGGACTGGATTGCAGCGGGACTGCCCCTGTGTGAGTATAACCTAACCTCTTTTTCTCATCTTTCAGGCTACATCGGGGGCTTATCTACAGCATTCCAGAATGCTGTAGATAAGCCCCTGATGCCGGTGGGCTTAGCTCATCTTCAATTTTGGGGGTGACAGTTTCCCTTTAACCATGTCGCCATCAATTCAGTGCTCATTAAAGGGAATTTGTCTTATAAAAAAAGCTCTAATAACCTGCAGATATGTGGTTAATCTGGAGGTTAATAGCGTTCCGAAGCTGCTCAGGACAATTAGAGACTGCTGTCAGTCAGTGCTAGGAACACGGTTACACTTACTATGTATTGACCTGTGACTGTAGCAATGCCCACTCTACCTCTATGACTGAAAGCTCAAGACTGTTCCTCCCAGCAGCGGGGTTCTCAGTGCGGGCACCGAGCTGCTTCAGATCACAATTAACCTGCAGATAAACCCTACATCTGCAAGTTAATAGCTTTTTTTTTACATGACAGGTTCTCTCTAAAGGACTGTTCTTATCTTGACGTTTTAGACTGTGCCTCTCAGCTGGTTGCAAGGGACTGTGTGCTCTTGAAAATTGGGACCAGTGGCATGGATTTGTCATCTGAAACATCAGTCCATCCCTCTCCTTCTTGGTTACATAGTCTCTGCATAGCCTGGATATACACCACTGCTCCTTAGGATTAGTTCCATCCTATAAAGTTTTAACTAATAGAACATCACATGCCAATAGAACATCACATGCCAATCTGGCCTTCTGCTTCTACATTTGCATTCTTATAGGGGCAGGGTAGGAGCTCAGGGAGAGCATCGGACAAGCGGGGGCGCCATTTCTCATCATCTTAGGTTGCCAACCTCCCCAAATAGGTAGGATGCAGGATAGGTACCTAAAAAGGGACAGTGCTCCTATATCAGCACTACGTATGTTTGTGCGTGGAGTAACTTTGAGCACAATCACTTTGCAGGACATATGGTTATGCTATTTAGCCTAGACTTACTGACATAGCCATTCTTTTAGAAATTGTGCAAATATTAAATTGAAGGAGCGGTTGGTATAGGACCCGTGATTAGTCCATATTGGGACTATATATTATCTGAAGAGAATCATCATTGATCCAAGATATTAAACAGGGTAGACAGAGTAGTATAGTGGCTCTACGCTGTTTTGATATATACCGCTTAAGTCTTCGTATTTTATAGGCACAAGTGCACTTTCACTGGTGGTAAAGGATTTTACCCATCAATAAAGGTTAAATTTTAAAGGGTTTGTTTGTAGTTAGTAACTGGGTTACCCACTTACTAAAAAAAGATTTCTGGACACCTGTACTCAAATTCACGGATGGCCTGAAATTGTTAGGGACATTTGACACGTCCTCTAAAGACCGTGCCCCCCAAAGACCAGAATAGGAGTGATCTCTGACAAAGAAGGGAAACTCAGTGGACGAAAATCATACCTGACCTGTCTGTGATCCAAAGATAATCAATATAGAAAGCTGATTAAATGTTTAAAATACACTGTAAAATAATGCTATCAATAAAAAGCAACATAAAACACAGTTATATAACACAAAGATGTGCCCCATATATTGCTCAATTCAGTATAAAATGGCTCCATATAATTCTCCATACAGTATAATGGGCTCATACATTGCTCTATTCAGAATAATGGCCCCATATAATGCTCCATATAACATAATGGGGCCCATATAATTCTCCATACAGTATAATGGCCTCTTATATTGCTCCATACAGTATAATGCAAAAATAGGGAAAAAGGAAAAAAATGGGAAGAAAATAAGTCAGCTCACCAATCCCTCAACAGTGCACTGATGTCCATGCACGGAGCCGCCTTGGTCAAGGGTGTAGTCCAGAGCCAGCAATGAAAAAGAAAAAATAATCTCCAGCATGGATCTTCTAAAAAGTCAATTTATTGAAAACACTTTAAAAGGCAAACATTTGCAAAAAAAAAGATGGGGGTCCCAGGTGGTCAACGCCGACGCGTTTTGACCATCAGGTCTTAGTCATGGCATGACTAAGACCTGATGGTCGAAACGCGTCGGCGTTGACCACCTGGGACCCCCATCTTTTTTTTTTGCAAATGTTTGCCTTTTAAAGTGTTTTCAATAAATTGACTTTTTAGAAGATCCATGCTGGAGATTATTTTTTCTTTTTCATACAGTATAATGGGCCCCATATATTGCTCCATACAAAACAATGGGCCCCATATATTGCTTCATACAATATAATGGACCTCATATATTGCTCCATACAGTCTATAATGCCCCATATAAGGCTCCATACAGTATAATGGCCCCTGTATAATTCTCCATATAGTTTAATGGCCGCATATATTGATCTATACAGTATAACGGACCCCATATATTGCTCCATACAAAATAATGTTCAACAAATATTGCTCCATACAGAAAAATGGGCCCCATATATTGCTCCATACAGAATAATTTATCCCATACAATTCTGCATACAGTATAATGGGCCCCATATTTTGCTACATACAGTAAAGTGGTCCCATACAGTGCTCCATACACTATAAAGGTCCCATATAATGCTCCATACAGTGTACTGGTTCCATACAATGATCCATACTGGATAGTGGTCCCATACATTGATCCATACTGTATACCGTATATACTCGAGTATAAGCCGAGATTTTCAGCCCAAATTTTTGGGCTGAAAGTGCCCCCCTCGGCTTATACTCGAGTCACGGTAGCGGTGGGGTCGGCGGGTGAGGGGCTGAGGGCGCTGGGGTATACTTACCTAGTCCCAGCGATCCTCGCGCTGTCCCTGCCGTCCCACGGGCTTCGGCGCTGCAGTTTCTTCCTCTCTTCAGCGGTCACGTGGGACCGCTCATTACAGAAATGAATAAGCGGCTCCACCTCCCATAGGGGCGGAGCCGCTTATTCATTTCTCTAATCAGCGGTGCCGGTGACCGCTGATAGAGAAAGAAGCTGCGGCACCGAAGACAGGAGGGGACAGCGCGAGGATCGCCAGGACTAGGTGAGTATGTTATATTCACCTGTCCTCGTTCCAGCCGCCGGGCGCCGATCCATCTTCCCGGCCGGCGCCTCCATCTTCCCGGCGTCTGCGCTCTGATTGTTCAGGCAGAGGGCGCGATGACGCATACAGTGTGCGCGGCGCCCTCTGCCTGATCAGTCAGAGCAGAGACGCCGGGAAGATGGAGGCGCCGGAACGAGACGCCGGGAGCTGCAATCAAGGGAGGTGAGTATGTGTTTTTTTTTCTTTATTGCGGCAGCGGCAGCACAAATTTATGTGGAACATCTATGGGGCACAGTGAACGGTGCAGAGCACCGTATATGGCACAGCACAGCTATGGGGCACAGTGAACGGTGCAGAGCACCGTATATGGCACAGCACAGCTATGGGGCACAGTGAACGGTGCAGAGCACCGTATATGGCACAGCACAGCTATGGGGCACAGTGAACGGTGAAGAGCACCGTATATGGCACAGCACAGCTATGGGGCACAGTGAACGGTGCAGAGCACCGTATATGGCACAGCACAGCTATGGGGCACAGTGAACGGTGCAGAGCACCGTATATGGCACAGCACAGCTATGGGGCACAGTGAACGGTGCAGAGCACCGTATATGGCACAGCACAGCTATGGGGCACAGTGAACGGTGCAGAGCACCGTATATGGCACAGCACAGCTATGGGGCACAGTGAACGGTGCAGAGCACCGTATATGGCACAGCACAGCTATGGGGCACAGTGAACGGTGCAGAGCACCGTATATGGCACAGCACAGCTATGGGGCACAGTGAACGGTGCAGAGCACCGTATATGGCACAGCACAGCTATGTATGGGGCACAGTGAACGGTGCAGAGCACCGTATATGGCACAGCACAGCTATGGGGCACAGTGAACGGTGCAGAGCACCGTATATGGCACAGCTATGGTGCACAGTGAACGGTGCAGAGCACCGTATATGGCACAGCACAGCTATGGGGCACAGTGAACGGTGCAGAGCACCGTATATGGCACAGCTATGGGGCACAGTGAACGGTGCAGAGCACCGTATATGGCACAGCACAGCTATGCGGCACAGTGAACGGTGCAGAGCACCGTATATGGCACAGCTATGGGGCACAGTGAACGGTGCAGAGCACCGTATATGGCACAGCTAGGGGGCACAATGAACGGTGCAGAGCACTATATGGTTCACACCTATGGGGAAATATGAACGGTGCAGAGCACTATATGGCACAGCTATGGGGAAATAATGATCTATTTTTATTTTTGAAATTCACCGGTAAATGCTGCATTTCCACCCTAGGCTTATACTCGAGTCAATAAGTTTTCCCAGTTTTTTGTGGCAAAATTAGGGGGGTCGGCTTATACTCGGGTCGGCTTATACTCGAGTATATACGGTAGTTGTCTCATACAATACTCCATACAGTATAGTGGTCCCATACATTGATCCATACTGTATAGTTGTCTCATACAATACTCCATACAGTATAGTGGTCCCATACAATGATCCATACAGAATAATGATCCCACATAATGATCCACACAGTTTATTGGGCCTCATATATTGCTCCATTCAGAATAATGAGTCCCGTATGTCTACATAGAGTATAATGGGCCCCATATATTTCTACATACAGTACGATAAGTACAGCGCCCCAGGGTCCTGGTCGTTGCAGTAATGTCGTTCTTCCACCAGGGGGAGTGATGTTACGTCTGATGGCAATAAAGAAGATCACCTTACCAGGTATCACAAACCACACAGCGCACTTCACACTCCAGTCCACCAGGGGCAGGGGGAGCTATGCTCCTATCTAGTAGGGCACTCCTCACAGTTGGGTAAAACTGGTGGCTTGGATAGGAAGTTAGACAGAATCTGACTGGGC
This sequence comes from Ranitomeya imitator, assembly GCF_032444005.1. Lineage (NCBI taxonomy): Eukaryota > Metazoa > Chordata > Amphibia > Anura > Dendrobatidae > Ranitomeya > Ranitomeya imitator. The sequence continues at coordinate 1,100,748,154 of NC_091282.1, read as the reverse complement.
TTGACCCAGGCAGCATCTGTCAGGCAAACAGGGGAAAGGAGGAACATGAAACAGCTGCAGACGGAGTGGTCCCTGACAGGGGTGGGATCCTGTCAGAGGCCTAGATAGAGGGTTACAGAGCTGCGCCTGCCCCGACGTGTGGCAGCATCCTAAGAAAGAATTGCGTTGCTGAGAGTGAGAAACGAAGTCATAGCACAAGGGGAGGAATCCAGAGGGAGTTATGCCCTGCAATAGGCTGCCTCCCTCTGAGACGCAGAAGCCGGTAGCCAGAACACTGAGGGAGTAAGGAACTCTATGCTTTACTTCAGAGACTGGCAGGACAGTTAATTCCACATTAGCTGCCTGACCTTACACCCAGGAGGCACGGTGGCAACTTGTGGGGGCTGGGGCGTCGTAGAATCCCTGTAAAAAGCCTCAGGCCATCAGTCATATGGGTTTGTCCTATCCATACCATCTGGGGGACAGAGAGAGAGAGAAAGAGACATAACATCGAGAACACCAACATCAGTTGTGAGGACCTCACCGAGAAGCTCGGCTACTGATTTCCACCTGGATAAGGGGACTCTGGAATTTCCTTCAGACCGGCCGGACTCTGCCTGCCCTGTGGTCTGGTTCTCTGGACTGTGGACACTGAAGCCTTCAGTAAAGGTAAAGAGACTGCAATCTTGTGTCCTCATTCTTCACTGCGCCTTACAACATCCACCATTCTCAATCTACACTCTGGGAAGCCCTGGGGATACACTTCACCTGTGGGAAGGTATACCATCTAGCTGCCATAACATCACCCCAGCAAACCCCTATGCAGCGTCAGTCACCCTGATCGAATACCACAGGTGGCGTCACGAACATTATCCTATAAACTTTCGTCCTTTTATTGGACGCCCCTCAAAGGGCCACGGACCGGGCCAGGCCACCGTGACATCCCTGACAAGAACCAAAGGGCCCGGCTCCAAGTACCCCATTGCCGTACACTGGGGGGGGGGGGCGATCCATATAATGAGTCCCGTATTTCTACATACAGTATATTGTGCCTCAAATATTGATACATACAGTATAATGGTCCCATACAATGATCCATACAGTATAATGGACCCATGTAATGCTCCATACAGCATAGTGGTCCTATACAATGATCCATACAGTATAGTGGTCTCATATAATGCACCATACAGTATAATTGGCCCATATAATGTTTTATATAGTATAGTGGTGCCATACAATGTTACATACAGAACAATGGGCCCTATATATTGCTCCATACAGAATAATGGTCCCATACAATGCTCCATACAGCATAATGGGCCCAATATATTGCTTCATACAGTATAGTGGTCCCATGCAATGAGTCGTACAGTATAGTGGTCCCATACAATGCTCCATACAATATAGTGGTTCCATACAATGCTCCATAGAGTATAATGGCCCCATATATTACTCCATACAGTTTAATGGGCCCCACACATTTTTATTTTCAGTATAATGGGCCCCATACAATGATCCATACAGTATAGTCGTCTTATATGATGCTACATACAGTATAATGGTCCCATATAATGCTACATACAATATAGTGGTACCATGTAATGCTCCATACAGTATAGTGGTCCCATTTAATGCTCCATACAGTGTAATGGGCACTATATATTGCTCCATTCATTAAAAAAACTCTCAAATACTCACCTCTCCCACCCATTCCCCACTGCCAGTGCTCTGGTGTCCGCTTTCCAGTGAGGTCTTCTCAGTGTCTTGACGTGATGTGACATCTCAGTGCATAAGGCGCACTGTAGTGATATCAGCACAACTTCTACACTGAGATGTCACAAAGAATTAGAGACGCTGAGCAGACCAATGTGTATTTTATGCAGTTTAAGGGGCGAGGTGGCCGGTGCCAGAGCTGGCATCTGCTCTAGCCCAACTACCTGTAGTGCGCAGAGTCCCTCCAGGCTCCCACAACATGACTCTTCTTATGGGACAGGTCCTGTTTGTACAATGCATGGCAGCTTTTTTCTGCCATGCGCTACAGACGGCAGAGAAAAGCATTGGGTTTTTACTGATGGTTGGTAACAATGGTTAGTAATAGAGGCGTCTTATAAACACCTCTCCATTACTAACCTGTGGGCTTGATGTCAGCAGCCATAAAACAGCTGACATCAACCCACAACTATTACGCCACTTACCACTGCACCAGGGCAAATTGAAGAGCCAGGAAAAATGCCAAAATTGGCGCATTTAATAGATGTGCCTTTTCTAGGGCAGCTGCAGTATGCATTAGGCTGGGTATTGATTTACACCTCTCCATTACTAACCCCCAGGCTTGATGTCACCTGACAATACAAAGGTGACATCAAGCCCACAAATATTACCTCACTTGCAACCGCTACAGGGTAAGAGGGAAGAGTGAGGTGGAGCTTCAGAGATGAGTGGTGACATCATATAGATAACCGCCATAGTCTGTGTCCTACTTTCAATTAAAGGACTTTATTCTGGCTGTGTCTTTTTCAAAACACTAGTAGCAAAGCCACAAAAGAGGACTGAAAATCCTCTAAAAATTCAAATATACAGCTGAAAGAGGGGCAGCACTGCTTACCTGCCCAGGTCTCTGAACAAATGCACTACAGGATGCAGCCAACCCATGTAGCAAAGATGTTGGCAACACAGGTGCAAAATACTAAATAGACAGCCACTCACAAGTAACCAATTAATGGAGGGGGTGACTGCTTAGCATATGTTTGCACAATGGAGGCCTGTATAGAGCTTTGTTCACTTGCAGGTAATGCATAGCAGTTCTCAGCCTATTAGTTACGCATCCTATGTGAACACCCCTGTATACAAGACCAAACGTGCTGGGCTTGGCTGCACCCTGAAAAATAAAGTGCACAAAATACAGATAAATATGTGAGGTATTGGTCGATATTTTGGCCAAGATATGCAAGCTCACAACCCAACATCAAGGGTCCACTCTCCACGCTTACGAGACCTATCACTAAACCTATCACTAAAATAATAGCAAAGCCAGAAAAGAGGACTGAAAATACTCCAAAAATTCAAAAATGCAGCATTTGCCTCTGCGTAATACAGCATTTGTAAAAGTCAAGTGGCCAAGAAGTATGCAAATCACATACTTGTAGTCACATGACCGCCAGAGCTCCTTTCGCTAGCACTGAAGAATCCTGGCTCCTTGTCCCTGATGAAGTCACAGATGTGATGACACACATTGGGCTAACAGGAGCTGGACCCTGCCTCTGCACCTCTATCATCGCCTCATGTGTTTTGGTCTGTGAGCATATCTTCAGTGGTCACCTGTATATGGTAGCTATTTATTTGCGGCTAGGACTACTTGGGGTTAGCAAAGCTTAACATTTAGCAACCTTGGAGGACAAATATTTGACATTGTGGGTTCCACTCCCCAGGATAATGTATTTGACTGACTGACCGGTAATCTATTTGCATTGGGTACCAATCATTGCTAGTTATCCTGTGGTGAATAAGGTATACTATTATTGTTACAAGTTTTTTTTCCTGTGCTTTGAACCACAATATGGTAATGTCTGAAACACTAAATAAGAAGCGGTTTCTTAAATCAGGTGACAGCCTGTTAAGTCACTATATATGACTTCGAACTGTTTTTTGCCTTACATCAATGATTTAGACATAATTTTTTCCACTATGTATATTAAGTACGGTAACTTAATTGTGGGCAATTATTTGGGCGTCAGTTGGCATTCCATTGCTCCTGAAAAAAGAAATATAAGCCAGCTCATCCGTGATGCATAAACCAAACTTCAGGAGCACGGACCCGCTGTGTCGAGGTGTATAAAGTCCAAAAAAAGAAGAGAATGTCCAGCTTCACCGAATCCATAAAAAAGAGTTTTCTTTATTCATAAACTTTAAGCATAGAGGATACAGACTTCAGCACGAACCATATGGGTAAGAATCTCAACGCGTTTCTGGAGACTGAGCTCCCTTAATCATGACTATTCCATTGCTCCTGCCCTAAACGGGCATGTATTGTGTATTTAGTGGTTTTAAATGTTTTTAGCATTCATGTGTGGATACTAATAAAATTTGTGATTTTCTATGGCGATCCCTGCTCTCATGCATGTCACTCTGTTCTTGTTCATATATTGGTTGGTTTTCATGACATGCTGCGGGTTGAACCCATTAACATTACACATGATGGTGCCCTCCCCTTAAGTTATCATGGAGAATCCTGACAGAGCGCACTGTGCGCTGTAACGATTCACAAGTCTGCAGTCATGTAGAATGACTACAGACTTGAGTACCAAGCCGGGACAACCCCTTAAAAATGTATTTATCGTAAACATCAAATTGACATGAGTTGTGATAAAGATATATAGTTTTAATAATTAAAATATCAATGTTTTCACCTTCCTTTATTCACTTTTGCCACCCATCTAATTTCTCTACAGACAATTGCAAAAGCTTAACAAAATGCAATGTCTTCAAGATCCACTTTACAGACATCTTTCAGCACATTTAATCCTAGGCTGATAAGTAACAAGTACAGGGAATAGTTTTTTCCACTGATTTGGCTTGATAATTCCTCCATTGTCAGCCAAGAAATGTCATGACTTATTCGCCAGCTCTGTCTTGTTACATACATTCATATCATATTACCCCTTGCATTACCTCCACAGAAAGTCTATCCTGTGTCAGGGATAACTTTACCAGAACAAAAATTCTATTATATGGTTGAAAATAAGATCTTTACATAAGATGAAAGCTCAATGACCACTGAAATCCCAGGTGTACCCAGAAGATCTGTTTTACTACAAAGTAATATGTTCTGGCTTTCTGGTTTCCAGGATGTTACAAGGAGACAAATATAGACACATTAATATAGTCACAAGCCCACACCTACTATACATAGTGCAGATAGAATAGAGAGATAGCAAATGTGGATCATATGGCTCAACAAGTACTTGCCGTTTAAATACAAACTAGGCTTATTAGGGCCTTAACTTTAGCAATTATTATTCTTACATTTTTCAAGATACAGGATTTGAAGAAATTAAAATATAACCTAATATTAGATGAATATATGGAAATTGTTAACTTGAACATTAACTTAAATTCCTGCCATTGTTTTTTAAATGAAACAGCTAAGATGTAATTGAAGCGTAGACTTTGAAATTTAATTTATGGGATTGAACAAAAATATCCTGTGAAACGTTAAGGAATTGCAACCATTTTCCTATAAAGCCTCCTCATTTCAGGAGCTCAAAAGCAATTGGACAAATTAACTTTATCATAAACAAAATGTTAATTTTTAATACTTTTTATAGAATCCTTTGAAGATGGTGACTTCTTGAAGTCTGGACGCTACCAAATGCTGGTTTTCCTCCTTTGTGTTGCTTTGCTGGCCTTTACTGCAGCTGACTTCAGTTGTTGCTTGTTTATTAATCTTTCTGCTTTAAGTTTTGTCTTAAGCATGTGAAATGCTGCTAAATGGGGTTAAGATCTAGTGATTGACTCAGCCACTGCAGAATATTCTACTTCTTTGGCTTAAAAAAAACTCCTGGGTTGCTTTCACAGTTTATTTTGGGTAATTGAATCAAATATTCCTTAGTTCACAGCACCTCATGCAAACATAGGGTTAACATTACCAAAAGTTGTAGCACATGCCTGATCCGAGGAGTCCATCTTGGAAAAGGTTCAAACATCCAATAATAAAGTACGAAGAGCGCTCCACAAGAGGGTGATTTTCTATTTCCTTTATCCCGCCTTTTGTTGCAACATTTCGATCCTACAGGATCTTTGTCAAACTTGATAAAGATCTTGTAGGATCGAAACGTAACAGCAAAAGGTGGAATAAAGGAGATATAAATTCACCCTCTTGTGGAGCGCTGTCCGTACTTTATTATTGGATATTTTGGGTCATTGTCCATCTTTACTATGAATCACCTTCTAATCAACCTTGTTGAATTTGTTTGAATCTGAGCAGAAAGTATAGCCATATAGACGTCAGAATTTATCCGATGCTTCTGTCTTCAGTTATATCATCAATAAACACTAGTGACTCAGTGCCATTGGAAGCCATGCATGTCCATGCCATTATTTGCCTCCACCATGTTTTACAGAGGATGTGGTGTGCTTTGGATTACGGTCAATTATGATTTCAAACCTTCTCCATACTTTCTTCTTCACATCATTCTGGTACAGGTGGATCTTAGTTTAATCTGTCCAAAGAATGCTTTTCCGGAACTGGACTGGCTTCTTCAGATGGTTTTTGTTTATCTGACATATTTTTAAGGTTGATTTATGGTTTGCACCTTGTGGTGAACCCTCTGTATTTGCTCTCATGAAATCTTCTCTGTATGGTGGACTAAGATACTGAAATACTTACTTCCAGGAGAGTGTTCTTCACTAAGGTGGATGTTGTTAAGGAAGTGTTCTTCACTTTGGAAAGGATTCTGCAGTCATCCACCCCTGTTGTCTTCTGTGGATGTCCATGACTTTTTTGAGTTCCCAAGCTCACTAGTGCTTTTATAGAATGTACTAAACTAGTGATTTGGCCACTCCTAACATTTCTGCTATCTCTTCTTTGGATTTCTTCTTTTCAGCCTAATGATGGTCTGTTTCTGTTACATTGAGAGCTCCTTTTACCACATGTTGTGGGTTCACAGCAACAGATTCCAAATTCAATCCAAATTGGAATCAGCTCCAGTCCTTTTACCTACTTAATTGATGATGGATTAAAAAGTAAATAGCTCACGCAGCCCATTAAAGAGCTTTTGAGATAAATATCAAACTATTTTTGGTTTCTTTCAAAAAAGGAAGCTACATATTAAAGAGCTGTAATTATCCTAAACCCTTACTCGAATTAGGATGTGAATACCCTCAAATTAAAGCTGAGTGTCTGCACTTTAGGCCCATATTATCTTGAATATGTTTTGGTAAACAGCTAAAATGCCAAAACCTGTGTCACTGTCCAAATATTTCTGGAACTAACAATGTTCTATAGACATAAATGCATCATAGGAAGATCAAAACTTGCTCCAGAGTTATGTAGTATTTAGTACTGCTATCACTAAATCAATAAAAAAGAAAAAATGCTGAGTTTATTGCCTTTATGTACAGTAATTACTATATTTAAAATAGCAAAATTATGTCACTTATTTTATTAAATTTTTTATTATGATAACAAATGTCATTACATTCGAAGGTATGTTCAACCTCATAACCCATTTGAAACTATGTTCAGCAAACGTTTAAAAATGCAACAGAATCATGTTAAGCATAAATACCTTAGTGCATTAGCAAATGTATATTGGGAAGTTCTCATACAATAAATGTGAAATATACAGATCACAGACGTAACGTGGACTGCTCCCAAGAACGTATTCTAATGTTCCCATTATTGTTCTAATTAGAGTGTCAACTAATTTCTGAGCAGCTAATATGTGTCACCTTCATTGCTATGAATAGAGGTCTGTGTGAGTCCTTTCTTAATTTTTTTCCCTCAACTTTTGTAATAAACTCAGCCCAAATACAATAATCTTCATTATGGAAACATGCAAACCATTTCATTTAGTAAAAGTTACAAAATGTTCTCAATTGATGCACAAAAACTTTCCATTGAAGGTCCATTTTTATGCTCGGCTTATTTCTACATGCCTGATTGTCAGGTACATGTACTACAATGAAGTCCTGTTAGACACAGAGGAGGCTTTTATCACCCTTTAAAATCTAATTAATCCATATTGAAGCACAATGATTACTGTTGTGTTTTAGGGTGAGGGGTCATAGAGCTTTCTTTGTTCACCCACTGGCTTGTAATCATCAGGCATCGGGATATAATTTTACTCAGCAAATTGAAAGGTAACAGATCAAATGCTTATCATAAACTTAACTCCTAGCTGCCAGGAATTCCTGCCCCATCTATATGAAACGCTATCTTATGAAAGAACGAAACCTTGTTTCAAGGTCACTCATGGGTTAAAGTCTAAAGCTTATATACCCTGTAGCTAGAAGCCAAGATTATTAGTTCACTATCCACTGCAAGATAGCAGATTGCTGCTGGGGTGTACAATACTTTCAAAGAATAACTAAAAACTATGGCATTGGCCAAAAGAACTTACATACAATTTGGAGGGACTTTGTTGTCCTTGACAGGATGGATTTTGTCCTGTGTTACTACGTATGTGCCTCTCTGGAAAAACTTGAATCTAGATTTAAATGAATTAGAAAACTGGACAATGGGACTGTGGCAGACTTGCGTTGTTCAAGAGGAAGGAGGAATGCAATGCAAGGACTTTGATTCTTTCTTGGCTCTTTCTTCGGAGCTCAGGATTTCAAGGATTTTAATGTGCCTATCCAATGGCTCTGGGATGCTTGGACTTGTTATCTCCAGCCCTGGTTTAGAGTGTGTGAAATTTGCAGCAGGAAATCAGGAGCTGAAGAATCGACTCTTACTTCTTGGAGGCATCATGCTTTGGACTTCAGGACTAAGTGCCTTAGCTCCGGTTTCCTGGGTGGCTTATGACACTGTACAGGAGTTTTGGGATGAGTCTATTCCAGATATTGTCCCAAGATGGGAGTTTGGTGAAGCACTCTTCATGGGTTGGTTTGGAGGTTTTTTTCTCATCCTTGGTGGATCTCTTCTTGCTTCCTCCTACTGCTTCACATCTTCTGACTCAACATCTGTATCTTACAAGCCTACAAAGCAGCATGAACAATGTTTATCAATGGACTTCAAACATCCAGATCTGACTATATGACATTTAGGTGCATTATATAGCTTTGGATCTTAAACTGTGTAGAACTGAATTCCTAATATGAGTTTATTAAAAATGTTTATCATTTTCTATACAATTGACTTTTACTGTGTTGTGGTTTTAATAAGCAGTAATATTGCTAATTATTTGGAAAACTTGGCCATGGTCAAGTCAGTCATACCAGTATTATCACAACTTATAAAATAACATAGCATCTGCTTGATGTTGGGTTTTGAGAAAGAGTCTAACAAGATAGTAAACTATGCCTTTGATCTTGAAGTCCAGAGGTAGAATATACAAGTAAAAATGAAAATGTTATGTCATTGATCCTGTGGTGTCAGGTTTACACGTTAGTAAAGTTTGTGCATTCATATTGTAAATGCATGTCCCATCATATATTAGTGATTCAGCAACCTCTTTATATTTGACACAGTTCATACCTTTCATCCACTGTTCATAATTTCACTATTAAATAGTGTTTGTAGAAAATAACCCTCAATACATGTAATATGACATGAAATGAGGATTATTTTATAATAGGATTAATGGAAAACGAAGGAGAGATAGAACGCTTTCTCACTTCTCACTATATTAATCATTTCAAAATATTTTGAGATAATGAAAATTTAAGAATTAAGTTTTTCCATTTTTTCTGCTTCTAATACAAAAACTGGATTACTTTCAGCCCTGCGTGTTGTCTCTAGTTGTCTAGTTGTGTTGGTCCACAAGCAAGCATTTATCAGTCTTATGCTAATGTTTGATGAACATTGAGAAGTCTTCAGGTTCAGTCTTCTGAGACTGATTATAGGTCACACAATGTAATTAGCTTTTTAGGAGTCAAGTGCACCCATAATCTGTCCGCGTTTCTAGTATTAGTGACTGTGCATTCTAGCTCCCTCTACACAATTGTGTCTGCTTGAATTAAAAAAAAATCATTGAGTATTAATAAAATGTTGCAAAATGAATTAATCACCGTCCTGAAATGTTCATCATATGCACTAGTTCATGACATCTCGGCAAATTCCACTGTTTATACAGAAGATGGCGGATGTTTCTGATTTTATTCATTACTCTATTTTTGGCAGCTGATGTTACTGGACCACTACAATTGTGGGATTACTAGTTCTGCTGCAACAGAAACTGAGATTATTTCCAGTAGCTGCAGTAAGATTGGATGGGTAGTTTGATTTTTCACTGTTATTCCTACTTTGCATCCTTTTGTTTAGATTTATTCTAAAAAGGTGATGTTCTATAAGCATATATCACGTACTCTATGCATAGGATAGGTGATAAGTGCAATAATACTAAAGGAATGACCTCTGGAGTAGAGATGAGCGGTGTTCGAGTCGAACTGTTTGCCAATTTCAAATTCGAGCTGTTTTGGGCGGTGTTTGAGTCGTTCGACGAACCCGAACAATTTGCTTAAAATTCGGCTGTTCAAGTTTCTGTTCGATAACTGTCCTTCACCAAAAACCTAGCTTGATTTGCACATTATAACTGTTTATCATTGTTAAAGGGAACCTGTCACCTAAATTTGGCGGGACCGTTTTTGGGTCATATGGGCGGAGTTTTCGGGTGTTTGATTCACCCTTTCCTTACCCGCTGGCTGCATGCTGGCCGCAATATTGGATTGAAGTTCATTCTCTGTCCTCCGTAGTACACGCTGTTATGAGCTGGTGGTGAGGACAATAATGGACCTGGTGGTTAAGAGCACACGGAATGACCTGATAGTTACTAATAATACAGGACAAGCTCTGAGACGTGGGAACTCTGCTGACCGCAATCCCTAATCCTATCACACATACTAGAAATAGCCGTGGAGCGCTCCTGACGCTCCCTGGGCGCCTCGTCACAGCCTAAGGAACTAGCTAGCCCTAAAGATAGAAAAATAAAGCCTACCTTGCCTCAGAGAAATTCCCCAAAGGAACAGGCAGCCCCCCACATATAATGACTGTGAGTTAAGATGAAAATTACAAACACAGAGATGAAATAGATTTAGCAAAGTGAGGCCCGACTTACTGAACAGACAGAGGATAGGAAAGGTTACTTTGTGGTCAGCACAAAAAACTACAAAAAGACCACGCAGAGGGCGCAAAAAGACCCTCCGCACCGACTCATGGTGCGGAGGCGCTCCCTCTGCGTCCCAGAGCTTCCAGCAAGCAAGACAAAAATCAAAATAGCAAGCTGGACAGAAAAAATAGCAAACAGAGAAAAACAAGCAGGAACTTAGCTTCTGCTGGGAAGACAGGTCACAAGAACGATCCAGGAGTGAACTAGACCAATACTGGAACATTGACAGGTGGCATGGAGCAATGATCTAGGTGGAGTTAAATAGAGCAGCCAGCTAACGAATTAACCTCGTCACCTGTGGAAAGAACCTCAGAAGCCGCAGCTCCACTCACAACCACCAGAGGAAGCCCATGGACAGAACCAGCCGAAGTACCATTCATGACCACAGGAGGGAGCTTAACAACAGAATTCACAACAACACGCCTGCGCTAGGCAATCTTGTCCTGCGCAGGCGTGTACTACGGAGGACAGAGAATGAACTTCCATCCAATATTTCGGCCAGCATGCAGCCAGCGGGTAAGGAAAGGGTGAATCAAACACTCGAAAACTCCGCCCATATTACCCAAAACCGGTCCCGCCAAATTCAGGTGACAGGTTCCCTTTAATAGACTGTTTCAGTGTATAGTGGGCGGGGGCGCGGGGGATAGATCTGTGCTGAAATAACGCCGATCTCCATTTTTTTTTCTTTCCCACATTTACAGTGGGGCGGTGCAGTCTCTCAGCCTATCAGCAGTGCACACACACACAGCAATGTGCATGTGATGCACACAAGCAAGGGCATGGGTCATTGGCTGTGTATGTCACATGTCCTCCTTGCCCTATAAGAACCAGCCATTTGCCGCGTCGCCACCATTTCCTCACTGCTGCAGCTTAGTGTTAGACGGCACCGCTGCTGCTGTGGGCGCTATACAGACTAAGAGTGTTTTTGGAGCGAATTGTTAGAGAGATAGGTTTAGGGAGTCGGAAGGAGTCGGGACTAGTTGTAATATCAGCCCTTTTCAGGGTAGGTTACAGCAGTTCATAGCACTGTTTGTCAGGCAGGTCTGTGCCAGTGCTGTGCAAGTGTTTGTCACAGCATTTGGTGTAATCTAGCTCAGCCAATCCTTTTGGGCTAGTAGGATTGTCTGATAGTCATCTGAGTAGCCCACCTGTGAAGCTAGCTACACCGCCTGTGTATCTCAATTTTTACTGCATCTAAACCAGTTAATAGTTTAGGGCCTAGGAGCACTGTCTGCACGTCAGCAGAGTAGCCCGCCTGTGAAACAAACTATACCGCCTGTGTATCTCAATTTTCACTGCATCTAATCCAGTTGATAGTTTAGGGCCTAGGAGCAGTGTCTGCATGTCAGCAGAGTAGCCCGCCTGTGAAACTAACTACACCACCTGTGTATCTCTATTTTCACTGCATCTAATCCAGTTGATAGTTTTGGGCCTAGGAGCAGTGTCTGCACGTCAGCAGAGTAGCCCACGTGTGAAACTAACTACACCACCTGTGTATCTCTATTTTCACTGCATCTAATCCAGTTGATAGTTTTGGGCCTAGGAGCAGTGTCTGCACATCAGCAGAGTAGCCCGCCTGTGAAACTAACTACACCGCCTGTGTATCTCAATTTTCACTGCATCTAATCCAGTTGATAGTTTTGGGCCTAGGAGCAGTGTCTGCATGTCAGCAGAATAGCCCGCCTGTGAAACTAACTACACCGCCTGTGTATCTCAATTTTCACTGCATCTAATCCAGTTGATAGTTTAGGGCCTAGGAGCAGTGTCTGCACGTCAGCAGAGTAGCCCGCCTGTGAAACAAACTATACCGCCTGTGTATCTCAATTTTCACTGCATCTAATCCAGTTGATAGTTTAGGGCGTAGGAGCAGTGTCTACACGTCAGCAGAGTAGCCCGCCTGTGAAACTAACTACACCGCCTGTGTATCTGTATTTTCACTGCATTTAATCCAGTTGATAATTTTGGGCCTAGGAGCAGTGTCTGCACGTCAGCAGAGTAGCCCGCCTGTGAAACTAACTACACCGCCTGTGTATCTCTATTTTCACTGCATCTAATCCAGTTAATAGTTTTGGGCCTAGTGCCACAGTTTGGCCACTCAGTTCTGCTCGGTTTTCATCCATCGGTTGTTGTGCCAACAATTACAGATACAGAGTTGCCAAATAGTTAAGCACTAAAATGAGTGGCAAAAGGCCTGCTTCTGGTAGAAATGGAAATAGGCGTGTTGGAAAGGGAAAAAAAGGTTGTGTCCGTGGGGTAGGTGGTAAAGCAACAGTAACATCTGCAGAAGAAAGACCATCTTCCAGCCAAAGTAAGATGTCTACTTTTTTTTCGTGGACAATCTGATATGATCCCTTTCTTACGACCATCGCTTCAAGCGTCGCCAAAAATTCCAGATGAGGCACAAAAACAGCAGGTGCTTGAACGGATATCAAGTGCTCATTCAAGTAGGCTCTCCTCCATGTCAACTTCAACATCACAACTACTCCAGTCCTCAGAGTTGTCACCCCAATCGCACTTGCTTCCTCACAGCTCCCAAGTCCCCAGCTGCCCGTCTGAACATGGGGTAACACACATAGTTGAGTCGGTAGAGCTGTTTACGCATACTATAGCCTGGGAATCAGAGGTCTGCTCCAGAGCTTCTGTGAATCCAGACGAGGAAATGATCTGCATTGATGCCCAGAATCTTTGTGTGTCAGATCCAGGCCCAGATGAAGAAGGTTCCGAGCATAATGTAGACCCTCGTTCCCAAACTGTAAATCCTGTTGGTGGAGACAATGAGGAAGATGATGATGAGACTGAGATACCTGATTGGAACGAAAACTTGACTTTTCGGTCGGGGCAGGAAGAGGTTGGCTCTGAGGATGACGGGTGTGAGAACACACAGAATGATGATGACAAGGTTGTAGACCCCACTAACTGTTAACTGTTGTGAATTCTGCTCTTGGGCTCCCTCTGGTGGTTATGAGTGGTAGTGCTGCTGTATTTGGATCGCAGCATTTATCAGGTGTGTCCACTTATTGCAATTTGGGCTGGGCTATTTAGTCTTGCTTGATCCTTTAGTCAGTGCCAGTTGTCAATTGTTTTTGGAGGATTCACATCCCTGACTGGTCTCTCCTGTTTTGCTGTTCTTTTCAACAAAGATAAGTTCTGGCTTTGTTTTTGCTGTCCACATGCTGTGGGCCTTATAGTTCTGTGCATTTTCATGTTTTGTCTTGTCCAGCTTTGTCTGTGTAAGGATTTTTTGCAGCCAAGCTGTATCTCTGGAGATGCAGATATACCCTCCATGTCTTTAGTCAGATGTGGAGATTTGTATTTTCTGTGGTGGATATTTTCTAGTGTTTTAATACTGACCGCATAGTACTCTGTCCTATTATTTCTTTTTAGCTAGAAAGGCCTCCTTTGCTAAATCCTTATTTCAGTCTGCGTATGTCATTTCCCTCTCCTCTCACAGTCAATATTTGTGGGGGGCTGTCTGTTATGACCTGGTGGTTAGGAGCACCCGACCTGATAGTTAAACTCATACAGGACGAGCTCTGGGATGTGGGAGCTCTGCTGACCGCAAGCCCTAACCCTATCGCACACACTAAAAATAGCCGTGGAGCGCTCCTGACGCTCCCTAGGCGCCTCGTCACAGCCTCAGAGTTAGCTAGCCCTAGAGAAAGAAAATTAAGCCTACCTTGCCTCAGAGAAATTCCTCAAAGGAATAGGCAGCGCCCCACATATAATGACTGTGAGTAAAGATGAAAGTCCCAAACGCAGAAATGAAATAGGTTTCAGAAAAGGGAGGCCAGACTTACTAAATAGACAGAGGATAGGAAAGGAATCTTTGCGGTCAGCACAAAAACCTACAAAAGACCACGCAGAGTGTGCAAAAGGGTCCTCCGCACCGACTCACAGTGCGGGGTGCCACTCTGCATCCCAGAGCTTCCAGCTAGCAAGACAAAATCAGGATAACCAGCTGGACAAAGAAACAATGAGAAAAAATAACAATAAGGAACTTAGCTTCTGCAGGAGAAGACAGGTCACCAGGCAGATCCAGGAGCGAACTGAACCAATGCTAAAACATTGACAGCTGGAATGGAGTAACGATCTGAGTGGAGTTAAATAGAGAAGCCAACCAAAGGATAAACCACGTCACCTGTGTAAGGAACCTCAGAAGCAGCAGCTTCACTCATAGCCACCAGAGGGAGCCCATAGACAGAACTCGCCGAAGTACCATTCACGACCACAGGAGGGAGTTCGACAACAGAATTCACAACAGTACCCCCCCCTTGAGGAGGGGTCACCAAACCCTCACCAGAGACCCCAGGCCGATCAGGATGAGCCAAATGAAAGGCACGAACAAGATCGGCAGCATGAACATCAGAGGCAAAAACCCAGGAATTATCTTCTTGACCATAACCCTTCCACTTGACCAGGTACTGGAGTTTCCGTCTCAAAACACGAGAATCCAAAATCTTCACCACATACTCCAACTCCCCCTCGACCAACACCGGGGCAGGAGGATCAACGGAGGGAACCATAGGCGCCATGTATCTCCGCAACAACGACCTATGGAACACATTATGGATGGCAAAAGAAGCTGGAAGGTCCAAACGAAATGACACAGGATTAAGAACCTCAGAAATCTTATATGGTCCAATGAAATGAGGTTTAAACTTAGGAGAGGAAACCTTCATAGGAACGTGACGAGATGACAACCAAACCAAATCCCCAACACGAAGTCGGGGACCAAAACAACGCTGGCGGTTAGCGAATTGTTGAGCCTTCTCTTGGGACAATGTCAAATTGTCCACCACATGAGTCCAAATCTGCTGCAACCTGTCCACCACTGCATCCACACCAGGACAGTCCGAAGGCTCAACCTGCCCTAAAGAGAAACGAGGATGGAAACCAGAATTGCAGAAAAAAGGAGAAACTAAAGTAGCCGAGCTGGCCCGATTATTAAGGGCGAACTCAGCCAAAGGCAAGAAGGACACCCAATCATCCTGATCAGCAGAAACAAAGCATCTCAGATATGTCTCCAAAGTCTGATTAGTTCGTTCGGTTTGGCCATTAGTCTGAGGATGGAAAGCCGAAGAAAAAGACAAATCAATGCCCATCTTAGCGCAAAAGGACCGCCAAAACCTCGAAACAAACTGGGAACCTCTGTCCGAGACGATGTTCTCCGGAATGCCATGCAAACGAACCAAATGCTGGAAAAACAATGGCACCAAATCAGAGGAGGAAGGCAGTTTAGATAAGGGTACCAAATGGACCATCTTAGAGAAGCGATCACAAACCACCCAAATGACCGACATCTTTTGAGAAACAGGGAGATCAGAAATAAAATCCATGGAAATATGCGTCCAGGGCCTCTTCGGAATCGGCAAGGGCAAAAGCAACCCACTGGCACGAGAACAGCAGGGATTAGCCCGAGCACAAATCCCACAGGACTGCACAAAAGAACGCACATCCCGTGACAAAGAAGGCCACCAAAAAGATCTAGCCACCAAATCTCTGGTACCAAAGATTCCAGGATGACCAGCCAATACTGAACAATGAATCTCCGAGATAACTCTACCAGTCCATCTATCAGGGACAAACAGTTTCTCCGTAGGACAATGGTCAGGTCTATCAGCCTGAAACTTTTGCAGCACACGCCGCAAATCAGGGGAAATGGCAAACAAAATTACCCCTTCTTTAAGAATACCCGCCGGCTCCGGAACACCCGGAGAGTCAGGCACAAAACTCCTTGACAGGGCATCAGCCTTCACATTCTTAGATCCCGGAAAGTATGAAACCACAAAATCAAAACGGGAGAAAAAGAGCAACCATCGAGCCTGTCTAGGATTCAACCGTTTGGCAGACTCGAGATAAGTCAAATTCTTGTGATCCGTCAAGACCACCACGCGATGTTTAGCTCCTTCAAGCCAATGTCGCCACTCCTCGAATGCCCATTTCATGGCCAACAACTCCCGATTGCCCACATCATAATTGCGCTCAGCAGGAGAGAATTTTCTAGAAAAGAAGGCACAGGGTTTCATCACCGAGCCATCAGAACTTCTTTGCAACAAAACAGCCCCTGCTCCAATTTCAGAAGCATCAACCTCCACCTGAAAAGGGAGCGAAATATCTAGCTGGCACAACACAGGGGCAGAAGCAAAACGACGCTTCAACTCCTGAAAAGCCGCTACAGCCGCAGAGGACCAATTGACCACATCAGCACTTTTCTTGGTCAAATCAGTCAACGGTTTAGCAATACTGGAAAAGTTAGCGATGAAGCGACGATAAAAATTAGCAAAGCCCAGGAACTTCTGCATGCTCTTCACAGATGTCGGCTGAGTCCAATCGTAAATGGCCTGAACTTTAACAGGGTCCATCTCGATAGTAGAAGGGGAAAAAATGAAACCCAAAAATGAAACCTTCTGAACTCCAAAGAGACACTTTGACCCCTTCACAAATAAGGAATTCGCACGAAGGACCTGGAACACCATTCTGACCTGCTTCACATGAGACTCCCAATCATCCGAAAAGACCAAAATGTCATCCAAATATACAATCATAAATCTATCCAGGTACTATCGGAAGATGTCATGCATAAAGGACTGAAACACAGATGGAGCATTAGAAAGCCCGAATGGCATAACCAGGTACTCAAAATGGCCCTCGGGCGTATTAAATGCTGTTTTCCATTCATCACCCTGTTTAATTCGCACAAGATTATACGCCCCTCGAAGATCTATCTTGGTGAACCAACTAGCCCCCTTAATCCGAGCAAATAAATCAGACAGCAGCGGCAAAGGATACTGAAATTTGACTGTGATCTTATTAAGAAGGCGGTAATCAATACAAGGTCTCAAAGAACCATCCTTCTTGGCCACAAAAAAGAACCCTGCTCCCAATGGTGCCGACGACGGACGAATATGACCCTTCTCCAAGGATTCCTTTATATAAGTCCGCATAGCGGCGTGCTCTGGCACAGATAAATTAAACAGACGGCCCTTAGGAAACTTACTACCAGGAATCAAATTAATAGCACAGTCGCAATCCCTATGAGGAGGTAGGGCACCAGATTTGGGCTCTTCAAAAACATCCCGGTAATCTGATAAAAACTCAGGGACTTCAGAAGGAGTGGAAGGCGAAATTGACAGCAATGGAACATCACCATGTACCCCCTGACAACCCCAGCTGGACACAGACATAGATTTCCAATCCAACACTGGATTATGGACCTGTAGCCATGGCAACCCCAAAACGACCACATCATGCAGATTATGCAACACCAAAAAGCGAATATCCTCCTGATGTGCAGGAGCCATGCACATGGTCAATTGAGTCCAGTACTGAGGCTTATTCTTGGCCAAAGGCGTAGCATCAATTCCTCTCAATGGAATAGGATACTGCAAGGGCTCCAAGAATAAACCACAGCGCCTGGCAAACTCCAAGTCCATCAAATTCAGGGCAGCGCCTGAATCCACAAATGCCATTACAGAATAGGACGACAGAGAGCAAATCAGAGTAACGGACAAAAGAAATTTAGACTGTACCGTACCAATGGTGGCAGACCTAGCGAACCGCTTAGTGCGCTTAGGACAATCGGAGATAGCATGAGTGGATTCACCACAGTAAAAACACAGCCCATTCCGACGTCTGTGTTCTTGCCGTTCAGCTCTAGTCAAAGTCCTATCACATTGCATAGGCTCAGGCCTATGCTCAGAGAATACCGCCAGATGGTGCACAGCTTTGCGCTCACGCATGCGCCGATCGATCTGAATGGCCAAGGACATAGACTCATTCAGACCAGCAGGTGTGGGAAATCACACCATAACATCCTTAAGGGCTTCAGAAAGACCCTTTCTGAAAATTGCCGCCAGGGCACATTCATTCCACTGAGTAAGCACAGACCACTTTCTAAACTTCTGACAGTACACCTCCGCTTCATCCTGACCCTGACACAAAGCCAGCAAGATTTTCTCTGCCTGATCCACTGAATTTGGTTCATCATAAAGCAATCCAAGCGCCAGAAAAAACGCATCTACATCTCGCAATGCAGGATCTCCTGGCGCAAGGGAAAATTCCCAGTCTTGAGGGTCACCACGCAACAAAGAAATTATGATTTTTACTTGTTGAAACAGAGGAGCGGGGTTTCAAGCTAGAAACAGTTTACAATTATTTTTGAAATTCAAGAATCTAGATCTATCCCCAGAAAATAAATCAGGAATAGGAATTCTAGGCTCTAACATAGGATTCTGAACCACAAAATCTTGAATGTTTTGTACCCTTGCAGTAAGATGATCCACACAAGAGGATAGACCCTGAATGTCCATCTCTACACCTGTGTCCTGAACCACCCATAGGTCAAGGGGAAAAGAAAGACAAAACACAGTGCAAAGAAAAAAAATGGTCTCAGAAGTCCTCTTATCCCTCTATTGAGATGCATTAATACTTTGGGCCAGCTGTACTGTTATGACCTGGTGGTTAGGAGCACCCGACCTGATAGTTAAACTCATACAGGACGAGCTCTGGGATGTGGGAGCTCTGCTGACTGCAAGCCCTAATCCTATCGCACACACACTAAAAATAGCCGTGGAGCGCTCCTGACGCTCCCTAGGCGCCTCGTCACAGCCTCAGAGCTAGCTAACCCTAGAGAAAGAAAATAAAGCCTACCTTGCCTCAGAGAAATTCCCCAAAGGAATAGGCAGCCCCCCACATATAATGACTGTGAGTAAAGATGAAAGTCATAAATGCAGAAATGAAATAGGTTTCAGCAAAGGGAGGCCAGACTTACTAAATAGAGGATAGGAAAGGAATCTTTGCGGTCAGCACAAAAACCTACAAAAGACCACGCAGAGTGTGCAAAAGGGTCCTCCGCACCGACTCACGGTGCGGGGTGCCACTCTGCATCCCAGAGCTTCCAGCTAGCAAGAAAAAATCAGGATAACCAGCTGGACAAAGAAACAATGAGCAAAAATAACAATAAGGAACTTAGCTTCTGCAGGAGAAGACAGGTCACTAGGCAGATCCAGGAGCGAACTGAACCAATGCTAAAACATTGAAAGCTGGCATGGAGTAACGATCTGAGTGGAGTTAAATAGAGAAGCCAACCAAACGATAAACCACGTCACCTGTGTAAGGAACCTCAGAAGCAGCAGCTTCACTCATAGCCACCAGAGGGAGCCCATAGACAGAACTCGCCGAAGTACCATTCACGACCACAGGAGGGAGTTCGACAACAGAATTCACAACAGCTGTCTATCCTTTGGGGATTTTCTCTGAGGCAAGATAGTTTTCCCATTTCTATCTTTAGGGGAATGTTATGACCTGGTGGTCAGGACAATAATGGACCTGGTGGTTAAGAGCACACGGAATGACCTGATAGTTACTGATAATAAAGGACGAGCTCTGGGACGTGGGAACTCTGCTGACCGCAATCCCTAATCCTATCAAACACACTAGAAATAGCCGTGGATTGCGCCTAACGCTCCCTATGCAACTCGGCACAGCCAAGGAACTAGCTAGCCCTGAAGATAGAAAAATAAAGCCTACCTTGCCTCAGAGAAATTCCCCAAAGGAAAAGGCAGCCCCCCACATATAATGACTGTGAGTAAAGATGAAAATACAAACACAGAGATGAAATAGATTTAGCAAAGTGAGGCCCGACTTACTGAACAGACCGAGGATAGGAAAGGTTACTTTGCGGTCAGCACAAAAACCTACAAAAAGACCACGCAGAGGGCGCAAAAAAGACCCTCCGCACCGACTCACGGTGCGGAGGCGCTCCCTCTGCGTCCCAGAGCTTCCAGCAAGCAAGACAACAATAAAAATAGCAAGCTGGACAGAAAAATAGCAAGCCAAAGAAATACAAGCTGGAACTTAGCTTCTGCTGGGAAGACAGGTCACAAGAACGATCCAGGAGTGAACTAGACCAATACTGGAACATAGACAGGTGGCATGGAGCAAAGATCTAAGTGGAGTTAAAAAGAGCAGCCAGCTAACGAATTAACCTCGTCACCTGTGGAAGGAAACTCAGAAACACCCACCAGAGGAAGTCCGTGGACAGAACCAGCCGAAGAACCATTCATGACCACAGGAGGGAGCCCGACAACAGAATTCACAACAGGGGAAGTTAGTCCTTAGGCTGTGTCGAGGTGTCTAGGGAGTGTTAGGTACATCCCACGGCTACTTCTAGTTGCGGTGCTAAGTTCAGGGTCTGCGGTCAGTACAGGTACCACCTTCTCCAGGGTACATCTCATGCTGCTCCTAGGCCACCAGATCATAACAGTCAACCCCCAGTCCGCCAGTCCATGAGGTCAGCAAAGGAGGTGGAGGAGGATGCTAGTGATGAGTCTGACAATGAGGTAATGGTGCGCCTTCCTGGACAGAGACGGAGTACTGGAAGCACGTCAACAACTGCATCCTCAACCCCAACTGTGCCTCAGATCAGAAGTTGTGGTGGCTCTTCATGTTGCACGGGCTCTAAGCCTTGCATAGCCTGGGCATTTTTTGACATCACAAAGGATGACCAAACACATGTTGTCTGTAAGATTTATCAACAAAACTGAGGCCAAAAAATCACTAGCTTGAGTACTTCATGCATGAACCGTCACATGGATATGAGGCATAGGTTGCAGTGGGAAGCTCACTGTGCTACAATGTGGCCTAGTGGGCCGGGTCAACCACCGTCTGCCCCATCAAGTGCATCCGCGTCCTCTTCATCCTCTGTGACTGTGGGGACAGCAGTCGCACATGGTTTTCGACGCAGACCTTACACCTTTTTACCCGCAACAGCCAGTGTGATTGGCAGGTCGTCAGGACATTTGCAAGTGGAAACACGTGCTGTTGTTGAGCACTCTCCAACATCGACACCACCTTTTGATCAAGGCAATATAACATCTCTGCCTGCACCTTCCTCACAGACCAGCAGTTTGCCGGGGACACCCTACTCAACTCCGTCTAAGCACGGCAGCCAGCCCTCAGTCCCTCAGATGTGGACAAGTAAAAGACAATTTCCTCCTAGCCATGACAAAGCTAAGAGGTTGAATTTCTCCATCTGCAAGCTGTTGGCTACAGAAATGCTGCCTTTCCGCCTGGTGGACACAGAGGATTTTCGAAACCTTATGTTCGTTGCATTGCCCAAGTACCAGATGCCCAGTCGCCACTACTTCTCAAAAAAAGCTGTGCCTGCGCTACACCAGCATGTCACACACATCACCGCTTCCTTGAGAAACTCTGTGTGTGACAGGGTGCATTTCACCACAGACACTTGGATAAGTAGACATGGACAGGGGCGTTACATGTCGGTCACTGGGCACTGGGTAACTACGGCGACATCAGGAGAAGGGGCTGCTGTCCAAGTCTTGCCATCCCCATGAGTTGCTCGTCGATCCTCTGTATCTAGAAGATCCTCCACTTCTTCTGCCTCCTCAACCCCCTCTCGGTCCTCCACCTGCACCCAAAGCCTGTCTGGTAATGCCACCCGCGTTGTAACTGCGCAGAAGGAATCCTGCACACCTCCTCACTATGCTGTCACCAGGGCTCAACGGATTCAGGCAGTGTTAAGATTGAAATGTCTGGGAAATGTGAGTCACACAGCTGAGGAGTTGTGGTCAGCTCTGGAGACCATGTTCCATCAATGGTTGTCTCCACCCAACCTGCAGCCAGGGAAGACTATGTGCGACAATGCTGCAAACCTGAGTGCGGCCCTTCGCTGGTGCAATGTCACACACGTGCCTTGTATGGCTCACATTTTGAACCTGGTTGTCCAGCAATTTTTATCCCACTATCCTGGACTAGATGGGCTTCTGCAGAGGGCACGGTCGCTGTGTGCTCACTTTCGCCGTTCGCATCCCGCAGCTCAATGACTAGCATCTCTACAGAAGTCGTTGGGCCTGCCAGTTCACTGGCTGAAATGCAATGTGCCCACACGGTGGAATTCAACTCTGCACATGTTGCAGCGACTGTGGCAGCACCAACGAGCCCTGGTGCAATACGGTTTGGCGTATAACCTGGGCCAACGAGATCAAGAGGTGGGACAAATCATGCTGCAGGAGTGGTCTCAGATCAGGGACCTATGCACCCTTCTGCACAGTTTTGAGATAGCAATGAAGATGTTTAGTGCTGACGATGCCATTATCAGCATTACCATTCCGGTGATTTACATGCTGGAGCACACCTTACACAGTGTTCGGAGTCAGGTGGTGGAACAAGTGGAGGAGGAGTAGGAGGAACAGGAGGAGTCGTATGGAGAAGGGATCTTATCTCCAAGGTCAAGAAGGTTTGCAGCACCAAGGCAGCTAGCATTGGAGGCTGGGGGAGAGGGATTACCGAGGGCGCATGGTAGCAGCCAAACTGTTGAGGAAGGTGCAGGAGGCGAGGAAGAAGTGGAGGACGAACTGGCGCTGGGCATGGAAGTGACGGAGCGGGATATGACATCTAGAGGATCTTTTCCTCTCCCCGCTCTGCGCACTAGGAGGGCCGGCGGGTACGCATTACGCATCCCCATGGTTGGCGGCGCGCATGCGCCACTAATGGCGCCGCTGAGTGGCGTCAGCTGATTATGTCCTTTAAATGGAGCCTGGTTTACACACAAAAATACGCCCCCCGAGGAAGCCAACGCGAAACGCGCGTCAGGGCTAGCTGGACGGACACTGGCACCTAGTCATGGGTAAGATAGGCGTGGGTGATTGATTTTTCTGTGCCCACTTGGGCCGATTGTAAGAACTACACCTTATACTAGTACTATTAAGTTAGGCACTATGCACTTTCATATGATAGAATAGTCGTCCCCGTTTGGTGTTCAGAGGTGATTGGCCTCTGTTAGATCTATATACCCAGGTGGAACCTTCAGTGTCTTTGGTCCTCACGTACATTAGCTCTGCGTGTACCTTGTCTATGTTATGTTAATGTCTATATATTTGGATTGTTATATATTTGAATAAAATTTGTTATCATTTGCATTTTACATGCTATTTGGGTCATTTATACTCCTTTCAGTTGTAGGATATATTTGGTAGTGGAGTTTTCTCTGTTACTGATGTCCATTCCTAGGGCGTATCCCTGTTTTAGATCTTTGTGTGATATGCATCAGTGGTATTTATATCAAGGTCAAGAAGGTTTGCAGCATCAAGCCAGCTAGCATTGGAGGCTGGGGGAGAGGGATTACCGAGGGCGCATGGTAGCAGCCAAACTGTTGAGGAAGATGCAGGAGGCGAGGAAGAAGTGGAGGACGAACTGGCGCTGGGCATGGAAGACTCATCAGATGAGGGAGACCTTGATAAAATTTCTGTTGTGCGAGGTTTTTGGGGACAGGGCAGATGAAGGAAGTATGATTCTCACCTCGCTATCACCAAGACAACAAGGACTTGGTCCTCCTGGATGCGCAAGACACATGAGTGCCTTCTTGCTGCACTACCTGCAACATGACCCTCGGATTGTCAGAATCCGAAGTAATGCCGACTACTGGGTTGCCACACTCTTAGATCCCCGGTACAAAAGCAAATTTGGTGAAATAATTCCTGCCATAGAAAGGGATTCACGCATGCAGGAGTATCAGCAGAGACTGTTACAGAATCTAACATCTGCTTTTCCACAAAACACCAGTGGTGCACGTAGTGAATCTCTGAGTTCTAACTTGCCAACCGTGGGACTATCGAGTCATCACTCAAACCGTAACAGTAACATCGTATCTGGTGGTAACAGCAATTTTTTCCAATCGTTTCAAGATTTTGTAGACCATCCTTTGCAAGGCCACAGGAGACATGAAGTCTGACGCACAGCCAATGCCTAGAGAGGATGGTACAAGAGTATCTCCAAGTTAACATCGATGCCATGACTGTGGAACTGGACCCTTGCTCATTTTGGGCTTCCAATCTTGAAAAATGGCCTGAGCTCGCCACTTACGCCTTGGAGATCTTGTCGTGCCCACAGCCAGCGTTCTCTCTGAATGTGTGGTCAGCACTGCTGGTGGTGTGCTGACAGATAAGCGCACGAGGCTGTCCAGTGACAATGTAGACAGACTAACGTTCATCAAGATGAACAAATCCTGGATCCGCAAGGACTTTTCTACCCCGTGTCATCTTGGGGAGACTAAAAGCTTGATGATTTTTGAAAATCACCTCACCAACCGTTTTAAAAAAAACTCTGGTGAAATTGATGCCACTTAAGTGGTGTCTGTGACCGAATTTTTTGAAAAAATGGAGACTCTTTTATTTAGTTCCCTTGCTGAGTTTTACATGACGTTGCCAACGTCAATTCCAGGTGGGTTGGGTCGTCTGCAGAGTTGTTTACTCATACTATGGCCTGGGATTCAGAGGTCTGCTCCAAAGTTTCAGTGTCTGCTAGTCAGCAGAGTAACCCAGCCACCCACCGCCTGTTTACCTAAGTACTATTTTCAACGGCATCTAGCCCAGGAAATCCTTTGGGGCCTAGTAGAATTTGGTGCTACTCAGCAGCGTACCCCACCCATGAAGCAATCTACACCGCCTGTTTACCTAAGTACTATTTTGTAACGGCATCTAGCTCAGGAAATCCTTTTGGGCCTAGTAGAATTTGGTGCTACTCAGCAGCATACCCCACCCATGAAGCAAGCTACACCGCCTGTTTACCTAAGCGCTATTTTTTAACGGCATCTGGCCCAGGAAATCCTCTTGGACCTGGTAGCAATTTCTGCTACTCAGCAGAGTACCCCACCCATGAAGCAAGCTACACCGCCTTCTTCCTTTCTCAATCTAACCCCTCGGCTCTGGGGCAACTGAACGCCTCAAATAGTGAGCAGGATATGGAGCACCCCATGGGCAAACAGCGATCTATTTAGTATTCTCCTTCACAGAAGCAGCCCAATGGGAGGACACTATTCGGAGGCACAGGTAGTAACCGGAATGCCCCCTCAATGTCTGTTTTGGCCACTAGGGTGCCTCTTACCAACTTCTTGACCCGCCTGATTGCCTTGTCAATGGAGGTACAGACAGTACATAGTACTGTACTTGGTTCCGCGTCGATGTTGTCGTTTACTGACCTGCCCCTTGGATATGACAAATGGTGGATTAGTCTGAATGTATTGGGTTCATTTTTAGGCAAAACTCCCAATGGGGGTACCACTACATCTTCTAAGGAAAGTGTTCTGAATGGACCTGCCGCCATTCTACCTAAAGATATTTCTTTTTTATTTTATTTTTTTAACGACGTCTGGGTGTTGGTAGGGTGATTTTAGATTTTTACTCCAGCCTTTCTTGATTTTAGAAGGGAATTACATGCCTATATCTGTGTATCCTCCTCCTTTTACTCCTCCACCTCTTTTCTTTTCGCATGACTATATGTAGTTGTGACTTTTCCATGTGTTTGTTGTGTCTTCTGAGCAGTTTGTCATCTTTTGGACACCTTTTAAGGTGTTTTCTATGTGTTTTCCATGTGTTTGTATGTGTTTGTGCTTGCCTGCCATTGGTTTCAATGGGGTTCGACGGTGTTGTTCGAACGTTTGACGAACAATTCGTCGAACACGTCCCTGTTCGACGAACCGAACCCAAACACTAGGGACGTGGCTCAACACTACTCTGGAGTCCCCACTAATCGCAGGAATAGGGGTCCCAAAGTCCCCTATAGCAATAAGGTATTAGTATGTGCGGCCACTGCTCTATTTATTGAAGTGGTCATTGCACATGCTCAGTACTGTGTTATTTACATACAAAATTTTGGGCTCCCCGATTTTGGGATCAGTTTGGGGTTTCAGCAGATGCCCCCTCAGTCATCATACATTATAATCTAACCTGTGGCTATGTGATACATTTTGGTTTTGGAACACTTTCTTTAAAGAAAAGATTGTTCCACGCATGTTATTTTGAGGATCCTCTTGTTAATCTTAGCTTTGTGTCATATAGTTAATGAGCTGACTTGGACTAATCATTTTAACATGTGAACCTGAGTCATAATGTTTTCCAGTTTCGTATAGTGTACGTATCATTGTTGTGTAACTGCACTTTTAATTTAGGCAAACACTAGCCAGTTTTGCTCCTTGTTTATTTCCACTGTTCTCCTGAGTATTCTATTTTTTAAAAATATATGGTTCCAGAGATATGGTTGTTATTGTTTAGTGTGCCTTCACCAACGGAACATGGCTCCTAGGATTTTCTAGGGGTTGTTGTTAGGCTGCTCTGCATAATTACCCTGTGAGCAGCAGGAGTGGCCACTGCAAAATCAGGCTACGTTTGACAGCTTGACTTTAAAGGACCCAACTCTCAAGCAGGAGTCAGGTCTTAACTCCTAAGTTGTGAGATCTCAGCAAGCTTTGAGACATCTCACAACTCTACATGGCAGCATTTGGTGTCATGCAAGAACTACATGCAAGAACTAACATTTTACAGTTTATTACTAGTCATAATTAGACATTTTTTAACGTAGATCTAGCTTGAGTTTGCATTGATAGAAAGAGCAGTAGCAGTAATAGTTATATGTTAAGGGACAAAAAAAAACTGATTTTTGTTATGGATGGTAGTAAATATCAAAGTTTCCATATGATTTCAAAGTGAATTATAAGGAAGGAGAAAGGTTGAAGGGAATTAGTCAGTAAGGTCAAAACCTACCACCCCGAAAACCCATATATATGGGAATGTAGGTCTCTGAAAGCTAAATCTATTGACATTTATATATCTTCTATTTGTTACTGCATTCACGGGAAATCAATTTAATTCATATGCAAATGATGCTACGGAGGGAAAAAGTTTCCAGAGGCAGAGGCTCTGGAAGTGCTTTTGCATGCCCAGAGCACTTAACACCTCATTTGCATTTGAATGGAAATGCTGATTTCTTGGGAGTGCAAAAACTGATAGAAGATATAAAGATTGAGTTATATTTCAAACATGTTATACATACTCAGTATGCTGATAAAAAGTAGGAGAAGTGGTGGGGGGCAGCTTAATCTTGCTGACAGATTCCCTTTATATCATTTTAAATTGAGCAAGTTCTCAAAAGAGTAAAGATAAACAGGAAATTACATACTAGTTGGATAGCTCGACCTGAATTAATAGTGGCTTTGTTATAGGATGCCAAGCTTAGAAGGTAACCAGTGCCAATACTATGAAGCGTGTATTTTCAAAAGCATCTGAATGAACAAACGGATAGGTTAGCACAGACTGTAATGTTTTTGTATTAAATAAATATGTCTTATTAATGACTGGTAATTACACTTTTAATGCTGTTAAGTTCTAACGCTTCCTCAAAGACATACCTCCATGTATAAAATAATACACTTTGATAGGGTACACCCCTTCATTATCTTCCAGGGTCCATTGCGGCAATTAGATTATGACTGCCTGACAGTTACCAGTTATTATTCGCTGTATAGATGATAAAACATGCAATCATCTCTATTATTATAGGGGGTGGTCCACTTCAGACTATTTTTGTTGGAAGGGTCATCAGATTAAAACATTTCACAGATTGGACAATCTGTGCACAAATAATTCAAAGCCCCCGCAGCAGTATCACCAGGGAAGTAAAGTAGTACATAAGGATACCTGAAATCAATGGACTGAATAGTGAACTCAGGACTCTTTTACTTGTCATGTTACAATGCCAGTATCACTGAACCATTGGCGAAACAAGTGTCTTTGTATCCTCCCCAACATTGAAAATATATTTACAAAATGTGACAGTTGACAGTCATATCACTGTAGGCTGGGGTTCCAAGGACCCACCAATAGCATTTACTCTGGGGTTCGACTGTTTAGCTACATGCAAATATTACTCTACCCTCATTCATAAATTTACCTATGCTTCTAGTTGTTCATAGTGTCATAGGTTTTTTTTTTAATTTAAGGTAGACATAAGTCCATCAAGTTCAACTTTAACTCTAACATTTTGATACAATGTAAGATAAAAACCCCATGAGGCTGATGCTATTTGCTCCATATCAGGAGAAAAAATAATTCCCAACTCCACTTATGGCAATCAGGCTAGTTCCCTGGATCAACACCCTATGACAGAATCTAGCACACATAATCTGTAATATTATATTTTCAAGAATGCATCCAGGCCTCCTTGAACTTCTGTAGTGAATCAACCATTACAACATCATATGGCAGAGCATTCCATAGTCTCATTGCTCCTATAGTAAACAATAACCTTATGAGATTGTGATTAAATCTTCTTTCCACTAGACATAGAGTATAGCCCTTGTCACTGTTGCAAGGCTAGCTGTAAAAAGATCATTCAAAAGATCTCTATATTATCCATTCATATATTTGTATATTGTAATAAGAACACCTCCTAAGCCTTCGTTTTTCCAAATTGAATAACCCCAAGATTGATAACTTATTTTGCTACTGAAGTTTATCCATTCCCTTATTTATGGTCGCCCTTCTCTGCACCGCTCTAGTTCAGCTATGTTCTTGTTATACACTGGAGCACAAAATTGTTCACACTATTCTAAGTGTGGTCGCACTAGTGACTTGTATAGAGGCCAACTTATATAAATCCCTCTGTAATATTAAATTAACCACCTCTGTGTTTATTACCCTGCAGGGATTAGTATCATCTGCAAATATTGAAATTCTATTCTGTATCACCCTTACAA
The DNA here is from genome assembly GCF_032444005.1 of Ranitomeya imitator. Lineage (NCBI taxonomy): Eukaryota > Metazoa > Chordata > Amphibia > Anura > Dendrobatidae > Ranitomeya > Ranitomeya imitator. The sequence continues at coordinate 1,100,718,799 of NC_091282.1, read as the reverse complement.
GGTCATTAAAACATGCTAAAAAAGATAAGGGCCCAATACTAACTCCTGTGGTACCACACTATTAACTGTAACCCATTCTGAGTGTGTCCTATACCACCCTTTACTTATTATCACTGAGCCAATTGTTAAGCAAGTTATACATATTTTCTCCTATTTCCATTAGTCTCATTTTATGTACCAACATTTTGTGTGGCACTGTATCAAATGCCTTAGAAAAGTCCAACATCCACGTGATTACCCTGGTCCATTCTGGAACTTACCTCCTCATAGAAACTAATTGCATTAGTTTGGCAGAACTGATCCCTCATAAACCTTTGTTGATGTTGGGTCATGAGGTTATTCTTATTTAGATATTCCAGAAAACCAGATTTTACCTACAGTAGAAGTTAACCTAGGTAATTTGTTGATTGGGATTCTGATTTTGTCTATGCACCTGTTCCCCTGTGAGCCAGTATGATCGTCAGTCATATATATTATTTTTTTATGGCCTTTGAAATGAAGCCCTTAAAAATTTCTGGTGTGAGCAATTACCTTCATAAGTCACATGCTTAGTGAAAGGAAGTCCACCTGTGCACAACCTAAGTGCCACATGTAGAGATGGGCGACCCCCTGGATGTTCTTGTCTGGTGGGTTCGGCCAAACATTTTTAAAAAAGTTTGGTTTGGGTGACAGAACAGTACCCAAACCCAGACCTCATTCACACGAATGGCAGGGCCGAACAGCCGCTGTTTGCCACACTGTCAACTGCATGACAGAGTGGATTACACTTGATTTGATTGGCGGTAAGATTATTACCGTGGGTCTGAGAGCTGCGGTTCCCACGCTATCAGATGACCGTGTAAGCCAGCAGTTCTGAACGGTGGTAAAAAGTTTATCTCCGGTCCCAGGCATCGGTTGATGGGAGTACTACTCCCATCAGCCGACGCCTGCTGTTGCTGATAACAGTGAGTGCAGGTGACAGCTGATAGGAGTATTCATCACCCAGCAACTGAGCTATAAATAAATAAATAAAATGGCATGTTGATTTTTTCTATTTTTGATAACCAGCATGGAAAAACTGAGAGCTCCGGGCTACAACTCTCAGCTGTCAGCTTCATCATGGCTGGTTATCAAGAATAGAGTGTTTTTAAGTTATTTAAATAAATAATAACAAATACAGCATGCCCCCCATTTTTGACAACCATTCAAGCCAAAGCAGACACCTGAGGGCTGGTATTCTCAGGCTGGAAAGGGGCCACAGATATTGGCCCACCTCAGCCTAAAAATAGCAGCCCACAGTCTCCCCAATTCTGTTGGTGACAAATGGGGTAATATTTGTAGGGTTCATGTCAACCTTGTATTGTCAGGTGACATCAAGCCCAAGGGTTAGTAATGGATAAGCATTGATAAGCCATTACATTTGCATAGCCCCTGAGGTATTAGTATAGAAGAAACCCAGCCTTAAAACTGACCCCATTCTTCTACACATTCCCAAAGTTGGAGCACAGAGGTCAACTCCCTTGGGTATGTATACAGTTTTTTTTTCACCTCTACCCACAAGTAACATAGTAACATAGTTAGTAAGGCCGAAAAAAGACATTTGTCCATCCAGTTCAGCCTATATTCCATCATAATAAATCCCCAGATCTACGTCCTTCTACAGAACCTAATTGTATGATACAATATTGTTCTGCTCCAGGAAGACATCCAGGCCTCTCTTGAACCCCTCGACTGAGTTCGCCATCACCACCTCAGGCAAGCAATTCCAGATTCTCACTGCCCTAACAGTAAAGAATCCTCTTCTATGTTGGTGGAAAAACCTTCTCTCCTCCAGACGCAAAGAATGCCCCCTTGTGCCCGTCACCTCCCTTGGTATAAACAGATCCTCAGCAAGATATTTGTATTGTCCCCTTATATACTTATACATGGTTATTAGATCGCCCCTCAGTCGTCTTTTTTCTAGACTAAATAATCCTAATTTCGCTAATCTATCTGGGTATTGTAGTTCTCCCATCCCCTTTATTAATTTTGTTGCCCTCCTTTGTACTCTCTCTAGTTCCATTATATCCTTCCTGAGCACCGGTGCCCAAAACTGGACACAGTACTCCATGTGCGGTCTAACTAGGGATTTGTACAGAGGCAGTATAATGCTCTCATCATGTGTATCCAGACCTCTTTTAATGCACCCCATGATCCTGTTTGCCTTGGCAGCTGCTGCCTGGCACTGGCTGCTCCAGGTAAGTTTATCATTAACTAGGATCCCCAAGTCCTTCTCCCTGTCAGATTTACCCAGTGGTTTCCCATTCAGTGTGTAATGGTGATATTGATTCCTTCTTCCCATGTGTATAACCTTACATTTATCATTGTTAAACCTCATCTGCCACCTTTCAGCCCAAGTTTCCAACTTATCCAGATCCATCTGTAGCAGAATACTATCTTCTCTTGTATTAACTGCTTTACATAGTTTTGTATCATCTGCAAATATCGATATTTTACTGTGTAAACCTTCTACCAGATCATTAATGAATATGTTGAAGAGAACAGGTCCCAATACTGACCCCTGCGGTACCCCACTGGTCACAGCGACCCAGTTAGAGACTATACCATTTATAACCACCCTCTGCTTTCTATCACTAAGCCAGTTACTAACCCATTTACACACATTTTCCCCCAGACCAAGCATTCTCATTTTGTGTACCAACCTCTTGTGCGGCACGGTATCAAACGCTTTGGAAAAATCGAGATATACCACGTCCAATGACTCACCGTGGTCCAGCCTATAGCTTACCTCTTCATAAAAACTGATTTGATTGGTTTGACAGGAGCGATTTCTCATAAACCCATGCTGATATGGAGTTAAACAGTTATTCTCATTGAGATAATCCAGAATAACATCCCTCAGAAACCCTTCAAATATTTTACCAACAATAGAGGTTAGACTTACTGGCCTATAATTTCCAGGTTCACTTTTAGAGCCCTTTTTGAATATTGGCACCACATTTGCTATGCGCCAATCCTGCGGAACAGACCCTGTCGCTATAGAGTCCCTAAAAATAAGAAATAATGGTTTATCTATTACATTACTTAGTTCTCTTAGTACTCGTGGGTGTATGCCATCCGGACCCGGAGATTTATCTATTTTAATCTTATTTAGCCGGTTTCACACCTCTTCTTGGGTTAGATTGGTGACCCTTAATATAGGGTTTTCATTGTTTCTTGGGATTTCACCTAGCATTTCATTTTCCACCGTGAATACCGTGGAGAAGAAGGTGTTTAATATGTTAGCTTTTTCCTCGTCATCTACAACCATTGTTTCCTCACTATTTTTTAAGGGGCCTACATTTTCAGTTTTTATTCTTTTACTATTGATATAGTTGAAGAACAGTTTGGGATTAGTTTTACTCTCCTTAGCAATGTGCTTCTCTGTTTCCTTTTTGGCAGCTTTAATTAATTTTTTAGATAAAGTATTTTTCTCCCTATAGTTTTTTAGAGCTTCAATGGTGCCATCCTGCTTTAGTAGTGCAAATGCTTTCTTTTTACTGTTAATTGCCTGTCTTACTTCTTTGTTTAGCCACATTGGGTTTTTCCTATTTCTAGTCCTTTTATTCCCACAAGGTATAAACCGCTTACACTGCCTATTTAGGATGTTCTTAAACATTTCCCATTTATTATCTGTATTCTTATTTCTGAGGATATTGTCCCAGTCTACCAGATTAAGGGCATCTCTAAGCTGGTCAAACTTTGCCTTCCTAAAGTTCAGTGTTTTTGTGACTCCCTGACAAGTCCCCCTAGTGAAAGACAGGTGAAACTGTACAATATTGTGGTCGCTATTTCCTAGATGCCCGACCACCTGCAGATTTGTTATTCTGTCAGGTCTATTAGATAGTATTAGGTCTAAAAGTGTTGCTCCTCTGGTTGGATTCTGCACCAATTGTGAAAGATAATTTTTCTTGGTTATTAGCAGAAACCTGTTGCCTTTATGGGTTTCACAGGTTTCTGTTTCCCAGTTAATATCCGGGTAGTTAAAGTCCCCCATAACCAGGACCTCATTATGGGTTGCAGCTTCATCTATCTGCTTTAGAAGTAGACTTTCCATGGTTTCTGTTATATTTGGGGGTTTGTAACAGACCCCAATGAGAATTTTGTTACCATTTTTCCCTCCATGAATTTCGACCCATATGGACTCGACATCCTCATTTCCTTCGCTAATATCCTCCCTTAAAGTGGACTTTAGACAAGACTTTACATAGAGACAAACCCCTCCTCCTCTCCGATTTTTACGATCCTTTCTAAACAGACTGTAACCCTGTAAGTTAACTGCCCAGTCATAGCTTTCATCTAACCATGTCTCGGTTATTCCCACTATGTCAAAGTTACCTGTAGATATTTCTGCTTCTAGTTCTTCCATCTTGTTTGTCAGGCTTCTGGCGTTTGCGAGCATGCAGTTTAGAGGATTTTGTTTTGTTCCAATCTCCTCGCTGTGGATTGTTTTAGACATGTTCTTACCTCCCTTCTGAGTATGTTTTCCTGGATCTTCTTTGTTCAAGTCTAATGTTTTTCTTCCCGTCCCCTCTTCTTCTAGTTTAACAATTTAACAATTTTAAGTGTTCAATTGGATTGAAGTCTGGGGACTGTGGAAGCTAATCCAGCACCTCACTGAACCCTTTCTTCTCCAATCTTGACATATGCTTTGGGTCGTTGTCCTGCGGTAACACTATGCAGTCCTATTCATACCCATAGTACTTGAGTATACAAAGTAAATCGTCTTGTAAGATTCTCACATATAGCTTAGCAATGAGACCACCATCGATCCTGATCAAATGTCCAAAGCCTTTGGCTGTGGACCAACCTCATATCATCAAGCTTGCTAATTATGGAAATCAGATATCCTGTTATTATGGAAATGCCACTGAATAATTTAAAAAAAACTGATAATTTATTGACAAAAAAATAAATGTAACAAATTTAAAAAAAAAGTGGTTTAATTATCCTAAACAATTTAGTCCTTTCTGACCTGTTGTTAGGCGTCGAGTGCCTGCCGCTGCACAGGAGGAATTTCGAGCCACCTCTGCTGCGGTCTCCTATTCTTCTCCAGCCACAGTGGAACCTGCTCAGCGGAGACGTCGGTCCCAGCATCTGGCTCAGGCAGATACTGTGCACTTGGTTACTGCTGGTCTTCCAGGCTCAGCCTTTGTAACCAGCACTGTTCTGCGGCGAGCAGACGCTCCTGGGGCTAAGTCATAGTAACATAGTAACATAGTTAGTAAGGCCGAAAAAAGACATTTGTCCATCCAGTTCAGCCTATATTCCATCATAATAAATCCCCAGATCTACGTCCTTCTACAGAACCTAATAATTGTATGTTACAATATTGTTCTGCTCCAGGAAGACATCCAGGCCTCTCTTGAACCCCTCGACTGAGTTCGCCATCAACACCTCCTCAGGCAAACAATTCCAGATTCTCACTGCCCTAACAGTAAAGAATCCTCTTCTATGTTGGTGGAAAAACCTTCTCTCCTCCAGACGCAAAGAATGCCCCCTTGTGCCCGTCACCTTCCTGAAAAGTCCTGCTTTTCCTCTACTGAGCATGCCCAAGGGACGTCCTCTCATTTGAGGTTGGGGGATTCACATGCTCAGGTCCTGAAGCAGTTCCTATTGGACCACTAGGAAGGTTCTGGAGAGCTTCCTCTATAAAAGGGTTGCATGGCCGCATGGCTATGCACTAGTATCAATTCATGTTCATGAGTGCATGAGCTTTGCTACTTTTTGGTATGTGTCAGCATGTGCTCAGGGTCGGCTGTATAGTCACTAGAATTCCAGCACCTCCGGAGAGGAGTTGTTTGAGTGCTGTTGCTGACTGTATGATCACTGTATGCTACCTGCTCCGTTAGTGAGCTTCGCTGCCCTGTGAGGTTAATAGGGCGCAGCGTTATCTTTGGTCCCGGCGACTCTGTGAAGCAACAGAGTTCGCTTCTATACAGACCAGGTGACTGAACCCATGTCAATGCAGGCGTACTACCGCCATATAGTGCCGCCATTTACTAGCAGCAGGTTCTACTCCTGCACGATGGACCAGGGCTGCGAACGCACCTATACTATCCCTATATTTACTTGGTGCGTTCCGCCAGCCCTAACACCTGTTTTCTGCAGGAGCTGCATATGGAGAAGTGTTGACTCTGCATGGAGGGCATAGTGGTCACCTGGTCATACAATATATGCACTGTGCAAAAGCTTTACCAATTAGGGAAATCAGATTTCCTGCTAATATGCAAATTCCAATGTTCCATAAATATAGGAACAGTTTTGGAAAAAAATGTAATTTTGGTAAAGAAGATTGCAGCTATGGAAGTCAAAGAATTTTGGTTTGATAATTTTTAATAATTCTGCCTTTCTGACAATTTTTCTCTTAATAACCTCACCTTTGTAGGGACTTCTTGCATGTGAAAGTGTTGAATTTGCAGAGACAGAGTTCTCCTAGTCAGACATACCATTGTCAACCATTGGCTGTGCAAAAGCTTCACTGATTAGGGAACACAAAACCGACTTAAAAGTTTCTGAACAATTTTACAAATAAAATCGATAATTTAAAAAAGAAAAATCACTTATGAAGTTCACTGGTTGGGGATCTACCTGGAAAATTCAACCCAGATGAAGTCATGATATATTTACATAAAATATATATATACTGTATATATGTTGCATTTTGTGTACAAACCTGGCAGGAACAACGTTTTCATACAATAAATAATGGTTGCTAGTAGTGATGAGCGAATATACTCGTTACTCGAGATTTCCCGAGCACGCATGGGTGTCCTCCGAGTATTTTTTAGTGTTCGTAAATTTAGTTTTTATTGCCGCAGCTGAATGATTTACATCTGTAAGCCAGCATAAGTACATGTGGGGGTTGCCTGGTTGCTAGGGATTCCCCACATGCACTGCTGGCTAACAGATGTAAATCATTCAGCTGCGGCAATAAAAACTAAATCTCTGAGCCCTAAAAAATACTCAGAGGACACCCAAGCGTGCTCGGGAACGAGTATATTCGCTCATCACTAGTTGCTAGGTATCTTCCACTGAGCCTGAGCGCATGCAATTCTTTCACAAAAGGCAATACAATGCAGGTGGTCTGGCATCAATTGTGGTGAATTTATACATATGGAAGTAAAATTTCAAGTTAAAGGGAACCTGTCACTAGGGTTGAGCGAAACGGGTCGAACATTTTCAAAAGTCGCCGACTTTTGACAAAGTCCCCTGTGCGGGGTCGGCCATGCGGTACGCGACTTTCGCGCCAAAGTCGCGTTTCAATGACGCGAAAAGCGCCATTTCTCAGCCAATGAAGGAAAACGCAGAGTGTGGGCAGCGTGATGACATAGGTCCTGGTCCCCACCATCTTAGAGAAGGGCATTGCAGTGATTGGCTTGCTGTCCGCGGCGTCACAGGGGCTATAAAGGGGCGTTCCCGCCGACCGCCATGTTACTGCTGCTGATCTGAGCCTAGGGAGAGGTTGCTGCCGCTTCGTCAGAAGCAGGGATAGCGTTAGGCAGGGTCCATTAACCACCAAACCGCTTGTGCTGTAGCGATTTCCACTGCCCAACACCACCTTCGGTGTGCAGGGACAGTGGAAGCTACTTTTTTTTTTTTCCCCTCAGCGCTGTAGCTCATTGGGCTGCCCTAGAAGGCTCCCTGATAGCTGCATTGCTGTGTGTATGCCGCTGTGCAAACCAACTGCTTTTTTCAAAGCACAAATCCTCTTGTTCCTTCCTTTCTGCACAGCTATCTTGTTTGTTTGTCCACACTTTTTATTTAATTTGTGCATCAGTCCACTCCTTATTGCTGCCTGCCATACCTGGCTGAGATTACTGCAGGGAGATAGTAATTGAAGGACAGTTCCTTTTTTTTTTTTTTTTTGTGGGAGATTAAGATTGGCATTTCTGCTAGAGTGCCATCCCTGTCTGTGTCATCTCTCACTCAGTGGGCCATAGAAAGCCTATTTATTTTTTTGCTTGATTTGGGTTCTAAAATCTACCTGAAAAAATCACTACATCAATCAGTGGGAGAAAAATATTGGCCTCAGGGCTTGTGTGCCACTCCTTACTCCTGTGTGTGCCATCTCTTAGTGGGCCATAGAAAGCCTATTTATTTTTTTGCTTGATTTGGGTTCCAAAATCTACCTGAAAAAATCAATAAATCAATCAGTGGGAGATTAATATTGGCCTTTGGGCTTGTGTGCCAGTCCTAAGCGTGCCATCTCTCTCTCTCAGAAAGTGGGCCATAGAAAGCCTATTTATTATTTTTTTATTGGGTTTATAAATTTTCCCTGGAAAAAAAAAAAAAAAGTGGGAGATTAATATTGGCCTCTGGGCTTGTGTGCCAGTCCTGAGCGTGCCATCTCTCTCACAAATAGTGGGCCATAGAAAGCCTATTTATTTTTTTGGTTGATTTGGGTTCTAAATTCTACCAGAAAAAATAAATAAATCAATCAGTGGGAGATAAATATTGGCCTCTGGGCTTGTGTGCCACTCCTGACTCCTGTGTGCGTCCTCTCTCACTCAGTGGGCCCTAGAAAGCCTATTTTTTGTTTTATTTGTTTTCTAAATTCTCCCTGAAAAAATCATTTTATTTTATTTGGTTTCTAAATTATTCCTGAAAAACATCATTTTTTTTGTATTTTTTTTTTCTAAAGTCTCCCTGAAAAAAAAAAAAACAAACAAATCAGTGGGAGATTAATATTGCCCTTTCTGCTTGTGTGCCAGTCTTGACTCCTGGGTGTGCCATCTCTCTCTCTCCAATTGTGGGCCATAGAAAGCCTATTAATTTTTTTGCTTGATTTGGGTTCCAAAATCTACCTGAAAAAATCACTTAATCAATCAGTGGGAGATAAATATTGGCCTCTGGGCTTGTGTGCCACTCCTGACTCCTGTGTGCGTCCTCTCTCACTCAGTGGGCCCTAGAAAGCCTATTTTTTGTTTTATTTGTTTTCTAAATTCTCCCTGAAAAAATCATTTTATTTTATTTGGTTTCTAAATTATTCCTGAAAAAAATCATTTTTTTTGTATTTTTTTTTTCTAAAGTCTCCCTGAAAAAAAAAAAAAATCAAATCAGTGGGAGATTAATATTGCCCTTTCTGCTTGTGTGCCAGTCTTGACTCCTGGGTGTGCCATCTCTCTCTCTCCAATTGTGGGCCATAGAAAGCCTATTAATTTTTTTGCTTGATTTGGGTTCCAAAATCTACCTGAAAAAATCACTAAATCAATCAGTGGGAGATAAATATTGGCCTCTGGGCTTGTGTGCCACTCTTGACTCCTGTGTGCGTCCTCTCTCACTCAGTGGGCCCTAGAAAGCCTATTTTTTGTTTTATTTGTTTTCTAAATTCTCCCTGAAAAAATCATTTTATTTTATTTGGTTTCTAAATTATTCCTGAAAAAAAATCATTTTTTTTGCATTTTTTTTTCTAAAGTCTCCCTGAAAAAAAAAAACAAAACAAATCAGTGGGAGATTAATATTGCCCTTTCTGCTTGTGTGCCAGTCTTGACTCCTGGGTGTGCCATCTCTCTCTCTCCAATTGTGGGCCATAGAAAGCCTATTAATTTTTTTGCTTGATATGGGTTCCAAAATCTACCTGAAAAAATCACTTAATCAATCAGTGGGAAATAAATATTGGCCTCTGGGCTTGTGTGCCACTCCTGACTCCTGTGTGCGTCCTCTCTCACTCAGTGGGCCCTAGAAAGCCTATTTTTTGTTTTTTTTGTTTTCTAAATTCTCCCTGAAAAAATCATTTTATTTTATTTGGTTTCTAAATTATTCCTGAAAAAAATCATTTTTTTTGTATTTTTTTTTTCTAAAGTCTCCCTGTAAAAAAAAAAAAAAAATCAAATCAGTGGGAGATTAATATTGCCCTTTCTGCTTGTGTGCCAGTCTTGACTCCTGGGTGTGCCATCTCTCTCTCTCCAATTGTGGGCCATAGAAAGCCTATTAATTTTTTTGCTTGATTTGGGTTCCAAAATCTACCTGAAAAAATCACTAAATCAATCAGTGGGAGATAAATATTGGCCTCTGGGCTTGTGTGCCACTCCTGACTCCTGTGTGCGTCCTCTCTCACTCAGTGGGCCCTACAAAGCCTAAATTTTTTTTTTATTTGTTTTCTAAATTCTCCCTGAAACAATCATTTTATTTTATTTTGTTTCTAAATTCTTCCTGAAAAATTCATTTTTTTGTATTTTTTTTTCTAAAGTCTCCCTGAAAAAAAAAAAAAAATCAAATCAGTGGGAGATTAATATTGCCCTTTCTGCTTGTGTGCCAGTCTTGACTCCTGGGTGTGCCATCTCTCTCTCTCCAATTGTGGGCCATAGAAAGCCTATTAATTTTTTTGCTTGATTTGGGTTCCAAAATCTACCTGAAAAAATCACTAAATCAATCAGTGGGAGATAAATATTGGCCTCTGGGCTTGTGTGCCACTCCTGACTCCTGTGTGCGTCCTCTCTCACTCACTGGGCCCTAGAAAGGCTATTTTATGTTTTATTTGTTTTCTAAATTCTCCCTGAAAAAATCATTTTATTTTATTTGGTTTCTAAATTCTTCCTTAAAAAATCTTTTTTTTTTTTTATTTTTTTTTTTTCTAAAGTCTCCTTTTTAAAAAAAAAAACACAAATCAGTGGGAGATTAATATTTACATTTGCGCTTCAGTGACAGTCCTGCGTGTGTGGCATCTCTCTCATTTGTTGCCACCAACAACAGAGTGTGTAACATTGTGCCTGATTTTCGTTGTGGTCTCACCCACCTGTAAAGGGGTAGCTAAATCATACTGAAGTTATAGCTCACCGTGTAAGTTGTGTGACTGCAACAAATACCGTTAGTTTGGTAACGTTTTTAAAACAATGAGGAAGTCTGGTGGAAGAGTTCGTGGCCGGGGGCGTTCATTGTCAGCTGGTAATGAGGGTAGTGGTAGTGGTGGAGCATCAGGTGGTCGTGGGAAAAAAAATATTGCACCTAAGTCTGGAGCTGTGGAGCCAGGTTCGTCGTCTGGCTACACAAGGCCTCGAACGCTCCCTTTTCTGGGAGTAGGAAAACCGCTTTTAAAGCCGGAGCAGCAAGAGCAAGTTTTGGCTTATCTTGCTGACTCAGCCTCTAGCTCTTTTGCCTCCTCTCGTGAAACTGGTAAAAGTAAAAGCAGCGCGTCGTTAGTGGATGTTCACGGTCAGGGACAAGTCGCTTCCTTGTCCTCTTCAGCAAAAACAACAACAGAGAAGAATGCAGCAGGCGACACAACGGGTTACTCCATGGAGCTCTTTGCACATACCGTCCCTGGCTTAGAAAGTGAAGCAGTTAACAGTCCATGCCCATTACAAGTTGAATCTGACATGGAGTGCACTGATGCACAGCCACAGCCAGACTACTATGCTGGTCCTTTGACTCAGACCACAACATTGCCCTCGCAGGGTGCTGATCAAGAATCAGACCCTGATGAGACTATGTTGCCCCATCACGAACGCTATACCACCGACCGACAAGGTGACACAGACGAAGTTGCACACGAGCTACAAGAAGAGGTAATAGATGACCCAGTTCTTGACCCCGATTGGCAGCCATTGGGGGAACAGGGTGCAGGCGGCAGCAGTTCTGAAGCGGAGGAGGAGGGGCCGCAGCAGGCATCAACATCGCAACAGGTTCCATCTGCCGGGTCCGTATCTTGCCCAAAACGCGTGGCAAAGTCAAAACCTGTTGGAGGACAGCGTGGCCATCCGGTTAAAGCTCAGTCTGCAATGCCTGAAAAGGTATCCGATGCTAGAAAGAGTGCAGTCTGGCATTTTTTTAAACAACATCCAATTGATCAGCGCAAAGTCATCTGTCAAAAATGTTCAACTACCTTAAGCAGAGGGCAGAATCTGAAAAGTCTCAATACAAGTTGCATGCATAGACATTTAACCACCATGCATTTGCAAGCTTGGACTAACTACCAAACGTCCCTTAAGGTTGTAGCACCCTCGGCCAATGAAGCTAGTCATCAACGTAACATCCCTTCCGGCAGTGTAGGGCCACCATTTTCTGCACCACCTGCAGTATCTGTGCAGGTTTCTTTGCCAGGCCAAAGAAGTCAGGGTCAGGGAATCACCAGTTTCGTAGTAGGAAACACTGCATCTAGGGCACCGGCGGCAACAATACCATCTCCCACCGTCTCTCAGTCTGCCATGTCCACCGGCACCCCCGCTAGTTCCACGATCTCCAGCTCTCAAGTCCAGCTCACCCTACATGAGACTATGGTTAGAAAAAGGAAGTACTTAGCCTCGCATCCGCGTACACAGGGTTTGAACGCCCACATAGCTAGACTAATCTCGTTAGAGATGATGCCCTACCGGTTAGTTGAAAGCGAAGCTTTCAAAGCCCTGATGGGCTACGCTGTACCACGCTACGAGCTATCCAGTCGACACTTTTTTTCCAGAAAAGCCATCCCAGCCCTCCACCAGCATGTTAAAGAGCGCATCGTCATGCACTCAGGCAATCTGTGAGCACAAAGGTGCACCTGACAACAGATGCATGGACCAGTAGGCATGGCCAGGGACGTTACGTGTCCATCACGGCACACTGGGTAAATGTGGTGGATGCAGGGTCCACAGGGGACAGCAAGTTTGGGACAGTTCTGCCTAGCCCACGGTCTAGGAAACAGTTGGCTGTAGCCATTCGCACCCCCTCCTCCTCCTCCTTGTCCTCCTGCAGAAGCGAGACCTCGTCCACAGACCGCAGTCGCATAACCACTCCATCCGCAGCTGCCACTGTTGCACACCAGGTCTCCCATTATGGGGCAGCTACTGGCAAACGTCAGCAGGCTGTATTGGCTATGAAGTGTTTGGGCGACAACAGACACACCGCTGAAGTTCTGTCCGAGTTCTTGCAGAAAGAAACGCAGTTGTGGCTGGGCACTGTAGATCTTGAGGCAGGCAAGGTAGTGAGTGATAACGGAAGGAATTTCATGGCTGCCATCTCCATTTCCCAACTGAAACACATTCCTTGCCTGGCTCACACCTTAAACCTGGTGGTGCAGTGCTTCCTGAAAAGTTATCCGGGGTTATCCGACCTGCTCCTCAAAGTGCGTGGACTTTGCTCACATATCCGCCGTTCGCCCGTACACTCCAGCCGTATGCAGACCTATCAGCGTTCTTTGAACCTTCCCCAGCATCGCCTAATCATAGACGTTGCAACAAGGTGGAACTCAACACTGCACATGCTTCAGAGACTGTGTGAACAGAGGCGGGCTGTTATGTTTTTGTGGGAGGATACACATACACGGGCAGGCAGTAGGATGGCAGACATGGAGTTGTCAGGTGTGCAGTGGTCGAAGATTCAAGACATGTGTCAAGTCCTTCAGTGTTTTGAGGAATGCACACGGCTGGTTAGTGCAGACAACGCCATAATAAGCATGAGCATCCCCCTAATGCGTCTGCTGATGCAAAGTTTGACGCACATAAAGGATCAGGCATCTGCAGCTGAGGAAGAGGAAAGCCTTGATGACAGTCAGCCATTGTCTGGCCAGGGCAGTGTACAGGACGAGGTAGCGGGCGAAGAGGAGGAGGAGGACGAGGAGGATGATGGGGATGATTATATTTTTAATGAGGAAGCTTTTCCGGGGCCACTGGAAATTGTTGGCGCGGCAAGGCCGGGTTCTGGTTTTTGGAGGGACACATGTGACGTGGATTTGCCTGAAACTGCCCCTCAACCAAGCACAACCACAGATTTGAGAACTGGAACTTTGGCCCACATGGCGGATTATGCCTTACGTATCCTCAAAAGGGACACACGCATAACAAAAATGATGAACGATGACGATTACTGGTTGGCCTGCCTCCTTGATCCTCGCTATAAAGGCAAATTGCAAAATATAATGCCACATGAGAACTTGGAACTAATATTAGCAACCAAACAATCAACTCTTGTTGACCGTTTGCTTCTGGCATTCCCTGCACACAGCGCCCGTGATCGTTCTAACACGAGCTGCAGGGGCCAGCAGACCAGAGGTGTTAGAGGGGCAGAAATCAGAAGTGTCGTTGGCCAGAGGGGTTTTCTGACCAGGTTGTGGAGTGATTTTGCTATGACCGCAGACAGGACAGGTACTGCAGCATCAATTCAAAGTGACAGGAGACAACATTTGTCCAGTATGGTTACTAACTATTTTTCATCCCTTATCGACGTTCTCCCTCAACCGTCATTCCCATTTGATTACTGGGCATCAAAATTAGACACCTGGCCAGAATTGGCAGAATATGCATTGCAGGAGCTTGCTTGCCCGGCAGCTAGTGTCCTATCAGAAAGAGTATTCAGTGCTGCAGGTTCAATAATAAAAGAAAAAAGGACTCGTCTGGCTACCCAAAATGTAGATGATCTAACCTTCATTAAAATGAACCACAACTGGATTTCGAAATCTTTTGCCCCACCTTGCCCGGCTGACACCTAGCTTTCCTATGTAAAGGTCTTGCCTGTGGACTATTCTGAACGACTTTTCCAATCTCGTAATTTGCAGCACCTGATTGTCCAGCATACGACATGTTAACACCTCCCTAAATGGCCAAAGTCCCCACACGGGGCCATGGTATCGCCACTTGGCGCCAGCACCCGTGAGAGTACTGTTTGTCTGAAGAGGTGGGTGCGCCCGCTTTTGGTCGACGGCACTGCCACTAGGTCCCTCATAGTACAATAAAGTGTCTGGCGGTGGTGGTGCGCACCCAACGTCAGACACACCGTTGTAATATGAGGGGCCCTGGGCCTGTACCGCCGGCCACAAGACAGTCCCCCCCCAGGTCAAACAGTGCTCTACCACTTGCAAAATTTTCTCTCACAGCTCCACCAATGTTTAGTCTATGCGCTGACATCCTTCAATGCCTGGCACTGTCAATACCATTGTATTGACATTTTTCTTATGTTAGGCCTTCGAAGCCTGTCTGTGGTCACTCCTTCCACTAGGCCTCCACTGACCTGTCTACTGCTGCCCGGGTTCCCCTGGAACCAATTTTAAATTGCCTACAGCCAGCCCAATTTATTATGTTAGGGCTTCGAAGCCTGTCTGCGGTCCCTCCTTCCACTAGGCCTCCACTGACCTGTCTACTGCTGCCCGGGTTCCCCTGGAACCAATTTTAAATTGCCTACAGCCAGCCCAATTTATTATGTTAGGGCTTCGAAGCCTGTCTGCGGTCCCTCCTTCCACTAGGCCTCCACTGACCTGTCTACTGCTGCCCGTGTACCCCTTGAACCAACATCAGAAAATATAAAAATAAGTATTTTGCTTATAAAAAAGAAAATACTGGAGAGATATCAAATGCAGACATTTTAACATTAAAAACAAACACATACAACAAAAATCTGGTACAGTACTAAAGATGGCCACCAGCTACAATAACTTTCTCCTGCAAGTAGTTAACTGAAAGTTTTTTTCAATTTAAAACACAGATATGGCATCCACCGAGTGTTGTCCTGTCGCGTCTTCTTTATATTATTGCCAAGAAGATGCAAAACAATGAAAATAATAAAATCATTATTTACCAAAAAAATAGAGTAAGTCAAAACCACATTGCAAATAAACATTCATTACAAATAAAGAAGCAGGGCGCGTCCGAGGGTGAGAATATACCTAATAAGAATATAATCACCCTCGGACGCGCCCTGCTTCTTTCCGACAGCCTTCCTTCCTAAGAATCAGCCCTTCCGTGGTGTAGAGAGAGGGTGTGTTACACTCCAAGGTGTTCCCCAGGTTGCCTTTCCTGAGCTTCGATCTTCATGCTCTCGTTTAGTAGTTGTCGGAAAGTAGGCTGCATTAGGCCTACAAAATGGGTATGGGGTGGAGAGAGATGGTGTGTTACACTCCAAGGTGTTCTCCAGGTTTCCTCGCCATTGCTTCGATCTTCCGACTCTCGTTTAGTAGTTGTAGAAAACTACACTGCATTAGGCCTACAAAATGGGTATCGGGTGGAGAGAGATGGTGTGTTACACTCCAAGGTGTTCCCCAGGTTGCCTTGCCATTGCTTCGGTCTTCCGACTCTCGTTTAGTAGTTGTAGAAAACTACACTGCATTAGGCCTACAAAATAGGTATGGGGTGGAGAGAGATGGTGTGTTACACTCCAAGGTGTTCCCCAGGTTGCCTTGCCATTGCTTCGGTCTTCCGACTCTCGTTTAGTAGTTGTAGAAAACTACACAGCATTAGGCCTACAAAATGGGTATGGGGTGGAGAGAGATGGTGTGTTACACTCCAAGGTGTTCTCCAGGTTTCCTCGCCATTGCTTCGATCTTCCGACTCTCATTTAGTATTTGTAGAAAACTACACTGCATTAGGCCTACATAATGGGTATCGGGTGGAGAGAGATGGTGTGTTACACTCCAAGGTGTTCCCCAGGTTGCCTTGCCATTGCTTCGGTCTTCCGACTCTCGTTTAGTAGTTGTAGAAAACTACACTGCATTAGGCCTACAAAATGGGTATCGGGTGGAGAGAGATGGTGTGTTACACTCCAAGGTGTTCCCCAGGTTGCCTTGCCATTGCTTCGGTCTTCCGACTCTCGTTTAGTAGTTGTAGAAAACTACACTGCATTAGGCCTACAAAATGGGTATCGGGTGGAGAGAGATGGTGTGTTACACTCCAAGGTGTTCCCCAGGTTGCCTTGCCATTGCTTCGGTCTTCCGACTCTCGTTTAGTAGTTGTAGAAAACTACACAGCATTAGGCCTACAAAATGGGTATAGGGTGGAGAGAGATGGTGTGTTACACTCCAAGGTGTTCTCCAGGTTTCCTCGCCATTGCTTCGATCTTCCGACTCTCGTTTAGTAGTTGTAGAAAACTACACTGCATTAGGCCTACAAAATGGGTATCGGGTGGAGAGAGATGGTGTGTTACACTCCAAGGTGTTCCCCAGGTTGCCTTGCCATTGCTTCGGTCTTCCGACTCTCGTTTAGTAGTTGTAGAAAACTACACAGCATTAGGCCTACAAAATGGGTATGGGGTGGAGAGAGATGGTGTGTTCCACTCCAAGGTGTTCTCCAGGTTGCCTTTCCTGAGCTTCTATCTTCAGGCTCTCGTTAAATTGTGGTTAAATGGAACAACTGCATTTGGCGTACTAGTTGGTTTGGGGCCTACTAACAGTGTCTGCCGCTCCTTGCTGTTCTCCTGGTTTCCTGTCCTGAAATTCCGTTTTCAGGCGCTCGTTAAGTAGTTGTTAATGTTAGACTGCATTTGGCCTACTAGTTGGGTTGGGGCCTACTATCGGTGTCTGCCACTCCTTGCTGTTCTCCTCCACTGAACAAAGCTGTGCCGCCTGTTTACTACGGTTGCCAATTTTGAACTGCATTTCGACTACTTACTGATTTGGGCCTACTCTCTGTGTCAGCCTCTCATTCCAGTTGTCCTCCACTGCAATGCCCCCTGGTTATTCCTGTGTTACCAATTTTGAACTGCATTTAGCCCACTTTATTATTTGGGCCTATATCTGTGTTTCCTCCTCATCCTGCCCATTGCCCAGCCAGTGATAGATGAGTCTGCTGGTACATTGACCCATAACGCAACATTCCCCGTGCACGCTACACAACAACATTGTGACCCTGCTGAAAGTCAGGGTGCTCTTCCCGCATACCATACCACCTTACACGGGGACAAAGAGGAAGGTGCAAATGAAAGTGCAGGTTCCTTCATCAGGTGGGGGGAGGAATACTAGTTGGCGACGTCACTGGCACAGGGCCTCTCATAGTACGCAAAAGTGTTGCTGCCGGTGGGAGGCGCCCCCGCCGTGCAAACACACCGCTGTACTTTGAGGGGCCCTGTGCCAGTGCCAATGCCAACGAGTGGGCCCCCCCTGCTTGCTCAGGTTCACAGCACTTGCAAAGTTGAAATACTTACCTCTCCCTGCTCCACTGCCGTGACGTGGTCCAGATTTCCTGGGCCCACTAATTACTTGAACCAGCCCTACCCACCACAACTTTAGCCAAATGACCCCCAATTTCAAATGCCTTCCAATTATTATAAGGTAAATTACGCTTGACAAGCTTCATTAAGAAGAATGGATGGTTTTGACATTAAAATGGGCACTCTAGGTGTTTTCCTGGCCCCCACTCACTGCCGACTATGCTGCCCCATTGACTTGCATTGGGTTTCGTGTTTCGGTCGATCCCGACTTTACGTCATAATCGGCCGATTTCACTCGACCCGACTTTTGAGATAGTCGGGTTTCGCGAAACCCGGCTCGACTCTAAAAAGGTCAAGGTCGCTCAACTCTACCTGTCACCCCCAAAATCGATGGTGAGGTAAGCTCACCATCATCAGGGGCTTATCTACAGCATTCCGTAATGCTGTAGATAAGCCCCCGATGTTACCTGAAAGAGGAGAAAAAGATGTTAGATTTTACTCACCCAGGGGCGGTCCCGCTGCGGTGTGGTCAAATGGGCGTCTCAGGTCCGCTCCGGCGCCTCCCATCTTCATTCCATGACGTCCTCTTCTGGTCTTCATGCCACGGCTCCGACGCAGGGGTACTTTGTCTGCCCTGTTGAGGGCAGAGGAAAGTACTGCAGTGCGCAGGCGCCGGAAAGGTCAGAGAGGCCCGGCGCCTGCGCACTGCAGTACTTTGCTCTGCCCTCAACAGTGCAGACAAAGTACGCCTGCGCCAGAGCCGCGGCGTGAAGACCAGAAGAGGATGGACGTCATGTAATGAAGATGGGAGGCGCTGGAGCGGACCTGAGACGCCCATTTGACCAGACCGCAGCGGGACCGCCCCTGGGTGAGTATAATCTAACCTTTTTTTCTCCTCATTCAGGTAACATCGGGGGCTTATCTACAGCATTACAGAATGCTGTAGATAAGCCCCTGATGATGGTGAGCTTACCTCACCATCGATTTTGGGAGTGACAGGTTCCTTTTAATTAGAGGACTGAAGTGCAGCTTTAGGCTAGGTGCACACGTTGCAGATTTGACTGTGGAGTTTTCTGTGCAGATTCTGCATTTCTTGGCAGAAAATGCAGGTCAGAATCTGCGCCTTTTTTTGGTATTTGCACACATTGCAGATTTTTGTGCGGATTTCTTCCTTTTTTTACCCCTGCAGATTTCTATTATGGAATGGGTGCAATAACGCACTAGATCTGCACAAAGAATTGACATGGTCCTTTTTTGAATCTGCTGCGTTTTCCGTGCAGATTTTTCCGCACCATCAGCACAGCAATTTTTTTTTTGCCATTGATTTACATTGTACGGTAAATCACTTGCGGATCTGCAGCGTTTCTGCACGGAAAAAAAGCTGCAGATCTACAGGAAATCTGGAACGTGTGCACATACCCTTAGCCTTGCTCATTTTGTATGTCAGTTCGCTTTTTACACATGAGCTGGTGATTGAAGCTGTTTCTTATGCTGATAGAGTGATGTTTGCTATGATGTACCTGGCTCATTTTCCAACAGCCCATACTACAAAATGCAGTAGATTGGTCCTCCAGTAACGTGGAAATTCTTTTTCACACACAAGAAGCCCTCACGTATGACTCATCACCTCCGTGACCAGACCTTTCAGGCTCTGCTGAGCCTCCTCCACCAATAGAACGTGCATTACCTGCTTCAGAAATGATCAAAGGAAAAACTGATTTGACCCTAGAGGGTGTTTTTGATATATGTCATCTTTGCTGCATTTCGCTGATGCCAGCAACTCCTCCTTTGATGACCTTAATTCCTTATCATCCCTGTCTGGCTCCCAGGTTTTGTCATTCAAAGAATCATTATCATCATCATCCATAATTCGGCTGACTCAGTGTGTGAAATGGCAGTGCTACTTCCCCCCTCACCTTATTACCATCCCGAGGTTTGCCCTGGCTTAGAGTTCTACTACCATGGACAGTGCCTCTACCACCTCGGCTCACAGTCTCCAAAACAGATTGAAATTAGTATTGTGTTGCCAATCTCCTCCAGCACCATATCTTAAATGAACAAAGGATGAGTGTTCATGTCTTCCAAAATATAAGCTGGAAGAAGAGAAAAAAGTGTCATTGGAAAATCCTCTATGTACAATATTAACTGTTATGGCAGTAGAGGAGGGAGAATGAGCAGAACTCGACTCCAGCAGATGGTGTCGCTGTCAGAAGCTACATTATTGTTCTGTGATTGAGATGGCAATTAAAACAGATATTCAAAAAATAAAAAGAGACGTTTTATATAAAAGGTGAAGAAAAAATAGCCACGTACCCTTACAAACTGGGATTGGACAATAAAATATAGATACAATCACTTCCAACAAGTTAGCACTTTCAACTGGTCACTGTATCCAGGTGGCATGTGTATGTTTCTAAAATTAGACTATTGGAGCAATCAAGTGGGTGAAACCTCTGATGTCCTTAATTCCTGGTAACCCCTGCCACCCCTGTCACCTCCTTTTAAACAGCACATACACTTTGGTAAGTAAACACTTTTCGGCATCTGCCTTGTCCCTGGATACATCCCTCTGATGAAGGCAGACGCAGAAAACATCTGTATCTATACCCGCACACAGGTAATATAACAGTATTCATATTTATCCCAGCATGTTTGAATTTTTTTATATGTGGCCTCAATACACCACTTGTGAAAAATAGATAAAACAATCCGCATGCACATGCACCATATCTTTGATACCTATTGTATGCTCATGCACTTTCCTTAAGTTACTTACCATCCTACTTACGTGTGCCATATCATACAGCTTGATACATACATACATTATACTTCCTGTTAGCAATTCTTTATCTAAGCATATAAGCTAATCAGCCACCTTAAAGCACTTTATGCTAATATACTCTTTATTTGATTTCATTCTTTTTGCCTTATCCTTGAAATTGCATTTTTACCATAATTATTCTAACATATGTATTTAATTTATACCATGTAATTGTTCCTATATATCACGTCCGCTTTCCATCTGGTAATATTTTTTTCCCACCTCATCCAATTTTTATCTCTATGTAATTAACCCCTTAGCCCCCAAGGGTGGTTTGCACGTTAATAACGGGGCCAGTTTTTACAATTCTGACCGCTGTCCTTTTATGAGGTTATAACTCTAGAACGCTTAAATGGATCCCGGTGATTCTGACTCTGTTTTCTCTTGACATATTGTACTTCATGTTAGTGGTAACATTTTCTTGACATTACTTGCGTTTAATTGTGAAAAAAAATTGAAATTTGGCGAAAATTTAGTTTGAATTTTCATGCCCTTAAATCACAGAGATATGTCGCACAAAATACTTAAGAAGTAACATTTCCCACATGTCTACTTTACATCAGCACAATTTTGGAACCAAAATATTTTTTTTGTTAGGGAGTTATAAGGGTTAAAAGTTGACCAGCAATTTCTCATTTTTACAGCACCATTTTTTTTAGGGACCACATCACATTTGAAGTCACTTTGAGGGGTCTATATGATAGAAAATACCCAAGTGTGACACGATTCTAAAAACTGCCCCCCTCAAGGTGCTCAAAACCACATCCAAGAAGTTTATTAACCCTTAAGTTGTTTCACAGGAATTTTTGGAATGTTTAAAAAAAATTAACATTTAACTTTTTTCCACCAAAAATTTATTTCAGATCCAATTTATGTTATTTAACCAAGGGTAACAGGAGAAATTGGAACCCAAAGATTGTTGTACAATTTGTCCTGAGTACGCTGATACCCCATATGTGGGGGAGAACCACTGTTTGATTACATGGCAGAGCTCAGAACGGGAGGAGCGCTTTTGACTTTTCAATGCAAAATTGACTGGAATTGAGATAGGACACCATGTCGAGTTTGGAGAGGCTCTGATGTTCCTAAACATTGAAACCCCCCATAAGTGACACTATTTTGGAAAGTAGACCCCCCAAGGAACTTATCTAGATAAGTGGTGAGCACTTTGACCCACCAAGTGCTTCACAGAAGTTTATAATGTAGAGCCGTAAAAATAAAAAAAATCATATTTTTTCAGAAAAATTACCTTTTTGCCCCAAATTTTTATTTTCCCAAGGGTAACAGAAAAAATTGGACCTCAAAGGTTGTTTTGCAATTTGTCCTGAGTATGCTGATACCCCATATGTGGGGGTAAACCACTGTTTGGGTACATGGCAGAGCTCAGAAGGGAAGGAGCGCGTTTGACTTTTCATTGCAAAATTTACTGGAATTGAGACGCCATGTCACGTTTGGAGAGCCCCTGATGTGCCTAAACAGTGGAAACTCCCCACAAGTGACACCATTTTGGAAAGTAGACCCCCTAAGGAACTTATCTAGATGTGTTGTGAGAACTTTGAACCCCCAAGTGTTTCACTACAGTTCATAACTATTGATGAGCGAATATACTCATTACTCAAGATTTCTCGAGCATGCTCGGGGGTCCTCCGAGTATTTTTTAGTGCTCGGAGATTTAGTTTTTCTTGCCGCAGCTGAATGATTTACATATGTTAGCCAGCATAAGTACATGTGGGGGTTGCCTGTAAATAATTCAGCTGCGGCAAGAAAAATTAAATCTTCGAGCACTAAAACATACTCAGAGGACCCCCGAGCATGCGTCACATTGAGTTTGCAGAGCCCCTGATTTACCTAAACAGTAGAAACCTCCCACAAGCAACCCCATATTGGAAACTAGACCCCCCAAGGAACTTATCTAGATGTGTTGTGAGAACTTTGAACCCCCAAGTTTATAGCGCAGTGTTAGGGTTGGCGGAACGCACCGAATATATTTATTCAGTGAGATTGGTGCATTCGCCACCCAGGATCCACCGTGCAGGAAAGAACCTGCTGCTAAGTAAACGGCGGCACTATATGGTGGTATGAACCAGCTCTGTTAGCTTCACAGAGCAGCCGAGAAGGCAAGGCTCTGTGCCCTGTTAGACTTTCACAGAGGCACAGGCTAACTACCCAAATGAGAGCAGTCAGTGGTCATGCATGCACACAAAACTCCTCGCCGGAGGTGCCAGCATTCTAGGGCTTATTTCAGCTGGGTCCCTGAACACACATAACACAATCTCCTCGCCGGAGGTGCCAGCATTCTAGGGGCTTATTTCAGCCGGGTCCCTGAACACATACGAACACATGACCACACTGGCGCAAAGCACATAACACATGAAGATTCTAGCGCATGGCCGTGCGGCCATGCGAGTCTTAAATAGCTGCAGCACATTCAGGACCTTTCAAAGAAGGACCAATGGAGGTGCTGCAGTACCTGAGCATGTGACCCTAGATCTCCACTGAGAGATCTTGCCCTGGGCATGCTCATTGCATGCAAAGCAGGACTTAGTCCTAGTACCTACAGGACCTTCCAAGAAGGACCAATGGAAGTTGCTGCAGTACCTGAGCATGTGACCCTAGATCTCCACTGAGAGATCTTGCCCTGGGCATGCTCAGTGTGTGCAAAGCAGGACTTAGTCCCAGAAAAGCCTGCTCGCCGCAGATCAGTGCAGGGTACAATAGCAGAGCCTGGAGAGGCAGTAGTAACCCTTTGCACAGTATCAGTCTCAGTGAGACGCTGGGAGCGATGTCTCCGCTGAGCAGGCTGCACTGTGGCCGATGCAGAATGGGAGACTGCAGCAGACACGGATCGAGATTCCCCCTGTGCAGCAGAGGAAACTCGACTCCTAACACGCAGAGCCATGAAAATAAAAAATCTATTTTTTTTCCCACAAAAATGATTTTTAGCCCCCAAATTTTTATTTTCCTAAGGGTAACAAGAGAAATTGGACCCCAAAAGTTGTTGTCTAATTTGTCCTGAGTATGCTGGTACCCTATGTGTTGGGGTAAACCACAGTTTGGGCGCCCAGGAGAGCTCGGAAGGGAAGAAGCACTGTTTTACTTTTTCAACGCAGAATTGGCTGGAATTGAGATCAGATGCCATGTCGCGTTTGGAGAGCCCCTGATGTGCCTAAACAGTGTAAACCCCCCAATTCTAACTCCAACCCTAACCCCAACACACCCCTAACCCTAATCCCAACCCTAACCATATCGCTAACCACACCCCTAACCAAAACACGCCCCAACCCTAATCCTAATCCCAACCCTAACCACACCCTTAACCCCAACACACCCCTAATCCTAATCCCAACACACCCCTAACCCTATTCCCAACACTCCCCTAACCCTAATCCCAACAATAACCCTAACCACACCATAACCCTGACACACCCCTAGCCCTAATCCCAATCCTAATCCCAACCGTTAATGTAATCCAAACCCTAACTTTAGCCCCAACCCTAACCCAAACTTTAGCCCCAACCCTAACTTTAGCCCCAACCCTAACCCCGACTTTAGCCTCTACCCTAACCTTAACTTTAGCCCCCAACCCTAACCCTAACTTTAGCCCTAACCCTAACTGAAGCCCCAACCCTAACTTTAGCCCTAACCCTAACCCTAATGGGAAAATAGAAATATATTCTTTTTTTATTTTATTATTTTTCCCTAACTAAGGGGGTGATAAAGGGAGGTTTGATTTACTATTTATAATGGGTTTTTAATATCGGGTTTTTGTTCGGCAGCTGTCACACACTAAAAGACGCTTTTTATTGTAAAAAATAGTTTTTGCATCGTCACATTTTGAGAGCTATAATTTCTCCATATTTTGGCCCACAGAGTCATGTGAGGTCTTGTTTTTTGCGGGACGAGTTGATTTTTTTATTGGTACCATTTTCGGCACATGACATTTTTGATCAGTGTTTATTATTATTTTTGGGAGGAAGAATGAACAAAAACCAGCAATTCATGAATTTCTTTTTTTTTTGGGGGGGGGTTACCGTTCCACATGTAGCAAAATTGATAAAGCAGTTTTATTCTTTGGGTTAGTACGATTACAGCAATACCTCATTTATATCATTGTTTATGTTTTGGCGCTTTTATACAATATAAATTATTTTATATAAAAAATAATTATTTTTGCATCACTTTATTCTGAGGGCTATAACTTTTTTACTTTTTTGCTGATGACACTGTATCATGGCTAGTTTTTTGCGGTACAAGATGATGTTTTAAGCGGTACCATGTTTATTTACATCCATCTTTTTGATTGCGTGTGATTCCACTTTTCGTTCGGCGGTATGATGATAAAGCATTGTTTTTTGCCTCGTTTTTTTTTAAACGGTGTTCACTGAAGGGGTTAACTAGTGGGACAGTTTTATAGGGCGGGCCGTTACGGAAGTGGCGATACCAAATATGTGTACTTTTATTGTTTTATTTAATTTACATAAAAAAGCGCGGTTGATCGCGTATAACGTACTATCCCGTCCATGGGAATTAAGTCCCAGGTCACATGGATGGTATAGTACGTACAATGGCAGAAAGGGGTTAATAAAGTTATACCATTTTTCTATCATAGATTCTTGCATTAGGTTGTGTTTCCTTTTTCTTTACATTTATATTCTCACCGATGGGTCTTCATCTATTCTACACAACCATGTGGTGGTAATCTCCATTTCACTTTCCCAAACTAAGAGAAGAAGCGAGTAACCAGAATCAGGGGCAAGTAGCCAGAGCTGGGTAGCCAGTACCATAGATGAGAGATCAGAGCTAAGAGATCTGAACCAAGGGAGCAGAGAAAGAGATGACCAGGCTGTTGAAAAAGACGTTCGTGTTCGCTGTGACTTCCGTTGTAGACATACTGTACACAGGGGACTGGGGCTGTGCTTCTGGGGATAAAGATGGGTGTACAAAGTGACTCATTGATATGGGTTTTGGTGTCCAAGTGTAATAGGGGCCCGGTAGGATCTGATGGCACCAAAACCGCTGCCCTATGACCTTCAGTTGGGAAGTTATGATCCTTCATAGGTTTTGGGAGTTTTAGCTACAAACACCCAGGGGAGGGGAGTAAGGTGTATCCCAGGGGCAGAAGGGTGTAACTGACCAAGGGATTGAAAGACTTGTGTAAGGCCATGTGCTCTCTCTCTCTGCCTTTGTGATGCTTGCTGTTCACTTCTAAAGTGGGGGGCCATGTCTAGTAACATAGTAACATGCTGGAAGGAGCAGGAATCAGCTTTCAGCACATGCCTCCTGCAGCCCAGCACACATAGTTCAACATCAAACCAGTAATTGACATGACTCATTTGCTTATATCTTTTGTACTTCACCTGTGTTTGCATATCTGACCATTGTATACGTATAACCATTGTGTATATAGTGTATTGTCTAGTGTGCCCTTAAGGCAATTAAATATATAATTTAACCTTGGGCTGCTCTTTTATCTTGACCCACTAATTCACACCGCTGTGTTCTCGGTTTCATATTCTACCAGGGCTGGTTTATGGCCTGATATAATCCCGTTAATGGACCAGGCTTATATCTAATGAAGAACTGATGGCAGTTCTGATGGCTGGCAAGGTTATGCTTCACTGATGCTAGTGAAAGGGGCATCTCAGGGTTGTGAGTGAGTGTGGTGCCACATCAGTGATTGTTTGGCCACCTTCTCTCACTCCCCATGCCTCCCTGGTATGTGGACAGGGCATGTCTGTGCAAAATTGTGCCAAGCTGATCTTACATGTCCCCAGGGGGTGTGGAATGTCAAGTTAGTGCAAGTGCTGTCACCGTACCACATGTTCCCTCCGACATAATAGTGATGTCAGGCGGGGTGACGAGGTGTGGGTTCATCACATGGTGGCAGGGGTGGGAGAGAATAGTGTGTGTGAGTGTGGGACCCATACTGCCAGACACTAAAGATTACCAGCAGTAGCTTTTTGCTGCTGAGGTCTTAAGATCAGCACAGCATTAGAAAGTCCGAGTGCAAATACTGTAAAATGTGTGAGTGCACTGGGTTGCAGCTCTGTATCAGTGACCAAAGATTGCAAAGATGACCATTGGCACCAGAGGCATAGCCAGGGATATGGCCAATGTTACGCATGGTGGGGAGGAGGTGGACAATGAGGTTGCTCAAGTAGAGGGGGAGTCCAGCCCAGACTTCCCAAGGGGCTAGCTGCTGGTGGTCAGTCCCGTAGTGGGCCGCTCACCACCTGCCCATCCCCCCAGCCAGGCAGGCTTGGATACCCTCCTGCAAGCTGGTCAGACTCAAGGCTCGAGACAAGGCCACCTATGAGATTCATATGGCAGCAGTAGAACACCGGGAGGCAGCAGCAGGAAAACATCAGCTTGAGCATGAGTACCATCGACAAATGCTTCAGCTTCAACTCCAGCTCCAGCTGCAGTCCCAAGCCAGTCGCCAGTCCCCTGAGAACAAGGTTCCGAAGCTACGGGTAAAGGACTTCCTTCTGGACCAAGGAGTTGACTTCTTGTTGGCATTTCAAAAAACTTCCCTTCAATATCATCTGCCAGAGGACCAGTGGGTCTGGTTCTTAACCCCTCCCCTCAGGGGTAAGGCCTTGGAAATCTTTGGATACCTGCCCAGCGAGACCAACCTGAGCTATGAAAATATCAAGCAGACTCTTGTCCTGAAGTATAACTTGACCCGAGACGTATCGGAAAAAGCTCTGGAGTATGCAGCAGAGTCATCCAGACAGCTGGGCCCATCAAATTCAGTTCCGACTGAGAGCAGCTGACCAATTGGCCACGGGATTAAAGCTCACCACCGTCCAACAGCTGAAAGAGCTCATTGCAACTGAGCAGTTTTTGTGGAACTGCTCAGAGGATCTCCAGCAGTATTTCCATTTCCAGAAGCCAAAGGAGGCCAACAGTGACACTTGCTGATGAGTACTTCAACAACAGGACACCAAAGGCCAAGAAACTTGCTGACTGGAGAGGGAGTAAGACGAACGCGGTGCCTGCTGTCCCTGCCCCCAAGTCCAAGAGGGTACCGGCCCATGCTTCCCTGTCCACGTTGGTGGGGGAACTTTGACTATGTCATCTCTGCAAACAGCCGGAACTCTTCAAAGCCATGTGTCCCAAGTGCCAGAAGGGCTTGTCCCTGTCCCAGGAGCTGTCCACTGTTTTGTGTCTGGGTGGAGGTGGTGAGAGATCCCCTGACAACTTTCAGCCCATCACCATAGGCAAGGCCGTGGCCATTGAACTGCGGGACACCGCTGAGATGAGCTGGTGCCCCCACAGAATTTAGTATCTGGGAAAACCCTTGTTGTCTCTGGGATTGGAGGTGTTGAACCAGTGCTGCCTGTCACAAAGGTGGCTTTGGACTTGGGCACTGGAAAGGGAGCACAGGAGTTATCTTTGATTATTCCTATGAATGTTTTGCTTGGGACAGACTTGGAAAAGCTAATGTACCAGTGCGTGGCCAGGCTAGTCAGTCTGGACCGGCAATTTGGTCATCATGGCCGCTGTCACTTGCAGTGGTAGTGCCAAGGCCAGGGGCCTCTTGGTGGTTCAATAGCTTCCTCCCTTCTGACCAAGTGGCTGCTGGGTCAGACGGAGGCCAGAAGACAGGTCCCAGGGAACTGACAGAAGTGTCAGTCTCGTCTATTCTAGCCACGTCTAGTCCGGAGTTTCACGTGGCGTTGGAAACTGATGACAACCTGAAAGCTTTCAAGGAGCAGGCAGCACAGTCCTTGAGTGGGGGAGGTCTGGGACCAAGGACGGCAGTACCAGGTAACAGTCCAGCAGGGTTACCGGAGGCATGGTAGTTAGTGATATCCTATCCATTCAGGGTGGAGTTGTTGCAGATTGCGCACAAGATCCCAATGGCTGGACATCTAGGGATCACTAAGACAAAGGCCAGATTTGCCCAGCATTTCTAATTGCCAAGGATGGGGCTGATGTGGCGGTCTACTGTTGTTTAACACCAGTCAGAGGGTGGGTAAGGCAGGACGGCACCTCAAATCCTCACTGGTAATTCTGTTTACCATAAACCCTATGGGGAATGAAGAGGTAAAATACTTGGGCTATATTGTCAGAAGAGGCGAAATCAGGCAGCAAGTAAATATGGTAGAGGCAATCCAGAATTGGCCGCAACTGGTCTCAAAGAAACAAGTTTGGGAGTTTCTGGGAATTGTGGGATACTATCGTTGATTTTTTTCAGAATTTCATCAAGATAGCCACCCCCTGACAGATCTTCTTAGAGGCCGGAAGACATCAATGGCCAAATGGTCCCCTGAAGCAGAGATGGCATTTCCAGGAGTTGAAACTTATCCTGTGTAAGCAGCTAGTCTTGATCATACCTGACTTCAGTAGGGAATTCGTTGTCCAGACGGACACTCAGAGGTTGGTTTGGGGGCCGTGTGGTCCCAAGAAGTAAACAGGGAAGAAAATCCCATTCTATACTTAAGCAGAAAACTTTGACTGTGAGAAAAACTACGACATCGTGGAAAAAGAGTGGTTGGCCATCAAATGGGCAATTGACATGCTGAGGTACTACCTGTTAGGCTGGAAGTTCAGGTTAGTGTCAGACAATGCACGCTTGAAATGGATGAGGGAAAAGAAGGGGAATAATGCCCGGGTGACTAGATGGTTTCTGGTGCTTCATCTTCCTCATGGATCATAGGCCAGGGAAACTACACCGTAATGCAGATGCCCTGTCCAGACTTCCCAGCTTAGTGAGTAAAGGTGCAAAAAAACCTAGCTTTGGACAGAAGGGGGTGGTGATATGTGAAAAAGTCACTGGCAAAGTGCTGGGGTGAAGCATATGACCCCGGTCACTGCCTCACATACCTCCATCTCTTCAAACTTGTAGAGTTAAACATTTGTCACCATACAGGAAGCTCGTGACAGGGTATCAGCTTTCCCTGTTACTTCCCCGCCCGATGTTGCACTGAGAACCTAAAGTTTTGTAGGGACGGGAAACATTTGGTGACTCGAGCATTCCTCTCTTTTGCATTGCTCATCCAGAATCTGACGCCCGAGCAAATAGTAGCATAGGGACTCCAAGGCCCACTGAATCGTCAAGTACTTCTTCTCCACTATGCTATAAATTTTTCTCCACCGGGGTCAGTTTCCTGCTCAAGTAGGTGATTGGATGTTCATCCCCATTCACCTCTTGCAATAGCACCACTCCCAGACCTACCTCTGAGGTATCTGTCTGCACGATAAATGATTCCTTGAAGTTGGGGCTGATTAGGACCAGCTGTCCACACACACTTCAAAGACTGGAATGCTTCCTCCACCTGAGGATTCCACGAGACCATCACCGACTTCTTACCTTTTAACAGGTCAATTAGGGATGCTTATTTCCCTGAAAAATTGTGTATAAACCGGCGGTAGTACCCAATGATGCCAAGGAATGCCCTCACCTGTTTGGTACTTAATGGCTTAGGCCAGTTTTGAATGGCCTCAATCTTTTTTACTTGGGGTTTGATAACCCCGCAGGCGATCACGTAACCTAAGTACTGGGCTTCCATGATTCCTATCGAGCATTTCTTTGGGTTTGCGGTTAACCCCACGATTCTGATAGACTCCAGCACTGCTTGTACCTGGGACAGGTGGGTATCCCAGTTAGTACTAAAGATCCAAATAGGCTGACGCGGAATGCTCCCAGAGCCCCATGTAACCCAAAAGGAAGACAGAATACTGATAGAGACCCTCTGGCGTGATAAAAGCAGTCTTTTCTTTTGCCGATGCCATTAGCGAGACCTGCCAGTAACCTTTGGTAAGATCGAGCGTGGTGAAGTACTGGGCTTCCCCAGTCTCTCAATTAGCTCATCCACCCGGGGCATTGGATAGAGGTCAAACTTAGATACCTCATTCAATTTCCTAAAGTCATTACAAAATCATAAAGACTTGTCTGGCTTTGGAATTAGCACAATGGGGCTAGTCCACTCACTCCAGGATTCGTCAATGACTCCTAACTGGAGCATTTCTTTCACTTCAGCTGCAATGGCTTTCCTCCGGGCTTCTGGCACCCGGTACGGTTTCATCCGTATCCTTACTCGAGGCTTAGTGACTATATCATGCTGGATCCCCGAGGTCCGCACTAGCAGCTCTGAGAATACGTCCGTATTCTGTTGTACCAGAACACGAGCCTCCCGTCACTGCTGTTTGGTGAGCACGTCATGCATTTTAACCTGACCCCCGGCTATGTCCTTGGCCAGTGCCAGTGAGTTCCCCGGTGGTATGACCAGAGTCTCCTCCGTGACTAAACATTCCAAGTCCTTCCAGGCTTTTAGCAAGTTGACATGGTATCTTCGGTCAGGTTTCCGTTTTCCGGGTTGATACACCCTATAATTCACTTCTCGCACCTTCCCCTGCATCTCATAAGGCTCCTGCCACTTGGCCATGAGCTTACACACTGGGGTGAGCACTAGCAGTGTTGGGCTGGGGTGCTAAGGGCCCACCAGTAACACTGACTTTGGTAGCCACTAGTCACCTGCATACATATTACACGACCCTCAATCTCACATATACCTCTATCTCTATATAATAATACACTGGGCAGTTTTATGAATGAATGATGAGATTTATTTCTGAACAGAGTGAATCATGTGAATTTTGCCAAGTACTGCCCATACAGGGGGGATGGTGCCCCAGATCTGCACAGGGGCCCACCAGGGGATTCCCCTGTTACCCTATGGGCTAGTCTGAGCCTGGGCACTAGTACCGACACCCGGTCCCCTTCTTTAAAGGTCCTGACCTTGGCTCTTTTATTGTACGTGGGGTGTTGTGAATTCTGCTCTTGGGTTCCCTCCAGTGGTTGTAGGTGGGAATGCAGTTGTCTCTGAGTCGCAGTCCTGGCCAGGTGTATCTGCTGATTGCAATTCTGGCTGGGATATTTAGGTGTGCAGGATTCATTAGCCCTTGCCAGTTGTCAATGTTCCTTGTGAAGTGTTGGATCACTTTCTGGCTTCTCCTGCTGGCTGCCAAATTCAGCAAAGATAAGTGTTTGTTTTTTTGTGTCTGTGGCACACTGCTGTGTGCTTGTTTTTGTTTGTATTCCTGCTCTGAAAGTAGGATTCGCTGGAGTTGCAGATATACGCTCCTACATCTTTAGTTAGATGTAGGAAGTTTTTGTATTTTCTGCTGTGGATATTTTTGTAGGGTTTTATACTGACCGCACAGAACTCTGTCCTATCCTGTCCTATTTAGCTAGAGTGGCCTCCTGTGCTAAATCCTGTTTTTCTGCCTGTGTATGTTTTTTCCTCTCCAACTCACCGCCAATATTTGTGGGGGGCTGTCTATCCTTTGGGAATCTGCTCTGAGGCAAGATAGTATTCCTATTTCCATCTTTAGGGTTATTTAGTCCTCCAGCTGTGACGAGGTGTCTAGGATTGTTAGGTACACTCCACGGCTACTTCTAGTTGCGGTGTTTAGTTCAGGATTGCGGTCAGTATAGTGACCACCTTCTCCAGTGAAAGTTCTCATGCTGCTCCAAGGTCACCGGATCATAACAGTGGGGCTCTGCATAGCCTGAGCATCCATTAGATGCTCTTTTACTATGGGTCCTTCTGCCACAATCTGGTCCTGCATGCTTTCCACGTGCTCAATTATGCTTCCATGTGGAGTGGGCTCCTGTTTCCATGTCTCCTTAGCTACGTCAAGCACTCCCCATGGATGCTTGCCATACAACAGCTCAAGCGGAGAAAACCAGTGGGCGCCTTTGGTACCTCACGGATAGCGAACATCAGATAGGGCAATAACATGTCCCAATCCCTCCCATCCTTGGCGACCACCTTTTTGAGCATGGCATTGAGGGTCTTATTAAACCGGTACACTGACGTACGTAGCTGTTTAATCCAAAGAAGCTTACATAGCTCCCTGGTCACCTTGGACCTAAAAGGAGTCCCCTGATCTGTCAGGATCTCCTTTGGTAACCCAAGGCGACAAAACATGGCAAATAGCTCCTGGGCTATTAGCTTGGCCGATGTGTGCTGGAGAGGTATCGCCTCTGGGTACCAGATGGCGTAATCCACTATGACCAAAACATGTTTATGGCCACAGACAGATTTCACTATGGAGCCTACCAAATCCATTGCAATCCGCTCAAATGGTACCCCTATGATGGGCAATGGACTCCGGTAGTTCACGGTGGGTGAGGATAGTTGGAACTCCAGACACGTATCACAATATCTCTGGACCTCAATAAAAAACACTGCAGAATGTGATCCTGGGTCTTTTTGGTCCCCAAGTGCCATCCTAGCATGTGGGTGTGAGCCATGTTGAGCAACACCCGACGGTAAGATTGGGGTACCACCACCTGTTCCAACACCTAATCACGGACTTTATCCACCCGGTATAACAACTCCATTCATTTCAATCACCCTTTCTCATGCCTCGGTCAGTGTGGGATCCTGGAGCTGAGCTGTCCCAAACTTACCAAGGGACACTTCCAGTTCGGGGATCGGTGGGGTCTCCTCAACCTCTCCTGCCAATACCTTTATGGAAAGCCTATCAGAGTTACACTCTGTCCTTATGTTGGTAGCCCTTACGGCAGGTACCCCTGACTTGGGATCTTGCCCGGAATAGCATTTACCTTGGGAGGGTTAACCCTGGTCTCTCATATGGACCAGAACAGGGGCAAGTCTCTTCCTAGCACAGTCCCAAATGGAAGACTTTTTACCACTCCCACCACATGTCTTATTTCGCTACACGGGGTGGAAAACATATCCTCTGCGTTTGGGTACTCTCAGAGTTCCCCTGTATGCATACCACCAGCATTTTCTGCCCATTGGGGTTGTCCCCGGAAACAAGGGACCCATGAACTAGAGTCACTAAGCTCCCTGAGTCCAAGAGAGCACCCGTTAATGAGTACCTTGCCCAGATGTAGTTCGGTACCGGCAGTGCCTGTAGTGGCAGTGTAGACTGGCTGGGCATACATAGACACACGGCAAGTATTCCCGCAGTCCATGGGTTCAGCTGTCAAGGGGCAGCTGCCAGCCGCATGTTCGGGCCCTTGGCACCACCAACACTTAATAGCTGTGGCACGAGTGAACCTTGGGACCATTTTAGGGGACACGGGTCTGTTGTCCCTCTCCCTTTGGGTTACCCCCCTTAGTACAGGCTCGGACCGGATTGGCCCGAGTGGAGGGTTGTGGACTTTTCCCTGACTCTGGAGCTGGTGGGGCCTTACCTGATAGCCGAAATAGAGCAGTGTTCCTTATAAAGTTCTGAGTGGCTATATACCGCTCCACCAGTCCAACCACTTGGTCCAGAGTGCCCAGGTCCCCTTGCCCCACCCAATGCTGTATGGATGCTGGCAGAGCCCTCACCAGCCGGTCGACCACCACCCTCTCTACTATCTGAAACAGGGATAAGGTCTCAGGCTGGAGCCATTTTTTAACCAGATGCAGCAAGTCATAGGCCTGACACCTTGCAGAGCGAGACTTGGCAAAAGACCATTGAAACACCCATTGGGCCCGCACATATGTATTAACCCCAAGTCGGGCAAGGATCTCACCTCTTAGTTTCTCGTAGTCCAGGGCATCCTCCCGATTGAGGTCCAATTAGGCTTTCTGGGCATCTCCCGTCAGGAAGGGGGCACCACTTCAGCCCACTGGGAAAACGACAAGCTCTCCAGTTCCACTGTGTGCTCTAACACTGTAAGGAAAGCCTCCATATCATCTGCAGGACTCATCTTCCTCTGTGCCAACTGGATCTTGTACCGGGTCTCAGATCAGATCGAGGTCATTGTTGAGGGCGCCTCTCGCAGAGCCACCACCTATTGCAAAATTAAATTGTTGGTTTTCTGCTACCGCTCCTGCAACTTCTGCTGTTGTACTTAAGAGAGGGGCAACTGTCTTAGTATTTCCTCTATCTTGTCAGCTGGCTTAAGCTGCAGCATTGCAGACCTAATAACCAACATGCAGCACGTTTTGGGGTATGCCTCAGTTCACACTGCCCGCATTCTCCACCATATGTAGTGCAGCGGTGTCCACACTGTGCAGTGAAAAGGCAGTGACCCAGGAAAGTTCAAAGTAAACATAGGTTTAATGTCCAAAACTTACAAACAAAAGAAACGGTATCATATCAGAGAAACAAGACAGTCCATAAATACATCCGGTTGCCGAGGGTGACCGCATCAACAGATTATACTGTGGGGTGCTAGGAGCTTGCTCTGCTTGGGTCTGTGTTCCCTCACACAGGCTGAGCTTTTGCAGAGCCGTCTACTCTGCAACTTGTAAACTCTACACTGACACACCCAACCCTCTGCTGTAAGGGCTTTCACAATACCCTGTGGCTGTAGGCCACATGAAAAACCTGGCCCAGGGAGGAAACGAATTACCTTACTTCCATCGTGTAGTCTGTTTCAAAAATAAAAGCCCAGCAGGTTTTCCTAAATCTGCCTTGGACAAATAGCTTGCTCAAAGCCAAAACTCACTTTTATTCTGCATTGCAATCACAGCTATGCCTGTGAAAGCAATGCACTCCTATAGCCTGAATATGGTTGTGTGCGCATCCTGAGGGACACATAGCGACCCTCGCATATGACCCTGGTCACTGCCTCACACCATGGATTATACAAGATACTGAATTAAAAAATCAGACTTATCCAATGAGGTTGTAATATAACACATACATCACCAAAGCTTGTTACTCACTATGTTTAATTCCTGCCTGTGACGTTGAAACTTATGGGTTCTATTACCATGTAGACTCACAAAAAATACATTTTTGTAATTACTTTTTAGTAGTTTTATAGGAACAACAAAATCTGACTTTTTCTTCACCTCAGTATACAAGTACAAAGAATTAGATGGCTGTATCCAATGTATATTGTAGGGGTTGTACTCGCTCAGGTGCGGCGGATGACACTCTGGAGGCACGTTTCATTAAAAGTTCACAGGTTTATTGCTCCATAAACCACATAGCAACAGGAACAAAAGGTAAACAGTCTTACTTCAGACAGTTGAATCCTCAATGTCCATATTAGAGCTCCGCTCTCTCTCAGACCTGTAGGCATACAGTCTGTGCCATGTCCAGCAGGTAGGCTCTCCAGCCTAAATATGGTCTCTGTGTGCTGTTCAGGACGTCTGTCCCCGCTTGGAACCGTCCAACACACAGGCCACTCTGCAGTGTCCAGCCAGGACACATGGAAGTGTGTCCACTCTTGCAGACTCCCAAACACACTCTCTCCATGTGCTACACACACCTCTTTACATAGGTGTAACCACACCCAGGAACCCATCACATGATTAAACTTGTGGTTCTGACATCACCACAGGTCCTGAAACAAACATAGATAGGCACGGTTATGCTGCCCCTTACCCAAGGGTGAAGTATATGGGTAGCCAGACCCTCCCATCTCTCATAGCTACCCGTAACTAAACAATTCCTTATTGCTTTATGTGTACTAAAGAAAACACTCCGGGTTACATCACAGCGACAAGCCTTCTCTGTGATACATACCTCCCGTCGACTATACAACCTTTAGCCACGCTACATACCTCCCCCCTCTGCCTAAAGCCGTGGGGCTTGGCACTTGTCCTAAACCGACTAGAGACCCCTCTCAGTCGTCCCTGACAGTCAAACCATCTGTCTAAGTCAGAGCCTGTTATTGAACCCTTTCGTCAGCATTCGTCATCCCTTTCCGTCACATCCTTTGATAACGATGACCCCTTGTCATCTCGTCTGTTACAGGATCTCCTGCTTAGGTCACTTAACCCTGAGCTAACTGAGGCATCACTGCTTCCACCTGTTTCATCAGGCCACCTTCTCCCATGGTTTTTATTGCCTGGAGAGCAATCTATCCACTTTTCTCTATGTCCTCTGTTAGCTTCAGCTTGAGGACTTCTGGTCTTACGCAAACTTCTTCGCCTCTCTGGCAGCTGTTTATTAACTTGCCGTCTCTCAAGTCTCAGCTGCTCTACCTCCCTTAGGTATGCCATGCGATATTCCAGGAGCATGCGGATATTCCTGAGACTCTCTCTGGATCCGACAACCAGGAACGGAACCATCCCATCTTCACCCATGACCTGGACCTCTTCATCAGCCGGTATCCTCAGTCTCTTCAGACCGGATTTATCCACCATCTCCTGCATAACTCTCCCAAGTTTCCCAGTGATTTTCGCCACCAGACCTTTAGGTACTTGGACTGTGTCTTCCACTAAGCCCAGCCGACTAAGAGCTTTCCTTTCATGCTCCAAACGTCGAACGGCTTCATCATTCTTCAAAATTATCTTCTGCTTTGTACGGAGGCAGTGTAGGTGCATATCCCTCAGGACAGCCACCCGCTTCACTGTGACTTCCCTAGTCGACAGTATGACCAATTGCTGAGTCTCAGGCGCCCAGTGCACACTACAAGCCTCTACTGCCTTTCTAAATGCTTCATGCACACCGTTCCTGGCGCACACTTCTCGCATGTCTTCGGGTACTTCTATTATGCTCTTGAAAAGCGGGGTCTCATCTTCACGGACATCTACCACAAGCAGGTGACTATCTTGTTCTGCCTTAAGCACAAACTCTTCCCCAGTCTTTTCTTTTGCTTGAGCCTTCGCCAAGACGTGTATTGGCAACTCCTATACCAGGCAGCGACGCTCCTCCTCTCTCTGGAAAAGCTCCTGCTGATGCTTTCCTTGAGCCACTCTGAGCACATCCATATCTTTCAATATGGCCCTATTCATGGTTTGACACGCTGATAGGTCACCTCTGAGCTCAGAGACTTTCTTCTCCAGCTCATCCACTCTGTGCTCAATCGCCAGTCTCAGGATCCTTTCTTGCTCGACTGTCTCTTTAAGCAGCTCTATCTCATGGTCCCGCTCTCTTTTGGCCAGCACATGTTGCGCCACCAATTCTCTAATTAGATTTTCAGAAGGGCTCTCTTTCTGTTCGCTCTTAGGTACCTCTTGACTTTTAGTAACTTCAGAGATCTCCATCTCTTCAGCATCAGGTACTTCATCATACTGAGCCAGTTCAGTCTTTCCGGGCATTACAGACGTGGGTCTACTACAGATCTGTTCTAACTCCAGCCTGACACTAACTACCTCCGTGCTAGGGTTTGTCAGAGATAAAGTGACCTCCTCATCAAGGACAATAATGTTATCTGCACCTGACCCTGTCTCTTCCTCATCATCTCTTTTCTCAGAGGGTGTAACTTGTCCCGCCTTTTTGCGTCCCCCGCGACGAGATGAAGATCTGTGATTTTTACTCGGCTCCTCCTTACTGCACTCTTTTCCCTTTTCGCTCTAGTCACAGTCTGAATAGGAGTCACCCCCTCTCCCTCTGCCATCCTGGAACAGCAAGTCCCCACTTAAACAGGTGTCAGCCCCACACTTTCTTCCGGTCACCCGTAACTCTGGACTATTAACCTTAGATGTCGCTATCTCCTTTTCACACATCACACCACTCGGAATCACTACAGCCGCCTGTTGTGGTGGGGCTCCCTTAGGGTCATTCTGGATCCTTACTGAGCAACCAGACACTCCCCTTTCCTCCCACAAGTCCCAAAACCTTTCAAAGTCCTGGCCTATTACAACAGGGAATGGCAAGTCTGGGACTACAGGTACATCATGGCTGGCAATAATAGTGGCCATCTCAATGATTACCCTGGACACCGGATAATCCCTAGCGACCCCATGAACGCAGTGGACTTCCATCTTCCTTCCGGGAATCAGATAGACAGGCAGTGTGGCGCTCACCAGCGTCACCAGGCTCCCCGAGTCCAGAGATCCAGTCACGCACACTCCATTGACTTCTACAGAACAGCTCTGTGTCATCTTGCCAGATGAAAAGGCAGTACAATATTCTGAACATGCGCTGTTCGAACATTGAACTCGGCAACAGTTTATCAGCGAATTCGCCACCGCCCCTTTTTGAGCCACCACCCCTATTTGGGTCGCCGCTCCCTTTTTGGACTCCACCCCCTTTTGGGTTACCACCCCCTTGTGGACCATTTTCTCCTTTAGGGCCACCGCCCCTTTTAGTGACTCTACCCCCTTTTGGGTTTCCTCCCCCTTGTGGACCATTTTCTCCTTTAGGGCCACCGCCCCTTTTAGGGACTCCACCCCCTTTTGGGCAACTACCCCCTTTTGAGACGCAGCCCCTTTTTGGCCAACCATAATTATTTGGGCACCGCTCCGTTTTTTTGGGACTCCACCCACTTTTTAGGGACACCACCCCACTCTGGGGTACACCCTGTGGACTTCCAACAGTACTCTCAGGCCCCAGTTTGCACAGCAAACCAATGTGACTCTGGCCCTTTAAGAGTCTGCACACTCTAAACCAGCAATGTCTCTTTTTTTTTTTTTTCCTTTGCTGCAACTGCACTTCACAAGGCTCTGCACCGCGGACTTTGTGGACCCGCCGATCCACAGCAAAACTTCGTAACCCCGCCGAGTTACCGCCAGACGCCTTCAGTCTTCATGGCCCCGCCGAGCCACAGCAAGTCGATCACAGAAGAAAAAAAAAAGAAATACATGGACCCGCCGGTCCACAGCAAGCACTTGCACACGTGCTTATAGAAAAAAAAAACACAGTCTCTCACTGACCCTGGTCAGATTAACACAGACTACGGTCTTTTACACACCCGGCTTTAACATAGCCCAAACACAGTTTTTTCCACTGACCCCGGTCAGTACAATACACGGTTTTCAGACCGTCACCCGTTGGCAACTTCACGGGTTTCTGGACACCTCTCAGCCTCAGAGATGCCCAGACGCACTGTCTCTGTTTTCTTCCACTCTGACCCCGGTCAGTACACACGGACACCTGTCCGTTACCTGTTGTGAATTCTGTTATCGAACTCCCTCCTGTGGTCATGAATGGTACTTCGGTGAGTTCTGTCCATGGACTCCCTCTGGTGGCTGTGAGTGGAGCTGCTGCTTCTGAGGTTCCTTCCACAGGTGACGTAGTTTATTCTTTGGCTGGCTGCTCTATTTAACTCCACTCAGATTGTTACTCCATGCCAGCTGTCAATGTTCTTGTACTGGTTTAGTTCGCTCTTGGATCTTTCTGGTGACCTGTCTACTCCAGCAGAAGCTAAGTCCCTGCTAGTTAATTATTTTGTTCATTGTTTCCTTGTCCAGCTTGCTATAATGATTTTGCCTTGCTAGCTGGAAGCTCTGGGATGCAGAGTGGCACCTCCGCACCGTGAGTCGGTGCGGAGGTCTTTTTGCACACTCTGTGTGGTCTTTTTGTAGTTTTTTGTGCTGACTGCAAAGATACCTTTCCTATCCTCAGTCTGTTTAGTTAGTCTGGCCTCCCTTTGCTGAAACCTGTTTCATTTCTGTGTTTGTGACTTTCATCTTAACTCACAGTCAATATATGTGGGGGGCTGCCTTTTCCTTTGGGGAATTTCTCTGAGGCAAGGTAGGCTTTATTTTCTATCTCTAGGACTAGTTAGCTCTTAGGCTGTGAAGAGGCGTCTAGGCAAAGTTAGGTACGCTCCACGGCTATTTCTAGTTGTGTGATAGGATTAGGGGTTGCGGTCAGCAGAGCTCCCACTTCCCAGAGCTTGTCCTGTGTGAGTTTAACCATCAGGTCGTTCCGGGTGCTCCTAACCACCAGGTCCATAACAGTACAGCTGGCCCAAAGTATTAATGCATCTCAATAGAGGGATAAGAGAACTTCTGAGACCATTTTTTTTTCTTTGCACTGTGTTTTGTCTTTCTTTTCCCCTAGACCTTTGAGTGGTTCAGGACACAGGTGTAGGTATGGACATTCAAGGTCTGTCCTCTTGTGTGGATCATCTCACTGCAAGGGTACAAAACATTCAAGATTTTGTGGTTCAGAATCCGATGTTAGAGCCTAGAATTCCAATTCCTGATTTGTTTTCTGGGGATAGATCTAAGTTCCTGAATTTCAAAAACAATTGTAAACTGTTTCTAGCTTTGAAACCCCGCTCCTCTGGTGACCCCGTTCAACAAGTAAAAATCATTATTTCTTTGTTGCGTGGTGACCCTCAAGACTGGGCATTTTCCCTTGCGCCAGGAGATCCTGCATTGCGTGATGTAGATGCGTTTTTTCTGGCGCTTGGATTGCTTTATGATGAACCAAATTCAGTGGATCAGGCAGAGAAAATCTTGCTGGCTTTGTGTCAGGGTCAGGATGAAGCGGAGGTGTAGTGTCAGAAGTTTAGAAAGTGGTCTGTGCTTACTCAGTGGAATGAGTGTGCCCTGGCGGCAATTTTCAGAAGGGGTCTTTCTGAAGCCCTTAAGGATGTCATGGTGGGATTTCCCACGCCTGCTGGTCTGAATGAGTCTATGTCCTTGGCCATTCAGATCGATCGGCGCTTGCGTGAGCGCAAAGCTGTGCACCATTTGGCGGTATTCTCTGTTGTGAATTCTGTGGCAGAGCTCCCTCCTGTGGTCACAAGTGGTACTTCGGCTGATTCTCTCTGTAAGCTTCCGTTGGTGGAGGGAAGTGGTACTGCGGCTTCTGAGTTTCCTCCCTCAGGTGATGTGGTGAGGTCGTTAGGTGCTGCTCTACTTAACTCCACCTAGTGCTTTGATCCTGGCTTCCTGTCAATGTTCCAGTATTGGACTTGTTTTCCTCCTGGATCATTCCTGTGGCCTGCTGCTCTGCATAGCTAAGTTTTACTTTGCTATTTTGTTTGCTTTTCTTCTGTCCAGCTTATCTATTTGTTTGCTGGAAGCTC
This sequence comes from Ranitomeya imitator, assembly GCF_032444005.1. Classification (NCBI taxonomy): domain Eukaryota; kingdom Metazoa; phylum Chordata; class Amphibia; order Anura; family Dendrobatidae; genus Ranitomeya; species Ranitomeya imitator. Next base: position 1,100,677,490 of record NC_091282.1, on the reverse strand, counting down.
TGGGACGCAGAGGGTGTACCTCCGTGCCGTTAGTTCGGTACGGAGGGTCTTTTTGCCCCCTTTGCGTGGTTTTTAGGGTTTTGTGTTGACCGCAAAGTTACCTTTCCTATCCTCGCTCTGTTCAGAAAGTCGGGCCTCACTTTGCTAAATCTATTTCATCTCTACGTTTGTCTTTTCATCTTACTCACAGTCATTATATGTGGGGGGCTGCCTTTTCCTTTGGGGTATTTCTCTGAGGCAAGGTAGGCTTATTTTCTATCTTCAGGCTAGCTAGTTTCTCAGGCTGTGCCGAGTTGCATAGGTAGCGTTAGGCGCAATCCACGGCTGCCTCTAGTGTGGTTGGAGAGGATTAGGGATTGCTGTCAACAGAGTTCCCACGTCTCAGAGCTCGTTCTATGTTTTTGGATTATTGTCAGATCACTGTATGTGATCTGACCTCTATGTTCACTGTGGTACTGTGTTGCCTAATCACAACAGTACAGGAAGCCAAAGTACTAATGATTCTCAATAGAGGGAAAAAAGAAGTTCTGAGACCATTTTTTTTTCTCTGCACTGTGTTTTGCCTTTTTTTTTCCCCTAGACATTTGGGTGGTTCAGGACACAGGTGCAGCAATGGACATTAGAAGTCTGTCTTCATGTGTGGATCAGCTCTCGGCAAGAGTACAAAAGATTCAAGACACTATTGATCAGAAATCTATGTTAGAACCAAGAATTCCTATTCCTGATTTGTTTTTTGGTGATAGAACTAAGTTTCTGAGTTTCAAAAATAATTGTAAACTATTTCTGGCCTTGAAACCTCGCTCCTCTGGTGATCCAGTTCAACAGGTTTTGATCATTATTTCTTTTTTGCGTGGCGACCCTCAGGACTGGGCATTTTCTCTTGCGCCAGGAGATCCTGCATTAAGTAATATCGATGCGTTTTTCCTGGCGCTCGGATTGGATGATGCTTTATGTTAAAGCAATGGATGATGCTTTATATTCACATTGCAGATTAGACTGCAGAACGTATTTTATCTGTTTTATACAACTTACACAACTAGCAAATATACTATATACTGCAAATCTCCTACCATCTTAAAAATGTAAAGCGTGAACTTAAACACACAAAGATTTTCTAACAACTTTTCATTTTAAAGTCTATCTGGGCATCATCTACAGAGGGGGAAATAAGTATTTGATCCCTTGTTGATTTTGTAAGTTTCCCCAGTGACACAGACATGTATAGTCTATAAATTTAAGGTTAGGTTAATTTCAACATTGAGAAAATACCAAAAATAAAATCCAAAAAATCACATTGTATAAATTATATACATTTATTTGCATTTTGCAGTGCGAAATAAGTATTTAACCCCCTACCAACCATTAACAGTTCTGGCTCCTACAGACCAGTTAGATGCTCCTTATTAACTTGTTACTTGCATTAAAGACAGCTGTCTTACATAGTCACTAGTGTTGAGCGATACCTTCTGATATTCGGAAATATCGGTATCGGATTGGATCGGCCGATATCCAAAAAATATCGGATATCGCCGATACCGATACCCGATACCAATGCAAGTCAATGGGACAAAAATATCGGAATTAAAATAAACCCTTTCTTTCCTTGCAGGTTAATTCTACATGAAGGAAAACAACTAAGAATAATGAAGGATGTATTGGGGGAGGTGGAGGAGACATTAAGGGCATAGAGGTTTAGCCCAATCAAATGGAATAGCAGGAATTAATTTTTTTTTTTAAGACGTTTGGAGTTACAAAGATATTGACTATGTTAAGATTTATTATATTTTGTCAGATATTTATGTTTTACTACTTCCATGCTCTTCACCTTCTTTTTTACTTCTCCCACACTTTCTCCTTCATCATCCTCAGCAGCAGCATCTTTTTCATCAACTTCTTCTTCACCTTATTCATCTTCTTCTTCTTCACCTTCTTCCTATTATTCTTTTTTTACATTCTTCATATTCTTTTTATTCAACTATTATTCTTCTTCATATTCTACTTCTTCATCTTCTTCATATTCTTCTTCTTCATCATATTCTTATTTGTGACAGGCATTCCTGTAGTTGTTGTCTATAAAAGTTTGAAGATTACACCTTCCATTCTGCCTGTCACAAAAGATTTACAACATGATTTGTCCGTGTCCAGTTTGGCCTGCAGCAGCAGGTTTTTTCCAGGGGCACCACGAGGAGGAACGGACTCACCCCCATACACTGCATAGTCTTCTTCTGCTTATAATTTAGATAATATCTTATGCTCTGATTTTTAGTCTTATGCTTAATGTTCTTCTGCTTTTTGTTCTGCAGCTTCTTGTTCTTCTGCTTCTTGGTCTTCTTCGTGGTGGTCTTTAGGGTCGTCGTTTCCATGGTCGTCGTCTCCAGGGTCGTCATCTCCGGGGTCGTCGTCTTCTTCGGGGTGGTCTTCAGGGTCATCGTCTCCAGGGTCGTCGTCTCCGGGGTCATCATCTCCGGGGTCGTCGTCTTCTTCGGGGTGGTCTTCAGGGTCGTCGTCTTTAGGGTTGTCATCAGGGAGATCCAGAGTGATTAGCAAAAACTATTTCCAAAAGCTTGAACTTGGAAATGTAGCAGAAGGTACAAGAAGGCTGAGGAACTGCCGAAAACCAGCTGACTGTACTGGAACCCGGATGGCTATCCGAAGGTACAAGAGCCAATGGAACTACCGAGGACCAGCTGATGGTACTGGAACCCAGGTTACTAAGCAGGAGGTACCCGTGCCAGAAAGTACTACAAAGGACCACCAGACATTGGTGGAACTCGGATACCGAGAAGGAGGCACCTAAGCCTAAGGCTCTGCCTGGAAAAAGCTGACAGTACTGGAACCAGGATGGGGAGCAGAAGGTACAAGAGCCAAAGACACTGCCGAGAACCAGCTGACGGTACTGGAATCCGGATGGGTAGCCGAAGGTACAAGAGCCAATGGAACTACCGAGGACCAGCTGATGGTACTGGAACCCGGTTACTAAGCAGGAGGTACCTGTGCCAGAAAGCACTACCAAGGACCACCAGACGTTGGTGGAACTCGGATATCGAGAAGGAGGCACCTAAGCCAAAGGCTCTGCCTGGAACCAGCTGACGGTACTGGAACATGGATGGGGAGCAGAAGGTACAAGAGCAAAAGACACTGCCGAGAACCAGCTGATGGTACTGGAACCCGGATGGGTAGCAGAAGGTACAAGAGCCAATGGAACTACCGAGGACCAGCTGACGGTACTGGAACCCAGGTTACTAAGCAGGAGGTACCCATGCCAGAAAGCCCTACCAAGGGCCACCAGACGTTGGTGGAACTTGGATACCAAGAAGGAGGCACCTAAGCCAAAGGCTCTGCCTGGAATCAGCTGACGGTACTGGAACCAGGGGGACCTATTCAAGATTGTCTTCCAAAAAACCAGTTAAAGGTGCTGGAACTCAGATAGGCAGCAGAAGGTCCACAGGAAAAAAAATTGCTCAGCCGCGAGCCGGCCGGAGTTACCGAAAACCCACAGTCCTACAGGGGGAGCTTGTCCTATGGGCACTATGGAACAAGCCTTGATTGCCAGTTCCCGCAGCCCACATAGGAAGCACCTAAACTGCAGGCACCATAGAGTTGGCTAACCCGACCGCAACCCGACAGGACAACTTATTGGAGGCAAAGTGACCAAGACCCTGCCCGGAAACAGCTGACGTGCTGGAACCAGGCTGGGCAGGAGGGAGTACCCGTGCCAAAGACACTGCTGAGAACCAGCTGATGGTACTGGAACCCGGATGGGTAGCAGAAGGTACAAGAGCCAGTGGAACTACCAAGGACCAGCTGACGGTACTGGAACCCGATTACTAAGCAGGAGGTACCCGTGCCAGAAAGCACTACCAAGGACCACAGATGTTGATGGAACCTGGATACCGAGAAGGAGGCACTTAAGCCAAAGGCTCTGCCTGGAACCAGCTGATGGTACTGGAACCAGGGGACCTATTCAAGATAGTCTTCCAAAGAACCAGCTAATGGTGCTGGAACTCAGATAGGCAGCAGAAGGTCCACATGAAAAAAAATTGCTAGGCGCGAGCCGGCCGGAGTTACTGAAAACCCACAGTCCTACAGTGGTAGCTTGTCCTATTGGCACTACGGAACCAGCCTTGATTGCCAGTTCCCCTAGCCCACATAGGAAGCACCTAAACTGCAGGCACCATAGAGTTGGCTAACCCGACCGCAACCAGACAGGACAAAGTATTGGAGGCAAAGTGACCAAGACAATACCCGGAAACAGCTGGCATGCTGGAACCAGGCTGGGCAGGAGGGAGTACCTGTGCCAAAGACACTTCTGAGCAGCAACTGGCGGTGATGGAGCCCAGGGATTACAGGAGAAACAGAGTGTAGGCTGAGGCCTAATTGGAGCAAGTTGAAAGGGAACCTGTAACCCCCCAGGTGTTTGTAACTAAAAGAGTCACCTTGTGCAGCACTAATGCTGCACAAGGAAAAGGTGGCTATTTTAGTTATGCTCCTTGCACACACTGAAGTAAACACATATAAAATGTGCCCGCTCAAACCGTGAAACCATCCCAGAGGTGGGACTTTCCTTCTTAATGAGACGCAGCACAACCGTCATTCTTTCCCCCTTGGCGCTGGGCGTCGCCTCCTCAGCGTTGTTTGAATCTGTCCTGGAGCCTGCGCTGTTATGTTATCCCTTGGGCATGCACAATTAGCGCTGCCCATCTTCTGACATCATTTGTTGTCAGGATGACTGCGCCTGTGCGGCCGCACTGCCCGAGATCCCACCCCGCAGCATCTTCTGATTTATTCACACTGCGGGGCTGGGATTCATGGACATGCGCAGTGCATGTTTTCGCCTCTCACTCATCTCACTCCGCCTTCTTCAGACTGTGCAGCATCAGCTGATCCCTAATTGCTGTGGCATGTGCTTTGGAATCAGCTGACGCCGCACAGTCTGAAGAAGGCGGAAGGAAATGAGTGACAGGCGAAGACTCGCACTGTGCCTGCCCATGAATCCCAGCCCCACAGTGTGAATAAATCAGAAGACGCTGCGGGGCGTGATCTCGGGCAGTGCAGCCACACAGGCGCAGTCAGCCTAACATCAAATGATGTCAGAAGACGGGCAGCACTAACTGCGCATGGCCAAGGGATAACATAACAGTGCAGGCTCCGGGACAGATTCAAATAATGCTCAGTAGGCAGCACACAGCACCAAGGGGGTATGAATGACGACTGTGCCACGTCTGATTAGGAAGGAAAGTCTCGCCTCTGGGACTTTCATGGTATGAGGGGGCACATTTTATAAGTGTTTAGTTCAGCATGTGCAAGCAGCATAACAAAAAGACCACCTTGTCCAAATGCAGCATTAGTGCTGCACAAGGTGGCTCTTTTATTTAGAAACGCCTGGGGGGGACAGGTTCCCTTTAATATCTGTAGTAGTGTGAGTGTGGAGGGAGCAGGAGAAATTGCCGGATACACAGCAGGGGATCAGCTGATGTTACTGAACCCCAATAACATGGCAGCAAGTGTTGACTGTGCAGACGGCACTTCTGAGCAGCAACTGGCGGTGTAGGAGCCCAGGGGATCCAGGAGAAGCAGAGTGTAGGCTGAGACCTAATTGAAGCAAGTTTAATATCTGGTGTAGTGTGAGCGTGGATGGAGCAGGAGAAATTGCTGGATACACAGCTGGGGATCAGCTGAGGTTACTGAAACCCAATAACACTGGGTAATATGTTGACTGTGCAGATGGCACTTCTGAGCAGCAACTGGCGGTGTTGGAGCCCAGGGATTACAGTTCAGGTGGTAGAAACATGAACACAACAGGAGACCTGGATACTGTTGCCAACCAATTTCTTAATCTGAAAGAGGAGTGGCAAATTCCTGTAAGATCCAGGCCTTGTTCATTTTCAGAAAAGTAAGCCGGTCAACGTTACTGGAGGATAGTCGCATGCGACGGTCTGCTAGTACACCACCTGCAGCACTAAAGACATGTTTCGATAATACACTAACAGCAGGGCAAGCCAGCACCTCCAATGCATACTGGTTAAGCTCTGGCCATGTATCCAGCTTAGAGACCCAAAACTTGAAGGGGGAAGAGCCATGTGGGAGTACACTGAGAGGGCAAGACATGTAGTCTGTCACCATCTGATGGAAACGTTGCCTCCTGCTGACTGGAGCATCTGTGATGGTGTAGACATTTGTGGCGGGCACACAAAAGTTTGCCACATTTGGGCCAAACTGGTCTTGCCTTGTGCTGAGTGTTGTGAATTCTGCTTTTGGGCTCCCTCCAGTGGTTGTAGGTGGTAATGCAGTTGTCCCTGGGCTGCAGTCTTGGACAGGTGTATCTGCTCTGGACAGTCTTGGACAGGTGTATTCTGACTGGGGTATTTAGGTTTGCAGGACTCATTAGTCCTTTCCAGTTGTCAATGTTTCTTGGGAAGTGTTGGACCTCTGTCTGGCTTCTCCTGCTTAGCTGCCAATTCAGCAAAGATATGTGTCTGTTTCTTTTTCTATGGCACACAAGCTGTGTGCTTGTTTTTTTTATTGTATTCCTGCTCTGTGTGTAGGAGTCTCTGGAGTTGCAGATATACGTTCCACGTCTTTAGTTAGATGGAGGAATTTTTTGTATAATCCGCTGTGGATATTTTTGGAAGGGTTTTAATACTGACCGCACAGAACTCTGTCCTATCCTTTCCTATTTTAGCTAGAGTGGCCTCTTGTGCTAAACCCTGTTTTCTGCCTGTGTGTGTCTTTCCTCTCCTACTCACAGCCAATATTTGTGGGGGGCTGCCTATCCTTTGGGGTTCTGCTCTGAGGCAAGGTAGAATTCCTATTTCCATCTTTAGGGGTATTTAGTCCTCCAGCTGTGACGAGGTGTCTAGGGCTTGTTAGGTACACCCCACGGCTACTTCTAGTTGCTGTGTTAAGATCAGGATTTGCGGTCAGTATAGTTACAACCTACTCCAGTGAAAGTTTTCATGCTGCTCCAAGGTCACCGGATCATAACAGCTGAGGCACTGCTTCTGTTCCCTCTTTGTGCAGAGCTTTCTCCACTGCCTCGAAGCACTGAGCTGCTTTGTAAAGCACTAGCAGCACTGCTCTCGGTTGGAATGGAGAAGATGAAGGAATGCACTAGTGTGTCTTGGTACTTCCGAATTTTACGCTCTCGGTTCAACCGTATTATGAGGCTTTGTAAGTTGTCCCGGTAGCGAGGATCTAGGAGGGTGTACACCCAATTATCAGCCGTGTTGAGAATGTGGGTGATGCGGCGGTCGTTTCTCAGGCACTGCAACATGAAATCAACCATGTGCTGTAGACTGCCAGCTGGCCAAGAAACACTGTCCCCTGCTTGAGGCGTGATCTCTGCCTGCTCTGCATCACTCCACCCTCGCTCTACATACTGACTACAGGAGCATTGTGTACCTCCCTCCTCTGGACAGATGTCTTCTTCCTCCATTGACTCCTTCTCATCCTCCTCACAAAGTGTCCCCTGCCTAGGCCTTTGTGAGGAACCACGTTGCGCAGACTGTCCAGAAGCAGATGGCATTTGTGACTCCTCATCCTCCACCTCTTCCACAACCTCATCCCTTAGCGCTTGCAGTGTTTTTTCAAGCAGGCAGATAAGGGGGACAGTCATGCTGACTAGTGGATCATCTGCACTTGCCATCTGCGTGGAATCAACGAAGGCATGCAAAACCTGGCAGATGTCCTTCATAGTGGCCCACTCAGTGGTTGTGAAGTCTGAATGGCGCGCAGTGCGACTTATTTGCGCATGATGCAGCTGGTACTCCATTACTGCTGCCTGCTGCTCACACAACCGCTCCAACATATGTAACGTTGAATTCCACCTGGTGGGTAGGTCACATGGCGCGATCTTGCCATGCTGGAACGCCACAAGTGAGCACACTCTAGGTGGACCTTGTGCAGCAGTGCATCAAGATCCGGATAGTCCCTCAAAAAACTCTGCATGACCAAGTTGAGCTCATGTGCCAGACATGGGATGTGAGTGAGGTTGCTGAGGCCCAGAGCTGCTACCAGATTTCGGCCATTGTCACACACTACCATGCCTGGCTGGAGATTCGCTGGCACAAACCACACGTTACATAGTAACATAGTAACATAGTAACATAGTTAGTAAGGCCGAAAAAAGACATTTGTCCATCCAGTTCAGCCTATATTCCATCATAATAAATCCCCAGATCTACGTCCTTCTACAGAACCTAATAATTGTATGATACAATATTGTTCTGCTCCAGGAAGATATCCAGGCCTCTCTTGAACCCCTCGACTGAGTTCGCCATCACCACCTCCTCAGGCAAGCAATTCCAGATTCTCACTGCCCTAACAGTAAAGAATCCTCTTCTATGTTGGTGGAAAAACCTTCTCTCCTCCAGACGCAAAGAATGCCCCCTTGTGCCCGTCACCTTCCTTGGTATAAACAGATCCTCAGCGAGATATTTGTATTGTCCCCTTATATACTTATACATGGTTATTAGATCGCCCCTCAGTCGTCTTTTTTCTAGACTAAATAATCCTAATTTCGCTAATCTATCTGGGTATTGTAGTTCTCCCATCCCCTTTATTAATTTTGTTGCTCTCCTTTGTACTCTCTCTAGTTCCATTATATCCTTCATGAGCACCGGTGCCCAAAACTGGACACAGTACTCCATGTGCGGTCTAACTAGGGATTTGTACAGAGGCAGTATAATGCTCTCATCATGTGTATCCAGACCTCTTTTAATGCACCCCATGATCCTGTTTGCCTTGGCAGCTGCTGCCTGGCACTGGCTGCTCCAGGTAAGTTTATCATTAACTAGGATCCCCAAGTCCTTCTCCCTGTCAGATTTACCCAGTGGTTTCCCATTCAGTGTGTAATGGTGATATTGATTCCTTCTTCCCATGTGTATAACCTTACATTTATCATTGTTAAACCTCATCTGCCACCTTTCAGCCCAAGTTTCCAACTTATCCAGATCCATCTGTAGCAGAATACTATCTTCTCTTGTATTAACTGCTTTACATAGTTTTGTATCATCTGCAAATATCGATATTTTACTGTGTAAACCTTCTACCAGATCATTAATGAATATGTTGAAGAGAACAGGTCCCAATACTGACCCCTGCGGTACCCCACTGGTCACAGCGACCCAGTTAGAGACTATACCATTTATAACCACCCTCTGCTTTCTATCACTAAGCCAGTTACTAACCCATTTACACACATTTTCCCCCAGACCAAGCATTCTCATTTTGTGTACCAACCTCTTGTGCGGCACGGTATCAAACGCTTTGGAAAAATCGAGATATACCACGTCCAATGACTCACCGTGGTCCAGCCTATAGCTTACCTCTTCATAAAAACTGATTAGATTGGTTTGACAGGAGCGATCTCTCATAAACCCATGCTGATATGGAGTTAAACAGTTATTCTCATTGAGATAATCCAGAATAACATCCCTCAGAAACCCTTCAAATATTTTACCAACAATAGAGGTTAGACTTACTGGCCTATAATTTCCAGGTTCACTTTTAGAGCCCTTTTTGAATATTGGCACCACATTTGCTATGCGCCAGTCCTGCGGAACAGATCCTGTCGCTATAGAGTCCCTAAAAATAAGAAATAATGGTTTATCTATTACATTACTTAGTTCCCTAGTACGTTGCTCTCCTGCTTGATGGCATTCTAGAGCTCCTGCGCTCTGTGGCTTCGATTCCCAAAAGAAATTAATTTCAATACGGCCTGTTGACGTTTGGCCACGGCTGTGCTCATATCGGTCGTAACAGGTAAGTGTTCACGGGTCAAGGTGAAGGTAGACTGTGATGGCTCCTGCAGCACTGATTCTGAGGAACTGGAGTATGAGGAGGAGTCAATGTGTACAGACTGGATTCCTGCAATCCTTGGAGTTGGCAGAACACATACAGTGCCAATCGCAAGATCTGTACCCGGCTCCACAACATTGACCCAATGGGCAGTGAGGGAAATGTATCATCCCTGTCCATGGTGACTGGTCCATGCATTGGTGGTGAGGTGGACCTTGCTACTGACGGCGTTTAGTAGCACATGTTTAATGTTTCACTCCACATGCTTTTGCAAGGCAGGGACGGCTTGCCTGCTGAAATAAAAGCGGCTGGGCACCTTGTATTGTGGGACTGCCAATGCCATGAAGTTACGGAAGGTGTCAGTCTCCACCAGCCTGAATAATAGCATTTCAAGGGACAGTATCTTTGCAATGCCAGCATTCAGAGCCTGTGCTTGGGGGTGGTTTGCCGAGAATGGCTGCCTTTTCTCCCATGCCTGTGCTACCGATGGCTGTTGACTGGGCTGGGAGTGTGAGGATGACAGGGAACGTGGTGCTGTGGGTGGAATTACACTGGGTCTCTGTACAACAGTGCCAGAGGTTCTTCCATGGCGATCCTGGGAGGAAGCCGAACCAGCTGTGTGTGAGCTGGAGCAAGAAGCTACAACACGAGCTGAAGAGGTGGTAGGTGCCGCTGTAGGTTGGCCTAGGTCTTCAGTGTGTTTGTAACTCCACGATGTGCTTGGTCCGCACATGTTTCCACATATTTGTGGTATTGAGGTTGCTGACACTTTTCCCTCTTTTGACTTTCTGATGACACAGCTTGCATTTGACAAAGCAAATGTCATCTGCAACTGTGTCAAAAAGGACCAGACACGGCAAGACTTGGGAGCACCTGTTTTGGGTTTTGGAAGAGGTATGCTCCTAATGGGTGCCGAAGTGGAGGCTACAGGCAACGCAGTCTTCCCCCTCCCTCTCCCTCCTTTTTGGGCCGTTCAGGGAATCTCTTCCTTAGAGCTGCTCCCACCACCTCCCTGTACCTCATGCCATGATAGGTCAAGGACCTCATCATCTACACTACCCTCTTCCAACAACTGCTTCTCCTGGGTAGTCTCGGCAGCACAGAACGCACCAGAAAGTGGCACCTGAGTCTCATCATCAGATGCGTACTGAGGTGTGCTGACCGTAGACACTGGCCCACCCGCCTCTTCTGATTGAGAGAGACAAAGCAGTTGCGCATCACTGCATACTGCCTCTTCTTCAGTTTCTCGAATGCTGCTTGGCTGGCCTCCTCATTCCAAGCCAAGAGATTCAGAGAACAGAAGTAGAGATGGCTCCTGTCCTGGGCTCTCTGACTGCCTGGGCAATTTGGCAGGTGGTGAAGAGACAGATGGGTGCTCTTCAGTGCTCTGCGCCTGAGAGGATGTGGCACTAATTGAAGATGCGTTAGCTGCCATCCATCCATCCGACAATGGCTTCAATTTGTTCGTCCCGCAGCAGTGGTGTACGGCGAGCTCCTACAAAGCTGCGCATGAAAGACTGTTCCTTGCTAAAACTGGGGGATGATGAGTCACCGGTGCCCGCAGCAGGCATAGAATCCCCACGTCCCCTCCCTGCAGAAACTCCACGCCCACGACCACATGCCTTACTCCCTGCCTTCTTCATCTTGGTAGACTAATAAAGATAGGCAGAAAAGTACTAAGGGCTTACTGTGCTTATTCCTGAACAGCTGCTAACAGGTATAAGAAACACTAATTTTATAAAGTGTGGACTAGACTTTAATATGAGCTAATGTGGCCTACACAACTGTAAAGTGGAGTGTTTGGTGAACTTTATTAACTTTTTGTTTTTTCACAAAAAGACACTGGATGTGCCCAAAGATGTAAAAACGATAGTATCACAAACTTTTTGTAGCGATTACAATGCAGGAAGGTGACTTACAATGCAATAGATGAGGCTCCAAAAAATAGGCTAATACTAATCTGGCTGGGGCTGCAGGGCACAAGGCTGCAGAAAGGCTCCTCTATGTACTCCTATATAGTGTTTTTCCACAATCTAGCAGGATACGGATGGAAACCCACTAATAGGATAAATCTGGAAAAATGTGCAGCATGCAGCACTAATTGAAAAAAGGGCAATGGAACAGTATAAGGCAGTGACGCATGCTGAGCTGACTACAACCAGCTGTGGCTGCAAAACAGACTACAGCGTGAGCAGAAGTCACACAGAGACCTTGCAGACAGCCGTGAACAGCGCTGCAAGGCCAAAAAAAGCTCCTCTATGTACTCCTATATAGTGTTTTTCTGCAATCTAGCAGGATACGGATGAAAACCCACTAATAGGATAAATCTGTAAAAATATGCAGCAGGCAGCACTAATTGAAAAAAGGATATGGAACAGAATGAGGCAGTAACGCACGCTGAGCTGACTACAACCAGCTGTGGCTGCAGAACAGACTACAGAGTGAGCTGCACTCACACAGAGACCTTGCAGACAGCTGTGAACCATGCTGCAAGGCAAAAACAAGGTTCTCACACAGCGGTTGCTAAATTAGCCTGCGTAAAGCACAATGAAGCAAATCGCTATCTCAAACTATCCCTCAGTCAGAACAACAGCGTCCTGTCCCTAACTGAATTCACAGCAGAGTGAACCCAAAATGGCGGCGGTGGCTTTTATAGTGCATAATGACATAATTTCAGCAGCCAATCACAGCCATGCCAGTAGTTACATGCCTAACATGCAGAACAGGATGTGCCCACACTTCTAATGATTCCTCATTGGCTGAATTAAATGAAACTGGCTCATTGCATTATGGGAACTTCCGATTCCGGTATCTGATATTGCAAAAGTATCAGAACTCAGTATCGGAATTCCGATACCGCGAATATCAGCCGATACCCGATATTTGCAGTATCGGAATGCTCAACACTGATAGTCACCTTTATAAATGACTCCTGTCCACAGACTCAATTAATCAGTCAGACTCTAACCACTACAACATGGGCAAGACCAAAGAGCTTTATAAGGATTTCAGGGACAAGATCATAGACCTGCACAAAGCTGGAATGGGCTACAAAAACAAGCGTAAGATGCTGGGTGAGAAGGAGACCACTGTTGGTGCAATAGTAAGAAAATGCAATAAATATAAAATGACTGTTAATTGACATTGATCTAGGGCACCATGCAAAATCTCAACTCGTGGGGTATCCTTGATCATGAGGAAGGTGAGAGATCAGCCTAAAACAACACGGGGGGGACTTGTTAATGATCTCAAGGCAGCTGGAACCACAGTCACCAAGAAAACCATTGGTAACAAATTACGCTGTAAAGGTTTAAAATCCTGCAGTGCCCGCAAGGTCCCCCTGCCCAACAAAGCACATGTGCAGGCCCATCTGAAGTTTGCCAATGAACACCTGGATGATTCTCTAAGTGACTGGGAGAAGGTGCTGTGGTCAGATGAGACAAAATTTGAGCAATCAAAAGAAAAAAAGGAGCAGCATTCAGTCCAGGTGAAAAAGAGAAAAAATCTTTATTCCACCATGATGCAATGTTTCGACCAGTGTTCGTCTTTGTCAAGTATACACAATAACAAAAGTGGCAGCCTTACATAGTGAGGAGACACATGTATACCAATCACTATCAATGTACTGCCCACTTGCTTTTTATAGAAAATACAGGTACAAAATTTCACATAATTGATAAAATCAGTAAATGTAACATAAATTTCCCTGTGACAATCATAAAATAAAAAGTAATATTGATATTTAACAAATAATATAACATACTGTCCCCCCTTCTGTGTTGTCAGACCAATTCCTGCTAAGTATCCCAGTGGTCAGAGAGACCACGATTCAATCAAATCTCCTGACACCTATGAATCAAAGACAACAATGCCATCGACCAATAGATGTCTACACATATTATTTGTCACGGAGTTACCGCGACAGAGCAGTACCAGAAGACTGCAGCGCCTGATGGCTCCTGCTCCACCACTGAGAAGAAGCACTTCTCCAGTATATTAAACGTGTTTGTTTGCTTTCAGCAGGACAGGGGTTAATCGGCCATGTGGTAATTCCTGCATTCAGCTGTGCTTGGTTAGCCACTCCTCTCTCCTATAAAAGCTAGGCTTTCTGGCTAGTTCCTTGTCTGAGATAGCACTTGCTAGATAGACCTGGAGTAGTGAGGAGCTGGTGTCTAGAGAGCTGGAGGAGTTTATCATGCAACAGTTGTTTGGTTTGTATGCTTGGAAACTCCTTATACTTACCTGCTTTATTTTCTTCCCCCGTCCTTCACACCCTGGTGAATACCTCTGTTATTTGTGAGAGTATATTTGTGTAAGTGGAAATTTTCTTTTACCCTTGTCTTTGTTTCTCTGTCTGTCAGGTTGGTGTACTGCGGTATACGGTAGCGCCTCTCTTCCCCGGGTCGGGGAAGGGGACAGACGCAGGGCTGCTGTTAGGAGACAGGGCAAGGGTGGAGGCCCCGACATCCTCGCCATCTGAGGTATCCCAGGGAACAGGGCGAGTCAGGGCACCCCCTAGAGCTAGGGCCAGGAAAAGTGCCCCTGGTCCCAGTTTACTCACCAGTCCAATCGTGACATTATCTCAGACCGAAAGCCTTATCTGATACATGATAGATCCTATCACAGCGCTGACAGGGCAGTTGCAGCAGCTTAGTTTGGAGGTGGCAGATTGACGCATGGTGGTTTGACAGCACTCTGTTACATCTGGTGTGAGGATCTCGCCCTCCAGGCAAACCATTGTGGAGCCCAAGGTCGCGCTGCCAGACACGTTCTCTGGTGGGCGGGACAAGTTTGTTGTGTTCCATGAGGCCTGTACTCTTTATTTCCAGCTGCGTCCGGTATCCTCTGGTACAGAGGACCAATGGGTGGGGATTGTTATCTCACTCCTGCAGGGGGACCCACAAGCATGGGCATTTTCTGTCTCATCTGGCTCACAGTCACTCCAGACAGTAAAGGGCTTCTTTCAGGCTTTGGGCTTGGTGTATGATGACCCTAATTGTGTCTCCTTGGCTGAGTCATCTCTGCACCAACTTCAGCAAGGAGACCGTCTGGCGGCGGAATACTGCTCTGAGTTCCAGCGGTGTGCCACTGACACTAGGTGGAATGACCCGGCCCTTCGTAGTCAGTTCGGCGAGGGTCTCTCTGGGAGAGTAAGGAATGCATTAGCTCTCTATGAGACTCCTGACTCCCTTGAGGCGGCCATGTCTCTCGCAATTTGGGTTGATCTCCGTCTTCACCAGAGACACAGGGAGACACCTCTCGGGGCAGGAGGTCCAAGGTTGTGCGTGACCAGTACTAATTTCACTGTGGAACCCATGCAAATGGGTGCGGCATCTCAGCTTAGCAAACTTGCATTAATCCGGCGTAAGGGGGACGTGTGTTTCTGTTGCGCCAAGAAGGGTCATTTTGTGAGCACATGTCCTACCCGTCACTTGGTTAAACAACCGCCGGAAAACTAGAGGGCCTGGGTTGTGGGAAGGATGGCAACTCGGGTGTCCTCATAACCTCTGTGGGAAAGACTCGTTTTTTCCTTCCAGCTATTGTATATGTGGGTGAAAATAAGGTGGATGTTTCCGCCTTCTTGGACAGTGGGGCAGGGTTTAATTTAGTCAATGCTAGGTTAGTTCCAGACCAAGGCTTTGTCTCACATACCTTGTCCAGACCGATACCCATAATAGCTATTGATTCTGGCCCTCTAAAGCAGGGGCACTTCACTCAGGTGGTCCGTGACTTATGGCTACAGGTGGGGGTTATACACTCTGAGGTGTCAAACTGCTATGTGCTTGAGGGCCTGCCCTCACCTGTGGTGCTGGGACTTCCTTGGTTCACTCTGCACAATCTGGTAATTGATTGGCAGACACAGGATGTGGTGAAGTAGAGTGCATACTGTCAAGGACACTGTTTGGGTAACCGATTGGCAAGGGTGGATACCCAGTCCGTGCCCCATTACCTGTCAGACTTCAAGGATGTGTTTTCTGAGCAGGGGAGCCGAGAACTTCCCTCTCATCATCCTTATAATTGTGCCATCAATCTGGTTCCTGGTGCCAAGCTGCCCAAGAGCAGACTCTATAACATCTCATGTCCAGAAAGACAGGCCATGAAGGACTATATTATGGAAATTGGCTAAGGGTCATATCTGGCCATCCTCTTCTCCTCTTGCTGCGGGGCTCTTTTTCATCAAGAAGAAGGATGGCGGGTTATGTCTTTGCCTGGATTTCCGAGAACTTAATGCGATTACTGTCATGATCCGTATCCGCTACCTTTTATCCCTGACCTTTTTAATCAAATTGTTGGGGCAAAGTGGTTCTCTAAGATGGACCTCAGGGGGCGTACAACCTCATCCGCATTAAGGAGGGGGATGAGTGGAAGACTGCGTTCAATACGCCAGAAGGACACTACGAGAATCTGGTGATGCCTTTTGGGTTGACGAACGCGTCCGCCGTATTCCAGCACTTTATTAATGTCAGACAAGTCCTACACATATTATGTGACAATAAATTGTATGTCAAACCCGAGAAGTGTATGTTCTCGGTTGAGGAGATCTCTTTTTTTGGATATGTATTATCTGCCCCCGGTTTTCGCATGGATCCGGCGAAAGTCCGGGCAGTATTGGAGTGGGATCGTCCTGAGGATTTGAAGGCCTTACAAAGGTTTTTGGGTTTTGCCAATTACTACCGTAAATTCCAAACCGCTCACTGATATGACTAAAAAGAGGACGGACTTCTCCAAGTGGTCCAGTCCTGCCAGGGAGGCATTTGACACATTGAAAAGGTATTTTGCTTCTCCACCAATTCTTATTCAGCCTGATGTCACTCAGCCTTTCATTGTGGAGGTGGATGCATCTGAGTTGGGGGTGGGGGCTGTATTGTCGCAGGGTGTGTCTCCTGGTAAATGGCAACGATGCGCATACTTTTCTAAAAAACTTTTGTCAGCTGAGAGAAACTATGATATTGGTAATAGGGAACTCTTAGCTCTCAAATGGGCATTTGAGGAGTGGCGTCATTTTTTTTTAAAGGGGCGGTTCATCCAGTGATGGTGATCACTGACCATAAGAATCTGGTTTACTTGGAGTCGGCAAAACGTCTTACACCTCGTCAGGCGAGATGGGCGTTATTCTTTACCAGGTTTAACTTCTTTGTTACTTTAAGGCCAGAGAGTAAAAATGTTAAGACAGATGCTTTGTCCCATTGCTTTCCAGGGGGAGGCGATAAGTGCAAACCGATACCTATTTTACAAAAAGGGGTAGTGATGGCGTCTATATGCTCCAATCTTGAAAGAGAGGTTGCTGATGCTCAGGGGGATGCCCCTGCTACCTGTCCACTTGGTAAATTGTTTGTACCGGTCAATCTCCATCTTAGAATCCTCAGTGAACATCATGATATGGTGCTGGCTGGACATCCGGGGAATAAGGCCACAGCGGATCTACTTACTCGGTGTTTTTGGTGGCCAGGTGCTTATAAGGATGTTCAGGAGTATGTGGCCGCCTGCAATATATGTGCACGTTCTAAGACCTCACATACTCGTACGTCAGGGGCTCTCCTACCATTGGGGATTTCCTGCAGATCTTGGACTCATTTGTCACTGGATTTTTATTACGGATCTACCTGTTATGCAGGGAACACTGTAATCCTGGTGGTGGTGGACAGGTTCAGTAAAATGTCTCATTTTATTGCTTTGCCTAACGCCAAAACTCTGGCGCAAATCTTCGTCTGGGTATTAATAAGACTGCATGGGATTCCTACAGATATTATTTAGGTCCGGGGGGTGCAGTTTATCTCCAAATTCTGAAGGGCGTTTTGCACCCGTCTGAGGATCCATTTGTCTTTTTCTCCGGCTTTCCACCTGCAGTCTAACGGGCAGACTGAATGGGTTAATCAGAATTTAGATACATATCTTAGATGTTTTGTGTCTGAGAATCAGGAGGACTGGGTGACCTACTTACAATTGGCTGAATTTGCAGATAATAATCGCTGTCAGGAATCAACTGGTAAGTCCCCGTTTTTCGGGGCATATGGATTCCATCCACAGTTTAGTTCGTTCAATGGTGATCGCCCTTCTGGTTTACCGGAGGAGGAACGGTTCTTTTCTTCTATTTCTACAATATGGCAGGGGGTGATTTTATAATTTGCAAAAGATGAGTTCCAAATATAATAGTGTGGCTTGATCAGAGACGTTTGGTGGGTCCGGACCAGTGTGTTGGTGACTTTGTGTGGCTGTCCTCCAGGAACATTAACCCCTTTCTGCCATTGGACGTAATATTCCGTCCATGTGGGGTGGGCCTTAATTCCCAAGGACGGAATATTACGTCCAGCGCGATCGGCCGCGCTCACGGGGGGAGCGCGGCCGATCGCGGCCGGGTGTCAGCTGCTTATTGCAGCTGACATCCGGCACTATGTGCCAGGAGCGGTCACGGACCGCCCCCGGCACATTAACCCCCGGCACACCGCGATCAAAGATGATCGCGATGTGCCGGCGGTGCAGGGAAGCATCGCGCAGGGAGGGGGCTCCCTGCGGGCTTCCCTGAGACCCCCGCAGCAACGCGATGTGATCGCATTGCTCCGGGGGTCTCTTACCTCCCTCCCTGCAGCAAGTTCCGGATCCAAGATGGCCGCGGATCCGGGTCCTGCAGGGAGGGAGGTGGCTTACCAAGTGCCTGTTCAGAGCAGGCACTTGGTAACGCTGCAGCGCTGTTTGACAGATCGGTGATCTGTCAGAGTGCTGTGCAAACTGTCAGATCACCGATCTGTATTGTCCCCCCCTGGGACAAAGTAAAAAAGTTTTTAAAAAAATTTCCGAGTGTGTAAAAAAAAAAAAAAAAAAAAAAATCCTAAATAATGAAAAAAAAAAAATATTATTCCCATAAATACATTTCTTTATCTAAATAAAAAAAAACAATAAAAGTACACATATTTAGTATCGCCGCGTCCGTAACAACCCGACCTATAAAGCTGTCCCACTAGTTAACCCCTTCAGTAAACACCGTAAGAAAAAAAAAAAAAAACGAGGCAAAAAACAACGCTTTATTATCGTACTGCCGAACAAAAAGTGGAATAACACGCGATCAAAAAGACGGATATAAATAACCATGGTACCGCTGAAAGCGTCATCTTGTCCAGCAAAAAACGAGCTGCCATACAGCACCATCAGCAAAAAAATAAAAAAGTTATAGTCCTCAGAATAAAGCGATGTAAAAATAATTATTTTTTCTATAAAATAGTTTTTATCGTATAAAAGCGCCAAAACATAAAAAAATTGATATAAATGAGGTGTCGCTGTAATCGTACTGACCCGAAGAATAAAACTGCCTTATCAATTTTACCAAACGCGGAACGGTATAAACGCCTCCCCCAAAAGAAATTCATGAATAGCTGGTTTTTGGTCATTCTGCCTCACAAAAATCGGAATAAAAAGCGATCAAAAAATGTCACGTGCCCGAAAATGTTACTAATAAAAACGTCAACTCGTCCTGCAAAAAACAAGACCTCACATGACTCTGTGGACTCAAATATGGAAAAATTATAGCTCTCAAAATGTGGTAACGCAAAAAATATTTTTTGCAATAAAAAGCGTCTTTCAGTGGTGACGGCTGCCAATCATAAAAATCCGCTAAAAAACCCGCTATAAAAGTAAATCAAACCCCCCTTCATCACCCCCTTAGTTAGGGAAAAATGAAAAAATTTAAAAAATGTATTTATTTCCATTTTCCCATTAGGGTTAGGGCTAGGGTTAGGGTTAGGGCTAGGGTTAGGGCTAGGGTTAGGGCTAGGGTTAGGGCTAGGGTTAGGGTTAGGGCTAGGGTTAGGGCTAGGGTTAGGGCTAGGGTTAGGGTTAAGGTTAGGGCTAGGGCTAGGGCTAGGGTTAGGGTTAGAGCTAGGGTTAGGGCTAGGGTTAGGGCTAGGGTTAGGGTTAGGGCTAGGGTTAGGGCTAGGGTTAGGGCTAGGGTTAGGGCTAGGGTTAGGGTTGGGGCTAGGGTTAGGGCTAGGGTTAGGGCTAGGGTTGGGGCTAGGGTTAGGGTTAAGGCTACAGTTAGGGTTGGGGCTAAAGTTAGGGTTAGGGTTTGGATTACATTTGCGGTTGGGATTAGGATTAGGGGTGTGTCTGGGTTAGAGGTGTGGTTAGGGTTACCGTTGGGATTAGGGTTAGGGGTGTGTTTGGATTAGGGTTTCAGTTATAATTGGGGGGGTTTCCACTGTTCAGACACATCAGGGGCTCTCCAAACGCGACATGGCGACCGATCTCAATTCCATCCAATTCTGCATTGAAAAAGTAAAACAGTGCTCCTTCCCTTCCGAGCTCTCCCGTGTGCCCAAACAGGAGTTTACCCCAACATATGGGGTATCAGCGTACTCAGGACAAATTGGACAACAACTTTTGGGGTCCAATTTCTCCTGTTACCCTTGGGAAAATACAAAACTGGGGGCTAAAAAATAATTTTTGTGGGAAAAAAAGAGATTTTTTATTTTCACGGCTCTGCGTTATAAACTGTAGTGAAACACTTGGGGGCTCAAAGTTCTCACAACACATCTAGATAAGTTCGTGGGGGGGTCTAGTTTCCAATATGGGGTCACTTGTGGGGGGTTTCTACTGTTTAGGTATATTAGGGGCTCTGCAAACGCAATGTGACGCCTGCAGACCATTCCATCTAAGTCTGCATTCCAAATGGCGCTCCTTCCCTTCCGAGCCCTCCCATGCGCCCAAACGCTGGTTCCCCCCCACATATGGGGTATCAATGCACTCAGCACAAATTGGACAACAACTTTTGGGGTCCAATTTCTCCTTTTACCCTCGAAAAAATACAAAACTGGGGGTTAAAAAATAATTTTGAGGGGAAATTTTTTTTTTATTTTCACGGCTCTGCGTTATAAACTGTAGTGAAATCCTTGGGGGCTCAAAGTTCTCACAACACATCTAGATAAGTTCCTTTGGGGGTCTAGTTTCCAATATGGGGTCACTTGTGGGGGGTTTCTACTGTTTAGGTACATTAGGGGCTCTGCAAACACAATGTGACGCCTGCAGAACATTCCATCTAAGTCTGTATTCCAAATGGCGCTCCTTCCCTTCCGAGCCCTCCCATGTGCCCAAACGCTGGTTCTCCCCTACATATAGGGTATCATCGCACTCAGGACAAATTGCACAACAACTTTTGGGGTCCAATTTCTCCTGTTACCCTCGGGAAAATACAAAACTGGGGGCTAAAAAATTATTTTTGTGGGAAAAAAATTTTGTTTTATTTTTACGGCTCTGCATTATAAACTTCTGTGAAGCTCTTAATGGGTCAAAGTGCTCACCACACATCTAGATAAGTTCCTTAGGGGGTCTACTTTTCAAAATGGTGTCACTTGTGGGGGGTTTCAATGTTTAGGCACATCAGTGGCTCTCCAAACGCAACATGGCGTCCCATCTCAATTCCTGTCAATTTTGCATTGAAAGGTCAAACGGCGCTCCTTCCCTTCCGAGCTCTTCCATGCGCCCAAACAGTGGTTTACCCCCACATATGGGGTATCAGAGTACTCAGGACAAATTGTGCCACAACTTTTGTGGTCCAATTTCTTCTCCTACCATTGGGAAAATAAAAAATTGGGGGCGAAAAGATAATTTTTGTGAAAAAAAAAAGGATTTTTTATTTTTATGGTTCTGCATTATAAACTTCTGTGAAGCACTTGGTGGGTCAAAGTGCTCACCACACCTCTAGATAAGTTCCTTAGGGGGTCTACTTTCCAAAATGGTGTCACTTGTGGGGGGTTTCAATGTTTATGCACATCAGTGGCTCTCCAAACGCAACATGGCGTCCCATCTCAATTCCAGTCAATTTTGTATTGAAAAGTCAAATGGCGCTCCTTCCCTTCCGAGCTCTGCCATGCGCCCAAACTGTGGTTAACCCCCACATATGGGGTATCAGCGTACTCAGGACAAATTGTGCCACAACTTTTGTGGTCCAATTTCTTCTCTTACCATTGGGAAAATAAAAAATTGGGGGCGAAAAGATAATTTTTGTGAAAAAAAAAAGGATTTTTTATTTTTACGGTTCTGCATTATAAACTTCTGTGAAGCACTTGGTGGGTCAAAGTGCTCACCACACCTCTAGATAAGTTCCTTAGGGGGTCTACTTTCCAAAATGGTGTCACTTGTGGGGGGTTTCAATGTTTAGGCACATCAGTGGCTCTCCAAGCGCAACATGGCGTCCCATCTCAATTCCAGTCAATTTTGCATTGAAAAGTCAAATGGCGCTCCTTCCCTTCCGAGCTCTGCCATGCGCCCAAACTGTGGTTAACCCCACATATGGGGTATCAGCGTACTCAGGACAAATTGTACAACAACGTTTGGGGTCCATTTTCTCCTGTAACCCTTGGTAAAATAAAACAAATTGGAGCTGAAGTAAATTTTTTGTGAAAAAAAGTTAAATGTTAATTTTTATTTAAACATTCCAAAAATTCCTGTGAAGCACCTGAAGGGTTAATAAACTTCTTGAATGTGGTTTTGGGAACCTTGAGGGGTGCAGTTTTTAGAATGGTGTCACACTTGGGTATTTTCTATCATATAGACCCCTCAAAATGACTTCAAATGAGATGTGGTCCCTAAAATAAAATGGTGTTGTAAAAATGAGAAATTGCTGGTCAACTTTTAACCCTTATAACTCCCTAACAAAAAAAAATTTTGGTTCCAAAATTGTGCTGATGTAAAGTAGACATGTGGGAAATGTTACTTATTCAGTATTTTTTGTGATATATCTCTGTGATTTAATTGCATAAAAATTCAAATTTGGAAAATAATAAAATAAACGCAGGTAATATCAAACAAATTTATTACTATCATGAAGTACAATATGTCACGAGAAAACAATGTCAGAATCACCGGGATCCGTTGAAGCGTTCCAGAGTTATAACCTCATAAAGGGACAGTGGTCAGAATTGTAAAAATTGGCCCAGTCCATAACGTGCAAACCACCCTTGGGGGTAAAGGGGTTAAGCTAAAGGTTCCATCTTGGAAATTGGTTTATTGGTCCTTTGTAAGATCTTAGCCGTCATAAATCTGGTAGCATTCCGCCTTGCTCTGCCATCTACTTTTAAAATCCACAATGTTTTTCACCGTTCTCTTCTCAAGAAGTACGTGGCATCTGCAGGACCTTCACCCCTGCCACCTTCTTCTGTCGTTGTCAATGGTAATCTGGAGTTCCAGATAGCAAAGGTTTTAGACTGTCGTCTTGTTCGTCGGTCACTTCAATACATGGTACATTGGAAGGGGTACGGTCCTGAGGAGAGGATGTGGGTTCCAGCTTCTGACGTCCATACGACCAGACTGGTTCGGGCCTTTCATGCGGCCCACCCAAATAAACCAGGCCCTGAGGTTCCGGAGGTCCCTCATAGAAGGAGGTATTGTCACGGAGCAGTACCAGAAGACCGCAGCGTCTGATGGCACCAGCTCCACTGCTGAGAAAAAGCACTTCTCCAGTATATTAAATGTGTTTGTTTGCTTTCAGCAGGACAGGGGTTAATCAGCCATATGGTAATTCCTGCATTCAAGATGTAGATTTTCAAATGCAAAAATTAAATGATGTCCGCCCATCTCTGCGCATGCACGCACTTCTTACATTTACTCCTCACATTCTTGTCTCTCCAGTGTGCCTGATGCATGCGCGCTGTTTTCCCCTCCGGTTCCCGCCCCTTCCAGCAGGGTGTCATCCTCGGCGTCCTTTGTGCATGCGCTCACTCACTCTAGTGCGCAGGCACCTGCTCAGCTTTGCACTGCAACCCGCTCTCTCAAGTTATTCATTGCCCATGCGCCATCACCACGCGATCCCCCGGCATTTCCTGTCCCAGCACTATAACTTCCCGCTAACCACCAATGCCTGTGCACATCACCACAGGAACCGTTACGCCCCGGACCAGCAGGTACTGACCATGGTTCACATAATTTTATATGCTCTACATCGCTGGGCCACCCATCTTACTATACACTTTATATGTATCCCTCTAGCTCGGACTGGGACCGCATCCCTTCTCTAATCCCTACTATACTTCTATATACAACGCCACTAGGTATGTCCCCGCTTCATTTTTTTCCTTGTCCTTCCCCCCTATTGCCTTCATTTAGCATATCTCTTCCTCCCACAGCTCTGTCTAGGAGCCTTTCTCAAATCAGTGCTTGCCTACTGCGGTGCTTCTTCGCTTTTCCACTGCGATATGTCCTCTCTTTAATTGACTCTACAACAAGGTCAGTCCATTGGTTTACACTAGCCCTATATATCAATATGCCAAACCCATTCTTTGCTGCGTACTTTAGACTACTTGTAGTGCCTGCCGTCTGCGCCCTGTCTTCGTTATCCTTATGTCTGCAACATGGAATGCTACTTATATATACTCGTCTGTGGGCATTGTGTATATACTGTATATAGTATTGTGTATATGTGTTACTGTATATAACTCCACATGTATTTTTTTCATTGGATCTACATTCATTGGTATCTGCTCTTTTTTGCTTGGTTCACGCTGTAATTATCCTTGTTTAGCACTTTTGATTTTCATTTTATCTAATGTACTGTATCTTTATTATTTTTTCTAGCGAGGTTTGATAAAGGCCCATTACGGGGTCGAAACATTACCTCAACATCCTTAGGGTATGTGCACACGCTGCGGAAAATATCAATACAATTACAAATATCAATATCATCTCAATTGTATGTAATTTTGCACAGCAATCTCTAAGGATAATATATAAAGCACAAACAAGCTAAAGCATTGTTATAAAAAATCTATAGGTCTTAGCAATCAAAATTAAATCAACATACCAAATATATCAATGTACAGTAACATTAATCACACGGGAGGCTGACACATATACACATAGAGAT
Organism: Ranitomeya imitator; assembly: GCF_032444005.1. Classification (NCBI taxonomy): domain Eukaryota; kingdom Metazoa; phylum Chordata; class Amphibia; order Anura; family Dendrobatidae; genus Ranitomeya; species Ranitomeya imitator. The sequence continues at coordinate 1,100,652,844 of NC_091282.1, read as the reverse complement.
ATATCTCCTATTTATACATGTGAATAAAAATAACGATCGGGGGATGAACAGAGGGCATGGGGAGTAATAAAATGATACAAACTTGGACATAAACATAATAATCACTGAAATTCATCTTCAGGACTCCCAATCCCCATGTGCTCGAGTCGTACACCGATCTCATTTCCTATATAAAAAATAAAAAGAGAAAAGAAAACTATTGTGAAAAAAAACAATACACTAATGAGATGCCATTAAATAACAAAGGGATAGGGGGATCAGGTTATGCATATCTGAAAATTATAATCAACATTGAGTCCCCTGGGTTGTAATGTACCCAGCGTTGAAATCCATCTCATCTCTTTTCTCTTCAAGATTTTCAATCTATCCCACCCTCTCGTCTGCACAGGGACACCAGGGCTGTCGCTAGGAATTTCGAGGCCCCATAGTGGCAAAATTTTCAGGACCCCCTGAGACTCTGCCCAGGCTCCACCCCAGCCCCGCCTCCACCCCTCGAACTGTCCACAGCCCGACCACTCTCTCTTGGAAAAACTCCACTTCTCACCAATCACACATTAACAGTTCCCATCACCAGATCACACATATAGCCAGCAGCTTTTGTTTTGGCCAAAATATTTTTTAAGCCGCCACCACCATGACAAGGTAGACTCTTTTGGCCGAGCTCTACTCTACCCTAATAATCATTTGTTAAAAAATCCAATACAATTTAGGTATATTTTATTTTTCAATTTCTTAAATGACCAATAATATTATATACAACGGACAAATACCACCGCACCATGACCAGGCACCATGTTACCACCACATAGAGACCTATAATACCACATACAAGGAACAACTACCGTCACACCATGTTCAGAACACATATTACCACCACAGTGACTGAATAATATCACATACAAGGGACAAATACCACCGCAATATGTCCAGATCTCATATTACCACCACATGGTGACCAATAATACCCCATACAAGGAACAAATATCACCACACCATGACGAGACCACATATCACCACCACATAGTGACCAAATAAAAGCACATACAAAGAACAAATACCATCACACCATGGCCAGACAACATATTACCACCACATAGTGACTGAATACTTCAATACTGATCATTAATTAAAAAAAAAACACAATACTAATATCACCATACGTGCCATTATAAACAGGAGATTTGTATTTAGTGTGCAGGGTCTATGTAGAGGTAATACAGTGATTACCGGTGACATAAAACACAGGAGTTCTGTATTACAATGTATAGTGTACAGGTAATACAATGATCCAGGTAACATTAAACACAGGAGCTCTGTATACAGTATTAGTGTACAGGTAACACAGTGATCAACAGTGACATTATACACACGAGAACTGTATATATTGTACAGGTTATACTGTGATCAATGACATTATACACAGGAGCTCTGTATATAATCTCAGTGTAAAGGTAATACAGTGATCACTGGTGACATTGTACACAGTAACCTCAGTATATGATGCTGCGCTTAGGGGAATATGGCCAGAGATTCCGATGTAAAGAATGGGCAGGTAGAACTAGTCACCTACTACCTCAGTGAATAAAGTAACGCTAGGTGTTGTATCCTAAATAATCTGCATATTGCTAGATGTATACAAAACACATTGGGCAGATCGTCACTAGATTTTGCAATAATCTTGATAGGATCTCTTACTATCAATCTATCCTTTGATTCTGGCTACTACGGCTGTCCCAACAAACTGACTAAGGGGTTTCAGTAACTCAATAGACATAGGCATATGCGATATGGCATTTGCCCTAGTGATGGTGTACCAACATCTATGTCATGGATTGCATGCAGCTACGCCTGGCTGTGCAGTTTGGAGCGTGAAGTTGCTGAGAAGCGGATGGTAAGGGCGGGGAGCAAAACAGCTGTGCTGCACCAGAGGAGCCCCGGCCGGTGGCATCCCTGGATACAGCTGAAAAATGGCCGCCAGAACCTGCTCGCGTGTACTCGTGTGTGACACACAAAACTACGGAGCAGCGTTAGGACCAAAAAGGGTAACCAACGCCCAACCAACCAAGAAGGTCGTTTCCCTTCAAAACGCTTTGGTTACCCTTTTTGGTCCTAACGCTGCTCCGTAGTTTTGTGACGCCACACAAAAGATAAAGATAGGTTTCAAGCTAATTTACAATAATGAAAAAGAGAAAGTGAAAAATATTTTACATTTGGTTGACGTATTTCATAAGTCTGTTTCCGAGAAATCCAAAAAAGACTGTGTAAAAATAGTACCAGATGATACTAGTGATGTTCCCAAGATTGACTGTAATGTGGAGAGTGAACAAGATGTGAGGCACGTGTCTGTAATGGCCACTCAAGGTGACCTTGTGTCTCATGATGTAAAACTAGATGGAGGAAATGTAGCAGGAGACATGAGAACTGACGAAGATGACGTACAAGGAACAGATGTACAAAGACCACGAAAAATAGAAGACGACTCGGAGGCCCAACTCCTCCAAACTAAAGCTAGGAAAAACTTGTTAAAATTATGCAAAATCATTCCTGCATATGATAACAAAATCCATGTGTGCAGAAATTCAGAGATACTGTATTTGAGAGTTTTGCTGATAAGTTTGATTTAACTAATGAGGAGAAAAATCAATTGTTTAAAATGTGGCTTCCAGTAACTTTTTCCAGGCGGTCCTGATTTAAAATGCAGAAGGTGAGTTCCACAAAGAAATAACCGATATAGAAAGATTAAAAATTCTGATATTCTGTGGATTAAAAGAAAATTATCCAGATATTGATATTCTTCTAAAACTAAGGATTGGCCGGAAAGAATGGACTTTTACATTCATGTCCATATTTGAAAGGTTGTACAAAACTGTCATTACAAATTTCAACACACAATCAATGATACATTGTTTTGTAAACAAATTTGGATTCCTAAACTCTGTATCTCGTGTTATTGCATCACAAAAAGATTCTTTATTTGAATGTGTGCAATCCCTTGATTTTTCTAGAAAACATGAGAATCTTGAAAGGTAAATAAATCATACTAAGTCTTTGAAAACAGACAGAATTAAATCTTATCAGAAGCCAAAATCAAAATTTCCAAAACTGAGTTATCTCCCAAATCAAATCTATGGAGTATGAAGAAAATTACACATTTGTTACAAGCCCTACCAAAAGATTCAGGAGTCCTCTAAAGAAATTGCATTGAAAGGGTTAAAATCTGATGGGTCAGATCTCTCTGTAAAAATGGCGGAAATTGACAGACAGAAACAGGTGAGCATGGGAGGTGAGCTGAGGACTCCATTATCAGAGCTCTTCAAAGAATCTATAAGTAAAAAAAATTACCATTTAAATAGTTTTTCAAGACATTATTGACAGTTAAGATTTGATTTAGGAATTGGCTAAAAATGTAATTATATTATATGTTGTGTAAATGTGTTATGCAATGTATTATTTAGTAATTTGCAATTATTTAAACAGTATAATTCTGCAGTTACATATATTTATACGGTAAATACTGTAGCATATTTGTATATTTAGAGATTGTATAACTGTATTTTTATACGTATAGTGAAATAATTAAAATTTACTCCAGTAGTAATACTTAGAATTACATTAAATATATATATATATATTAAATATATACATATGTATAACATATTTAAATTGTTTTGTTTCTGTATGAATTTGATATTTAAATTTTATCTTTTATTTTTCCTTAGAATTTTCATTTCAAAGCAGGAATTGATCAAAAACCTCTTACATGGATTTACGTCTTTATTTACACAGGAAGTTATAATAATTGCATGATTTTATATATTTAACATTTAAAAGAAATAATACATAACTAATAACCTAGAATTTGTTTTATTTGCATGGTAATAATATATATATATAATATATATTTACTGCATGGTGCGTGACATGTCACAACAGGTAACATCTGAACTGTGTGCGTGCTAATAATAAGGATACCGTACACCCCTGTTTCAGTTTAAAGCTGGTAATCTCAGTAAGGCTACTTTCACACTAGCGTCGTATGACGCACGTCACAATGCGTCGTTTTGCAGAAAAAACGCATCCTGCAAAGTTGTTTGCAGGATGCGTTTTTTCTCCATAGGCTTGTATTAGTGATGCATTGCCACATGTCGCAACCGTCGTGCGATGGTTGCGTCGTGTTGTGGTGGACCGTCGGCACCAAAAAATGTTGCTTGTAACGTTTTTTGGTGCGTTGTGTCAGCTATTTCCGACCGCGCATGCTTGGCCGGAACTCCGCCCCCTCCTCCCTGCAACTCACAATGGGGCAGCGGATGCATTGTAATAATGCATCCGCTGCCCAATTTGTGCTGCGTTGTCACAGGATGCGTCGGTACGTCAGCCCAGCACACTGCGACGGGCCGACGCTTGTGTGAAAGTAGCCTTAGAAGAAGCCTCTGAAGCCCTCAGCCTTTGCAAGTCAAATGGATTCATGGTTACATGTTACAACTAATGCACCAAGTTTAGCTGTATAACTCATCCCAATGTTCTTATGAGTCTTTCTATCCATTGAATGGTTTACAAAGTGTTAGTTAATATGTATTTAGGGAATATTCAAATAATTATTAAAATATTAAATCTAATAGTTTACAATGTGCATTGATAATTAGGATACAATAATTTGGGTTAATATACATGTATTCTTACCTTTGTATGTGAAATATGTATTGTGAACTTGTGTGTCACAGTCTGAGTGACAGATGACAGATGAGTGTATGAGCAGCTGCTAAGAGTGACTATAACGTGGAATGTGTATGTACAGTATGAGAGAGGCCTCATGGTATTCTATGAAATATTATTTATTCAACATATATTTCTATATTTCCTTAGTAATTATTATTTCTTGATTTAGTTAATAGTGAATAAGTGCAATCACACATCAATATGGTTTATCAAGAAAATCTGCATTTAGAATAATTTTTCCAAATAATAATTTTATGGTATTCAGTGTTTTTTTTTAATAGTTACATATATAGGTACTCATCTTCAAACAAATATGTGATACAAGCTGATATGACAGTTATAAAATAATTATTTTAATTTTGGTTTTTACAAATGAAATTGTTTCATAAAATAATATTTTTTTATATTAAGGGGGAAATGTGTTTTTGATCCTGATCACATCATCATATTTCATCAATACCCCTTCTTCACACATTTTAATAAAGAAGAAATATGCTTAAAAAAGTTCCATAATTTTAATATTTTGGTAATACAAGGTTATGACAAATACAAAAACATCTAGACAATGGAAATATTGAGGGAATGTGTTACTGAGACATAACCTCTGCATTTATCATCAACATAATCAACATATAAAGGCCTTATTTTTATTTTTATTCTCATTTTTGTTTTTAATTTTTTTCTTATTTCATTTTTCTTCTTAATTTTAATTTTTTTCTCAAGTAGGAAAAAAATAAATATTTAATAAAGTAATGTCTAGTAAAAGATTATTGCTTCATTAAATTTAGTGATCATATGGTTTCATTATATGTGAAATGTTTCAATTCAAAGTTAAAAACAACAATTCTTTCACTCATTCATTCATATATATTCTTATTTTGGTTCACAGCTATACATTCTTGCATATTATTGATCTAATAAATATAGTTTATTAATAAAGTTTAATAATAAAGATGGAAACAATTGTTAAAAAAAACACACTGACATCTATGGGTTCAAAAAGAAATTACACCTATGAAATAAAAATGTTCTATCACATGAAGAATATGGTAAATAATGTATTATCATTTATTATTTTATTTTTCCAGATATGAATTCCATATTAGTATTCTGATAATAATTATATGGATATTATTGATTGCTATGGTATGCTGTGATATTACAGGTTAGGAAAATTACCAGATTTGGTATAGAATAGGGAATGAAGACTTCAATCTAGATACTGAAGTTACGTTAATAAAGACTTTTCATATTTCTAAATTCAATTGATTCTTAAAAGTTGCAAGAAGAAAAAGCTGTTATCCAGACGTTACACAAGGTAACAATGCTACGATTTCGGAGTAATAATGGACTGTGTCAAATACAATTTATGTCACCACTGACAACCACAACTGCAGCATACATCACTGACAACTATGAGTACAGTATCTAAACTGACAACGACAATTGGAGAGGACGATGATCCTATAATGCTAGGATGAACTGTGCTATCACATTTTTATCATTTTCCAGTGGTTTCCTATCACCTATACTTCCATGAAAGCTGGTGAACAATAAAGTAATTGTCAATACACTACAATCTTGACATGTGTCCTGTCCACTTAAGACGGGTTATGGTGCTATGATTAGCAAGAAAAAGTCAATTTAACCCTTGCTGTGCTGACCAAAGACGTCACACCTGCTCCAAGACCAGTGCGGATGATATGGAAGGATTCCAGATGATTTCCAAGGGGAGCCAATGTAAGTCCAGGTCTTTAAAGGTGACACTGCACAGATATTAAAACTACCGACGACTGGGCATATAAGACGACCCCCCCAACTTTTCCAGTTAAAATATAAAATGTTCTTAAAAGTTGGGGGTCTTCTTATAAGCCATGTGTCATCTTATAGGGCCGGTAACTAATGTGCCTTTTGGGGGGGAGTGGTCCCGATGACGAAGAGGGGGTGTCTCACAGGAAAGTGTGAGTGGAGTATCCCCCATTACCTCATTGTAGCTGCAGCGTGGGGTCCCTGTGCTGGGGAGCGGCGGCAGCTGCTCCTCTTTGTGCTGCGTGGGTGCTGTGCTGTGGGGTGGTGGCTTCTCTTCGTGCAGCGTCAGGGCTCTGTGCTGTGGGGCGGTGTAGCTTCATGCAGAGTCGGGGCTCCTCCAACATTTCCCAATTCCTCAAAGCCCAGAGGCACCGGCAGCTCCATTGCTGCGATGCGGTTGCCTCCAGGAAAATCTTGGGAGACGAGATCTGAATCTGAGCATGCGCCACCCCCAGCGGCCATTTTCCCGGAGGCCACCGCATTGCAGCAATGGAGCTGCTGGTGCCTTCGGGCATTGAGGAATTGGGAAATGCCGGAGGAGCCCCGACTATGCACGAAGATACGCCGCCCCACAGCACAGAGCCCTGACGCACGAAGAGGAGCTGCCGCCCCACAGCACAGCACCCACGCGGCACAAAGAGGAGCAGCCGCTGCTGCTTCCCAGCACAGAGACCCCACGCTGCAGCTACAATGAGGTAGTAGGGGGATACTCCACTCTTTGTCATCGGGACCACTCCCCCCCACCCACCATATACACATTGGTCTGCACAAGACGACACCTGGCGTATAAGACGACCCCCGACTTTTAAGAAGATTTTCAGGGGTTAAAAATTCATCTTATACGCTGGAAAATACGGTACATTTCATCTATGGACTTTGTTTTCTTATCAACATTTGAATTTATGGATTTTGATTGACACATGACACATGGTCTCTACAATATCTACATGCTATCATCTATTTCAAAAGAATTATAATAAAGATTGTTTTAAAAGAACCAAGAAGAAGATATCAAGATGAAGACCAGATGACATCAGACCTGAGATGCTTCAATTATGTACAAGGAAGTATAATTATATATTTTATATGAATACCATAACATGAATTTACATATCATTATGTTATTGAGTACGTATAACAGTATTATTATTATTGTTATTATTAATAGCATAAAATTATTTTACCAAAGAAGAAGAAAAGAATAAAGAAGATCTTATTAATATATTTACTTTGCGGGTTCCAATCAATGTCTGTCACCCTCAAAAGGCGGAATTGTTAAATATGAAGTATTAATTGAGTTATTCTTATTCTCAATTCTGTACTGAGCACATTGCCTCTCGCTGACATTACAAAAAGCTATTTCTGTATATGTAGCTCTGAGTATAAATCAACACCATATAGAGAGAACACATGGTCTATGAGACACGTATATAATCACAGCTCTTAGGAGGTGGAGGAGCTGTCACGAGGTGCTGTCACCTCCTGCCTTCTCCCTCATTCTCAATAGACTTCAGACAACTTACAGAATGAATGAACAACTGGTATCCATGATGACTTCTACTGAAGAAAGACAGACGCTTTTTACTATATCGGAAAAAATGAGGAACAAATGGACAATCTGTTCGTAACTATTTCACCTATTTTATGTTTTGCTGCAATGTGGTTTTTCTGTGGACAATCCAATAAACCACTACATTTTTTATGAAAATATCATGACAATTTTCTTTAAATGTAACGCATCTGGTAAAGAGTCCTGATTAAATAAATGTGCAAAATAAGCATATTTAACAATCCCTTAAGTTGTGGCCACGTTTATAAGACAAAATAGGTTGAGAGGTATACTCAGAGATGTGTAGAAGACCCTGATGGAGTAAGTGCCACTGTCCCTTAAGAATAATACCAATTCGTCCACTAACCGGACAATAGGTGGAATCAAACGTAATTGACTTGGAAACCGGCCTAACTTTTTTCAAGCGTGTCTCCTAGTGATGAGCGAGCACTAAAATGCAAATTGGAGTATTCGGGTACTCGACCCGAGCAACGAGCCCAATGCAAGTCTATAGGAAACCCGAGTATTTTTACCACAATCCCCCCCCGGGTCCTTTCAAGGTCTAAAAACATCAGAAAATGATGGAGACACTGCTCAAATGACACATGAACATCATGGGGATCACCCCTGGAAGCCTTTCTGACTCCAAGGTCACAGCTGTAAGCAAGGTTGTCAGAGTTTAACACCATTTTTACAGGTGCACCAAAAAACATACAAAAACGTAACCAAAATGGATTTTGCTAGGAAATATGTTAAGGTACATCCTTTCCAGGCTAATGACTTGTATATAAGGCAAAATAATTTACCCCAGACCAAAATGTTCCTCCACCACTGGGGCTATGTTCACACGCAGCGTATTTGATGCGTTTTTCAACTTTAACATTGCTTTCAACCAATATAAATGCATTCAGTTGGAAATGTCATTGTAGTTTTTAACAACCCTAGCTGGCCATGTGGTGTGTGACATATAAGTAGACAAATCTTATTTCATTTATGAAGGAGGGTCTCTTAAAGTCACAAAGCCTATTTTTAGAGGGGCATCAGGCAGCATTAATATTATTAAAGGACCATGATTAAACAGTGGGTCTCCTATGCTGTTATTGCCTATGCAGTGAGTGGCTGGGCTGCCAAGAATTACAACGCACCCCAATACCCCTTTCATGAGAGGTACAGGAGGGCTTTATGAAAAAATGTTGCATTGAATGCAAGGCCTGCCCTGCTATCAAGTCATATGCACCCCAATAAGCCTTTGAACTCAGGTACTGGATGGCCACAGGAAGACCCACTTCACAGTCTTCAGTTGGTCCTGCCATACAGTTTCCTTATGCATGGAATGCAAGGGCTGCCTTGACCCAAATTTGCACGCACCCCAATCCCCTTGGAAGAAATATGGAGGAGGGCCTGATAAAAAAAAAATGTCCCATTACAAAGAAGCAGGTCTCCTAGACTTGTAATGCCCATACACTAAGTGTATGGCTGACAAACATTTCCCCATGGGAGGGTACATTTTTTAAACAATTTTTGAAGGGGATCATAAACACCCTTACCAAAAAATTGACTGGCTGTAGCAGCATAGAACACGTTCACACTGGTGTTCTACTGGCGGTGGATGATGAGACGTGGTGGAAGACCTCATTAAAAAAAGTCACAATTTAAAGGAGCGGGCCTCCTAGACTTGAAATGCCCATTCTCTAAGTGTATGGGCTGACAAATATTTCCCCATGGGGGTTCCTTTTTTTAAAAAAAAATTCAGCCCAAAATAGTGTTTACTGTTTAGAGCTAGGGTAACACACAGCAAAAAAAGGTGAATGGAAGCCTAAAAAGCACACTTTGGAGACCAAAGATACATGAGGCATGTCACGGAGATAAAATATGTGGACTGTGTTTTTATTTTGGCCCAAACAATAGTGTATAGAAATCAGAAAACAGGTCAAAGACAGCAAATACAGTGGAATGTAGCCCTGAAATGCCACAATTTATGGCCTGTATATTTATTTTTTACTGTTAAATAGTGTTTAGAGCTAGGGTAAAACACTCCAAAAAAAAGGAGAATGGAAGCCTCAAAAGCACACTTTGTAGCCCACAGATAGATGAAGTGTGTCATGGAACTACCACACTTTCAATATGCGGCCTGTATTTTTTTATTTTTTTTTATTTTTTAAAACCACAAAATACTGTATAAACCAAGGCTAGCAGACCAAAACTGGAATGTAGGCTTGAAAAGCAAGGATTTGGAGACCACAGACAGATCACGCGTCTGACTCACAAAACTGACTATCAATATGTGGCCTGTATTTTTAAAAATTTTAAAAACAACAAAATACTGTACACACCAAGGGTAGCAGACCAAAAACTGAAATGTATGCGTAAAAAGCCAAGATTTGCAGACCACAGATAGACAAGACCTGTGGCTAAGATAACAGACTGTTTCAACATGTGGCCTGTATTTTTTTAATTTTACACACTGTACACACCAAGGGGTAGCAGACCAAAAACTGGAATGTATGCCTGAAAGACAAGGATTTGGAGACCACAGATAGACCAGGCGTCTGACAGAGATAACAGACTGTTTCAATATGTAGCCTGTATTTTTTACAATTTTAAAAACAACAAAATACTGTATACACCAAGGGTAGCAGACCAAAAACTGAAATGTATGCCTGAAAAGCAAGAACTTGAAGACCACAGATAGACCAGGCATGTAGCTGAGATAACAGACTGTTTCAATATATGGCCTGTATTGTTTAAATTTTTTAAAACCACAAAATGCTGTATACACCAAGTGTAGCAGACCAAAAACTGGAATGTATGCCTGAAAATCCAAGATTTGCAGACCACAGACAGACCAGACATGTAGCTGAGATAACAGACTGTTTCAATATGTGGCCTCTATTTTTTACAATTTTAAAAACAACAAAATACTGTATACACCAAGGGTAGCAGACCAAAAACTGGAATGTATGCCTGAAAAGCAAAGATTTGGAGACCACAGATAGACAAGGCATCTGACAGAGATAACATACTTTCAATATGTGGCCGGTATTTTCTAAAACTTTGAAAACCACAAAATACTGTATAGACCAAGGGTAGCAGACCAAAAGCTAGTATGCCTGAGAAGCAAGGATTTGGAGACCACAGATTGACCAGGCGTCTGACTGAGATAACAGACTGTTTCAATATTTGGCCTGTATTTTGTAACATTTTTTTAAACTACAAAATTCTGTATACAGCAAGGGTAGCAGACCAAAAAATGCAATGTATGTCTGCAAAGCGAGGATTTGGACACAATAGATACACCTTGTGTCTGACGGAGATGTACCACATTGAGCATGGAGAAAAGAAAGAAGACCAAAGGACTGTCTGAGGACTTGAGAAACCAAATTGTGAGGAAGCATGAGCAATCTCAAGGCTCAAGTCCATCTCCAAAGACCTGAATGTTCCTGTGTCTACCGTGCGCAGTGTCATCAAGAAGTTTAAAGCTCATGGCACTGTGGCTAACCTCCCTAGATGTGGACGGAAAAGAAAAATTGACAAGAGATTTCAATGCAAGATTGTGCGGATGTTGGATAAAGAACCTCGACTAACATCCAAACAAGTTCAAGCTGCCCTGCAGTCCGAGGGTACAACAGTGTCAACCCGTACTATCCGTCGGCGTCTGAATGAAAAGGGACTGTATGGTAGGAGACCCAGGAAGACCCCACTTCTTACCCAAGACATAAAAAAGCCAGGCTGGAGTTTGCCAAAACTTACCTGAAAAAGCCTAAAACGTTTTGGAAAAATGTCCTCTGGTCAGATGAGACAAAAGTAGAGCTTTTTGGGCAAAGGCATCAACATAGAGTTTACAGGAGAAAAAAAGAGGCATTCAAAGAAAAGAACATGGTCCCTACAGTCAAACATGGCGGAGGTTCCCTGATGTTTTGGGGTTGCTTTTCTGCCTCTGGCACTGGACTGCTTGACCGTGTGCATGGCATTATGAAGTCTGAAGACTACCAACAAATTTTGCAGCATAATGTAGGGCCCACTGTGAGAAAGCTGGGTCTCCCTCAGAGGTCATGGGTCTTCCAGCAGGACAATGACCAAAAACACACTTCAAAAAGCAATAGAAAATGGTTTGAGAGAAAGCACTGGAGACTTCTAAGGTGGTCAGCAATGAGTCCAGACCTGAATCTCATAGAACACCTGTGGAGAGATCTAAAAATGGCAGTTTGGAGAAGGCACCCTTCAAATATTAGGGACCTGGAGCAGTTTGCCAAAGAAGAATGGTCTAAAATTCCAGCAGAGCATTGTAAGAAACTCATTGATGGTTACTGGAAGTGGTTGGTCGCAGTTATTTTGGTTAAAGGTTGTGCAACCAATTATTAGGCTGAGGGTGCCAATACTTTTGTCTGGCCCATTTTTGGAGTTTTGTGTGAAATGATCAATGTTATGCTTTTTGCTTCATTCTCTTTTGTGTTTTTTCATTTAAGACAAATTAAATGAGGATAATAATACCAAATAATTTGTGTTTGCAATCATTTTCAGGAAGAAACTGAGTATTATCTGACAGAATTGCAGGGGTGTCAATACTTTTGGCCATGACTGTACCTCAAAAAGCTCCATTCCAGTTTGCTGCAGCATATTTTATATATATACGTAGCTGCAGGACTCCGTGGCAATTTTTTTTTCTCTTTCAGCTTATACCTGCTCATTTTATTAGAAAGCAATCCATAGCCCCTTCTACATTTATTTGCTTGGTCACTCTGCAGACTACATCCAGGTCATTACAATACAAGAGTGTGAAAGTCTAACAATTTTTTTTTGTCCCAGGCATCAGATGTGAGTGCACAGAAAAATCTGGCCTTTTTTTGGTAATATATATTTTTTTGGAGTGTCTTCTAACATTTTACGACACCATTTTGCTACCCTAAAAATCTGTAGCTGGCCCCAAAAATATTTAGCTACAGTTCTTATATTTATCACTGTGATTTGTACTCCACACGCATAACATATCACAACTAAGGACAACTAAGCAACAGAGAATTGGTGGTAAATATATCATCATTTGAGTTGACAGATGTTGAATGTGATGTTCTGGGAAGTGAGCTTTCATTTTGTCCTACAAATTACCCAGATTGGTTTGAACTTGAAAAGGATTTGTATTCCTTCTTTAGAAGGTTATGACTGACATCGTATTTCTCCGATAGACAATGTGGTAATAGTGATCCAGTCAATAGTGTTTTCTCTGGTTTTACACTTCATGGGGTGGGTTTATACAACAAGAGTAACTTTCAGCCACTCAATAAAAATAATTTAATTGAATCCTGTTTTCAACTTGTTAAAAGAAATGTAGAACAACTCAAAAATACGTTTTGGGGTAACATGGGACATAATTTAACAACAATAGAGAGAAAAGCCCTATCGGATTTGCCTAACAACACTGCCATTACCACAAAACCAGCCAATAAAGGCTGCACGGTGGTCATTATGGATAGTGATAGGTATAAAACTGAACTTTTTTGTCAACTAGCTGATCGACTGGTGTATCATAAGTTATCTAGTGAGCCCACTGCTCGCTTTCAGAGTGGGCTACACCTTCTGATCAGTGGCTCCTTACTTGAAGGACTCATTGACCAGAAGCTGTCTGAATTCCTTATGGTAGATGCTCCTGTGATACCCTTACTATATACATTACCTAAAATTCATAAGGATTTATTTAAGAATCCCCCTGGATGCCCTATAGTGTCAGGGAGGGGCTCCTTGTTTAGCAAGGTAGCTATTTTTTAATAAGGGTTTACGTGGTATGCCATATCTGCACGGTCCCATATTAGGGATACTAATGACTTCCTGAATAAAATTAGCGATGTCAAGATTAATGAAGCAAGTGGAGGAACAAAAGACCTCGCTTATCTAATCACCTTATGAAAAAACCTAAGAAATTTGGAGGGCTCAATCTCCCTACTATCCATGATTACTATCTAGCTACCCAATTAGATAAAGCTAGAGCATGGTGGAATGGAAATAAAACTTGTAATTGGGTTCAAATTGGATCACAATGTGCGGCCTCTATCCTGGAGCAACCTGGTTGGCAACCTGGTAGGCGTAGTTTGACGTTGTTTCTTTGAATACATCTATTGAACATAATAAGGGTCTTCAGGCTGTTGATATGGTGCTATTGGGCTCGGACATGGCCCCAAATTGTGCGCGGCTGGTCCTCACACTGCTTGTGTTCATCCTCAGGTGGAATTATTCCCTTTTTGGGGATGATTATTACCTTCAGTTATGGGGTACCACCATGGGGTCCAATGTGGCCCCATAAACGCTAACATCTATATGGCAGTATTTGAGGGCCAGCATGTGTACTGCTTGATCTTCTGGCACCATGTCCGAGCTTGGTATCGCTACATTGATGATATTTTTTATATGGGAAGGGGAGCTGGATGAACTTCTTGGTTTTCAGACAGAGCTCTATGAAGTGTTCCCTGAGATGAAGTTCACTTTAACTTACTCAAGAGAACGGGTACAATTTTTGGACACCATGGTGTACAAACAAGGGAACACCCTGGGTACTGATTTGTTTGTAAAAGAGACTGATAGGAACAGTTTGCTTCATTTTAATAGTAATCACCCAAAGAGAATGATAGATTCCCTACCATGGAGTCAGATGATTCGTGTACGTAGGATTGTATCCAGTGATGAGAAACTTGACTTGAGGCTAGAGGAAATGTGCAATAAGTTCATTATGAGATGTCACCCTAAAAAAGAGGTGTTACGGTACAAAAATAAAGCGGTGGGTTTGACACAAGAGGAGACACACTTGAAAAAAATTAGGGCAGATTCCGCTTGTTTCCACCTATTGTGCGGTTAGTGGACCAATTGGTAATATTCTTAAGAGACATTGGCACTTACTCCATCAGGTTCTTCCATACATCTCTGAATATGCCTCTCATCCCTCTATCCCTTTGTTATTTAATGGCGTCTCATTGGTGTATTTTTTTTAATGTGCTTTGTTTTTTCTCACTATTATTTTCTTTTTTCTTTTTCTTTTTTTTTATATAGGAATTGAGATCCGGAGACAACCCAAGGATATGGGAACAGGGAGTCCTGAAGATGGATTTCAGTGATTATCATGTTTATGTCGAAGTTTGAATCATTCTATTACTCCCTATTCCCTCTGTTCCTCTCCCGATCGTTATTTTTATTCACATGTATAAATATGAGATATATACGATACGAAACACTTTAATGATCCCTGGGGAAATTACAGTATTACAGCAGCAATACAAACAGCAGTACATAAAATACTAGGACACAAACCTTGCACAAGTATACCAGCATTACATAACAAATAAATGTGGGTAGTTCAGGTATATAAGTCACTATTAATTGACATTAGTACACCAGCAATCAGTCATTGTTGTCTACCACCCGTAGGAAATTATTATTCATCCCCATAGTAGTAGGTACAAACTATTTCCTGAATTTCTCCTTCTTACACAGCTCGTATAGTGGGTGTGTATTATTGATCATTATAGCCCTACACTTCATCACTCCATCTGAATACTATCTTCCACTACCTCCTCAAAAGAGTCAAAATGGAGGCCAACAGCCACACTTGCCTTCTTGATAAGTTTGTTGAGCTTATTAGCATCAGATACTCGCACACTACTGCCCCAGCATATGATTGAAAAAAAATGGCGCTTGCCACAATGGACTGGTAGAACATTTCCACCATTTTAATGCACACATTGAACGTCCTGAGCTTCCAAAGAAAGTACAGTCTGCTCATTCCCTTCTTGTAAACCTTTTCTGTAAGACACCTCCAATCGAGTTTATTGTCAAGGTAAACCCTCAAATATTTATAGCTCTCAACAGTCTCAACCTCCTGGCCAGCAATATTGATTGATAAGTAATCCTCCTTTTTCCCTCTATAACTCACCACCATCTCCTTGGTTTTCTTTACATTTAGTTGTAGACAGTTAGTTCGGCACCAATCCACAAAGTCAGAAACCACCCTTCTATATTCCTCCTCCCCCGATCCCCCACAATGCTCCCTACAATCACTCAGTCATCTGAAAATTTTTTGAGGTGACAGAGATCTGATTTATACTGAAAGCCAGCTGTATACAATGTGAAGAGGAAGGGCGATAGCACTGTACCCTGAGGGGCTCCAACACTGCCAGATACCACCTCCCCCATCCTTACAAACTGCGGCCTGTCTGTCAGGTAGTCGCTTATCCAGTTCACCATCCCCCCATCCACTGCCATATCAGTCAACTTATTACGTAGTAAGAGCGGCTGTAAGGTATTGAAAGCACTTGAGAAGTCAAAGAACATGGCGTGCACTACAGTTCCATCATTGTCCAAGAATGAGTGTACTGTATGTAGCAGAGACACTACAGCATCATCTACCCCCAATCTCTGCTGGCATGCAAACTGTAGGGGGTCAGTAAAGGCCCTCACCCTTGGACACAAGTAGGCGAGTATTTTCTCTTCAAAGTCTTCATATCATGTCATATTAAGGCCACTGGACGATAATCTTGTAGGGAAGTTGTAAAAGTGGTGTTAGGAACCGGCACCAAGCAGGTGGTCTTCCACAGTTCTGGTACACCCTGTGATTGAAGGCTCAGTTAAATAGGTCCTGGAAGACAGTAGACAGTTGGTTTGCACAAGCTCTGAGGACATGAGGGCTGAGGCCATCAGGCTGCCGATCATTTCCCAGCTCCATGCCCCATTCCTGCTGATGCTGTGCTTGTGTTGGTAAATCTGTTGAAAAACTCATTCATTTAATTAGCCAAGGGCAGATCCACTTCCCCATGCTCCGGCTTTGCCTTAAACCCAGTTAGATGTTTCATGCCAAACCACACTTCCATGGAATTGCTGTGTGACAATTTATTTTCTAATTTAATTTGGAACACCTGAGGGGCATTCTTTATTTTATCCTTTAAATCCCTTTGTATCAACTTCAGTTTCTTTATATCCTTCATTTTAAAAGCCAGTTTCTTCTTGCTTAGTGTTTCAATTCTTTTGTAATCCAAGGCTTGTTATTTGCATAACATCGAATCTTTTTAGCTGGTTCAACAGTGTCAGTACAAAAATTTATATAATCAGTTACTCTCCCGACAATATCATTTACATCATCATGCTCTCCCCTGTCACATATCACCTCCCAGTCTGTGAAGTCAAAGCAGTCTTCCAGAGCCTCCTCCACCGCTGGAGTCCACTTCCTAATTCGTTTTATTGTCGCTGGTTGTTATATATATCATATTGTTGCATATATCTCTATGTGTACTGTATATGTGTCAGCCTCCTGTGTGATTAATGTTACTGCATATTGAAATATTTGGTATGGTGATGTAATTTTGATTGATTAGACCTATAGATTTTTTATAACAATGCTTTAGCTTGTTTGTGCTTTATATATAACCCTTAGAGATTGCTGTATAAAATTACATACAATTGAGATGCCTTGATATTGATAGAGCGCTCATTTAATATAATTTGGTGACTAAAGAGTTACCTTTTCCCTTATTGCAGTGCACTCACGTTGCCATGGGTATGGCCTGTTGTGAGCATCCCTCCGTCTCTAGGCTGCATGCTGTGCACATGTGCGAATGCATCTGGACCCGGTGTCCAGAAAATGCGATAATGTGACTTTGTCATGTGACCGGGCTCCTGTGGTGTGGGTGGTGGTGCATGCACATGTGGGCATTTGCTTGCCGATGGTGCGACAGCGTGCAAGACTGCAATCTGGGCTGCTTATAGCAATGTAAGTACATGCAATTCGTCTGCAAACATTGCGGTTTCGGCGCCAATACTATGTGTAAACATCTATTGGACAATGGCATTGTTGTCTTTGATTCATATGTGCCAGGAGATTTGATTGATCCGTGGTCTCCCTGACCACTAGGATGCTTAGCAGGAATTGGTCTGACAACACAGAGGGGGAGGACATTATGTTATATTATTGGTTTCATATTGATATAATTTTTTATTTTATGATTGTCACAGGGGAATTTATGGTATATGTACTGCTTTTATGAAATGTGTGAAATTTTGTACCTGTATTTTGTGTAAAAAGAAAGTGGGCAGTACTTTGTTAGTGATTAGTATACATGTGTCTCCACACTCTATAGAGCTACCATTTTAGCTATTGTGTATACTTGACAAAGACCAACACTTGTCAAAACGTATCATGTCAGAATAAAGATTTTTCTCTTTTTTGCCTGGACTGGATGCTGCACCTTTTTTTCTTTTGATTGCTGGATCTCCAATTGGGTTAATTGAATTTGGAACGTGCATCCTTATATTGAAGTGCTGTCGGCTGCTATTTTTCTACATGCGAGACAAAAATTGAGTCATTAACTCAACTCACCGTGTTTGGAGGAAGAGAAATGCTGCCTATGACCCAAAGAACACCTGTCCCAGCTGTCAAGCATGGAGATGGAAACATTATGTTTTGGGGGTGTTTCTCTGTTAAGAGCACAGGTCTACTTCACTGCATCAATGAGAGAATGGATGGAGCCATTTACCATAAAATCCCGAGTGACAACCTCCTTCCCTCCACCAGGACATTAAAAATGGCTCGTGGCTTGATCTTCCAACAAGACAATGACCCAAAACATACAGTCAAGGCAACAAAGGAGTGGCTAAAAAAGAAGCACATTAAGGTCATGGAGTGGCCTAGCCAGTCTCCAGACCCTAATCCCATAGAAAACTTATGGAGGGAGTTGAAGCTCCGAGTTGCCAAGCGACAGCTTCAAAATCTTAATGATTTAGAGATGAGTTGCAAAAAGGAGTGGACCAAAATTCCTCCTGACATGTGCAAACCTCATCATCAACTCCAAAAAATGTCTGACTGCTGTGCTTGCCAACAAGGGTTTTGCCACCAAGTATTAAGCATTGTTTGCCAGAGAACGCAAATGTCACGCCGTTCTGTCTGTATCTGGTTTTCGGCGTGACAATGCATATGTTTGCTTTAACCCTTTACTCTTTTCCCCCTAATTTGGGCTGGGATACTATTGGCTGTTACTTGGATTGAGCCTTCTCAGTTCCCTGCTCTGCTGCGCAGTCGTACATGGGTGTTTAGGTATTTGCCCTGCTGCATACCTTTCTCATGTGTGGTCCCTGGTTGCTGCTGTGAAGCTGTCCGCGGGTGGTGAGGTAATTTGCAGCTGGTGCATGACTTTCCACATGGCTCAGTGCATGCAGTTTCAGTCAGGTGCCCTGAGCCTCAGATCCTGCACTGTTTGTGCTGTGGTGGTTTCTGTTTGTGCTTAGGGTGTGTGCGGCCACACCTCCCCTGCTTTTATCAGGCTGAGGGTGTGTACTTCAAATGCTGTCCCCAGCCAATTGCTGAGGGGAAGCTCATATATAAAGTTCCCCTGCCCTATGGGCGGGGCCTGAGCTACACTCACAAAGCTCCTGAACTTTGCTATGTGTGTTTGTGTTCCTGCACCTCTCCCATCTATGTTTTGGTACCAAAGTCCTTGCCTTGATTCCTGTTTTGTCCTGTCCTGGCGCTTGTCCTGGAGGCGGTATATCCAGGCCCGAATCCTTGATCCTGTACCTGTCCTGTACCTGAACCTGTCTGAACTGGGTCTGCTGTGATTATTTTCCTGGAATCCCTCTACATCTGGAGCCTCACTCCCAGTGACTTTGAGTCTCTTGAAACCGGTGTTTCTGCTGAGCATCTACTACTCTGTGCTCTGACTACCATGCGGTGTTAACCCCGTCTGGCTCATGTCCAGTACAGTGGTGTTTGCACCATCACGCTTGAGTTCCTTCCTAGGTCCGATGCCCGGAGCCTGACGACCGCAGTCTGGAACCTGATGACCGCTGTCTGGAGCTTGGAGCCTGATGTCTCTGGTGGTGTCTGTAGGTCATGTTGGATGTCCAGAACCGAACGATTCCTGTCTGATGTCTGCCGGTGACCCTGGGTCCAGATGTCTTGATGTCCTTTCTGTACCCTGATGTCCTGCCTGTGTTTTGATGACCTCATGACCCTGATGTCCAGATATCCTGTCTGTTCCCTGATGTCCTGATGTCCTCCCTGTGTCTCATATCCTGATGTAACTGATACCCTGGGCTGTCACGCCAGTGTCCCAGCCGAAGACCTGGGCTGCCACGTCAGTGTCCCAGATGTCTATCTGGTATTTCTGATGTCCTGATGTAACCTGATGCCATGAGCTGCAACGCCAGTGTCCCAGCTGATGACCTGGGCTGCCATGCCAGTGTCCCAGATGTCTGTCCAATATTCCTGTGTCCTGATGCCCTGCCTGTGTCCTGAGGTCCTGTTTGTATCCTGATGTCTTGCCTGCACCCTGATGTCCTCGAGTACCCTGATGTCCTGCCTGGTTCCTGATGTCCCGCCTATGTGTGCCTCTGTGATCCGTTGGTGCCTTGGGGTCCACTGGGTGGTACCCTTCTGAGGTGTGGAATCGGGAGCCTGACATCGTCATGTTTTGTTTATGTACTGTGTGACTTTACTATAGTAAACTTTACTTTCTCTATACCTGAAGTATTGGTGTAATCAAGTCCTACTTGTCTCTTTCCTTGTCCACATGCTCAGCTGCCACAGAACCCCGGTCGCTGCCCTCCCCTAGTTCGGGTAGGCCAGGTCCCCCTCTGCGGTGTAAAGGGTCTGTATTGCGTCTCTGGGGGACGCACACCCCACCCCTTCTGAGGTTGGTTGGCTTGGGGGCGTCTATGTGCTGAAAATTACTTTTCTATATTTGGTCAAACAATTAACTCACCCTAATGTGATTTCTGGTGCTGTTTCTCTTTGGTGCGGCTGTGATCTTAGGTGGTATGGATGATGTTGCTACTTGCAAATGCTTTTCCTGGTTTGCTTTGGTCTGGAGAGCATATGATAAAATGTAAGTTTTGTAAAGAACTTGCAGCAGAAGGCTGTACCAAACACAGATGTATCTTACACTGCATGTCTCCTCACAGTGGGAAATTCATCACTGATCAAGTTACATTTATAAAACTCATGCAGTTGAAGGTGAGCTGTATAAATAATAAAGGAGACACCATGACTGCTGAATACACAATATATAAGAGATGCTGGGGCAGGAACATATACATCACAAAGTGACACTGAGACTGCTGCATATACATCGCAAAGGAGACTCTGGGGCTGAAACATATACATCAAATAAAATACACTACGGATGGAGCATATACAGTGGGGCAAAAAAGTATTTAGTCAGTCAGCAATAGTGCAAGTTCCACCACTTAAAAAGATGAGAGGCGTCTGTAATTTACATCATAGATAGACCTCAACTATGGGAGACAAACTGAGAAAAAAAAATCCAGAAAATCACATTGTCTGTTTTTTTAACATTTTATTTGCATATTATGGTGGAAAATAAGTATTTGGTCAGAAACAAACAATCAAGATTTCTGGCTCTCACAGACCTGTAACTTCTTCTTTAAGAGTCTCCTCTTTCCTCCACTCATTACCTGTAGTAATGGCACCTGTTTAAACTTGTTATCAGTATAAAAAGACACCTTTGCACACCCTCAAACAGTCTGACTCCAAACTCCACTATGGTGAAGACCAAAGAGCTGTTAAAGGACACCAGAAACAAAATTGTAGCCCTGCACCAGGCTGGGAAGACTGAATCTGCAATAGCCAACCAGCTTGGAGTGAAGAAATAAACAGTGGGAGCAATAATTAGAAAATGGAAGACATACAAGACCACTGATAATCTCCCTCGATCTGGGGCTCCACGCAAAATCCCACCCCGTGGGGTCAGAATGATCACAAGAACGGTGAGCAAAAATGGTGAGCAAAAATCCCAGAACCACGCGGGGGGACCTAGTGAATGAACTGCAGGGAGCTGGGACCAATGTAACAAGGCCTACCATAAGTAACACACTACTCAGATCCTGCAGTGCCAGACGTGTCCCACTGCTTAAGCCAGTACATGTCCGGGCCCGTCTGAAGTTTGCTAGAGAGCATTTGGATGATCCAGAGGAGTTTTGGGAGAATGTCCTATGGTCTGATGAAACCAAACTGGAACTGTTTGGTAGAAACACAACTTGTCGTGTTTGGAGGAAAAAGAATACTGAGTTGCATCCATCAAACACCATACCTACTGTAAAGCATGGTGGTGGAAACATCATGCTTTGGGGCTGTTTCTCTGCAAAGGGGCCAGGACGACTGATCCGGGTACATGAAAGAATGAATGGGGCCATGTATCGTGAGATTTTGAGTTCAAACCTCCTTCCATCAGCAAGGGCATTGAAGATGAAACGTGGCTGGGTCTTTCAACATGACAATGATCCAAAGCACACCGCCAGGGCAACGAAGGAGTGGCTTCGTAAGAAGCATTTCAAGGTCCTGGAGTGGCCCAGCCAGTCTCCAGATCTCAACCCTATAGAAAACCTTTGGAGGGAGTTGAAAGTCCGTGTTGCCAAGCGAAAAGCCAAAAACATCACTGCTCTAGAGGAGATCTGCATGGAGGAATGGGCCAACATACCAACAACAGTGTGTGGCAACCTTGTGAAGACTTACAGAAAACGTTTGACCTCTGTCATTGCCAACAAAGGATATATTACAAAGTATTGAGATGAAATTTTGTTTCTGACCAAATACTTATTTTCCACCATAATATGCAAATAAAATGTAAAAAAAACAGACAATGTGATTTTCTGGATTTTTTTTTCTCAGTTTGTCTCCCATAGTTGAGGTCTACCTATGATGTAAATTACAGACGCCTCTCATCTTTTTAAGTGGTGGAACTTGCACTATTGCTGACTGACTAAATACTTTTTTGCCCCACTGTACATCACTTAGGACATACTGGGGAATAAGCATATACATGACATAGAAGACAGTGGGACTGCTGTATATACATCATATAGGAGATGCTGTGGCTGAGGCATATATATTACATAGGACAGTGGTGGCGAACCTCTGTGGGCATGCGTGCCGTAGCCTCAGCATGATGACCTTTTTACTAGCAGTTCTCTGAGGTGGCTATCAAGCTGACAGCTGGCTCAAAGAAGGTGCAGTGTGATGGCTTGCAGCAATCAATTGTACTCGCATCTTTCAAACAATAGTGCAATTGAAGCCCTGACCACCGAACCTTCCAGGTCAGGGCGACATTAGCAACGCAAACAGATCATCTGATTATGTTGCTGATGTCACACATTGATAGTAAGTGCTTCAGTGGAGCTGAAGGCACCAAAGATTTATTGTAATTGGAGGGAAAATTTGAGGATATTATGTGGAGCATGAATGTGGACACTGAATGGGGAGGGCGAAGAAGGGGAAAAATTTGAGGACACAGTTTGGGGAGAGAAAAAGGATGTATGAGGACACAGTATGGGGAGCTGGGAAATATATGAGGAAACAGTATGAGAGGGAGGAGATGGGTGCAGAGTGCAGACACAATATGGATGTCACGACTCTGTTGTCACGTGTCCCGGGACCAGTGACTCCTTTCCCTCTCTCTAACACTAGGGGCACCCTAGCTCACCCTGTTCCACTGATTTCATCTGATGGTGAAGACACCGGGGCCATGTACCTTGCCTTAGCTCCTGAATCCACCTTCAGTCTGTACCCTTCCCCCTCCCAGGGTAGAGGGGAGTAGTAGTATACCGTAATACACTAACCAGACTAACAAGGTAATACAACTAGTGATAAAGAAAATTACCAATCATAACAATATACACACATAAACAACAGAGGTAAACACCGGGGAATGGAGGGTGGGGTTAAAGAAAAGTAGGATAAGAAATGGAATTATCCCACACTCAAAACCTAGCAACAGTCACAGATAAATCAACCAAATGCCTTCTCCAATAACAACCAACAACCTCCAGCCATGCAGCATAAGCTTTCTCTGACCATGAGTGCTAGCCAGGGCCCAGTTTATATATGAGATGGGAGTGGTTAACACTGCACAGCTAAGAGCCTTAATGCAGGAAAGCTTTCAGGAGCTCTCAACAAAGCAGATTAACTCCTGCACTGCTAAAATAAATTTACACCATTTAACCCCTTCAAGACCCAGCCTATTTTGACCTTAAAGACCTTGCCGTTTTTTGCAATTCTGACCAGTGTCCCTTTATGAGGTAATAACTCAGGAACGCTTCAACGGCTCCTAGCGGTTCTGAGATTGTTTTTTCGTGACATATTGGGCTTCATGTTAGTGGTAAATTTAGGTCAATAAATTCTGCATTTATTTGTGATAAACACGGAAATTTGGCGAAAATTTTGAAAATTTCGCAATTTTCACATTTTGAATTTTTATTCTGTTAAACCAGAGAGATATGTGACACAAAATAGTTAATAAATAACATTTCCCACATGTTTACTTTACATCAGCACAATTTTGGAAACAAAATTTTTTTTTGTTAGGAAGTTATAAGGGTTAAAATTCGACCAGCGATTTGTCATTTTTACAACGAAATTTACAAAACCATTTTTTTTAGGGACCACCTCACATTTGAAGTCAGTTTGAGGGGTCTATATGGCTGAAAATACCCAAAAGTGACACCATTCTAAAAACTGCACCCCTCAAGGTACTCAAAACCACATTCAAGAAGTTTATTAACCCTTCAGGTGCTTCACAGCAGCAGAAGCAACATGGAAGGAAAAAATGAACATTTAACTTTTTAGTCACAAAAATTATCTTTTAGCAACAATTTTTTTATTTTCCCAATGGTAAAAGGAGAAACTGAACCACGAAAGTTGTTGTCCAATTTGTCCTGAGTACGCTGATACCTCATATGTGGGGGTAAACCACTGTTTTGGCGCACGGCAGGGCTTGGAAGGGAAGGAGCGCCATTTGACTTTTTGAATCAAAAATTGGCTCCACTCTTTAGCGGACACCATGTCACGTTTGGAGAGCCCCCGTGTGCCTAAAAATTGGAGCTCCCCCACAAGTGACCCCATTTTGGAAACTAGACGCCCCAAGGAACTTATCTAGATGCATAGTGAGCACTTTGAACCCCCAGGTGCTTCACAAATTGATCCGTAAAAATGAAAAAGTACTTTTTTTTCACAAAAAAATTCTTTTAGCCTCAATTTTTTCATTTTCACATGGGCAACAGGATAAAATGGATCCTAAAATGTGTTGGGCAATTTCTCCTGAGTACACCAATACCTCACATGTGGAGGTAAACCACTGTTTGGGCACATGGTAAGGCTCGGAAGGGAAGGAGCGCCATTTGACTTTTTGAATGAAAAATTATTTCCATCGTTAGCGGACACCATGTCGCGTTTGGATAGCTCCTGTGTGCCTAAACATTGGCGCTCCCCCACAAGTGACCCCATTTTGGAAACTAGACCCCCCAAGGAACTAATTTAGATGCCTAGTGAGCACTTTAAACCCTCAGGTGCTTCACAAATTGATCTGTAAAAATGAAAAAGTAATTTTTTTTCACAAAAAAATTCTTTTCGCCTCAATTTTTTCATTTTCACATGGGCAGTAGGATAAAATGGATCATAAAATTTGTTGGGCAATTTCTCCCGAGTACGCCGATACCTCATATGTGGGGGTAAACCACTGTTTGGGCACTCGGCAGGGCTCGGAAGAGAAGGCGCGCCATTTGACTTTTTGAATGGAAAATTAGCTCCAATTGTTAGCGGACACCATGTCGCGTTTGGAGAGCCCCTGTGTGCCTAAACATTGGAGCTCCCCCACAAATGACCCCATTTTGGAAACTAGACCCCCCAAGGAACTTATCTAGATGCATATTGAGCACTTTAAACCCCCAGGTGCTTCACAGAAGTTTATAACGCAGAGCCATGAAAATAAAAAATAATTTTTCTTTCCTCAAAAATGATTTTTTAGCCTGGAATTTCCTATTTTGCCAAGGATAATAGGAGAAATTGGACCCCAAATATTGTTGTCCAGTTTGTCCTGAGTACGCTGATACCCCATATGTGGGGGTAAACCACTGATTGGGCGCACGGCAGGGCTCGGAAGGGATGGCACGCCATTTGGCTTTTTAAATGGAAAATTAGCTCCAATCATTAGCGGACACCATGTCACGTTTGGAGAGCCCCTGTGTGCCTAAACATTGGAGATCCCCCAGAAATGACACCATTTTAGAAACTAGACCCCCAAAGGAACTAATCTAGATGTGTGGTGAGGACTTTGAACCCCCAAGTGCTTCACAGAAGTTTATAACGCAGAGCCATGAAAATAAAAAAAAAAAATTATTTTCTCAAAAATGATCTTTTAGCCTGCAATTTTTTATTTTCCCAAGGGTAACAGGAGAAATTTGACCCCAAAAGTTGTTGTCCAGTTTCTCCTGAGTACGGTGATACCCCATATGTGGGGGTAAACTACTGATTGGGCACATGCCGGGGCTTGGAATTGAAGTAGTGACGTTTTGAAATGCAGACTTTGATGGAATGCTCTGCGGGCGTCACGTTGCGTTTGCAGAGCCCCTGATGTGCCTAAACAGTAGAAACCCCCCACAAGTGACCCCATTTTGGAAACTAGACCCTGAAAGGAACTTATCTAGATGTGTGGTGAGCACTTTGAACCCCCAAGTGCTTCATAGAGGTTTATAATGCAGAGCCGTGAAAATAATAAATACGTTTTCTTTCCTCAAAAATAATTATTTAGCCCAGAATTTTTTATTTTCCCAAGGGTTACAGGAGAAATTGGACCCCAAAAGTTGTTGTCCAGTTTCTCCTGAGTACGCTGATACCCCATATGTGGGGGTAAACCACTGTTTGGGCACACGTCGGGGCTCAGAAGGGAAGTAGTGACTTTTGAAATGCAGACTTTGATGGAATGGTCTGCGGGTGTCACGTTGCGTTTGCAGAGCCCCTGGTGTGCCTAAACAGTAGAAACCCCCCACAAGTGACCCCATTTTAGAAACTAGACCCCCCAAGGAACTTATCTAGATATGTGGTGAGCACTTTGAACCCCCAAGTGCTTCACAGACGTTTACAACACAGAGCCGTGAAAATAAAAAATCATTTTTCTTTCCTCAAAAATTATGTTTTAGCAAGCATTTTTTTAGATTCACAAGGGTAACAGGAGAAATTGGACCCCAGCAATTGTTGCGCAGTTTGTCCTGAGTATGCTGGTACCCCATATGTGGGGGTAAACCACTGTTTGGGCACACGTCAGGGCTCGGAAGTGAGGGAGCACCATTTGACTTTTTGAATACGAGATTGGCTGGAATCAATGGTGGCGCCATGTTGCGTTTGGAGACCCCTGATGTGCCTAAACAGTGGTAACCCCTCAATTCTAATTCCAACACTAACCCCAACACACCCCTAACCCTAATCCCAACTGTAGCCATAATCCTAATCACAACCCTAACCCCAACACACCCGTAACCCCAACACACCCCTAACCCTAACCACAACCCTAATTCCAACCCAACCCTAGCCCTAAGGCTATGTGCCAACGTTGCGGATTCGTATGAGATATTTCCGCACCATTTTTGAAAAATCTGCGGGTAAAAGGCACTGTGTTTTACCTGCGGATTTTCCGCGGATTTCCAGTGTTTTTTGTGCGGATTTAACCTGCGGATTCCTATTGAGGAACAGGTGTAAAACGCTGCGGAATCCGCACAAAGAATTCACATGCTGCGGAAAATACAACGCAGCGTTCCCGCGCGGTATTTTCCGCACCACGGGCACAGCGGATTTGGTTTTTCATATGTTTACATGGTACTGTAAACCTGATGGAACACTGCTGCGAATCCGCAGCCAAATCCGCACCGTGTGCACATAGCCTAATTCTAAAGGTATGTGCACACGCTGCGGAAAATGCTGCGGATCCGCAGCAGTTTCCCATGAGTGTACAGTTCAATGTAAACCTATGGGAAACAAAAATCGCTGTACACATGCTGCGGAAAAACTGCACGGAAACGCAGCGGTTTACATTCCGCAGCATGTCACTTCTTTGTGCGGATTCCGCAGCGGTTTTACAACTGCTCCAATAGAAAATCGCAATTGTAAAACCGCAGTGAAATGCGCAGAAAAAAACGCGGTAAATCCGCCATAAATCCGCAGCGGTTTAGCACTGCGGATTTATCAAATCCGCAGCGGAAAAATCCGCAGAGGACCAGAATACGTGTGCACATTCCTAACCCTAACCCTAGCCCTAACCCTAGCCCTAACCCTAGCCCTAACCCTAGCCCTAACCCTACCCCTACCCCTAACCCTAACCCTACCCCTAGCCCTAGCCCTACCCCTAACCCTACCCCTAACCCTACCCCTACCCCTAACCCTAACCCTACCCCTAACCCTATTCTAACATTAGTGGAAAAAAAAAAATTTCTTTATTTTTTTATTGTCCCTACCTATGGGGGTGACAAAGGGGGGGGGGTCATTTATTATTTTTTTTATTTTGATCACTGAGATAGATTATATCTCAGTGATCAAAATGCACTTTGGAACGAATCTGCCGGCCGGCAGATTCGGCGGGCGCACTGCGCATGCGCCCGCCATTTTGGAAGATGGCGGCGCCCGGGAGAAGACGGACGGGACCACGGCTGGATCGGTAAGTATGATAGGGTGGGGGGGGACCACGGGGGGGGATCGGAGCACGGGGGGGGGAATCGGAGCACGGGAGGGGTGGAACGGAGCGCGGGGGGCGTGGAACGGAGCACGGGGGGCTGGAATGGAGCACGGGGGGGTGGAACGGAGCACGGGGGGGTGGATCGGAGTGCAGGGGGGGTGATTGGAGCACGGGGGGGTGATTGGAGCACGGGGGAGCGGACACGAGCACGGGGGGGAGCGGAGCACAGGGCGGAGGGGAGCCGGAGCAGTGTACCGGCCAGATCGGGGGGGTGGGGGGGCGATCGGAGGGGTGGGGTGGGGGCACACTAGTATTTCCAGCCATGGCCGATGATATTTCAGCATCGGCCATGGCTGGATTGTAATATTTCACCCGTTATAATGGGTGAAATATTACAAATCGCTCTGATTGGCAGTTTCACTTTCAACAGCCAATCAGAGCGATCGTAGCCACGAGGGGGTGAAGCCACCCCCCCGGGCTAAACTACCACTCCCCCTGTCCCTGCAGATCGGGTGAAATGGGAGTTAACCCTTTCACCCGATCTGCAGGGACGCGATCTTTCCATGACGCCGCATAGGCGTCATGGGTCGGATTGGCACCGACTTTCATGACGCCTACGTGGCGTCAAAGGTCGGGAAGGGGTTAATATGCAGGTGACATGTTTCTAATCAGTACAGGAGTAGTAGAAATAAGGCTCTGCGGTCTTCTGGCTCCTTTCTGTCGCGGTAAACCCATGACAATGGGAAGTTAGGGGGAGAAAGAAATTTGAGGACACAGTATGGGGAGCAAGGAGGGTATGTATGAGGAATCAGTATGAGAGGGGGATGGAGCAGACAGAGTATAAGGAATGAGGGGGAGGGACCAATTTTAGGACTCAGCATGGGGAGCGAGAGGGAATGTGTGCAGGCACACAAGGTGATGTGATTGGGGGATGAGTGCAGACAGTATGAGGAGCAAAGGGGAATGTTTGTGGACACAGTATGGGGCACGAGGGGGATAGGAGTTGTGGGGATACAGCATGGGGAGCGGGGGGATGTGTGAGGTGACAGTATGGCAGTATGGGAAGCGAAGGGATGGATGCGGACACAGTATGAGGGAAATAATGTAAGGAGACAGTATGGGGGAGAAAACAGAGGGGTCACAGATTAGAGACTAGGTAGCTTGGGGAGGATGGTATGGAGAGGGGTTAGCATGTGGCAATAGTGTAAGGGCACCACCAGAAGGGGACAATTTGCCATGGAGGAGGAGTGTGATGAGGCGGAACAGTATAGATGGAACACAGTGGGAGAATATAGTGGGAAGGGGGGCCTAGAAAGAAAAGGAAAGGGCAGTGTGGAGGATGTGTACCATAAGAGGGATGATGTTTGAGTAATATTTTGTGCAAGGAATATAGAGAGGGGCAATTATTTATTCAACGGCTCAGCGTAGGACAGATATTTTTAGTCAGGAGCATTATAATTCCGCTGATATTTTTATGGCATCATGTCGAGAAGTGCTGAGAAGACTGGAGAAGATGGAAGTTTTCAGAGACGAGCTGTGAATGTGAAAATGGCATCTGATCAAGATGAAGAAAAGAAAAGAAAAAAAAACTCCTCCAATCAGAGGCGACGTCATCCATAAGGTGCATGGACGTAAATGTTTATTTGAGATACCGACTAATTATCAGTACTGTGGTACTCGTATGGTCTGCAGTCTGATGATGACTGATAACAACTATCCCCAGCATTTCCTCACCATTGTTAAGGACATACTGGGAGTTTTAGGTTCATGTGATGCAAATGTACAGTACAGACCAAAAGTTTGAACACACCTTCTCATTTAAAGATTTTTCTGTATTTTCATGACTATGAAAATTGTACATTCACACTGAAGGCATCAAAACTATGAATTAACGCATGTGGAATTATATACTAAACAAAAAACTGTGAAACAACTGAAAATATGTCTTATATTCTAGGTTCTTCAAAGTAGCCACCTTTTGCTTTGATGACTGCTTTGCACACTCTTGGCAGTCTCTTGATGAGCTTCAAGAGGTAGTCACCAGGAATGGTCTTCCAACAATCTTGAAGGAGTTCCCAGAGATGCTTAGCACTTGTTGGCCCTTTTGCCTTCACTCTGTGGTCCAGCTCACCCCAAACCATCTCGATTGGGTTCAAGTCTGGTGACTGTGGAGGCCAGGTCATCTGGCGTAGCACCCCATCACTCTCCTTCTTGGTCAAATAGCCCTTACACAGCCTGGAGGTGTGTTTGGGGTCATTGTCCTGTTGAAAAATAAATGATGGTCCAACTAAACGAAAACCTGATGGAATAGCATGCCGCTGCAAGTTGCTGTGGTAGCCATGCTGGCTCAGTATGCCTTCAATTTTGAATAAATCCCCAACAATGTCACCAGCAAAGCACCCCCACGCCATCACACCTCCTTCCTCCATGCTTCACGGTGGGAACCAGGCATGTAGAGTCCATCCGTTCACCTTTTCTGCGTCGCACAAAGACACGGTGGTTGGAACCAAAGATCTCAAATTTGGGCTCATCAGACCAAAGCACAGATTTCCACTGGTCTAATGTCCATTCTTTGTGTTCTTTAGCGCAAACAAGTCTCTTCTGCTTGTTGCCTGTCCTTAGCAGTGATTTCCTTGCAGCTATTTTACCATGAAGGCCTGCTGCACAAAGTCTCCTCCTAACAGTTGTTGTAGAGATGTGTCTGCTGCTAGAACTCTGTGTGGCATTGACCTGGTCTCTAATCTGAGCTGCTGTTAACCTGCGATTTCTGAGGCTGGTGACTCGGATAAACTTATCCTCAGAAGCAGAGGTGACTCTAGGTCTTCCTATCTTGGGGCGGTCCTCATGTGAGCCAGTTTCTTTGTAGTGCTTGATGGTTTTTGCCAATGCACTTGGGGACACTTTCAAAGTTTTACCAATTTTTCGGACTCACTGACCTTAATTTCTAAAAGTAATGATGGCCACTCATTTTTCTTTACTTAGCTGCTTTTTTCTTGCCATAATACAAATTCTAACAGTCTATTCAGTAGGACTATTAGCTGTGTATCCACCAGACATCTGCACAACACAACTGATAGTCCCAACCCCATTTATAAGGCAAGAAATCCCACTTATTAAGCCTGACAGGGCACACCTGTGAAGTCAAAACCATTTCCGGTGACTATCTCTTGAAACTCATCAAGAGAATGCCAGGAGTGTGCAAACCAGTCATCAAGGCAAAACGTGGCTACTTTGAAGAAACTAAAATTTAAGACATAATTTCAGTTGTTTCACACTTTTTTGTTAAGTATATAATTCCACATGTGTTAATTCATAGTTTTGATGCCTTCAGTGTGAATGTACAATTTTCATAGTCATGAAAATACAGAAAAATCTTTAAATGAGAAGGTGTGTCCAAACTTTTGGTCTGTACTGTATATGGATCTGACCTGACATTACAATTGATGTATCATGTACTGCTGATGGTCCTGGTAATATATTTATGTACTAATGGTAGTTCAGGTGATTTTTTCATGTACTGATGATTATGTTTTCTTGTACTACTGGCGGTTCTGGGGATGTATTTCCATTCTAATGAGGGTTGTGATGCTGGGTTTGTGTATTGATGGGGGTTCTACTAATATATTTATGTGGTGCTGGTGCTTTTGGTAATGTCTCCTGTGATATATGCACCAGCCCCAAATATCTCCTCGCATGCGTGCATCAGCCCCAGTATCTCCTGTTATGTGTGCATCAGCCCCAAATCTCTCCTGTGATGCGTGCATCAGCCCTAATGTCTACTGTAATGTGTACACCAACCCCATATATCTCCTGTGATATTTTCACCAGCCCCAATGTCTACTATGATATATGCACCAGCCCCAGTGTCTCCTGTGATGCATGCAACAGCCCCACTGTCTCTTCTCATGCGTGCACCAGCCCCAATGTCTCCTGTGATGCATGCACCAGTCCCAATGTCTCCAGTGATGCATGCGCCATTCCCAAATGTCTCCAGTGATGCGTTCACGATCCCCAGTGTCTCCTGGGATGCGTGCACCAGCCCTAGTGTCTCCAGTGATGGGTGCACCAGCCCATTGTCTCCTGTGATATGTGCACCAGCCCTAATGTCTACTGTGATGCATGCACCAACTCCATATGTCTCCTGTGATATTTTCACCAGCCCAAATGTCTACTGTGATATATGTACCAGCTCCAGTGTCTCCTGTGATATATGCTCCAGCCCCAGTGTCTCCTCTGATGTGGGCACCAGCCCCAATGTCTCTGTGATGCGTGCACCAGCCCCAATGTTTCCTATGATGCGTGCACCAGCCCCAAATGTCTCATGTGATGCGTGCACCAACCCCAAATGTCTCCAGTCATACATTCACCAGATCCCATGTCTTTTGTGATGCATGCGTCAGCCCTAATGTCTCATGTGAAGTATATACTCAAGGTCTAATGTTTTCAATAATGTGTGCACTAGCCACAATGTCTCCTTTGTGATGAATATACACCAGTCTCACATGATAAAGTGATGAATTTCCCACTGTGAGACATGCAGTGTAATATACATCTGTGCTCCAAACAACTTACTGCTGTGAGTTCTTTACAAAACTAATCTTTGCAAACAATCAACTGTGCTCCAGACTGAAATCTGGAAAAGCAGTTGTAGGTAGCAACATCATTCAAACCACCTAACATCACAGGCATACAAAAGAGAAGCAGTTCTACCCATCACATCAGAGATAAGTTAATTATTTGACCAAATATACCAGGATCATTTTGAAGTTGATAATTTAGTATGACCATCGAACTAAGTTACAAATATCGAAATGGCCCTTGGCTTGGTATAGCACGAGCTGCTTTAGTGGTCTCGAGCAGGACAGGAAGTAATAATGTATCATTCTTTGGTCTCCTGACCACTAAGACCTCAGGTGACTGGAATATTTTTTAGCCACTTCAGTAGTCAAGTGGCTAAAAATATTACAATATTCCTCCCTTTCTAGCTGGAAACCACCAACATAACTTGTGTTGAAGCCAAGGAGTCAGCATTCAGTGACTTTTGGAGTGTACCCATAATACAGTGCCTTCCTGAGACAATATGCATACTTCTATCTACAGTACATTTCGACTAAATGTGCGGAGCCTCACTCAGTACAAGTGAATTGAGTGAGGCCGCACACATCTAATCAAAATAAGCCATGACATGTGTATGCATATTGCATACTTATGGTCACATGACCACTCGATCACGCTGCTGGCACAGGAGAACAGGGTCACCATCAGGGCATTACTGCCCTTACTGCTGTGTGGGGCCCGGTGAGCAGAAGGAAAGAGGGGGGCCCAGGTCCTTCTCATATACTTCAGCCCATGGGGCTCCAGAGTAAAGTGTGCTCTAGCACCGCCGCTAGCAGTGCACGTCTCAGCACAGGGAGGCTTGGAGCTCTCATGGCCATGCAGCTCAATGGCTCCCTCTTTCTCCTCTATGATGCGCTAGTTAGACTGACAGCAGATACGAGATGATGTCATCACGGTTGGAATGTACGACCGCCAGAATGCCAGTCCAGAAGTGGAGCTTCAGGGGATCGAATGAGAGATAAGTACAGAAAACTTTTTTTTAAAGAATTAATTAAATGGTCTTGGGGGAGGCCAAATGATGAATTGGCAGTAGGGAGACAGAGCAAATTATGAATTGGCAGTGTCGGGGCAAAGGAAATGATGAATTGGCAGTGGGGGCAGAGCAAATGATGAATTAGCAGTGGGAGGGCTGAGCAACTTATGAATTGGGAGTAGGGGGCAGAGCAAATGATGAATTGGGAGTAGGGGGCAGAGCATATGATGAATTGGCAGCAGAGGGGCCGAGTAAATGATGACTTGACAGTGGGACAGAGCAAATGATGAATTAGTAGTGAGGGGCAGAACTGTTGTGAATTCTGTGGCAGAGCTCCCTCCTGTGGTCACAAGTGGTACTTCGGCTGATTCTCTCTGTGAGCTTCCATTGGTGGAGGAAAGTGGTACTGCGGCTTCTGAGTTTCCTTCCTCAGGTGATGTGGTGAAGTCGTTAGGTGCTGCTCTATTTAACTCCACCTAGTGCTTTGATCCTGGCCTCCAGTCAATGTTCTAGTATTGGACCTGTTTCCTCCTGGATCGTTCCTGTGGCCTGCTGCTCTGCATAGCTAAGTTCTGCTGTGCTATTTTGTTTGCTGTTTTTTTCTGTCCAGCTTGTCTATTTGTTTTTTTCTGCTTGCTGGAAGCTTTGGGACGCAGAGGGTGTACCTCCGTGCCGTTAGTTCGGTACGGAGGGTCTTTTTGCCCCCTTTGCGTGGTTTTTGTAGGGTTTTGTGTTGACCGCAAAGTTACCTTTCCTATCCTCGCTCTGTTCAGAAAGTCGGGCCTCACTTTGCTAAATCTATTTCATCTCTACGTTTGTCTTTTCATCTTAACTCACAGTCATTATATGTGGGGGCTGCCTTTTTCTTTGGGGTATTTCTCTGAGGCAAGGTAGGCTTATTTTCTATCTTCAGGCTAGCTAGTTTCTCAGGCTGTGCCGAGTTGCATAGGGAGCGTTAGGCGCAATCCACGGCTGCCTCTAGTGTGGTTGGAGAGGATTAGGGATTGCGGTCAGCAGAGTTCCCACGTCTCAGAGCTCGTTCTATGTTTTTGGGTTATTGTCAGGTCACTATATGTGCTCTGACCTCTATGTCCATTGTGGTACTGAATTACCTTATCATAACACAGAACAAATGATGAATCCTGAGTAGGGGAAGAGCAAATGATGAATTGGGAGTTGGGGACGGGGGACAGTAAATTAATAGAGGGTGGGGGTGGGAGGGATAGACAACATCACATAATAAATTGGGGCGAAGGCAGACATGTATATATATTAAATCAAGGGAGCGGGAGACACAGAGCGGGGGGCATTAAGGATGATGGAGTGTGACTGGTAAAGAATTGGGGGAAACACAGGTGCTTATCAATTTATATATTTATTGGGTGGGGAAAGTGGCTGTTTTTAGTTAGTGGAGGCCCAGTGGTGGATTACAATTCATATTTCAAATGATGGGTTTAATGGTTACATAACAACTAACTATATACTCTTTTAATGGTGTCTGTATTCATCTGCGTAGTGTAGTAGTTAGGGAAGGAGTGGGGAATGTGCTCTGGAAAAGGTCAACTATAGATAACTGTGTATTATTTTATGTAGATAGGAGTCCTGGCTGGAAGAAGTGATGGCGGCCTGTGCTGGATAAAGAAGAAAAGCGAAGATGAAAGATTTCAGCTAGAGATGTCACAGGTGAGTCAGTGTGTTATCTGTACTTTGACACTATACACTGTATACTGTGTACAGAGCTCCTGTTTATATTGTCACTGGTGATCACGGTTTTACCTGTACACTGACACTGTATAGAGAGCTCCTGTATATAATGTCACCGGTGATCCCTGGATTACCTGTACACTGACAATATACAATGTATACTTTGTACAGAGCTCCTGTGTAGAGTGGCACTTATGGTTATATTAGTATTGTGGGTTTTTTATTAATGATCAGTATTGTATTATTTGGTCACTATGTGGCGGTAATATGTGATTTGGTCATGGTGTTGTGGTATTTCTCCTTGTATATGGTATCATTCTGTTGCTATGTGGTGGTAATATGTGGTCTGGACATGGTATGGCGGTATTTGTTCCTTGTATGTGGTATTATTTAGTCTTTATGCGATGGTAATATGTAGTCTTGTCATGGTGTGAGATCATGTGTCCCTGTATGTGGTATAATCAGGTCAATATGTGGTGGTAATATGTGGTCCAACCCTGGTATGGCAGTATTTGTTCCTTGTATGTGGCATTATTTGGTCACAATGTGGAGGTAATATGTGGTTCAGCCATGGTATGGCGGTATTTGTTCCTTGTATGTGGTATTATTTGGTCACTATGAGGTGATAATATGTGATCTGGTTATAGTGTGGTGGTATTTATTCTTTGTATGTGGTATTATTCAGTCACTATGTGGTGGTAATATGTGGTTTGGTCACGATGTGATGGTATTTGTCCCTTGTTCGTGATATTATTGGTCATCTTAAAAATGTATGTGACTCATTCCCTTAAAGAAAAATAGATAAAAATATACCTAAAAATAATATTGGATATTTTAACAAATGTGGGCACCTGTCACCCCGAAAATCGCGGGTGAGGTAAGCCCACCGGCATCAGGGGCTTATCTACAGCATTCTGTAATGCTGTAGATAAGCCCCCGATGTTACCTGAAAAAGGAGAAAAAGACGTTATATTATACTTACCCAGGGGCGGTCCCGCTGCTGGTCAGGTCGGATGGGCGTCTCCGGTCCGCTGCGGCGCCTCCCATCTTCTTTCCATGACGTCCTCTTCTGATCTTCAGCCACGGCTCCGGCGCAGGCGTACTTTGCTCTGCCCTGTTGAGGGCAGACAAAGTACTGCAGTGCGCAGGCGCCGGGCCTCTGACCTTTCCGGCGCCTGCGCACTGCAGTACTATCTTCTGCCCTCAAGAGGGCAGAGCAAAGTACGGCTGCGCCGGAGCCGTGGCTGAAGATCAGAAGAGGACGTCATGGAAAGAAGATGGGAGGCGCCGCAGCGGACCGGAGACGCCCATCTGACCTGACTAGCAGCGGGACCGCCCCTGGGTAAGTATAATATAACGTCTTTTTCTCCTTTTTCAGGTAACATCGGGGGCTTATCTACAGCATTACAGAATGCTGTAGATAAGCCCCTGATGCCGGTGGGCTTACCTCACCCGCGATTTTCGGGGTGACAGGTTCCCTTTAATAGGTTAGAGTAGAGTATGGCCCGACCAAAAGAGTCTACCTTATTGTGGTGGCAGCTTAAAAAAATCTTATGGCCAAAACAAAAGATTCGGGCTATATATGCGATGGTGTTCAATGGGAACTGTTAATGTGTGATTGGTGAGGATGTGGTGCAGAAGTGGAGTATTTCCAAGAGTCGGTGGTGGGATTGTGGAAGGTTCGTGGGGTGAGGGCGGAGCTGGTGTGGAGCCTGGACGGAGTCTCAAGGGGGCCAAAAATTTTGCCAGTATGGGGCCCCGAAATTCCTAGTAGCAGCCCTGATGGAGAAGCCTTCCTGAGCACACTGCATATGACACAGAGTCACTGCAGACTTTTGTGAAGAGCCTGGACAACCCCTTAAACACATTTTTAAGTGTATTATGACTATAAAATATTTGAAAATATATTAATAAATTATCCAAAGAGAGAGAAAAAAAATATAGGGACAAGGAAAGGCAAGTGCAAGCAAATTAAATGAAGAATGCAAGAGAACACTATCTCCTTGATATGTAACAATCTCCTTTTTCTTTACTGTCTCTTTTTCACAGCAATGAAAAAGGATATGGTTAATTCATGTAGACAATTGAATTTTCCCTTGAGACCACACATAAGCTATTGTGTCTTAAAAGTAGCTGTCCTGGGTACCACATTGTCCATTGAAAATATTAGCTTATGTCGTTATATGTATTGAAAATGTGTCAATAAATCTCTTTTCATTAGAGATGATCAAATATTTCAATGTTCGGTTCAGATTACAATTGCCGAATTTGTAATAATTGCTGAGTTATTAGTCAAATATTAGCCGAACATAGCCGAATGCCATTAAAGTCAATAGGAGGTATTAGGATTCAGAATAAGAAGACGAGAGTGGACCCTCTCAGTTGTGGCTCTAGAGCCCCCGAGGACGAGCGGGCCAGATGGAACCACGCCTATACAGGGAGCATTAAGAGCAGGCCCAAGGGGGATGGAGACACAACTGCTAGAGCCTAAGGGGCGACTACAAGGAGGAGAGAAAATGAGACTGAGGACTGAAGGAAATGGACAGATGCAGGGAGAACTGGGAATATTGGCGCAGATGGGAACCTGAGAACCGGACAAGGATATATATGATGCTGCAAAAAAGGAGACAAAAAGGTATGGAGACTGGGAGACAAGACTTGACGGCAGACTGGCATGGTTGAGACACAGGAGTGGCACAGCAGAGACACAGGACAGGCACAGAAGACACAGGACTGGTGCGGGCCTCTGACGCTAATAAGCTGAATAAGATTATTAAGAAGGCAAGTTCTGCTGTGGGCTGCAAGCTGGACTCTCTTGAGGAGGTAGTGGAGAAAAGAACTCTGAAAAAGTGTATGACAATTATGAACAATAATGCACATCCACTATATGAGCTATTCATGAGACAGAAGAGCACCTTCAGTAACCGGCTAATACTTCTGAGGTGTAAGAAGGAAAAATATAGGAAATCGTTTGTGCCAACTGCTATGGGAATGTACAACAATAACATTAGGGTTAAACCACCAAGGTGAATGTCTACTTATTTCTCTACATTTCAGTTCACTTGTTGTGTATGTCCTATTCTAATGTATAATGTATAATGTTCTTCTGTCAACTCCACTGCCATGTCAACTATGTAATTCCTTTATGATTTTTATGATTTAAGTTGTGCTGCTGTGATACCATAATTTCCCATGGGATCAATAAAGTGTATCGTATCGTATCGTATATTTTGCTGGCATTGTAAAACTGCAACTTTTTTCAACAGTTGAATTTTATATGCCATTTATCATGCTATGGTTGTGCCTCAAAACACTCAAAAAAGCATTGTTTGGTTAGAAATAGCATCGCTATATTGATACTGCAGTCTAAGAAGTCCATCTGAAGTGGGCAAATTTTCCTGCCATTGCAATACTGCACCTTTTCTCAACAGGGATATATCATATGTAATTTAAGATGGGCAAAGCATATGGTAAGGGATGGGGAAGTGGACGTGATGCTGATGGTGGGTGCAGAGGCCGAGGCCATGGGCAAGTTGAAACTGCGCCTGCTGTGGAAGCACAACAAACACATACATCATGTGTATCTAACTTCCCGTTGAACATTGCAGGGGGTGCAGAACACCACTCTTCAAGCCAGACCAGTGGGAAAAGGTTGTTGGATTGATAAGAGATAATGCTTCCAGTCACTTTGTCAGTGTGGCACCCCAGGAGTTTGGGTACCACAGTAGTGATGCCTTCCTCTTGGGGAGGGTAGCGCGATGCCTGGAGACAAGTGAGATTCCCTTTGGCAGGTTACCACTCACACAACACCTTCTAAATCCAGGCCAGGACGGGGAGCTCAAAACCCTGTTTTAGGGCAGCTTCCCTGGATAAAGATCCTGGTTTGGAGGTGGAGTCAGGTTAGTCTGTACAGAAAGGAGCAACACCGTATGCACTACCCGAAGAGGTGACCAAGTAGGGTCCAACACCATATATCAAGAGAAAATAAACTTAGGCACTCAACTTTGCAGAATTTTATGATTTAATATAGTCATCAAATTAAACATTTCGGCCACAATAGACGGCCTTCTTCAGTAACTACAAAAGAAAATAAATATACACCAGTATAGACATTAACATTGGTGTCCCAACACCATAGAGATCCAAAACAAAACAAACCAAAACAGTAATGAAACATAAAATAAATAAAGTATATACAAAATTGTAGGGAGTTCAAATAAGTAGGCCACAGAAACAGTATGTACATTATGAACAACAGGGAAACTGCATACATTGCTCAACACATCATTAGTGAAAATCTTTATTGCATAGAGAGATACTGAGAAAAAAAAAGAGTATGGAGGCGCGACATTTGAGCCCATTGCGGTCCCCCTGTTTTGTAAATAATACTTGTCCTGAAAGAGAAAGAAGTTTTTAGTAAGTACTAAATGTAGGAGTTCCACACATAAGTTCACCTGGTTGGAGTCCATACCTGAGTTAGAGAGCATTTTCTGTACCGAATTAATTCCCTCAACATGGGGAATAGAGGTGTATAAATCTCGCACATCAAAAGACACTAGAAGTGCATCACTAGGTATAGTATGCAATGTACGAATAGTATTTAGAAAATCCCCAGTGTCAATTATAAAGGAAGGAGTGCGACGAATCAGGGGAGTTAGAATTTTCTCCAGAAATATAGACAGTGGAGATAAAATATACTCAGTAGACGCCACGATCGGTCTTCCCAGGGGTTGTTCCAGATTTTTATGTATCTTGGGCAAAATATAAAACACTGGGGTTATGGGGTGGTTTTTAGTCAAAAATTCACAAGTTTTAATGTCTAACACTCCAAGGTCAGTATATTTAGACAATACTTCAGTAATAAGCTTCCGAATCTGTTGTGTAGGGCCTCTGGATAACTCAGTATAGATGGTACTATAATGGAGCTGTCTCTGGATTTCCTGAATAAAGTAAGACTTATACATGACCACTATGGCGCCCCATTTGTCTGCCGGTTTAATGACCAGATCACAATCATCTTGTAAAGACTTTAAAGCCTGACGGTCAATAGGAGACAAATTAGGAGGATAGTGTAATAACCCCCGATCCACATTGTTGCAGAGCTCTGAAAAGGATTTATTAACGAAGCCTATAAAGGCCTCCAAAGCATGGGAGCCATTAGGAGGTCTAAACAGGCTTTTG
Source organism: Ranitomeya imitator (assembly GCF_032444005.1). Taxonomy (NCBI): domain Eukaryota; kingdom Metazoa; phylum Chordata; class Amphibia; order Anura; family Dendrobatidae; genus Ranitomeya; species Ranitomeya imitator. The sequence goes on along the minus strand of NC_091282.1, from coordinate 1,100,611,812 downwards.
GATCTTAGGCCTAGACTGGCTGCTGAGAGGAGTTTAGGATTATTGTCAGGTTCTGGCCTAGTGGTACTGGACTGAGAATTATCCGCAAAGTAAGCTTTTAATCTAAGGCGACGAAAAAATCGACACAGGTCCATTTCTAATTCAAAGGTATTCAAATTTTTGGCAGGACAATATGAAAGACCCTTTTGTAGAGCATTATGTTCAGATATACCCAAAGTCTTAGATGATATGTTTACTAGCAATGGCCAAGTACCTGAGAGCGAGTCATGTGTGGTGGATCGTTCCTTCTTCCTGAATCCATGCCCTCGTCTGGTCCTTTTTTCTTTCTTTGTAGTCTCCTGCGTTGTTCGAAAAAACAAGTGGAAGTGGGGGGTCCCTCCTTTCGGTGTCAGATCCCGAGGTTGAGTGTTCGGTTGAGGACTTGAAGTTGGACCGAGGTGGAGGCCGCCTGGCCGAGGATTTGTCGCGACATCTGTAGACATGGTCTAGATAATAGTCCTCCGCATCTCGTGCAAATTTGTTCCTCTTTTTCTGTTCAGTATCTCTTTTATGTTGATCAAGATTAGTCTGAATCTGAGTTTTCAGGGAGGACAATTCTTCCAATGAACTTGTTGCCGCCAGCTGACTTTTGATATTTTTGATGAGTTCGAAGCTGGTCTAATTGCCCTATGGAGATGTTCTATAGTTAAAGTAATAAGGTCAAACGAACATTTATTTAACCCTGCTGTTCTGTTCGGTCTGGGGAGACCTATTTTGAACTTTGGTATTTTTTGGGGTGTTCAAGATGCGGTTCTGAAACTTGTGGTTGATTGACTTAAATGAGGATGGGTCGGTCGGCCACGGGTTTCAGAGCCGCATCTTGAATATTTTAAAGAATATTGAAGTTCAAAGTCGGTCATTTTTGACCAACAGAACAGCAGGGTTAATATCTTTTCAAACTTAGTGCAATAGTCAGGTGAATCACTAAAGAGAGTGGGGTGTAATGGGACTCTTAAACCCCGTGGAATACGTTGTACTTTTAGGTACTTCGTAAGCGTAGCACAATGCAACTCAAGGTTAACCTTGTGTCGTAGCTCACGCTCCAGGTCTCTCACTCGGGTCTCTCTGGGGGGGACCTTCAGGAATTCACTAGAATAAGATGTTTGAGCAATAATGTTAGATGTCTCCTCAGCATTATAGGAGAAAGTCAATGAAGACATGGCCCTTAGGTGTGCAATACGTAAAGGAACAACCTTATAGGAACAACACCGTATGCACTACCCAAAGAGGTGCCCAAGTAGGATCCAACACCATATATCAAGAGAAAATAAACTTAGGCACTCAACTTTGCGGAACTGACATTTTGTTCCTTTCTTACAGAGCCGTCTTTATTGATTCTGCCTAAAGTGCACTCTCACTTGGACCCACCACTGAAAAATTGCCTTTATACCGGCCACCGTGCTCACATCTCACCATTGTCTAACGTTACTATACAGCACTGACACCAATAGTGCACTACTTAGTAGAAATGGCCCTAACACAGTGACGTCCTCACAATGTCTGCCGGAATGCAAGTTACCAGTCCTGGAATGCATAGACAAGCACCTCCCTGTGATGTCACCACTACACTATCTTGTATGCTTTCCTGAGCGATCATGTGATCGCTTATTGGTCCCACCCACCGATATTATATGCCGTCCACTTCCCTCTCTAAGCAGCTCTGACTAGCGGTGGATACCGCTTCTCTGACTGCCACGCCGGCACGCCGCCCACCTGGGTAAGTCCTCCACATTGTTATCTCCAGCGCTATACTATATAGAACGATAGGACATACTCACTAAGTATGCACGTTCTCTGCAGGCTCCCATGCATTACCGGTTACCCGGTCTTTGGTCATTTCGCTTCCCTGCAGATTCACTCTGGTATGTTACATGGCCTTTTAAGATCACACCCCGTTTTTGCGATTTATTCATAAAGGCACCTAACACCTTTTAACTTTCACTGTCAACAGCTACAGCGCTGATGTGGGAAACTTTTACATGCGGTCATTCACGCATATCTCTTAGCCTGCACATTGGTAGGTCAATCTTAGATACATTTTCCCTTGGCACACGTACTTTCTGACCTATATGGATCCCTAGATTCAAGCTATTGTTGTCTATTTGTCTCTTTTGTCTTTCTTTTTTTTTTCTCAGTATCTCTCGATGCAATAAAGATTTTCACTAATGATGTGTTGAGCAATGTATGCAGTTTCCCTGTTGTTCATAATGTACATACTGTTTATGTGGCCTACTTATTTGAACTCCCTACAATTTTGTATATACTTTATTTATTTTATGTTTCATTACTGTTTTGGTTTGTTTTGTTTTGGATCTCTATGGTGTTGGGACACCAATGTTAATGTCTATACTGGTGTATATTTATTTTCTTTTGTAGTTACTGAAGAAGGCTGTCTATTGTGGCCGAAACGTTTAATTTGATGACTACATTAAATCATAAAATTCCGCAAAGTTGAGTGCCTAAGTTTATTTTCTCTAGTCTGTACAGAAAGTCTGTGAGTGAGGACAGACAGGGACAGAGCACAGTAGAGGTACAGGACTCTAGGAGGCTACGAGAAGGCCTCCACAGAGTCAGTGCACAGAAACCGGGTACTGGGAGCCCAAGGCTTTTGTGGAACTATAAGACACAGAGCAGAACCGGAGGGCAGAGGATTACATGGACTATGCCCATATTCACCTGTGGTACAGCAGCAATTTGGAGCCTGGAGTCTCAGTGAAAAGATCCCAGTAAGCACGGTTCAAGCTGCCTACCATACAGGCACCTGTCCCAGGACAAGGAAATGAATTAGGACTTTGCTGGGAACACTTAGTGGCAGCAGGGACCTCAGTTACAGCAAGTGCAGAGTGGAAGGCTTCTACCTGACCTGCCAAGGGGGATTCCGCTTGTCTCTGGACTGCCTGGACTCCTAATTCACCTGTTGCCGGTGCCCTGGACTATGGCCTGTCACCCATAGTAAACCAAGTAAAGACTTACAACTTATCTCCTTTCTTTATTTACCGGCTATACCATCCACGCCCTACACCATAGGACCTCTGGGGACCCCTCATCACCTGTTGGAAGTGTAACATCTGTGCTGCCGCAGCATCCCCCAGGGGACCCCTTTAATGCAGCGTCGGTCCAACTACTGACTGAACTCCACAGTTGGCATCACAACAAACTTTGAACATTTTCCCCTTTAAAGTTGAGGCCCAGGGCCACGGACTGGGTCACAGCCACAGTGACGTCCCCCTTGCGACTGGACTCGGTACTGAGTACCCCACTGCCCTGTGGGTGACTCACCAGCACCACCCTGTCTTCTACATGGTCCAGTCTCAGTAGCCATGATACTGGAGCACATATCCCTCAACCTGATCCTCCTACTTCCCATCATGCTGAGTGGAAGGGGAAGACAAGGTGGTGAACGATGAAGTCACTGACCCAACCTGGGTCAGAGGGAGGATAGCATTGCATAGGGGAGGGATCAACAGCACCACAACAGGCAGGAAGAGACAGTGGCATTGTCAGAGACACAAGGCGGGCAACTGTTCCCCAGAGCACCAACACAGGTGAAGTTGCCAAGCCAAAGGTTAGGTGTCTCGTGGCTGACACTTTTTTAAAGACATTCCAGTTAACCCAAACATGTAATTTTCATGCAAACATCAGCAGGGGCAGCACAACTACCAGCATAACCAACACCAGCACGCTCAGGCACATGCAAGCAAAGCACCCGACTACTTGGGCAAAATGTCAGGGACCAGAAACAGTGTCTGCGAGTGACACCACTGCTTCTACACCAGTTCTATGGGCACAGAAATCCCCTGTCCATTCTCCGCCACTAGATTACCATGAATAACGTGTTCTGTGCTGCTACAGCCAGTCCAATTTTTGGCAAGGGTGTCAATGATCACAATAAATAATTTTTAAAAAATGTATCCCCCATGGGGAAATGTTTGTCAGCCCATGCACTTCATGTATGGGCATTACAAGTCTCGGAGACACGCTCCTTTATATTGGGCCTGGTTTTTAATGAGGCCTTCCTCTACGTCTCATTATTCACCGCTAGTGATCATTGATGAGCCAACATACTCGCCACTACTCTGTACTTGCCTGAATATCACTTTGCTCGGTGTACTCGGTGAGCACCGAGCATTTCCGGAATTATTAGGCAGGAGCTTGTGTCTCCGCCATGCAATTTTGGCATTCTTTACAGTGCCAATGAACATGCAGGGATTGTCTGCCATGCAATGTAATACCGCAGCCATCTTTGTTGTGGTATTACAGTGATTGGCTGGCTGCAAAGCAGCATCAGATTTATAACAGACCTGACGCCGCCCTGCTCGGCGCATTCTGCTCCGGACTCAGTTAACGTAGGGAGAGCTACCGCTGAGATAGGGTCAGATTTCTTTTATTAGTTAGTGTGGGTCTACTAGTGTTCAATCCACAAATCCTCATAAACCAACAGTACTTTTTAGGGCTATTTCGGGGGTATGTAGATCATTGTGCTAGGTAGGCAGGGGAATCTATGTGCACATATCCACATCACTGCAAGGCATGCAGGCACTGTATGTGAGTCTATAGATCTCCCTGCATACATCAAAAGGCTCCATTACTGTCTGCTGCTGCGTATTTTAGATATACCTAGCTGCAGGTATCCGTGGCCATGATTTTTTGGGGGGGCACCTTATACCTGCAAATTTTAGTACAAAGCAATCCAGAGCCCCTTTTTTTCAACATTTGCTTGGTCACACTGCAGACTACAGCCAGGTAATTTTAATACAAGAGCATTAAAATTGAACAATTTAAAACGTTTGTTTTTGTCCCAGGCATCAGATGTGAGTGGGCATGAAATGCTGGCCTTTTTTTTGGGGTGCTATAGTTTTTTTTTTGGAGTGTCTTACAACATTTTTGGAAAACATTTTGTTGACCAAAAAATCTTTAGCTGGCAAAAAAATATTTAGCTACAGTTTTATATTTAGCACTGTGATTTGTACGCCACACACTTCGCATATCATTGCGCTAAATATTCTACAATTTTAGTACTCCAAATTTTTTATTTTAATGTCATAGCCTACTTATTGACACAATTTTGGTGGTCCCCAAAAAATCAAGGCCACATTTTGATCAGTCTGTTATCTCCCTGAGATGCACGGTGTATCTGTGGTGTCCAAATCCTTGATTTGCAGGCATACATTGCATTTTTTGGTCTGCTACCCTTGCTGTATACAGAATTTTTTGTTTTAAAAACTTTTACAAAATACAGACCACATTTTGAAAGTCTGTTATCTCAGTCAAACACCTGGTCTATCTATGGTCTTCAAATCTTGGCTTTTCAGGCATACATTCCAGTATTTGGTCTGCTACCCTGGGTGTATACAGTGTTTTGTTTTGTAAAATTGTGAAAAATGCAGGCCACATACTGAAAGTGTCTGTTATCTCAGTCACACGTCTGGTCTATCTGTGGTCTTCAAATCTTGGCTTTTCAGGAATACCTTCCAGTTTTTGGTCTGCGACCCTTGATGTATACAGTATTTTGTTGTTTTTAAAATTTTAGAAAATACAGCCCATATATTGAAACAGTCTGTTATCTCAGTCACACGTCTGGTCTATCTGTGGTCTGCAAATCTTGGCTTTTCAAGCATACATTCCAGTTTTTGGTCTGCTACCCTTGGTGTATACAGTATGTTGTGGTTTTAAAAGTTTAAAAAAAATACAGGCCACATATTGAAACAATCTGTTATCTCCGTCCAACTCCCGTACTATGTGTGGTCTAAAAACAGCTGTTTTTCATGCATACATTCTAATTTTTGGTCTGTCTAATACCCTAGGTCTATACACTATTTTGGCAAAAAAAAAAAACAGTGTGGTAGTTCCGTGACACACCTCATCTATCTGTGGGCTACAAAGTGTGCTTTTAAGGCTTCCATTCTCCTTTTTTTGCAGTGAGTTACCCTAGCTCTAAAGGTACCATCACATTTAGCCACTTTAGAACGATAACGATAGCGATCCGTGACATTGCAGCGTCCTGGATAGTGATATCGTTGTGTTTGACACGCAGCAGCGATCAGGATCCTGCTGTGACATCTCTGGTCGTTGCTGAAAGTCCAGAACTTTATTTAGTCACTGGATCACCCGCTGACATCGCTGAATCGGCGTGTGTGACGCCGATCCAGCGATGTCTTCACTGGTAACCAGGGTAAACATCGGGTTACTAAGCGCAGGGCCGCGCTTAGTAACACAATGTTTACCCTGGTTACCATTATAAAAGTAAAAAAAAAACACTATATACTTACATTCCTGTCACGTTCCCCAGTGTCAGCTTCCCTGCGTCCCCCAGTGTCAGCGCCGGCCGGCCGTAAAGCAGAGCACAGCAGTGACGTCACCGCTCTGCTTTCCGGCCAGCGCTTACACAGTGCAGGGAAGCTGACGCTGGGGAACGTGACAGGAATGTAAGTATGTAGTGTTTTTTTTTTACTTTTACAATGGTAACCAGGGTAAACATTGGGTTACTAAGCGCGGCCCTGCGCTTAGTAACCCAGTGTTTACCCTGGTTACCCGGGTACTTCGGCATCGTTGGTCGCTGGAGAGCTGTCTGTGTGACAGCTCTCCAGCGACCAAACAGTGACGCTGCAGCGATCGGCATCGTTGTCTATATCGCTGCAGCGTCGCTAAATGTGACGGTCCCTTAAACACTATTTAGCAGAAACAAATAAATATACAGGCCAAAACGCCAGATGTATCTGTGGCCTACAAATTGTGGCATTTCAGGGCTACATTCCACTGTATTTGCTGTCTTTGACCTGATTTTTATACACTGTTTTTGGGGCCAAAATTAAAACACAGGCAACATATTTTACAGTGGGGTATCTCCATGACACGGCTCATGTATCTTTGGTCTTCAAAGTGTGCTTTTCAGGCTTCCATTCACCTTTTTTTGCTGTGTATTACCCTAGCTCTAAACAGTAAACACTATTTTGGAGTGATTTTTTTTTTTTTTTTTTTTAAATTTACCCCCCATGGGAAATTATTTGTCAGCCCATACAGTTAGTGTATGGGCATTTCAAGTGTAGGCGACCCGCTCCTTTAAATTGGGCCTAGATTTTAATGAGGCCTTCCTCCACATCTCATCATCCACAGCCACTAGATCACCAGGGTTAACGTGTTCCGTGCTGCTACAGCCAGTCAATTATTTGACAAGGGAGTCTGTGATCCCCATAAAAAATTGTTTAAAAAATGTACCCCCCATGGGGAAATGTTTGTCAGCCCATGCACTTAGTGTATGGGCATTACGAGTCTAGGTGACCCGCTCCTTTGTAATGGGACATTTATTTTTATGAGGCCCTCCTCCGTGCCTCTTCCAAGGGGGGATTGGGGTGCATGCAAGTTTGGTTCAAGGCAGCCCTTGCATTCAATGCATAAGGAAACTGTATGGCAGGACCAACTGAAGACTGTGAAGTGGGTTTTCCTGTGGCCATCCAATACCTGGGTTTAAAGGCTTATTGGGGTGCATATAAGTTGATAGCAGGGCAGGCCTTGCATTCAATTCAAAGATTTTTCAGGAAGCACTCCTGTACCTCCCATGAAAGGGGTGTTGGGGTGCGTTGTAATTCTTTGCAGCCCAGCCACTCACTGCATAGGCAATAACAGCGTAGGAGACCCACTGTTTAATCATGGCCCTTTAAGAATATTAATGCCCCCTGATGCCCCTCTAAAAATAGGCTTTGTGACTTTAGGAGTCCCTCCTTCATAAATGAAACAAGATACATCTCCTTATATGTCACACACCACATGGCCAGCTCGGGTTGTTAAATGTTACAATGACATTTCCCAGTGAATGCATTTGTATGGGTTGAAAGCAATGCTAAAGTTGAAAAACGCATCAAAAACGCTGTTTGTGAACATAGCCTAAGTGGTGGAGTAACATTTTGGTCTGGGGTAAATTATTTGGCCTTATATTCAAGTCATTAGCCTGGAAAGGATATACCCTAACATATTTCCCAGCAAAATCCATTTTGGTTTGGTTTTTGTATGCTTTTTGGTGCACCTGTAAAAATGGTGTGAAACTCTGACAACATTGCTTACAGCTGTGACCTAGGAGTCAGGAATGCTTCCAGGGATAATCCCCATGATGTTCCTGTGTCATTTGAGCAGTGTTTCCATAATTTTCAGACGTCTTTAGACCTTAAAAGGACCCCCAGGGGGGTCACGGTAAAAATACTCGAGTTTCCCATAGACTTACATTGGGCTCGTTGCTTGGGTTGAGTACCCGAGTTTTCCAATTTGCTTGACCAGAGCAACGAGCACCTGAGCATTTTAGTGCTTGCTCATCACTAGTCAAAATGTATTTCCAAGTTCAGCAACAGAGATCAGGATATAATTCATAGCACAGAGTAGACAAGCACACCACTTGAGCAAAGCTAAAATTGTCAAAGGTCTGACAGCTATAATTACTCAACATAGATAACACCTGGAGGAGATCCCACAGACCCAGCCAGACAGAATTGTGATTGACTGACAGCTCAGCCATCTTAACACTTCAGTCTCAGATTAGGCTGTAGAGCTCTCACTCACAATGAGGACAGCTCAGTCATCCCTCTATCCCATAGGGCGGCAGAGCTGTCTTTCTCAGTGTCCCTAGGACATTATGAGTAGTGGTTCGTAATAGAAATTAAATATTCATCCCACCCTAAGAATGCAAATATTGTTTTTCATTGTAGGTACATGCCTTCCAAGAAGCAGAGTCCAAGCTCAATGATGGACTGGACATATTCAGTGAAGTTTCCATTTCCATAGAAAAATACCTTCATTTTCAGAGAGGATATCCATTTTACTGAAACACAATAGCTTGAGTTTCCCATCCGCTGTAGGGCATAATATTTTATTCGGTATTCAAAGTATTCTTGCATTTAGTAAGAAGATATAAATAAGCTCGCCTAAATATCCTTCTGAAATACATCTCTTAAATGTCATAGCTGTTCACTTTAATTCAGATTTAAAAATAACAGTAAAGATGAGGTGTAAACCCCTCTTTCAAATCATCGTTTGTCAATGATGAGATCACTCACTGTTTCATTGGCTGAAATCCAGTAACTGTAAATGAGAACTTAATTCAGAGATTTCAATTTAATTAAATGTCATGCAGTGCCTTGAAAATTTTTTCATGTTATACCTACAAACTTAAATGTATTTTATTGGTATTTTATGTGATATACCAACATAATGTAGAAAGTATTTGCGATGTGTGAAGGAAATGATATGTGGCTTTCTATTTATTTAAAACATATAAATCTGAAAATGAATCTGATACTCCTAAATAAAATCCTCAGTGACCAATTGCCTCCAGAAGTCACATAATTAGTAAATTGAGTCCACCTGTGTTTAACATTCTCAGCATAACTACAGCTGTTCTGTGAAGACCTCAGAGGTTTGCTTTAGAACATTAGGGATCAATCAGCATAAGGAAATCCAAAGAACACACTATACCGTTCAGAGATAAAGTTGTGTAGAAGAGTAAAGCATGATTAGGTTATTAAAAATAGCTCATGCTCTGAACATATCAACGAAAACTGTTCAATCCGTCATCCAAAAATGGAATGAGTATGGCACCACTTCAAACCTACCAAGACATGGACGTCCACTTAAACTGACATTCCAAGCAAGGAAAGCACTAATTACAGAAGCAGCCAAATGGTCCACAGTCCCTCTGGAGGAGCTACTTAGATCTACAGCCCATGTGTGAGAATCTGTCCAATGGATAACTTAGTCATATACTTCACAAATCTGGCCTTTATGGAAGAGATGCAAGAAGAAAGCCATTTTTGAAAACTAGCCATCAGAAGTTCCAATTACAGTTTGCAAAAAGCCTTGTAGGGGACACAGCTAACATGTGGAAGATGAAACCAATGCAGATCTTTTTTGGGCTAAACACAAAGCACTATGTGGAGCGAATAACTGACACTGCAATTTACCCTAAAAGCACCATCCCCACCATCAAATATGGTAGTGGCAGCACCAGGGTCGGACTGGCCCATCGGAGAACTGGAGGATTCTCCGGTGGGCCCAGGCACTGACACCTGCTGGCATTTTGGACAGCGGCTGCCTAGGGCCCCCACTGCTCCAGGGGCCCCCCAGCCAGTGGAGTGTCGCTAATAGCGGCACACCCAGCTGCTATGGGGCCCCTGAGTCAAGGGGGGCCCTTCTGGTGCCAGAGAGCAGCAGATGGACAGGAGCCTGTCCCCGCTGCTAAAGAGAAATTAATATTCACACTTCCCCACGCCCCCATGGGAATGGAGAGGCGTGAATACCATTTCACTTTAATGGCAGGCAGCATTAGCCGCAGGCTGCGGCACCATCATGAGCGCCACCCTGTGGTCGGGGCTCAAAGCAATGCTACATTTCTGCTACATAGAGGTGATCTGTGATTCACCTCTATGTAGCAGAGGCGATCGTGTAGTGCATGCTTCTAGCCTCCTATGGAGGCTATTGAAGCATGCCAAAAAAAATGTGTTTAAAAATATTAAAAAAATATAAAAGTTCAAATCACCCCCCTTTCGCCCCAATCAAAATAAAACAATAAAAAAAAGATCAAACCTACACATATTTGGTATCGCCGCATTAAGAATCGCCTGATCTATCAATAAAAAAAGATTAACCTGATCGCTAAATGGTGTAGCAAGAAAAAAAAATCAAAACGCAGAATTGTGATGAAACAATGACTGGCAGTGTGATTAATGGGCGGTATGTATCGCAGAGATGGGTGGATCCAGTCACCTACAAACCCACCCACAGAGGCGTGTCTGAACACGTAAGATGGTTTTGTGTGTAAGGACCTGTGGTGATGTCACGCTCACCTGACTGGCCATGTGACACGTACCGGGGTGTGGTTACACCTATGTAAGGAGGTGTGTGTAGCACATGGAGAGTGAGTGTTTGGGAGCCTGCAAGGGGGGACAGACTTCCATGTGTCCTGCCTGGACACTGCAGAGTGGCCTGTGTGCTGTAGGTCTTGGACGGTCTGTGTTGGAAACTCCTGGGAGTGGAGTCGTCCTGGAAGCACCTAGAGACCGTAGACCTGGACGGTCTGTGTTGAGGACCTGGGACTGGCGTGAAGTCAACGAGAGGAGTGGAACTCCTCTAAGGTAACCCCGGACAAGGGGATTATAATATACAGCAGAGAAGTTTATCTGCTGCATGAACAGACTGGTGGTCGTGATCAGTTCATGGACATAATGAAATAGACTGTATGTCATGTGGTTTATGAAGTTTAATAAACCGGATTTGACCAGATTTATGTGAGGTACCGTGCCCTGAGTGCTTGAGTCCTATGCCAAGCGAGTGTCCCCCAATACACTCAGGTAGCGCATCCCCACTATATATCTATAATATAACGCTGGGAGCGTCACTCTGTCCGAAGCCTTTATAGACTGCGCAAGCGCAAGCGTCGGCGCAGTCTGGGTCTCACAGAGTGACGCTCCCGGGAGATCGCGGTATGTGTTAACACTGAACGCACACCGCGATCTCCAACAGAGAAGCAGGGACCGCCAGGAGAGTGAGTATCGGCTATATTCACCTGTCCCGTTCCACCGCTGCACGCCGCCATCTTCCCGGTCCTCGGCCTGTGACCTTCAGTTCAGAGGGCTTAATGCGCGCCGGCGCCGCCTTCTGACTGAACAGTCACAGCCAGAGGACTGGGAAGATGGCGTCGCGCAGCGGTGGAACGGAGGACAGGTGAATATAGTAAGTACTGGGGGGCCTGAGCTGGCGGCGATACCGGCACCTGACCCCCACAGCGCCGGTGTCCCCGCCTGCTCAGGCCCCCCAGCACTCGGCGCCGAGCGGGTCAGAGGCAGCGGGGCCGAGCGGGTCAGAGGCAGCGGGGCCGAGCGGGTCAGAGGCAGCGGGGCCGAGCTGGTCAGAGGCAGTGGGGCTGAGCGGGTCAGAGCAGAGTGTGGCAGATGCAGCAGGCAGGGTGTGGCAGATGTAGCAGAGCAGAGTGTGGCAAACGTAGCAGAGCAGAGTGTGGCAGATGTAGCAGAGCAGAATGTGGCAGATGTAGCAAAGCTGAGTGTGGCAGATGTAGCAGAGCTGAGTGTGGCAGAAGTAGTAGAGCAGAGTGTGGCAGAAGTAGTAGAGCAGAGTGTGGCAGATGTAGCAGAGCTGAGTGTGGCAGGATGGGAGCAGCCCATGTCAGAATGGGGGCGCAGGACGGAGCAACGCATGACAGGATGGGGACGCAGGATGGAGCAGCACATGACAGGATGGGGATGCAGGATGGAAGCAGCACATGACAGGATGGGGACGCAGGATGGGAGCAGCGCATGACAGGATGGGGACGCAGGATGGGAGCAGCGCATGACAGGATGGGGATGCAGGATGAGTGCAGCACATGACAGGATGGGGATGCAGGATGGGTGCAGCACATGACAGGATGGGGACGCAGGATGGGAGCAGCGCATGACAGGATGGGGACGCAGGATGGGAGCAGCGCATGACAGGATGGGGACGCAGGATGGGAGCAGCGCATGACAGGATGGGGACGCAGGATGGGAGCAGCGCATGACAGCATGGGGACGCAGGATGGGAGCAGCACATGACAGGATGGGGACGCAGGATGGGAGCAGCGCATGACAGGATGGGGACGCAGGATGGGAGCAGCGCATGACAGCATGGGGACGCAGGATGGGAGCAGCACATGACAGGATGGGGATGCAGGATGGGAGCAGCACATCACAGTATGGGGACGCAGGATGGGAGCAGCACATGATAGGATGGGGACGCAGGATGGGAGCAGCACATGACAGGATGGGGACGCAGGATGGGTGCAGCACATGACAGGATGGAGACGCAGGATGGAGCAGCACATGACAGGATGGGGGCGCAGGATGGAGCAACACATGACAGGATGGGGATGCAGGATGGGAGCAGCGCATGACAGGATGGGGACGCAGGATGGGAGCAGCGCATGACAGGATGGGGACGCAGGATGGGAGCAGCGCATGACAGGATGGGGACGCAGGATGGGAGCAGCGCATGACAGGATGGGGATGCAGGATGGGAGCAGCACATGACAGGATGGGGACGCAGGATGGGAGCAGCGCATGACAGGATGGGGACGCAGGATGGGAGCAGCACATGACAGGATGAGGACGCAGGATGGGAGCAGCCCATGACAGGATGGGGACGCAGGATGGGAGCAGCACATGACAGGATGGGGACGCAGGATGGAGCAGCACATGACAGGATGGGGGCGCAGGATGGAGCAGCACATACCAGGATGGAGACCATATACCAATATAAATGCTCGCCACCCGGGCGTAGAATGGGTTCAATAGCTAGTATATATATAGCAAATTTGGGAATTTTTTTTCACCACTTAGATAAAAAAAGAACCTAGACATGTTTGGTGTCTATGAACTTGTGATGACCTGAAGAATCATAATGTCAGGTCAGTTTTAGCATTTAGTGAACCTAGCAAAAAAGCCAAGCAAAAAACAAGTGTGGGATTGCACTTTTTTGGCAATTTCATCGCACTTGGAATTTTTTTCCCGTTTTCTGTTACACGACATGGTAAAACCAATGATATTGTTTCAAAGTACAACTCGTCCTGCAAAAAATAAGCCCTCACATAGCCAAATTGATGGAAAAACAAAAAAGTTATGGCTCAGAAAAGAAGGGGAGAGAAAAATGAAAACGAAAAAAGCTCCGAGGGTTAAGGGGTTAAGATCTGTAACACACATTATCAAAAACCTACTTGCATTATCTTATTTGTTCTTGTAAAGTCTGGACATAATGGCTGTCACCTACAGATTAAAGCTGCAATGGGGTACACTGTTTTTTTTTGCATTACTAATGTGTCCTCACCTGTGTCAGCACTTTTGTGACTTTTTGGAAAAATCTGAACCTAGATCTGTGTAAGGAGGTGGAACACAAGAAGAGTCCGGGGGCGGTTATCTTCTCTGCTCCGTGCCTGGAACCATTGAGCTGTGCTACAGTTTCCCCGGGGGCAGACTGAGAGACTGGGACAGGAAGGAAGCCGGGCAGAGAGCAGGAAAGGCGCGCGCACAAGTGGCAGAGCAGCGTGTGCAGCGGTCAGGGCAGGACGCAGCTGTGCTCCAAGGAGGAGAGAGGGCTCCTGGTCAGAGGACAAATGCAGGGAGATTGCCCAGAAAGACTGCATCTTGTGAGTACATGAAAGCGGACTCTGCTGTGACTGGAGAGGGGCACCTTGACACCTGTGCAGAGACAGTGGTCCGTGCAGAGATGGTGACCGTACAGAGACTGTGACCCCTGGTACCCACGGTATCAGTGCAGAGCCCCTGATTCCTGTTAAGATACTTAATAATAGACTAGCCATCGTTTTCCCGGGATAGGCTGTGCTGTAAAAGCTAAAGACTCAGAGCCTGTGCATACCACATTAACTCCCGAAACCCCAGGCAGCGGATTCCTAGAGACTACTCAGCCCATGGACAATAGAGGGACGACAAGTGCCACTGTTTCTCGGAGCCTACATTGAGAAGACAAGACTTCAAGCAAGTCCTCATCAGACTGATAAGTGTTCTTTTTCTCAAGAAATCCCGCTTAATTCTGTTACACTGTTTGACTCCCATATTTTGCACCGTTTTCTTTTCAGTTCATATTCTACTGTTTTCTCCCTGCGAGGAGAATATTGTCCCTGTTATTACAGTAAATTCCCCCCAACAGTTGATCTGTCTGTTCTGTGGTGACATACTCAACCTTGCTCTCTATTACATCTGAATGAGATGGAGATCTCGATCAATAGACTGTGGCAGACATGTGTGGTGCAGGATGAAGGTTGCATGCAGTGCAAAGATTTTGATTCCTTTCTGGAACTGTCATTCTCAATTTGAAAGGCAAGGATTCTGATTTTTGTCTCTCATGGTTTGGGGATTATATGTCATATAGTTCCTACCCTATGTTTGGCATGTCTGAAGACTGGAGAAAGAGACAGAAAAAAGGCATACACATTTGATTTCACCCTTTGTACTAGTTAAAACTGAAGCAGTTTAAAAAATAAAAATTATGTCAAAGTTCAGGATCGCTGTACCTCCGACATGCAATAAAAAGGGATAAAAACATTGTATTTAGAAGGAAGGAGATTTAATATTACCAGGAGACTTGAATCTAGAACGGCATCTGCGACAAGATTAATCTTTCCCAACACGTTCCTCCTCAACAACATTAAAGAATTGGCTATTAAAACATGTTACTAGATATATTTAAATGTATTAACACATCTTCTATAGAGTACACCCCTGTTCTGATGCTCATAAAACCTCATCCAGGATTGATCTAATACTGACATATATTTTTTATCTCGAAAATCCAAAAAATACTAAAACTCAAAGTCGTTTTCTGATCATTCATTCGGTCCTAGGAACTATATCCTTGGGACCGCCTACCCAAGCCAGTTTATCATGGAAGTGGAATTATTTCTTATCTAATTCCCCAATTTCAAAAGCAAAATTGAAAGTGAAATTAAAAATAATTTTGAAGACCACACCACTGAATCAATCAATGTGTCCATTTTCAATATGGAATGCGCATAAAGCGGCACTAAGAGGGACTTTGATGAAAATGTCAGCCATACAGAAGGAAAAAAAAACAGAAGAAGCTAATAAGCTACAAATCAATTTAAAAATTAAAGCGGACGCCTTGAAAAAAAGCAAACTACCCCACCTGCGAATATTTATTTAGAAATATGGAAAACTAGGGAAAACATGAAAAAATTATTGTATAATGAATATGAAACAAACTTAAAAACCATGAAGTCCAAATTTTATTCTCTACCTAATAAACCAACAAAGTTCTTTGCTCAAAGACTTAAACATCATAGAATTAAAAGCAATAAAATTAGAACAACAGATGGTAAGACAAAAATTCACCCAAAGGAAATTGTGGATTCCTTTGGAACATTCTACCCAAATTTTATCCTTTTAAAAATGAGAAATCGATAACCCATCCATCAAGAGAGAAAATCAACAACTTCCTCTCCAAAATAAATATCTCCTCTATTTCACAGGAAAGTTTAAAACAATTAAATGCCCCAATGACTGATACCAAAATAGCAAACACTATTAAAGGGAGCCTGTCACCTGAATTTGGCGGGACCGGGACAATCTTGCCTTGCGCAGGCGTGTACTACGGAGGACAGAGAATGAACTTCAATCCAATATTGCGGCCAGCATGCAGCCAGCGGGTAAGGAAAGGGTGAATCAAACACCCGAAAACTCCGCCCATATGACCCAAAACCGGTCCCGTCAAATTCAGGTGACAGGTTCCCTTTAAGAAACTCAAAGCAAATCAGTGGGACCAGATAATTTTGTAACCAAATATATAAATGCTTTGCCCCTCCTTGTTCCTCGTTTATCAAAGATATTCAAAAAAGCCTTAGATATAGGATGCTTTCCTCCCAAATGCCACTGGCTAATATTATTCTTATCCCAAAACCCAAAAGAGATCCCAAACAGCTCAATAATTATAGGCTTATATCACTTATGAATACTGATATAAAAATTCTTAACAATTCTGGCTAGCAGATTAAAAAATATCTTACCCTTGATCATAAACCATGATCAACTAGGATTCATTGGAGGTCTTCAAACTTCTGATGGCATTAGAACATTGAACATACTAAATTATAATGAATGCAACAACAGTTCCCTCCATGTGAGTATTGCTAAACGCTGAAAAAGCGTTTGAGTCAATTGATCCTTTCTAGAATCAACATTAATAAAATTTGACTTCAACAATCAAATAGTTCAAACAATAATGGCATTATACTCAAGCCGTCAGCCAGAATTTATACTAACAACCATTTTTCAAAAACTATCCCTAAAATCAAAGGAACAAGGCAGGGTTGCCCACTCTCCCCTCTACTTTTTGCCATTGTGGTAGAACCATTGGCTAAGGCTAACCCCAACATAAAATGAATCCACACCCCGGATTATATTTTCCTGTCCCTAACAAACCCGATACGATCTATCAAGGAAGTTCAACTTACGGTATCTGATTTCAAAATAAAAAAAAATAAAATAAAATAAAAAAATAAAGTGGAAAAATAAAAAATCCTTGATTTTAACATAGACCGCACTAAGAAAAACAACTTAAAAAGGTTTTCAGAAATAGAATTGGAGGATAATCTAATCACTTACTTAGGCATTTCATTATATAGAAGATTTAAAACAAATGCTCAAAAACTTCAAAGTACGGTACATTTTATTGAAAAATAAATTAAGAGGTAGCTTAGGACTTCCAAATCTGTCAGCATATTATCAATCCCTCACATCCAGATCCTCTTCATCCCACTTTTAAAGCAACAACTTTAGCCTGGAAAAAGTTAGCACAATCAACAAAGAAAGTAACAAAATACGAACAAATTAAAAACATATCTTTATCTCTTATGAAGATGTTGACCAAGGAAGACATTACAGAAACATGGTATCAGTTAATGATTAAAAGGAACTTACATGATAGAGACAAATGTATACCCGTTTTTCAACTAAACAAGAAATTTAAAAAAAGTGACTTTTTACATCTAACCAAAATTAGCGAAAAAAATCTAAAAACTATTAACCCCTTTTCCCCCAAGGGTGGTTTGCACGTTAGTGACCAGGCCAATTTTTACAATTCTGACCACTGTCCATTTATGAGGTTATAACTCTGGAATGCTTCAACGGATCCCGGTGATTCTGACATTGTTTTCTCGTGACATATTGTACTTCATGTTAGTGGTAAAATTTCCTCGATATTAGTTGCGTTTATTTGTGAAAAAAATGGAAATTTGGTTGAAAATTTTGCAACTTTCCAACTTTGAATTTTCATGCCCATAAATCACAGAGATATACCACACAAAGTACTTAAAAAATAAAATTTCCCACAGGTTTTCTTTACATCAGCACAATTTTGGAACCAACATTTTTTTTGTTAGGAAGTTATAAGGGTTAAAAGTTGACCAGCAATTTCTCATTTTTACAACACCATTTTTTTTTAGGGACCACATCACATTTGAAGTCACTTTGGGGGGGTCTATATGATCAAAAATGCCCAAAAGTGACATCATTCTAAAAACTGCACCCCTCATGGTGCTCAAAGCCACATTCAAGAAGTTTATTAACCCTTCAGGTGCTTCCCAGGAATTTTCAGAATGTTTAAAAAAATGAATATTTAATTTTTTTCACAACAAATTTACTCTAGATCCAATTTGTTTTATTTTACCAAGGGTAACAGGAGAAATTGGACTCCAAATGTTGTTGTACAATTTGTCCTGAGTACTTAGATACCTCATATGTGGGGGTTTCCACTGTTTAAGCGCGTGGCAGAGCTCGGAAGGGAAGGAGCGTCGTTTGACTTTTCAATGCAAAATTGGCTGGAATTGAGCTAGGACGCCATGTCACGTTTGAAGAGCCCCTGATGTGCCTAAACAGTGGAAACCCCTACAAATGACACCATTTTGGAAAGTAGACTCCCTAAGGAACTTATCTAGATGTGTGGTGAGCACTTTGAACCTACAAGTGCTTCACAGATGTTTATAATGTAGAGCCATAAAAATAAAAAATCCTATTTTTTCACAAAAATGATCTTTTCGCCCCTAATTTTTTATTTTCCCAAGGGTAACAGGAGAAATTGGACTGCTTCCTCACAGCTCCCAAGTTTCCAGCCACCCGTCTGAGTATGGAGTAACAGATGGTTGAGTCTGCAAAGCTGTTTACTCATACTATAGCCTGGGAATCAGAGGTCTGCTCCAGGGTCAGGGCAGGAAGAGGTTGGCTCTGAGGACGACGGGTGTGAGAACACACAGGGTGATGATGATGAGGTTGGAGACCCCACTTACTGTCAACCCACAGTCTGCCAGTCCATGAAGTCAGCAGAGGAGGTGGAGGACGATGCTAGTGACGACGAGGTTAGGTGTTGTGAATTCTGTGGCTGAGTTCACTTCTGTGGTCACAAGTGGTATTGCAGTCTCTGGGCTTCCTCCCTCAGGTGTTTTGGTGAGCTCGTTGGCTGCCTTGCTATTTAGCTCCACCTGAGTCTGTCTTCCTTGCTCCTTGTCAATGTTCCAGTGTTGGATCTGAGCTACTGCATCTTTCCTTGGGCCTGCTGCTCTGCTAGATAAGTGCTTCTAGTTTGTTTTCTGTTTTTTTCTGTCCAGCTTGCTATTGTCTTTTGCTGGAAGCTCTGAGAAGCAGAGGGGTGCACCGCCGTGCTGTTAGTTCGGCACGGTGGGTCTTTTTGCCCCTTTGCGTGGTTTTCGTTTTAGGGTTTTTTGTAGACTGCATAGTTCTCTTTGCTATCCTCGCTCTGTCTAGAATATCGGGCCTCACTTTGCTGAATCTATTTCATTCCTACGTTTGTCTTTTCATCTTGCTAACAGTCATTATATGTGGGGGCCTGCCTATTCCTTTGGGGTATTTCTCTGAGGTAAGTCAGGCTTGTATTTCTATCTTCAGACTAGTCAGCTCCTCAGGCAGTGCCGAGTTGCATAGGTAGTTGTTAGGCGCAATCCACTGCTGCTTATAGTTGTGTGAGGATAGATCAGGTACTGCAGTCTACAGAGATTCCACGTCTCAGAGCTCGTCCTATTGTTTTTGGTTATTGCCAGATCTCTGTATGTGCGCTGATTACTGCACGCTGTGTTGCCTGATTGCCAGCCACAACAGTACAAGGAGCCACACCAATGATTCCCAATAGAGGGAAAAAAGAAATCCTGACATCATTTTTTTTTCTTAGCTCTGTCTTCAGTCTTTTTTTTCCCCTAGACATTAGAGTGCTTCAGGACACAGCTGTGGACATGGATATTCAGGCTCTGTGCTCCTCAATGGATAATCTCGTTGTAAATGTACAAAAGATTCAAGATACTATTGATCAGAAATCGATGCTAGAACCAAGAATTCCGATTCCTGATTTGTTTTTTGGTGACAGAACTAAGTTCCTGAGCTTCAGAAATAATTGTAAGCTATTTTTGGCCTTGAAACCTCATTCTTCTGGTAATCCTATTCAACAGGTTTTGATTATTATTTCTTTTTTGCGCGGCGACCCACAGGACTGGGCGTTTTCTCTTGCACCAGGAGATTCTGCATTGAGTAATGTTGATGCATTTTTCCTGGCGCTCGGATTGCTTTACGATGAGCCTAATTCAGTGGATCAGGCTGAGAAAAATCTGCTGGCTTTATGCCAGGGTCAGGATGATGTAGAAGTATATTGTCAGAAATTTAGGAAATGGTCAGTACTCACTCTGTGGAATGAATCTGCACTAGCGGCTTTGTTCAGAAAGGGTCTCTCTGAAGCTCTTAAGGATGTAATGGTGGGATTTCCTATGCCTGCTGGTTTGAATGAGTCTATGTCCTTGGCCATTCAGATCGGTCGTCGCTTGCGCGAGCGTAAATCTGTGCACCATCTGGCGGTACTGCCTGAGAGTAAACCTGAGCCTATGCAGTGCGACAGGACTATGACTAAAGTAGAACGGCAAGAACACAGACGTCTGAACAGACTGTGTTTCTATTGTGGTGATTCTACTCATGCTATTTCTAATTGTCCTAAACGCACTAGGCGGTTCGATAGCTCTGCCGTTATTGGTACTGTACAGTCCAAATTCCTTTTGTCCATTACCTTAATGTGCTCTTTGTCATCGTATTCTGTCATGGCGTTTGTGGATTCAGGCGCTGCCCTGAATCTGATGGATTTGGATTATGCTAAACGTTGTGGATTTTTCTTGGAGCCTTTGCGGTGTCCTATTCCGTTGAGAGGAATTGATGCTACACCTTTGGCCAAGAATAAGCCTCAGTACTGGGCCCAGCTGACCATGTGCATGGCTCCTGCACATCAGGAAGTTATTCGCTTTCTGGTACTGCATAATTTGCATGATGTGGTCGTGTTGGGGTTGCCATGGCTACAAACCCATAATCCAGTATTGGATTGGAACTCTATGTCGGTAACCAGCTGGGGTTGTCAGGGAGTACATGGTGATGTTCCATTTTTGTCTATTTCGTCATCCATTCCTTCTGACATCCCAGAGTTCTTGTCGGACTTTCAGGATGTATTTGAAGAGTCCAAGTCTGATGCCCTACCTCCGCATAGGAATTGTGATTGTGCTATCGATTTGATTCCTGGTAGTAAATTCCCTAAGGGTCGTTTATTTAATTTGTCCGTACCTGAACACACCGCTATGCGCAGTTATGTGAAGGAGTCCCTGGAGAAGGGACATATTCGCCCATCGTCGTCACCATTGGGAGCAGGGTTCTTTTTTGTAGCCAAGAAGGATGGTTCGCTAAGACCGTGTATTGATTACCGCCTTCTTAATAAGATCACTGTTAAGTTTCAGTATCCCTTGCCATTGATTTCTGACTTGTTTGCTCGGATTAAGGGGGCTAGTTGGTTTACTAAGATTGATCTTCGTGGTGCGTATAATCTGGTGACAATCAGGCAGGGAGATGAATGGAAAACGGCATTTAATACGCCCGAGGGTCATTTTGAGTATCTGGTGATGCCGTTCGGACTTGCCAATGCTCCATCTGTTTTTCAGTCTTTTATGCATGACATTTTCCGTGAGTATCTGGATAAATTCTTGATTGTTTACTTGGATGACATTTTGATCTTCTCAGATGATTGGGAGTCTCATGTGAAGCAAGTCAGAATGGTTTTCCAGGTACTGCGTGCTAATTCCTTGTTCGTGAAGGGATCAAAGTGTCTCTTCGGTGTGCAGAAAGTTTCATTTTTGGGGTTCATCTTTTCCCCTTCTACTATCGAGATGGATCCGGTTAAGGTTCAGGCCATCCAGGATTGGACTCAGCCGACATCTCTAAAAAGTCTGCAGAAATTCCTGGGCTTTGCTAATTTTTATCGTCGCTTCATCTGTAATTTTTCTAGCATTGCCAGACCATTGACCGATTTGACCAAGAAGGGTGCTGATTTGGTTAATTGGTCTTCTGCTGCCGTGGAAGCTTTTCAGGAGTTGAAGCGTCGTTTTTGCTGTGCCCCTGTGTTGTGTCAACCTGATGTTTCTCTTCCGTTCCAGGTCGAGGTTGATGCTTCTGAGATTGGTGCAGGGGCGGTTTTGTCACAGAGAGGTTCTGGTTGCTCAGTGTTCAAACCATGTGCTTTCTTTTCCAGGAAATTTTCTGCTGCTGAGCGTAATTATGATGTGGGCAACCGAGAGTTGCTGGCCATGAAGTGGGCATTCGAGGAGTGGCGTCATTGGCTTGAGGGTGCTAAGCATCGCGTGGTGGTATTGACTGATCATAAGAACTTGACTTATCTCGAGTCTGCCAAGCGCTTGAATCCTAGACAGGCCCGTTGGTCGTTATTTTTTGCTCGTTTTGATTTTGTGATTTCATACCTTCCGGGCTCTAAAAATGTGAAGGCGGATGCTCTGTCTAGGAGTTTTGTGCCCGACTCTCCGGGGTTATCTGAGCCGGCGAGTATCCTCAAGGAAGGAGTCATTGTGTCTGCCATCTCCCCTGATTTGCGGAGAGTGTTGCAGAAATTTCAGGCTAATAAACCTGATCGTTGTCCGGCCGAGAAACTGTTCGTCCCTGATAGGTGGACTAGTAAAGTTATCTCTGAACTTCATTGTTCGGTGCTGGCCGGTCATCCAGGAATCTTTGGTACCAGGGAGTTGGTTGCTAGATCCTTCTGGTGGCCATCTCTGTCACGGGATGTGCGTGCTTTTGTGCAGTCCTGTGGAATTTGTGCTAGGGCTAAGCCCTGCTGTTCACGTGCCAGTGGGTTGCTTTTGCCCTTGCCGGTCCCGAAGAGGCCTTGGACACATATTTCGATGGATTTCATTTCTGACCTTCCCGTTTCTCAAAAAATGTCGGTCATTTGGGTGGTCTGTGATCGCTTTTCTAAAATGGTCCATCTGGTGCCCTTGGTTAAATTGCCTTCCTCCTCTGATTTGGTGCCTTTGTTCTTCCAGCATGTGGTTCGTTTACATGGCATTCCTGAGAATATTGTTTCTGACAGAGGTTCCCAGTTTGTCTCGAGGTTCTGGCGAGCCTTTTGTGGTAGGATGGGCATTGACCTATCTTTCTCCTCGGCCTTCCATCCTCAGACTAATGGCCAGACCGAACGAACCAATCAGACCTTGGAAACATATCTGAGATGTTTTGTTTCCGCTGACCAGGATGATTGGGTGTCATTTTTGCCGTTGGCTGAGTTCGCCCTTAATAATCGGGCCAGCTCGGCTACCTTGGTCTCTCCATTTTTCTGCAATTCTGGGTTCCATCCTCGTTTCTCTTCAGGACAGGTTGAGTCTTCGGACTGTCCTGGTGTGGATTCTGTGGTGGACAGGTTGCAGCAGATCTGGACTCAGGTAGTGGACAATTTGACCTTGTCCCAGGAGAAGGCTCAGCTTTTCGCTAATCGCAGACGCCGTGTGGGACCCCGACTTCGTGTTGGGGGTTTGGTTTGGTTATCTTCTCGTCATATTCCTATGAAGGTTTCCTCTCCTAAATTTAAACCTCGTTTTATTGGTCCGTATAGGATTTCTGAGATTCTCAATCCGGTGTCTTTTCGTCTGACCCTCCCAGACTCCATTTCCATACATAATGTATTCCATAGGTCGTTGTTGAGGAGATACGTGGCACCTATGGTTCCATCTGTGGAGCCTCCTGCCCCTGTTTTGGTGGAGGGGGAATTGGAGTATATTGTGGAGAAGATTTTGGATTCTCGTGTCTCTAGACGGAAACTCCAGTATCTGGTCAAATGGAAGGGTTATGCTCAGGAAGATAATTCCTGGGTTTTTGCCTCTGATGTCCATGCCCCAGATCTTGTTCGTGCCTTTCATGTGGCTCATCCTGGTCGGCCTGGGGGTTCTGGTGAGGGTTCGGTGACCCCTCCTCAAGGGGGGGGTACTGTTGTGAATTCTGTGGCTGAGTTCACTTCTGTGGTCACAAGTGGTATTGCAGTCTCTGGGCTTCCTCCCTCAGGTGTTTTGGTGAGCTCGTTGGCTGCCTTGCTATTTAGCTCCACCTGAGTCTGTCTTCCTTGCTCCTTGTCAATGTTCCAGTGTTGGATCTGAGCTACTGCATCTTTCCTTGGGCCTGCTGCTCTGCTAGATAAGTGCTTCTAGTTTGTTTTCTGTTTTTTTCTGTCCAGCTTGCTATTGTCTTTTGCTGGAAGCTCTGAGAAGCAGAGGGGTGCACCGCCGTGCTGTTAGTTCGGCACGGTGGGTCTTTTTGCCCCTTTGCGTGGTTTTCGTTTTAGGGTTTTTTGTAGACTGCATAGTTCTCTTTGCTATCCTCGCTCTGTCTAGAATATCGGGCCTCACTTTGCTGAATCTATTTCATTCCTACGTTTGTCTTTTCATCTTGCTAACAGTCATTATATGTGGGGGCCTGCCTATTCCTTTGGGGTATTTCTCTGAGGTAAGTCAGGCTTGTATTTCTATCTTCAGGCTAGTCAGCTCCTCAGGCAGTGCCGAGTTGCATAGGTAGTTGTTAGGCGCAATCCACTGCTGCTTATAGTTGTGTGAGGATAGATCAGGTACTGCAGTCTACAGAGATTCCACGTCTCAGAGCTCGTCCTATTGTTTTTGGTTATTGCCAGATCTCTGTATGTGCGCTGATTACTGCACGCTGTGTTGCCTGATTGCCAGCCATAACAGTTAGGTTGCGCCTTCTGGGACAGACAGAGTGCTGGAAGCACGTCAACAACTGCATCCTCAACCACAACTGTGCCTCTGAGCAGAAGTTGTGGTGGCTCTTCAGGTCGCATGGGCTCTAAGCCTTGCATAGCCTGGGCATTTTTTGAGATTGCAAAGATGACCCAACTCATGTTGTCTGTAAGATTTGTCACCAAAATCTCAGCAGAGACCAAAAATGAATAGTTTGAGTACTTCAGTCACATGGATATGATAAGTTGCAGTGGGAAGCTCACTGTGCTACAATGCGGCCTAGTGGGCCGGGCCAACCACAGTCTGCCCCATCAAGTGCATCCGCATCCTCTTCATCCTCTGTGACTGTGGGGACTTTAGTCGCACATGGTTTTGGACGCAGACCTTCCACCTCTGTACCCGCAACAGCCAGTGTGATTGGCAGGTCTTCAGTAGATTTACAAGTGGAAACACCTGCTGGTGTTGAGCACTCTCCGACATCGAGACCACCACATTTTGATCAAGGCAACATAATATCTCCGCCTGCACCTTCCTCACAGACCAGCAGTTTGCGGGAACCCTCTACTCAACCCCGTCTAAGCACGGCAGGCAGCCCTCGGTCCTCCAGATGTGGACAAGTAAAAGACCATTTCCTCCTAGCCATGACAAAGCTAAGAGGCTGAATTTCACCAGCTGCAAGCTTTGGCTACAGAAATGCTGCCTTTCTGCCTGTGGACACAGAGGATTTTTGAGACCTTATGTCCTTCGCAGTGCCCCAGTACCAGATGCCCAGTCGCCACTACTTCTCAAAGAAAGCTGTGCCTGTGCTACACCAGCATGTTGCACCCAACATCACCACTTCCTTGAGAAACTCTGTGGGTGACAGGGTGCATTTCACCACAGACACTTAGACGAGTAGACATGGACAGGGGCGTTACATGTCGGTGGCTGGACACTGGGTAACTATGGTGGCATCAGGAGAAGGGGCTGCTGTCCAAGTCTTGCTGTCCCCACGAGTTGCACGTCGATCCTCTGTATCTATAAGTTCCTCCACTGCTTCTACCTCCTCAACCTCCTCTCGGTCCTCCATCTGCACCCAAAGCCTGTCTGGTAATGCCACCCAAGTTCTAATGCGCAGAAGGAATCCTGCACATCTCCTTACTATGCGGTCACCAGGGCTCAACGGCATCAGGCGGTGTTTACCTCAATGTCTGGGAAATGTGTTGTGAATTCTGTGGCCGAGTTCACTTCTGTGGTCACAAGTGGTATTGCAGTCTCTGGGCTTCCTCCCTCAGGTGTTTTGGTGAGCTCGTTGGCTGCCTTGCTATTTAGCTCCACCTGAGTCTGTCTTCCTTGCTCCTTGTCAATGTTCCAGTGTTGGATCTGAGCTACTGCATCTTTCCTTGGGCCTGCTGCTCTGCTAGATAAGTGCTTCTAGTTTGTTTTCTGTTTTTTCTGTCCAGCTTGCTATTAACTTTTGCTGGAAGCTCTGAGAAGCAAAGGGGTGCACCGCCGTGCTGTTAGTTCGGCACGGTGGGTCTTTTTGCCCCTTTGCGTGGTTTTCGTTTTAGGGTTTTTTGTAGACTGCATAGTTCTCTTTGCTATCCTCGCTCTGTCTAGAATATCGGGCCTCACTTTGCTGAATCTATTTCATTCCTACGTTTGTCTTTTCATCTTGCTAACAGTCATTATATGTGGGGGGCTGCCTATTCCTTTGGGGTATTTCTCTGAGGTAAGTCAGGCTTGTATTTCTATCTTCAGGCTAGTCAGCTCCTCAGGCAGTGCCGAGTTGCATAGGTAGTTGATAGGCGCAATCCACTGCTGCTTATAGTTGTGTGAGGATAGATCAGGTACTGCAGTCTACAGAGATTCCACGTCTCAGAGCTCGTCCTATTGTTTTTGGTTATTGCCAGATCTCTGTATGTGCGCTGATTACTGCACGCTGTGTTGCCTGATTGCCAGCCATAACAGAAATGTGAGTCACACAGCTGAGCAGTTGTGGTCAGCTCTGGAGACCGAGTTCCATCAATGGTTGTCTCCACTGAACCTGCAGCCAGGGAAGGCCGTGTGCGACAATGCTGCAAACCTGGGTGCGGCCCTTTCTCTGGGGCAATGTCACACACGTGCCTTGTTTGGCTCACGTTTTGAACCTGGTTGTCCAGCAATTGTTATCCCACTATCCCGGACTTAACAAAATACCCCTGAAAAGGTTTCCTAAGTGTTTAAAAATGTCCCTTAGTCTGTATCATTAGGCTCCACAATCAAGGGGAAGACTGCTGACTTGACAGATATCCAGAAGGCAGTCATTGACACTCCACAAGGAGGGTAAGCCACAAAAGGTCATTACTAAAGAATCTGGCTGTTCACAGAGTGCTGTATCAAAGCATATTAATGGAAAGTTGAGTGGAAGGAAAAAGTGTAGTAGAAAAAGGTGCACAAGCAACCAGTATAACCGCAGCCTTAAAAGGATTGTTAAGAAAAGGCCATTCAAAAATTTGTTGGAGAATCACAAGGATTGGACTGCTGCTGGAGTCATTCCTTCAAGAGCCATCACACACAGATGTATCCAGGACATGGGCTACAAGTGTCGCATTTCTTGTGTCAAGCCACTCATGACCAATAGACAACACCAGAAGCGTATTACCTGGGTCAAGCAGAAATAGAACTAGACTGTTGCTCAGTGGTCTGTTATGATCTGGTGGTTTAGGAGCAACATGGAACAAGCTCTGAAGGAAGTGGTATCTGTACTGGCCGCAGTCCCTAAGCTCAACACAACACTAGAAGTAGCTGTGGAATGCTCCTAACTCTCCCTAGGCATCTCGTCACAGCCTAAGAGCTAACTACCCCTAAAGATAGAAGCAGTAAAACTATCTTGCCTCAGAGAAAATCCCCAAAGGATAGATTAGCCCCCCACAAATAATGACTGTGAGTGGAGAGGGAAAAGACATACACAGAATGAAACCAGGATGAGCACAGGAGGCCAGTCTAGCTTGATAGATAGGACAGGATGGAATACTGTGCGGTCAGTATAAAACACTGCAAAAATCCACGCAGAGATTACAAAAATCTCCACACCTGACTAAAGGTGTGGAGGGTAAATCTGCTTCCCAGAGCTTCCAGCAACACAGAGATAATTCATACTGATAAGCTGGACAAACATAGAAAGCACAGAACGGATAAGTCCACAATCTGTGGACAGAAAAGAGCAAGCAATAACTTAGCTTTGCAGAACTGGTCAGGATAACAGGGAAATCCAAAGAGATGTGAATCCAACCAGGAACCATTTACAAGTGGCACTGGCTGAAGGAAAGAGCCAGGCATAAATAGCAGAGCAGAAGACAATTAGTAGAAGCAGCTGCTGACAGCTAAATCCAAGGAGCAGCCATACCACTTGAAACCACAAGAGGGAGCCCAAGAGCAGAACTCACAAAAGTGCCACTTACAACCACCGGAGGGAGCCCAAGAGCGGAATTCACAACAGTGGTCGAAGGCGTTATTTTCAGATGAAAGTACATTTTTCATTTCATTTGGAAATCAAGGTCCTGGAGTCTGGAGGAAGAGTAGAAAGGCACACAATCCAAGCTACTTGAGGTCTAGTGTGAAATTTTCACAATCAGTGATGGTGTGGGGGAGCTAGGTCACCCCTGCTGGTGTAGGTCCACTGTATTTTTTTCTAGACCAAACTTTAGAGCACTTCATGCCTCCCTCTGCCAACAAGCTTTTTGGAAATGGAAATTTCACTTTCCAGCAGGACTTTACACCTGTCCACACTGCCAAAATACCAGTACCTTGTTTAAAAACAACAGTATCACTATGCTTGATTGGCCAGCAAACTCACCTGACCTTAACCCCATAGAGAATCTATGGGGTATTGTCAAGAGGAAGATGAGAGACACAAGACCCAATAATGCAGATGAGGTAAAGGCTGCTATCAAAGCAATCTGGGCTTCCATAACACCTCAGCAGTGCCGCAGGCTGATCATCTCAATGCCATGCCACGTTGATACAGTAATTGATGCAAATGAGGCCCCTGGCCATTTTCCGTTTTTGTGTTTTCGTTTATTGCGCCCCTTCTTCCCAGAGCCATAACTTTTTCATTTTTTTGGTCAAAATGGCCATGAAAAGTGCAATTCCACAGATTGTTGTTTTTTTAATCATGTTCACTAAATGCTAAAACTGACCGGCCATTATGATTCTCCAGGTCCTTATGAGTTCACAAACACCAAAGATGTATAGGTTCTTTTTTATTTAAGTGGTGAAAAAAAATTCAAACATTCGTTGAAAAAATGGCACAATTTTCCGAGACCTGTAGTCTCTCCATTTTTCGTTATATGGGGTTCGATGAGGGCTTATTTTGTGCGTGCCTCTAGCTGACATATTCAATGATACCAATTTTAGGGCCGATATGGTCTTTTGATCGTCCGTTATTGCATTTTAATGCAATGTTGCGGCAACCAAAAAAACGTAATTCTGTTGTTTTTACTATTTTTCTCGTTACGCCGTTTACCGATCGGGTTAATTCTTTTTTTATAATGATAGATTGGGCGATACTGAACGCGTCGATACCAAATATGGGTATTTTTTTATTTTATTCTGAATGGGGGAATGGGGCGATTTAAACATTTATATTGTTTTATTTTTTTATATATATATTTAAAACCTTTTTTGCTTTTTGCATCCTTCAATAGTCTCCCTGGGAGACTAGAAGCTGCAGTTGTCCGATCAGCTCTGCTAAATGCAGGTGATGATCGCCTGTATGTAGCAGAAATGCTCACTTGCTATGAGCGCCGAACACCGGGCGGCGCCCATAGCAATCTGGAAGTGACAACCATATAGGTCTGCTGGAGACCTCTAGTTGTCATGTCGATCTATCGGTGACTCGCGATCATGTGACAGGGTCACCGATGGGCGGGATTTCCTGCACACTTCCCGGTAGCGCTTGTTAAATGCCGCTGTCAGAGATTGACAACGACATTTAACAGGTTAACATTTGCGGGTGGATCGAGATTCCATCCGCGGTTGTTGGGGGCACATGTCAGCTGTTCAAAACAGCTGACATGTGGCGGGAAAGATGTGGGCTCAGCGCTGGAACCCACATCAAATTCAATCGGATTTCGATCCGACGTGGGTGTACTATTATAACCAACATCGGAAAGGGGTTAACCATTGATCAAGCTGATGTTATAAAGTATTCTAATTTACTGAGATTATGACTTTGGGGTTTCCATGGGCTGTAAGCCATAATCAGCAATATTAACAGAAATAAACACTTGAAATAGATCACTCTGTCTGCGTTTTCCATTGACAGGTGTGTGACCCTATCCATTATGATTTCACCGGCCAAACTAAAAACCCGGTCAGACAACACACATGTGCATGGTAGCACTGTGAGCAGGTTGCAAGATGCAGTAACGGACAGGAGGCAGAGCAAGGGTTAATGGGTGATTTACTATAACAGGGAATACTCCACGCAGGGAGAGGGTAATGTAGCACAGGAGTGTAACGGATTATGCAAAATGGGATACAACAGGAGTTGGGAATTTTAAAGAAGAGTTCAGTAACGATAAACTTATCAGTCCGACGACGTCCAGAATGTGGAATTCCAGGTTCAAGCGGAGGCGCCGAGGCAGTGGCGCATGAAGGGTCCGGCGTGGTCCTGTAGCAGATGGGGATCCACTTCCCGGCCGCGGTGAGTCCTCAGTGTCCTGAAAGGAGTCCTGGGTACAGCGGCTGCTGTGCAGGAACATGTGTAGTCTCTGGCTCTGCCAGAGTTTAACGCTACTCGGCAGCTGTATACGGGTGAATCAGGATACCGTTCACAGCAGGTTTCCCTGTCTCAGCACGCGTGCGTCTAATCTCTGACTGGGGATTTTGTCACTCCCGGTCACAGGTGCCAGCGGGCACTTAACAAGTCTCTGTCGATAGTCTTTGCATGAGGATATTGGCCCCCTGTAGTGTGTAGTGTGAGTCTGGACACTCAGAGGACGGAGAACCAAAACACTCTGTCTGCGCGCAGCGTATTCCCGCCAAGTCTGCCTGGTTTCCCGGGTGCTGAAGCTTTTTAAGCTTAGCCGTGCCCCCTGCCACTGAGTGCAAAGGTCGGTCTGGGGTTTTAAGCTTTCCCCCGTACAACATGGGTGACAGTCCTGACAGTTCCGGATCAGTCACGG
This sequence comes from Ranitomeya imitator, assembly GCF_032444005.1. Classification (NCBI taxonomy): domain Eukaryota; kingdom Metazoa; phylum Chordata; class Amphibia; order Anura; family Dendrobatidae; genus Ranitomeya; species Ranitomeya imitator. Next base: position 1,100,581,020 of record NC_091282.1, on the reverse strand, counting down.
AAAAGGTACGCCTGGTCCGGTCCTTTTTGCTCCTTACAGCATCTCCAAGGCGTAAAAGGAGAGGTCAGGACAAATGTGCAGCTTGGACAACCAATAGTTAAAGGGCACTGAAAAATCAGGAAGGATGCTGGTATAGTCACTTCAGTACTCCTTCATCATCTTCGTCAACTTCTCCCTCCTTGTCATAGTTACACCCACAGAAAGCCCTTGCTGATGTGTCAGTTTCATGAAAATGGCACAGTTAGTGGACATCCCTCCCCTCTTGAAAAAGGCATCTGGACATGAACTGTGCCTTGCGTGGCAGACTACAGAGTCAAACATTCAGTGTCCCCACCAGGACAAACACTAACCATCCTTTCATCCTAATGACACCTCATCTCCTTCTATTATGCCTCTTCAGGGCATCCATGCTGGACAGGCATGAAGCTGGGATTGGGAGTCCCCTCTGTAGCACAGCTGGACAGGCATGAAGCTGGGATTGGGAGTCCCCTCTGTAGTGCAGACCAAAAACTCCTGTCCCTCCTCATCCTCCTACTCCTGTTCGTCGTCGTCACCCAATGTGGTCTGACAATATTGTCTGAGGCTTGGCGCGAGGTATCAGCCACTGTAAAATCTTGCTCCATAGCCACCTACTCTACATTCAAAGCTTCCTCTTTGAGATTCTGCAGTGAACTTTTTAATAGACAGAGCAGGATGGTTACGCTGATAATAGCATCATCAGCGCTCACCTTCGTGCAGTACTCAAAGATTTGAAGAACCTCACATATTTTAGCAATCCCCACCCACTTGGCAGTTATGTGTGGGGGCTGAGTGTTACTCTGACGGGCATTGAGAAGCTGGAATTCAGATACTTCCCTCTGCTGCGCACTAAGTCTTGCCAACATATGAAATTCCAGCATGTGGGAAGGTCACAAATCAGTAAGTGATAATGCCAGACCAGCGAAAGCCTGAGATGACTGTCGGAAATGGGTGCAGAACCAGCGTACCTTGGCAAATAGGTCCAGCAAGTCAAGGTATGTTTTTTTTAAAAACCACTGTACAACTTAGTTCATCATGTGGGCCATGCATGGAATGTGTACCAGCTTGCCAAACTTTAAAGCCACCACCAAGTTACACCCATTATTGCACACACAACCAGACCAGTTCAGCTGGGAGAGCCACTAATCAGTCTGGTCTTTTATCAATTTCAACAGCTCTGCTGCACTGTGAGCTTTATCACCTAAATAGAGGAGCTTCAGCAGAGCGTGCTGCCGCTTTGCCAAGGCAATGCTACAGGGCTTCCAGCTGGAGAGTGATGGAGAGGCTAGTTCAGCTGAGGATGAGGAGGAGGAGGAGAGATAGAAACTGGCATACGAGGTGACTGAAACACTGATGGAAGTTGGGCCCGCTATTATAAAAAAGACGACTGAGGGGCGATCTAATAACCATGTATAAGTATATAAGGGGACAATACAGATATCTCGCTGAGGATCTGTTTATACCAAGGAAGGTGACGGGCACAAGGGGGCATTCTTTGCGTCTGGAGGAGAGAAGGTTTTTCCACCAACATAGAAGAGGATTCTTTACTGTTAGGGCAGTGAGAATCTGGAATTGCTTGCTTGCTTGAGGAGGTGGTGGCGGCGAACTCAGTCGAAGGGTAAAAGAGAGGCCTGGATGTCTTCCTGGAGCAGAACAATATTGTATCATACAATTATTAGGTTCTGTAGAAGGACGTAGATCTGGGGATTTATTATGATGGAATATAGGCTGAACTGGATGGACAAATGTCTTTTTTCGGCCTTACTAACTATGTTACTATGTTACTATGTTACTATTCTTGGTGTAGGTAAGATGTGTGATGTCCCAGCCCTTGAATCTGTCCCAGACTCCACCAGGTTCACCCAGCATGCCATCAGGGAAATGTAGCATCCCTGTCCACAAGAACTTGTCCACGTGCCTGTGGTTAGGTGGACCTTCCTTGTGACTGCGCTGGCCAGAGCATGGCTGATATTGGGTAGCATGTGCTTCTGTAACATGGGGAAGGCACATCGGGAAAAATAGTGGAGGCTGGGAATCAGGTACCATGGGGCTGCAACCACCAAGATGTGGCGGAAAGACTCAGTTCCCACAAGCCAAAGCAGCAACATTTCCAGGGCTAGCAATCTGGCAATGTGGGCATTTAGCATTTGTGTGGGTGGATATTTCTGCTTCCTGTGAAAAGGGGCAGAGACAACTGAATGTGGTTGCTGACTGTTGTGTCTGTGCAACTGCAGGTTGTGGGCAGGAGGAAACAGCACCTGCTGCCAGGATAGCAGATAGGGAAAGCCGTAACACAAGTGAAGGGGTTTCACCCTCAGACACAGATTTTGTACCCAGGTGTTCCGCCCACCTACTGGGGTGCCTGGTTGCCGTCTTCTTCTGCATGCTGGTGGAGCTCAGGTTGGCAGTGTTCTTGCCCCTTCTCTGCTTGGTATGGCAGATACTGAAAATTACACTGAAGGATTTTTTTTTTTAAAAACTGCCATACAGGGGAACAACACATGCTTGGCCTGTTCTTTAGCCGAGTGGGGGGAGCTCTGTGGAACAGATGGCCGAGTTCTCCCTTTGGTAAAACAAATACCTCTTCTTGCCTGTTTTCGTTCTACGGATCCATCCATCTCTGCACTCCTGTGCTCGCTATGCATTCCATCGTGTCAGGTTGGATCAGTGGCCTCATTATCGACCACATCGCCTTCCAACCAATTCATCCTGATCCACCTTCTGAGTTGCGATTTTAAGCTGAACTGATGGCAACTGTGCGTCATAATCATCCTCCACCTCTTTAGACATACATTTGACCTTCCTCAATGTGGCTTTTTTCAGGCTGTGGGTGCTCAAATGTTTGTTCATCACTGCACTCCACTTCCTCATGACCCTCTATAATGGTGCACTGTGAGAGTCCAGAATATAGACAAGGGAATGTAAACAGTTCCTTGGAGTGGAAAGCATTGGAGTCATATGTCTCCTGGGACTCTTGATGCAGGGACGATAAAGAACCAGGTTGAGGATTGTGAGGCCCATCCTCTTGGTTACTGAGACTGGACCATGTGGAATACTTGATGGTGCTGCTTGTCAGCACACTGGAGCCTTTGTCTGCCATCTGTAATAAATGGAAGCGGAGGCACAGATTTTGCAGTGTACATTCGTTTATTGCTATTTAAGTGGAACCACTGGACCATGGCCCGGGGGGCTCTGAAGCGGGCATGACTATGCAAGCGCCAGACACCCGTAGTAAGACCTCTCAATCAGGGTCAGATTGGAAGGACGCACGTGCTACCTCCAGTTAGACTCCAGACACGTGGCAGCTGGCCCAGTAGAGCAGGTGGACAGGCTGAGATAGCAGATAGCGGCGGGCTAGGCCGACGGCAAGCAGCTGAACAAGATGGAACTGGCTCTGGGAGTACAGATGTCAGCCTGGATGACAGAATGACGAGCAGCTGAGCGAGATGGGACTGACACAGGCAGCACTGGTATTGTCCTGGGTAACGGAGTGACGAGTGGGAGACAGTCTGAGAAGACAAATAGTGTTAGGAGGGTACTGGCCAGACACAGACAGTACACAGACAGAACACAGGCATGACAGTGCAAGGAACCGGAAGCTAGCAACATGAAGTACTTGTTGCTCCTGCGCCCCCTCAATGGCAGAGGCACCAGAAATAGTACTGACTATTCAATCAATGGTTCAGAGCATATTTGAAAAATGCAAGCTGTCTCTAACAGACCAGGAGCGCGCGCCTTCAGTCATACCTGGAGACCTGCTGGCTGTGCGTCAGGAAGCAGCAGCAGGAGGAGAGCAAGGGACAGAGAACATGCAGTGGGGAGCAGACAAAGAGCAGAGATCCTGATGGAACCCCCGTGGAGGTACGGACACCGGCACTACAGTACCCCCCTTTACGCTCCATCTTTTTCAAGCCTGCGATAAACCTCTCCAATTGGAGAGGAGCCTGGATATTCTCTGTGGGCTCCCATGACCTCTCCTCAGGACAGAAGCCCTTCCAATCCACTAAGAAAAAGGTTTTCCCCTTACCCTTTTTGTGACCAAGACATCCTTCTCGCTGACGGGATCAGGAGTGGTACCCGGATCCTTAAAGAAGGAGCTCAAGACTACAGGTTCAAGGAGGGAATGAGGAGTAACAAGTCCCATACACGAATATAAAAAAGTATAGAAATTTTATTAAACAAATATAATAACACAGACTAACAATACAAGGTCCAAAAAGTGGTGCATATACAGATGACACAACTACTGTAGTAACACAGGGGGTATACTAAACGGATATCCAAAAGTAAACAGTAAAAAAGTACTCTAGCATATATCAATAAGGTGCTACATATCATGCATGGTGTCAGGGTATATAGTAACCTTTACCCATTCCGATTACCAATGTCCACATGCCAGTGAGTGTCGCCAGCAGCCCCGACGCGCGTTTCGCGTTGGGCTTCCTCGGGGGGCTGTTACAGCCCCCGAGGAAGCCCAACGCGAAACGCGCGTCGGGGCTGCTGGCGACACTCACTGGCACACGCATACGGGTAAGACTAACGGTGCACATTCCATATATGCTAGCATTTTACCCTATATGTGATAGGCAGCATGTGGACATTGGTAATTGGAATGGTAAAGGTTACTATATACCCTGACACCATGCATGATATGTAGCACCTTATTGATATATGCTAGAGTACTTTTTTACTGTTTACTTTTGGATATCCGTTTAGTATACCCCCTGTGTTACTACAGTAGTTGTGTCATCTGTATATGCACCACTTTTTGGACCTTGTATTGTTAGTCTGTGTTATTATATTTGTTTAATAAAATTTCTATACTTTTTTATATTCGTGTATGGGACTTGTTACTCCTCGTTCTCTGTAGGATTAGCGTTTCTGGAGTGTCCTGGTGACTAAAATATTGTCCAAAGTAATATGGGATTTTTATCCCGGTATTTTTCTAAGTTATGTATCAGTGGTACCTGTTCTTAGGTTCAAAGAGGGAAACATGAAAAGAATTAGGCACACGTAATGAGGCAGGCAATTTCAATTTATAGGAGACTGCGTTGATTCGTTTCAAGACCTCAAAGGGACCAATAAAGCGGAGACCCAATTTGTAGGAGGGTATTTTCAAAACGGATGTACTTGGAGGAGAGCCACACTTTATCCCTGGGCTGAATGGTTGGGGCATCCAGGCGTCTATTATCCGCATGTTTCTTCATCCGTTGTGAGGCTTTTTCCAAAGCGGACTTGGTGTCTCACCATACTTCAGAAAACTCCTCAGCAAAGGTATCAGCTGCTGGAATGCCTGAAGGCCCAGAGATGGGAAGAAGGATTCCAGGTTGGAGTTCAAAGACAATCTGGAAGGGAGACCTTCCCGAGTATTCACTTACGCGATTATTGTAGGAGGATTCTGCCCACGGCAGTAACTTGGCCCAGTCATCATGATGGATGTTGACGAAATGATGCAGAAATCCAGACACGATTTGATTGGTCCTCTCGACCTGCCCATTGGATTGGGGATGATAGGCAGAAGAAAAATTCAGCTCCACCTTCATTAGTTTTCAGATTGCGCTCCAATAATTTGAAGTGAACTGGACACCCCTATCAGACACAATGTGGAGAGGAAACCCATTTAGACGTAAAATATGCTGTATGAAGTAGTCGGCAAGCTCAGGAGCAAACGGCAGACCAGACAGAGGAATGAAATGGTCCATCTTCGAAATGCGATCCACCACAATCCAAACAGTGGAGCAGCAGAAGAGTTGGGAGGATCTGTAATAAAGTCCATAGCAATGTGCTGCCAGGGAGTGCATGGGACAGGAAGTGGCAAGAGACGACCGGCCAGAAGATGCTTAGTAGTCTTGTTACGGGTACACGAAGGGCACTCTGCGACATATTCCAGGATATCTTTCCCCATGTTGGGCCACCAATAAAAATGGGAAATAAGTTACAAAGTTTTCCTTTGTCCGGCATGACCACCCAACTTGGAGGAGTGACCCCACCGGAGGACACGATTCCTGTTTGAGGTGGACATGAGAGTTTTTCCGAGAGGGAGCCGAGAAAGATTGACAAAGGCTACTGATACTAACCTGGATGGCTCAATGATGTGTTGAGGTTCTTCTTCAAGGTCGGGAGGCAGGAAGGCTCCAGAGAGAGCCTTGATGTTCTTATCAGCTGGACGAAAATGAAGAACAAAGTAAAATCTAGCAAAGAACAATGCCCACCAGGCCTGCTGGGGATTCAACCTCTGTGCAGACTGGAGGTAGTCAAGGTTTTTATGATCAGTGAATTTGACAACCTGATGGACTGCTCCTTCAAGGAGGTGTCGCCATTCTTGCAGAGCCAACTTGATTGCCAGCAATTCCTGATCTCCAACGGAATAATTCCTTTCGAAAGTGGAAAAACCTTTGAGGAAAAAAACACAAGAGACCATACGAACTGTAGAAGACTTTTGAAAAAGAACGGTTCCAGCACCTATGGAGGAAGCATCTACCTCGAGAAAAAATTGTTTATCAGTAACCAGTCACAGGCGTGGAAGAAAAGGTTCTCTTCAGGGAAGTAAAGGCCTTCTCCACCTTTAGAGGCCAATCCTTGGGGTTAACGCCTTTCAGAGTTAGAGCAGAGATGGGTGCCACTTGAGTTGACTGCAGGTGCATTACTGAGACCAAATGGCATATCCAGGTATTCATAGTATCCAGCTAAAGTGTTGAAGGCTGCTTTCCATTCGTCTCCCTGACGTATATGGACCATGTTATAGGCACCTCTGAGATCTAATTTGGTGAAGATCTTGGCTCCGCTGAGACGATCAAACAGAAATAAGCGGTAACAGGTAATTATTTTTTACCATGATCTGGTTTAACCCTCTGTAGTCGATACAGGGCCATAAGGATCGATCCTTCTTCTAAACGAAAAAGAATCCTGCACACACAGAAGATGATTACTGGATAAATCCTTTAGCCAAGTTTTCCTGGATGTACTCCGACATGGCCTGGGTCTGCGCATGAGAAAGAGGATAGATTATCCCTCAAGGAGCAGATGTTCCTGGAAGCAGATCAATAGGACAGTCATACAATCTGTGTGGAGGCAGCCTCTCTGCTTCCTTTTTTCCGAAGTCATCTACGAAGTCCCAGTAAGAGGATGGTAAACCTGGCAGAGCAGTAGGCTCCACTGGAGGATGAGCAGGACAAACGGAAATGATACATCGGTCAGAGCAGGAATCTCCCCAGCGCAAAACTTCTCCTATCTTCCAGTTTAACCTTCGTCAGGCTACATAATTTTACAACGTTAACAGGCTGCAGAGGTACAATTGTACCTTCATATATATTTTATTGAAATTTGGCCAATATATTCTGGACCAAAACTGCAGAGATATAGCAATAGAGGACACGGCACTCAGGGCTTCTTGGTGGTGCACAAGTTAGGTATCCAACCCGTCAAATATAAGCAATAAATTACTTGGCACTCAGGAGATAGTTATGCAATTTGAGAAGTTCATTTATTCAGTGCATCCAGTTCAAAATTAAACGTTTTCGGTCTAATCACAAGACCTTCATCAGAAACAGTTTTGAATACTGAAACACATATGCAAAAGAACAAAAAAGAAGTTTTTTTAGACAAAATACAAGATGCACAGTACAATTATATGCGTATAGTACATTCTGCTCATCAAAAAAGAAAAACTACATCACATGTTAAGTGGCGAACAACAATGGTGGCGGTCTAGGTGGATCCAACCTGGTGTGCCGTGAGGCGTGGGTCTCGTTCAGGAGATGCTAAGGACCGTGAACGTGTAAAGGAAAACTGTTGTGAAGTGACCGGACCGAGTCTAGCCGAAGGACTAATAAAATGAAAACCGACTGACCACCCCAAAAGGATACAGAGACTGAGGTGACCTCCCAAGACGCGGGGTCTTATGGCTAAGGTGCAGGGTGAGCTGCCTAAAACATAAAAACAGATATATGAATACATACAATAATGCCGTAGTGTAGATATGGTACAGAGCGACTGGGCATAAAATCCTATTAAACATGCCATAAGAGAGAACCGCCCCATGTGTGACCACCAGGAGCCTGTATCTAGATGTGTGGGTATAACCACAGAGTGCAATGCATGTAACTGGGGTAATATGTCCCCCAAGGTCCTAAACAATACCTGGAAGCCACAAGAAATATAAATGTGTCAGCCCTCAAGGTGCTAACTGCAGATGGAGTCCGGGAGAAAAAGGCGCCTGAGGAACATAACAGGATAGAGGTATAACATCATACATAGCATTGGCTCTGTCTGTAACCCAAGATGGGAAAACACCCCTGATATAATCGTAGTTACCTTTAGGAGTCTGGAGGTATAGGGGATTAGCGCTGCAGAGAGGCGAGATGCTCGCTAGGGTAGTGGCGCTATACAGGAGAGAAACAGGGAGTAGGTAACAGAGCCAAGATAAGTGCAGGACTGGGGGGGAAGGGGACATGAAGGAGGGCGCTGTAAAGAGGGAGCGCTACTATACCTGTAACCTCAGGGAGTGCTGGCGCGGTGCTGCAGAGATCGCGTGGCTCCCGGGACTGCTGACAAGCCGCGGCACTTCCGGATATAAGTGCGCGCTGCCAGAGAGTCAGCTGACCCATCGCGTCATAGAAACCACCTGACTAGCGAGGCTGCGCATGCGCAGAGAAAGAGCCGACATGAGGGGAACCCTAGAGAGCTAAAGCGCTAACGGCGCCTGTGCATAGGGACTAGCTATAGCGCTAACGGCGCCTGCGCATAGGAACTAGAGAATGGGAGCGCTGTCCATGATAACTGAAGCCGTGTACATGGGAGGGTAGGGCGCAGGGCGGGCCATAAGAGCACCGAAGTGCTGAAGGAGAGGCTGGAACGGATACATAGGCAAGGTTGGGGACCAATGTTAAAGGCAATCTACCCACTAGCAGAAATCAGAGCAGGTCCCTAAGGTGGTCACACAGGTGCTATATGTTTAACACTCTATAATATAATGGCATTATATGGGGATACTCTACCATGTGAGATAAAGCCAGTGCTCAGTGCAAAAAGGTGCAATTAACGGTTCTGTGGAGGAACAAGGGGAAAGTATGAGACATTTTAAATTGAAACAACAATAGTTAGACAAGGTCAATATACATCATCAAATAAGCTCTAAACGTACACAGTATATTACAAAAAAGCTGAGACGTCATAGTCCCTGTTTAATCCCTTAGGCTCTAGAGTCTGTAGTGTATAAATCCAGTATGCTTCCCTCCTTTGGAGCATACTGATACGGTTTTGGCCTCTTCTAGGGGTGTCTACCTGTTCTAGAACCTGGAAACGGAGTTGGGCAATGCTATGATTCTTTTCAGAAAAATGATATGGGAGGGGTAGGTGCGTCTTATTACATCGAATGGTGGATTTATGTTGGGCCACCCTATCCCTCACTGTTTGTGTGGTCTCCCCCACATAGGCCAAACCGCAAGGGCATTTGATAAGATAGACCACGAATGTGGATTCACAGGTATAGAACCCTTTGATAGGAATCGCCTTACCAGTTTGTGGGTGGAAGACAGAGGGACCCTTTTGAACGTTGCTGCACTGCAGACAGTTTAGGCAGGGAAATGTGCCTCGTCTCTGGGTTTGTAGAAAGGTTTGCTTGGGGACCATCGTGCCTGGGCCAACATCTGCCTTGACCAACCTATCCTTAAGATTCCTGGCTCGCTTAAAACATGACAGGAAAGGTACTTTGAACTCTGGAATGTTGGGATAACTTTTGGTTAGAATGTTCCAATGTCTCTTGATGGTAGACTGTACCAGGTTGGAGAAAGGATGAAAAGTAGAAACAAAGGGGATTCTCTTTTGGTTATCCTTGGGTTTGCTATATGATAAACTCCGTTTGGCATCCGTCAAGACCCCTTGGGGATAACCCCTGTCAGTAAATTTGTGTTCCATCTCAATGAGTCTGGTTTTTCTGATATTTTCATCAGAGACAATCCTGTCAACTCTATGGAACTGCGATTTGGGAATGGAGTTCTTAATGGAGGGTGGGTGGCAGCTGGTGAAATGTAGAAGACCATTGCGATCTGTTGGTTTAGTGAATAAATCTATTGCCAAGTGGCCCTCCCTCTCCTTGTAAATCAAGGTATCCAAAAAGCTGATCCTATGTGTGTCATGTTGTATGGAAAATTTGAGTTCAGGCCAGATGCTGTTGATGTGTTGGTCAAAAGGCAGGAGTGACTCCAGGGGACCGTCCCAGATGCAAAATATATCATCGATATATCTCCGCCAAACCCTGCAGTGAGTCATGAATAGGGGATGATTATACACGTAGTCATTTTCAAAGGCCGCCATATACGCTACGGCGTAAGGGGGCGCTACGTTCGCACCCATTGCTGTGCCTTGTTGTTGGGCATAAAAGGTGTCCTGAAACATAAAGTAGTTTTCTTTAAGTACCAAGCCCAAAAGGTCGGCACAGAAATGGCGGATTTTGATATCTACTTTGTTATCACTCAGGAGTCTGTCCGTAGCTGCTAAGCCTTTCTCGTGGACTATTGAAGTGTACAAGCTGTTAACATCCCAAGTAATTAAAAGGGAAGAGGGAGATATAGGGCCCAGGGCTTTAATAACTTGAATAAAGTCATTAGTGTCCAGCAGAAAAGAGCGGGTGGTTTTAATTAGTGGCGTTAGGATTTTCTCCAGCACCATTGATAATGGAGACAGGACCGAATCGGTCAGGGATACAATAGGCCGTCCAGGTGGTTTGACTAGTCTTTTATGTATTTTGGGTAAAACATAAAATATGGGGGTGATGGGGTCCCTTTTAATGAGGAAATCCCTCATTTTACTGTCGATAGTGCCTGCTTGGTGGTGAAAATCTATGATAGGTGCGATTTTTTGGACCAACTGATTCAAAGGATTGTGTGGTATTACTTTGTACACCATAGTGTCCCCTAATTGTCTAAACACCTCCTCAAGGTAGTCTGTCCTATCCATGACGACCGTCGCCCCACCCTTATCTGCTGGTTTAATTATCAAAGATTTATCTGACGATAGTTGCTCCAGCGAAAGTCTCTCCGAGTGTGAGAGATTGGTGTGAAAATGGAACTTCCCCCGATCCATCTCTCGAGTCAATGTGTTAATGTCTCTCTCGACAAGGGAAACAAAAGTTTCCACCGGTGGATTAGACCGTGGTGGCATGTAAGAACTGCGGATTCGTAGGCCCAGGTCGCGGAGTTCAAGTAGGGTCTTGTCCTGCCTTGAAGGATTCAATGCAGGAGATTGTTCCGAGAAATGGACACGTAGTCTGAGGTTGCGATAAAACCTCTGTAGGTCCATATTGAGTTCAAATGAGTTAAACTTGTACATAGGACAGAAGGATAAACCCTTCTGAAGTACAGCCAGTTGATGTGTGTCCAAATTTTTCGAGGAGATATTTACTACCAGTGGGAGGTCCTTACCTGTGAGCGTGTTGCCATCTGGTTTCTGGGTTCCCCGGCGGCACTGGCCCCCCCGCCTCGTTTTCCCTTTTGGCGACCGCGGTTGTTCCCTAAAAAAGAAGAGTGGGAGATGGAAGAATTTGAGGTGCCGGGCCTGCTGTCGATGGAACCAGAAGAGCTTAGAGAGCTGTGTCGTCTGGTGGAATGCCGAGTATCCCGCCACTGGTAGACTCGGTTCTGTAAATAATCCTCGGTGTCTCGTAGGAATTTTGATCTTTTCCTCTTTTCTAATTCCAATCTGTGTGATCGTAATAGTTCTTGATTTTTTATCTTGAGTTCCTGGAACTCCTCCTGGGGCATAGTGCTGGTCAATTGGCTTTCGATAGCATTTATTTGGGCGTTTACCGTATCCAGGTTCTTCTGGAGAAAAGAGAGGGTTAAGGTCATGAGGTCCGCTGAGCATTTGTTCAGAATGTGTTCAAACTTTGTACAGTAATCTTTATCTTCCCTGAAGAAGGTCGGTTGTAAAGGGACCCGTAGGCCCCGTGGGATCCTCTGGACTCGGAGGTACTCAGCTATCGTGATGATGTGCAGTTCTAGATTAACTGCTCTTCTAGACTCACGTTCCAAGTCGCGATTCTTGAGTTCCTTAGTAGGGATTTGAAGGAAATCGCTAGATGCGGTTACTTTTGAAAGAATTTCCGCCGCTTCTGTTGCATTGAAGGAAAAGGTCTCATTTGACATTGTCCGAGGTGCTCGTGCAAGGATTCAGCATATAGCAATAGAGGACACGGCACTCAGGGCTTCTTGGTGGTGCACAAGTTAGGTATCCAACCCGTCAAATATAAGCAATAAATTACTTGGCACTCAGGAGATAGTTATGCAATTTGAGAAGTTCATTTATTCAGTGCATCCAGTTCAAAATTAAACGTTTTCGGTCTAATCACAAGACCTTCATCAGAAACAGTTTTGAATACTGAAACACATATGCAAAAGAAAAAAAAAGAAGTTTTTTTAGACAAAATACAAGATGCACAGTACAATTATATGCGTATAGTACATTCTGCTCATCAAAAAAGAAAAACTACATCACATGTTAAGTGGCGAACAACAATGGTGGCGGTCTAGGTGGATCCAACCTGGTGTGCCGTGAGGCGTGGGTCTCGTTCAGGAGATGCTAAGGACCGTGAACGTGTAAAGGAAAACTGTTGTGAAGTGACCGGACCGAGTCTAGCCGAAGGACTAATAAAATGAAAACCGACTGACCACCCCAAAAGGATACAGAGACTGAGGTGACCTCCCAAGACGCGGGGTCTTATGGCTAAGGTGCAGGGTGAGCTGCCTAAAACATAAAAACAGATATATGAATACATACAATAATGCCGTAGTGTAGATATGGTACAGAGCGACTGGGCATAAAATCCTATTAAACATGCCATAAGAGAGAACCGCCCCATGTGTGACCACCAGGAGCCTGTATCTAGATGTGTGGGTATAACCACAGAGTGCAATGCATGTAACTGGGGTAATATGTCCCCCAAGGTCCTAAACAATACCTGGAAGCCACAAGAAATATAAATGTGTCAGCCCTCAAGGTGCTAACTGCAGATGGAGTCCGGGAGAAAAAGGCGCCTGAGGAACATAACAGGATAGAGGTATAACATCATACATAGCACTGGCTCTGTCTGTAACCCAAGATGGGAAAACACCCCTGATATAATCGTAGTTACCTTTAGGAGTCTGGAGGTATAGGGGATTAGCGCTGCAGAGAGGCGAGATGCTCGCTAGGGTAGTGGCGCTATACAGGAGAGAAACAGGGAGTAGGTAACAGAGCCAAGATAAGTGCAGGACTGGGGGGGAAGGGGACATGAAGGAGGGCGCTGTAAAGAGGGAGCGCTACTATACCTGTAACCTCAGGGAGTGCTGGCGCGGTGCTGCAGAGATCGCGTGGCTCCCGGGACTGCTGACAAGCTGATTTCTGCTAGTGGGTAGATTGCCTTTAACATTGGTCCCCAACCTTGCCTATGTATCCGTTCCAGCCTCTCCTTCAGCACTTCGGTGCTCTTATGGCCCGCCCTGCGCCCTACCCTCCCATGTACACGGCTTCAGTTATCATGGACAGCGCTCCCATTCTCTAGTTCCTATGCGCAGGCGCCGTTAGCGCTATAGCTAGTCCCTATGCACAGGCGCCGTTAGCGCTTTAGCTCTCTAGGGTTCCCCTCATGTCGGCTCTTTCTCTGCGCATGCGCAGCCTCGCTAGTCAGGTGGTTTCTATGACGCGATGGGTCAGCTGACTCTCTGGCAGCGCGCACTTATATCCGGAAGTGCCGCGGCTTGTCAGCAGTCCCGGGAGCCACGCGATCTCTGCAGCACCGCGCCAGCACTCCCTGAGGTTACAGGTATAGTAGCGCTCCCTCTTTACAGCGCCCTCCTTCATGTCCCCTTCCCCCCCAGTCCTGCACTTATCTTGGCTCTGTTACCTACTCCCTGTTTCTCTCCTGTATAGCGCCACTACCCTAGCGAGCATCTCGCCTCTCTGCAGCGCTAATCCCCTATACCTCCAGACTCCTAAAGGTAACTACGATTATATCAGGGGTGTTTTCCCATCTTGGGTTACAGACAGAGCCAGTGCTATGTATGATGTTATACCTCTATCCTGTTATGTTCCTCAGGCGCCTTTTTCTCCCGGACTCCATCTGCAGTTAGCACCTTGAGGGCTGACACATTTATATTTCTTGTGGCTTCCAGGTATTGTTTAGGACCTTGGGGGACATATTACCCCAGTTACATGCATTGCACTCTGTGGTTATACCCACACATCTAGATACAGGCTCCTGGTGGTCACACATGGGGCGGTTCTCTCTTATGGCATGTTTAATAGGATTTTATGCCCAGTCGCTCTGTACCATATCTACACTACGGCATTATTGTATGTATTCATATATCTGTTTTTATGTTTTAGGCAGCTCACCCTGCACCTTAGCCATAAGACCCCGCGTCTTGGGAGGTCACCTCAGTCTCTGTATCCTTTTGGGGTGGTCAGTCGGTTTTCATTTTATTAGTCCTTCGGCTAGACTCGGTCCGGTCACTTCACAACAGTTTTCCTTTACACGTTCACGGTCCTTAGCATCTCCTGAACGAGACCCACGCCTCACGGCACACCAGGTTGGATCCACCTAGACCGCCACCATTGTTGTTCGCCACTTAACATGTGATGTAGTTTTTCTTTTTTGATGAGCAGAATGTACTATACGCATATAATTGTACTGTGCATCTTGTATTTTGTCTAAAAAAACTTCTTTTTTGTTCTTTTGCATATGTGTTTCAGTATTCAAAACTGTTTCTGATGAAGGTCTTGTGATTAGACCGAAAACGTTTAATTTTGAACTGGATGCACTGAATAAATGAACTTCTCAAATTGCATAACTATCTCCTGAGTGCCAAGTAATTTATTGCTTATATTTGACGGGTTGGATACCTAACTTGTGCACCACCAAGAAGCCCTGAGTGCCGTGTCCTCTATTGCTATATGCTGAATCCTTGCACGAGCACCTCGGACAATGTCAAATGAGACCTTTTCCTTCAATGCAACAGAAGCGGCGGAAATTCTTTCAAAAGTAACCGCATCTAGCGATTTCCTTCAAATCCCTACTAAGGAACTCAAGAATCGCGACTTGGAACGTGAGTCTAGAAGAGCAGTTAATCTAGAACTGCACATCATCACGATAGCTGAGTACCTCCGAGTCCAGAGGATCCCACGGGGCCTACGGGTCCCTTTACAACCGACCTTCTTCAGGGAAGATAAAGATTACTGTACAAAGTTTGAACACATTCTGAACAAATGCTCAGCGGACCTCATGACCTTAACCCTCTCTTTTCTCCAGAAGAACCTGGATACGGTAAACGCCCAAATAAATGCTATCGAAAGCCAATTGACCAGCACTATGCCCCAGGAGGAGTTCCAGGAACTCAAGATAAAAAATCAAGAACTATTACGATCACACAGATTGGAATTAGAAAAGAGGAAAAGATCAAAATTCCTACGAGACACCGAGGATTATTTACAGAACCGAGTCTACCAGTGGCGGGATACTCGGCATTCCACCAGACGACACAGCTCTCTAAGCTCTTCTGGTTCCATCGACAGCAGGCCCGGCACCTCAAATTCTTCCATCTCCCACTCTTCTTTTTTAGGGAACAACCGCGGTCGCCAAAAGGGAAAACGAGGCGGGGGGGCCAGTGCCGCCGGGGAACCCAGAAACCAGATGGCAACACGCTCACAGGTAAGGACCTCCCACTGGTAGTAAATATCTCCTCGAAAAATTTGGACACACATCAACTGGCTGTACTTCAGAAGGGTTTATCCTTCTGTCCTATGTACAAGTTTAACTCATTTGAACTCAATATGGACCTACAGAGGTTTTATCGCAACCTCAGACTACGTGTCCATTTCTCGGAACAATCTCCTGCATTGAATCCTTCAAGGCAGGACAAGACCCTACTTGAACTCCGCGACCTGGGCCTACGAATCCGCAGTTCTTACATGCCACCACGGTCTAATCCACCGGTGGAAACTTTTGTTTCCCTTGTCGAGAGAGACATTAACACATTGACTCGAGAGATGGATCGGGGGAAGTTCCATTTTCACACCAATCTCTCACACTCGGAGAGACTTTCGCTGGAGCAACTATCGTCAGATAAATCTTTGATAATTAAACCAGCAGATAAGGGTGGGGCGACGGTCGTCATGGATAGGACAGACTACCTTGAGGAGGTGTTTAGACAATTAGGGGACACTATGGTGTACAAAGTAATACCACACAATCCTTTGAATCAGTTGGTCCAAAAAATCGCACCTATCATAGATTTTCACCACCAAGCAGGCACTATCGACAGTAAAATGAGGGATTTCCTCATTAAAAGGGACCCCATCACCCCCATATTTTATGTTTTACCCAAAATACATAAAAGACTAGTCAAACCACCTGGACGGCCTATTGTATCCCTGACCGATTCGGTCCTGTCTCCATTATCAATGGTGCTGGAGAAAATCCTAACGCCACTAATTAAAACCACCCGCTCTTTTCTGCTGGACACTAATGACTTTATTCAAGTTATTAAAGCCCTGGGCCCTATATCTCCCTCTTCCCTTTTAATTACTTGGGATGTTAACAGCTTGTACACTTCAATAGTCCACGAGAAAGGCTTAGCAGCTACGGACAGACTCCTGAGTGATAACAAAGTAGATATCAAAATCCGCCATTTCTGTGCCGACCTTTTGGGCTTGGTACTTAAAGAAAACTACTTTATGTTTCAGGACACCTTTTATGCCCAACAACAAGGCACAGCAATGGGTGCGAACGTAGCGCCCCCTTACGCCGTAGCGTATATGGCGGCCTTTGAAAATGACTACGTGTATAATCATCCCCTATTCATGACTCACTGCAGGGTTTGGCGGAGATATATCGATGATATATTTTGCATCTGGGACGGTCCCCTGGAGTCACTCCTGCCTTTTGACCAACACATCAACAGCATCTGGCCTGAACTCAAATTTTCCATACAACATGACACACATAGGATCAGCTTTTTGGATACCTTGATTTACAAGGAGAGGGAGGGCCACTTGGCAATAGATTTATTCACTAAACCAACAGATCGCAATGGTCTTCTACATTTCACCAGCTGCCACCCACCCTCCATTAAGAACTCCATTCCCAAATCGCAGTTCCATAGAGTTGACAGGATTGTCTCTGATGAAAATATCAGAAAAACCAGACTCATTGAGATGGAACACAAATTTACTGACAGGGGTTATCCCCAAGGGGTCTTGACGGATGCCAAACGGAGTTTATCATATAGCAAACCCAAGGATAACCAAAAGAGAATCCCCTTTGTTTCTACTTTTCATCCTTTCTCCAACCTGGTACAGTCTACCATCAAGAGACATTGGAACATTCTAACCAAAAGTTATCCCAACATTCCAGAGTTCAAAGTACCTTTCCTGTCATGTTTTAAGCGAGCCAGGAATCTTAAGGATAGGTTGGTCAAGGCAGATGTTGGCCCAGGCACGATGGTCCCCAAGCAAACCTTTCTACAAACCCAGAGACGAGGCACATTTCCCTGCCTAAACTGTCTGCAGTGCAGCAACGTTCAAAAGGGTCCCTCTGTCTTCCACCCACAAACTGGTAAGGCGATTCCTATCAAAGGGTTCTATACCTGTGAATCCACATTCGTGGTCTATCTTATCAAATGCCCTTGCGGTTTGGCCTATGTGGGGGAGACCACACAAACAGTGAGGGATAGGGTGGCCCAACATAAATCCACCATTCGATGTAATAAGACGCACCTACCCCTCCCATATCATTTTTCTGAAAAGAATCATAGCATTGCCCAACTCCGTTTCCAGGTTCTAGAACAGGTAGACACCCCTAGAAGAGGCCAAAACCGTATCAGTATGCTCCAAAGGAGGGAAGCATACTGGATTTATACACTACAGACTCTAGAGCCTAAGGGATTAAACAGGGACTATGACGTCTCAGCTTTTTTGTAATATACTGTGTACGTTTAGAGCTTATTTGATGATGTATATTGACCTTGTCTAACTATTGTTGTTTCAATTTAAAATGTCTCATACTTTCCCCTTGTTCCTCCACAGAACCGTTAATTGCACCTTTTTGCACTGAGCACTGGCTTTATCTCACATGGTAGAGTATCCCCATATAATGCCATTATATTATAGAGTGTTAAACATATAGCACCTGTGTGACCACCTTAGGGACCTGCTCTGATTTCTGCTAGTGGGTAGATTGCCTTTAACATTGGTCCCCAACCTTGCCTATGTATCCGTTCCAGCCTCTCCTTCAGCACTTCGGTGCTCTTATGGCCCGCCCTGCGCCCTACCCTCCCATGTACACGGCTTCAGTTATCATGGACAGCGCTCCCATTCTCTAGTTCCTATGCGCAGGCGCCGTTAGCGCTATAGCTAGTCCCTATGCACAGGCGCCGTTAGCGCTTTAGCTCTCTAGGGTTCCCCTCATGTCGGCTCTTTCTCTGCGCATGCGCAGCCTCGCTAGTCAGGTGGTTTCTATGACGCGATGGGTCAGCTGACTCTCTGGCAGCGCGCACTTATATCCGGAAGTGCCGCGGCTTGTCAGCAGTCCCGGGAGCCACGCGATCTCTGCAGCACCGCGCCAGCACTCCCTGAGGTTACAGGTATAGTAGCGCTCCCTCTTTACAGCGCCCTCCTTCATGTCCCCTTCCCCCCCAGTCCTGCACTTATCTTGGCTCTGTTACCTACTCCCTGTTTCTCTCCTGTATAGCGCCACTACCCTAGCGAGCATCTCGCCTCTCTGCAGCGCTAATCCCCTATACCTCCAGACTCCTAAAGGTAACTACGATTATATCAGGGGTGTTTTCCCATCTTGGGTTACAGACAGAGCCAGTGCTATGTATGATGTTATACCTCTATCCTGTTATGTTCCTCAGGCGCCTTTTTCTCCCGGACTCCATCTGCAGTTAGCACCTTGAGGGCTGACACATTTATATTTCTTGTGGCTTCCAGGTATTGTTTAGGACCTTGGGGGACATATTACCCCAGTTACATGCATTGCACTCTGTGGTTATACCCACACATCTAGATACAGGCTCCTGGTGGTCACACATGGGGCGGTTCTCTCTTATGGCATGTTTAATAGGATTTTATGCCCAGTCGCTCTGTACCATATCTACACTACGGCATTATTGTATGTATTCATATATCTGTTTTTATGTTTTAGGCAGCTCACCCTGCACCTTAGCCATAAGACCCCGCGTCTTGGGAGGTCACCTCAGTCTCTGTATCCTTTTGGGGTGGTCAGTCGGTTTTCATTTTATTAGTCCTTCGGCTAGACTCGGTCCGGTCACTTCACAACAGTTTTCCTTTACACGTTCACGGTCCTTAGCATCTCCTGAACGAGACCCACGCCTCACGGCACACCAGGTTGGATCCACCTAGACCGCCACCATTGTTGTTCGCCACTTAACATGTGATGTAGTTTTTCTTTTTTGATGAGCAGAATGTACTATACGCATATAATTGTACTGTGCATCTTGTATTTTGTCTAAAAAAACTTCTTTTTTGTTCTTTTGCATATGTGTTTCAGTATTCAAAACTGTTTCTGATGAAGGTCTTGTGATTAGACCGAAAACGTTTAATTTTGAACTGGATGCACTGAATAAATGAACTTCTCAAATTGCATAACTATCTCCTGAGTGCCAAGCAAAACTGCAGAGATGTCACGAAATCTCAGCCCTCTACGGCTTTTCGAAAAAAAAGTTATTGCAATTTTAAAACGGAATAGTTACAATTGTACCTACTCAGCCGGACGAAGGTAAAGATGAGCTCATGTGCTTGAAGCCATGGTAACCCTAAGAGTAAAGGGTGAGACAAACCTGGCAAAACATAAAAACAGAGTCTTTCTGAATGTGTCAGACCCAGGGGCTGAATATAAAGAGGTCAATCTGGGCGGTAGCCCAGGGCCCAGTGGTGTGGGGGTGCCCTGGGCTACTGCTCAGATTGCCCACCGCCATCAGGGCATTACTGCCCTGACTGGTGTATGGGCCCGGTGGGCAGAGGGGGCCCGCATCGGGCTCTGTCTCATCTGCTCACCGGGCCCCTCCAGCGCTGCGGGAGTTTAACGCTATTGATGTGCGGGCACACACCCGCACGTCAATTGTTAACAGCCGCCAGCCAATCAGAGGCTGGCAGCTGACATCAGCCGTAGCGCGCACGTCGCCGGCGTCTGATGTCATTTTCAGTCACCAGCGAGTGCGAGCTTCGCCGCAGGAGCACGGTCAGGTGAGGAGAACTTTTTTTTTTTATTATTGCGAGCGGCAATCCAGGGGGCCCGGGCCAGCATGCTGGACACTGGGGGCAGAGATGCTGGACACACTGGGGGAAATATGCTGGACACACTGGGGGCAGGATGCTGGACACACTGGGGCCAGTATGCTGGACACTGGGGGCAATATATAAGCTGGAGAAAAAAGGAGCATAAGATATAGGTTTTTTTTATAATAAACAAGTGTCTTTATTAGTATAAAACAATGCTAAAACAGTAATACAATCCAATGGTAGGTGTACCCAATCAAGCACAGGAAAGGGGACCACCCCCCGTTACCCCCATACATATGCTTAATAAATAGCAAGGAGGGAACAAAGAAAAAAACCCCACATCAAATCAGATGGTAAGTAAACCCACATGTCCCTAAGCCAATGCAGTGCGATAACCAAATGGCAGGCTATATTAGTAATGGTGTATGCTATAAAATAGCATGATGGGGCTAAAGAGTAGGCTTACCAGTGGAGGGCACAGGAGGGGGTCCCACCGGAAAAGAAGAACGCCCCGACGCGCGTTTCGCGGCTAGAGAACGCTGCTTCCTCAAGGTCCCCTGGGCTACTGCTCAGATTCCTCAAGGTCCCCTTGAGGAAGTGGTGTTCTCTAGCCGCGAAACGCGCGTAGGGGCGTTCTTTTCCGGTGGGACCCCCTCCTGTGCCCTCCAAGGGTAAGCCTACTCTTTAGCCCCATCATGCTATTTTATAGCATACACCATTACTAATATAGCCTGCCATTTGGTTATCGCACTGCATTGGCTTAGGGACATGTGGGTTTACTTACCATCTGATTTGATGTGGGTTTTTTTTCTTTGTTCCCTCCTTGCTATTTATTAAGCATATGTATGGGGGTAACGGGGGGTGGTCCCCTTTCCTGTGCTTGATTGGGTACACCTACCATTGGATTGTATTACTGTTTTTAGCATCGTTTTGTACTAATAAAGACACTTGTTTATTATAAAAAAAAAAACCTATATCTTATGCTCCTTTTTTCTCCAGCTTATATATGTGTTCTATGGAGCTTTTCTGATTTGTCTGGTTGCACCAAATTTTTGTGTGCTGTGGCTCAGATTATTGCTATGATATTGGGATTCTTGTTAACACTGGGGGCAATATGCTGGACACACTGGGGGCAATATGCTGGACACATTGGGGGCAATATGTTGGACACACTAGGGGGGAAATTTGCTGGACACACTGGGGGCAATATGCTGGACACACTGTGGGCAATATGTTGAACACACTGGGGGCAATATGCTGGACACACTGGGGGCAATATGCTGGACACACTGGGGGCAATATGTGGGCAATATGCTGGACACACTGGGGACAATATGCTGGACACACTGGGGCAGATTGCTGGTCATACTGGGGGCAATATGCTGGACACACTTGGGCAGATTGCTGGACACACTGGGGGCAGGATGCTGGACACACTGGGGGCAGGATGCTGGACACATTGGGGGCAGAGATGCTGGATACTTGGGGCAGAGATGCTGGACACTGGGGGCAGAGATGCTGAACATACTGGGGGCAGGACTGGAGACATGGGCAGAATGTAGATACAAGGCATGAATGACACTGGGCACAATGAAAGACATGGGGGCAGGATTGGATCATGGGGCAGGATGGATACAATGGAGACAGATGTGGCAGGATGGGGATATCATATGGGGCAGAATGGATACTCATGAGGGCAGGATGGGAGAACATATGGCTGGAGCCAGGAATGAGATACACAGGGCCAGGATGGGGGATATTATTATTACCATAGGGACTAATTAAGGGATATTATTACTGCAGTGATGTATTTATTTTATTTTTGAGGACCCTGTTTTAAATGGGGGGGCGGTCTTGTTACTGTGTAGAGTGACACTATGTCTCCTCTTTTTCTTAATGTGGTGTAATGCAGAAGTTGGGAAAAATTAAGTGATGTGTTCTGCAAGCGGAGCTCGAGATAACTGTTATTTCCTGCAGAGATGAGTCCTGGCTGAATGAAGTGATGGCGGTCTGTGCTGGATGAAAGATGAAGGACTTCACCTAGAGACGTCACTGGTGAGTCAGTGTTACCTATACACTGACACTATACACTGTATACTATATACTGAACTGAAGGGTAAATTGACTAGATCAATGGATGTTTGACAGGTTATAGTTTCACACAGCAACTATTTTTCTTGAATAATCTGGATCAGGTATATGATAACCCCATCGCATAACCCAGTCACATGACCCCGTCGCATAACCGGGGGGCCACAGCGTCTGAACAGCCTGAGGCCCTGGCTGCCTTTAATCCACCCCTGGTCAGACCTATCCAAAGTTCCAATGGCTCAGTCTGGAACCGAACAGACTCGGTCAAGGGTTTGCCATCCACGGAGGTCACCTGGAAAGAATTCGGAAGGAATGGACTGGAATCTGATAACAATCCACCACCACTTGCTGAATGCAGTTTCACGCGGCCCCGGAATCCAGGTAGCCATACTCTGAAAAACTGATGTGCCGAAGCATAAGGACACAGTCGTCTGCAGCGAAGGACAGTGATGATCCTCACCCAGGGAAGCCTCTCCTACCGACCCTAGGCTCTCGAGTTTCCCGGCTTCTTAGGACAGAAGTGGATCAGATGTTCAGAACTACCGCAGTAGAAACACTTCCCCCCTGATCGGCGCTCGGCCTGGCACTGTTTAGTCAAGTTAACTTGGTCCACCTGCATAGTCTCCGGAAAAGAAGCTGAAGATGGAAAAGCAAGCGGTTTTTGGAAACTGGGAGCCAGGTGTGTTGTGAATTCTGTGGCAGAGCTCCCTCCTGTGGTCACAAGTGGTACTTCGGCTGATTCTCTCTGTGAGCTTCTGTTGGTGGAGGGAAGTGGTACTGCGGCTTCTGAGTTTCCTCCCTCAGGTGATCTGGTGAGGTCGTTAGGTGCTTCTCTACTTAACTCCACCTAATGCTTTGATCCTGGCTTCCTGTCAATGTTCCAGTGTTGGACTTGCTTTTCCCTGGATCATTCCTGTGGCCTGCTGCTCTGCATAGCTAAGTTCTTCTTTGCTATTTGTTTGCTATTTTTTCTGTCCAGCTTGTCTAATTATTTGCTGGAAGGTCTGGGACGCAAAGGGTGTACCTCCATGCCGTTAGTTCGGTACGGAGGGTCTTTTTTGCCCCCTTTGCGTGGTTTTCTTTAGGCTTTTGTGTAGACCGCAAAGTTATCTTTTCTATCCTCGCTCTGTTAAGAAAGTCGGGCCTCACTTTGCTGAATCTATTTCATCTCTACGTTTGTCTTTTCATCTTAACTCACAGTCATTATATGTGGGGGGCTGCCTTTTCCTTTGGGGTATTTCTCTGAGGCAAGGTAGGCTTATTTTCTATCTTCAGGCTAGTTAGTTTCTCAGGCTGTGCCGAGTTGCATAGGCAGAGTTAGGCGCAATCCACGGCTGCCTCTAGTGTTGTTTGGAGAGGATTAGGAATTGCGGTCTGCAGAGTTCCCACGTCTCAGAGCTCGTTCTATGATTTTGGGTTATTGTCAGATCACTGTATGTGCTCTGACCGCTATGTCCATTGTGGTACTGAATTGCCTTTCATAACAGTACAGGAAGCCCAAAGTCCTAATGATTCTCAATAGAGGGAAAAAAGAAGTTCTGAGACCATTTTTTTTTCCTTGCACTGTGTTTTGCCTTTTTTTTCCTCTAGACATTTGGGTGGTTCAGTACACAGGTGTAGCGATGGACATTAGAAGTCTGTCTTCATTTGTGGATCAGCTCTCGGCAAGAGTACAAAAGATTCAAGACGCTATTGATCAGAAATCTATGTTAGAACCAAGAATTCCTATTCCTGATTTGTTTTTTGGAGATAGAACTAAGTTTCTGAGTTTCAAAAATAATTGTAAATTATTTCTGGCCTTGAAACCTCGCTCCTCTGGTGAACCAGTTCAACAGGTTTTGATTGTTATTTCTTTTTTGCGCGGCGACCGTCAGGAATGGGCATTTTCTCTTGCGCCAGGAGATCCTGCATTGAGTAATATCGATGCGTTTTTCCTGGCGCTTGGATTGCTGTACGATGAACCTAATTCAGTGGATCAGGCAGAGAAAAATTTGCTGGCTCTTTGTCAGGGTCAGGATGAGATAGAGTTATATTGTCAGAAATTTAGAAAGTGGTCCGTGCTCACTCAATGGAATGAATCTGCGCTGGCAGCTATGTTCAGAAAGGGTCTCTCTGAAGCCCTTAAGGATGTCATGGTGGGATTTCCTATGCCTGCTGGTTTGAATGAGTCTATGTCTTTGGCCATTCAGATCGGTCGACGCTTGCGTGAGCGTAAATCTGTGCACCATTTGGCGGTATTACCTGAGCTTAAACCTGAGCCTATGCAGTGCGATAGGACTTTGACCAGAGTTGAACGGCAAGAACACAGACGTCTGAATGGGCTGTGTTTCTACTGTGGTGATTCCACTCATGCTATCTCTGATTGTCCTAAGCGCACTAAGCGGTTCGCTAGGTCTGCCACCATTGGTACGGTACAGTCAAAATTTCTTCTGTCTGTTACCTTGATCTGCTCTTTGTCATCGAATTCTGTCATGGCATTTGTGGATTCAGGCGCTGCCCTGAATTTGATGGACTTGGAGTATGCTAAGCGTTGTGGGTTTCTCTTAGAGCCCTTGCAGTGTCCTATTCCATTGAGAGGAATTGATGCCACGCCTTTGGCCAAGAATAAGCCCCAATACTGGACCCAGCTGACCATGTGCATGGCTCCTGCACATCAGGAGGTTATTCGCTTTCTGGTGTTGCATAATCTGCATGATGTGGTCGTGTTGGGGTTGCCATGGCTACAAGCCCATAATCCAGTATTAGATTGGAAATCCATGTCGGTGTCCAGCTGGGGTTGTCAGGGGGTACATGGTGATGTTCCATTTCTGTCAATTTCGTCATCCACCCCTTCTGAGGTTCCAGAGTTCTTGTCTGATTACCGGGATGTATTTGATGAGCCCAAGTCCGATGCCCTACCTCCGCATAGGGATTGTGATTGTGCTATCAATTTGATTCCTGGTAGTAAATTCCCAAAAGGTCGACTGTTTAATTTATCCGTGCCTGAGCACGCCGCTATGCGCAGTTATGTGAAGGAATCCCTGGAGAAGGGGCATATTCGCCCGTCATCGTCACCATTAGGAGCAGGGTTCTTTTTTGTACCCAAGAAGGATGGTTCGCTGAGACCTTGTATAGATTACCGCCTTCTAAATAAGGTCACGGTTAAATTTCAGTACCCCTTGCCATTGTTATCTGATTTGTTTGCTCGGATTAAGGGGGCTAGTTGGTTCACCAAGATAGATCTTCGTGGTGCGTATAATCTGATGCGAATCAGGCGAGGAGATGAATGGAAAACTGCATTTAATACGCCCGAGGGTCATTTTGAGTATCTAGTGATGCCATTCGGACTTGCCAATGCTCCATCAGTGTTTCAGTCCTTTATGCATGACATCTTCCGAGAGTACCTGGATAAATTCCTGATTGTGTACTTGGATGACATTTTGATCTTCTCGGATGATTGGGAGTCTCATGTGAAGCAGGTCAGAACAGTTTTTCAGGTCCTGCGTGCTAATTCTTTGTTTGTGAAGGGATCAAAGTGTCTCTTTGGTGTGCAGAAGGTTTCATTTTTGGGGTTCATCTTTTCCCCTTCTACTATCGAGATGGATCCTGTTAAGGTCCAAGCCATCCATGATTGGACTCAGCCGACATCTCTGAAAAGTCTGCAAAAGTTCCTGGGCTTTGCTAATTTTTATCGTCGCTTCATCTGCAATTTTTCTAGTATTGCCAAACCATTGACCGATTTGACCAAGAAGGGTGCTGATTTGGTCAATTGGTCTTCTGCTGCTGTGGAAGCTTTTCAAGAGTTGAAGCGTCGTTTTTCTTCTGCCCCTGTGTTGTGTCAACCAGATGTTTCTCTTCCGTTCCAGGTCGAGGTTGATGCTTCTGAGATTGGAGCAGGGGCTGTTTTGTCGCAGAGAGGTTCTGATTGCTCAGTGATGAAACCATGCGCTTTTTTTTCCAGGAAGTTTTCGCCTGCTGAGCGAAATTATGATGTGGGCAACCGAGAGTTGCTGGCCATGAAGTGGGCATTCGAGGAGTGGCGTCATTGGCTTGAAGGAGCTAAGCATCGCGTGGTGGTATTGACTGATCATAAGAACTTGACTTATCTTGAGTCTGCTAAGCGGTTGAATCCTAGACAGGCTCGTTGGTCGCTGTTTTTTGCCTGTTTTGACTTTGTGATTTCGTACCTTCCGGGCTCTAAAAATGTGAAGGCGGATGCTCTGTCTAGGAGTTTTGTGCCCGACTCTCCGGGTTTGTCTGAGCCGGCGGGTATCCTCAAGGAAGGAGTAATTGTGTCTGCCATCTCCCCTGATTTGCGGCGGGTGCTGCAAAAATTTTAGGCTAATAAACCTGATCGTTGTCCAGCGGAGAGACTGT
The DNA here is from genome assembly GCF_032444005.1 of Ranitomeya imitator. Taxonomy (NCBI): domain Eukaryota; kingdom Metazoa; phylum Chordata; class Amphibia; order Anura; family Dendrobatidae; genus Ranitomeya; species Ranitomeya imitator. The sequence continues at coordinate 1,100,554,281 of NC_091282.1, read as the reverse complement.
TTGTCCCTGATAGGTGGACCAATAAAGTTATCTCTGAGGTTCATTGTTCGGTGTTGGCTGGTCATCCTGGAATCTTTGGTACCAGAGAGTTAGTGGCTAGATCCTTTTGGTGGCCGTCTCTGTCGCGGGATGTGCGTACTTTTGTGCAGTCCTGTGGGATTTGTGCTCGGGCTAAGCCCTGCTGTTCTCGTGCCAGTGGGTTGCTTTTGCCCTTGCCGGTCCCGAAGAGACCTTGGACACATATCTCTATGGATTTTATTTCTGATCTTCCCGTTTCTCAAAAGATGTCAGTCATTTGGGTGGTCTGTGATCGCTTTTCTAAGATGGTCCATCTGGTACCCTTGTCTAAATTGCCTTCCTCCTCTGATTTGGTGCCATTGTTCTTCCAGCATGTGGTTCGTTTACATGGTATTCCAGAGAATATCGTTTCTGACAGAGGTTCCCAGTTTGTTTCAAGGTTTTGGCGAGCCTTTTGTGGTAGGATGGGCATTGACTTGTCTTTTTCCTCGGCTTTCCATCCTCAGACTAATGGCCAGACCGAACGAACCAATCAGACCTTGGAAACATATCTGAGATGCTTTGTTTCTGCCGATCAGGATGACTGGGTGTCCTTTTTGCCTTTGGCTGAGTTCGCCCTTAATAATCGGGCCAGCTCGGCTACCTTGGTTTCGCCATTTTTCTGCAATTCTGGGTTCCATCCTCGTTTCTCTTCAGGACAGGTTGAGTCTTCGGACTGTCCTGGTGTGGATACTGTGGTGGACGGGTTGCAGCAGATTTGGACTCGTGTAGTGGACAATTTGACCTTGTCCCAGGAGAAGGCTCAACGTTTCGCTAATCGCAGACGCCGTGTGGGTCCCCGACTTCGTGTTGGGGATCTGGTTTGGTTATCTTCTCGTCATATTCCTATGAAGGTTTCCTCTCAAGTTTAAACCTCGTTTCATTGGTCCGTATAGGATTTCTGAGGTTCTTAATCCTGTGTCTTTTCGTCTGACCCTTCCAGATTCTTTTTCCATACATAACGTATTCCATAGGTCATTGTTGCGGAGATACGTGGCACCTATGGTTCCATCTGTTGATCCTCCTGCCCCGGTTTTGGTGGAGGGGGAATTGGAGTATATTGTGGAGAAGATTTTGGATTCTCGTGTTTCTAGACGGAAACTCCAGTATCTGGTTAAATGGAAGGGTTATGCTCAGGAAGATAATTCCTGGGTTTTTGCCTCTGATGTCCATGCTCCCGATCTTGTTCGTGCCTTTCATGTGGCTCATCCTGGTCAGTCTGGGGGCTCTGGTGAGGGTTCGTGACCACTCCTCAAGGGGGGGGTACTGTTGTGAATTCTGTGGCAGAGCTCCCTCCTGTGGTCACAAGTGGTACTTCGGCTGATTCTCTCTGTGAGCTTCTGTTGGTGGAGGGAAGTGGTACTGCGGCTTCTGAGTTTCCTCCCTCAGGTGATCTGGTGAGGTCGTAAGGTGCTTCTCTACTTAACTCCACCTAATGCTTTGATCCTGGCTTCCTGTCAGTGTTCCAGTGTTGGACTTGCTTTTCCCTGGATCATTCCTGTGGCCTGCTGCTCTGCATAGCTAAGTTCTTCTTTGCTATTTGTTTGCTATTTTTTCTGTCCAGCTTGTCTAATTTTTTGCTGGAAGCTCTGGGACGCAAAGGGTGTACCTCCGTGCCGTTAGTTCGGTACAAGGGTCTTTTTTGCCCCCTTTGCGTGGTTTTCTTTAGGCTTTTGTGTAGACCGCAAAGTTATCTTTTCTATCCTCGCTCTGTTAAGAAAGTCGGGCCTCAATTTGCTGAATCTATTTCATCTCTACGTTTGTCTTTTCATCTTAACTCACAGTCATTATATGTGGGGGGCTGCCTTTTCCTTTGGGGTATTTCTCTGAGGCAAGGTAGGCTTATTTTCTATCTTCAGGCTAGTTAGTTTCTCAGGCTGTGCCGAGTTGCATAGGCAGAGTTAGGCGCAATCCACGGCTGCCTCTAGTGTTGTTTGGAGAGGATTAGGAATTGCGGTCTGCAGAGTTCCCACGTCTCAGAGCTCGTTCTATGATTTTGGGTTATTGTCAGATCACTGTATGTGCTCTGACCGCTATGTCCATTGTGGTACTGAATTGCCTTTCATAACACAGGTGATACGACCTCCTCTCTAGCCTAGATTCCTTGGAACATTCTTGAAATGTCAATCTGGGTTGCCAGAGATATCAAGTCATCCAGAGACGCAGGAGTATCCTGACTGGACAATTCATCTTTTATTCTCCCAGACAGTCCTTCCCAGAAGGTAGCCACCAAGGCCTCATTATTCCAGGATAACTCAGAGGAAAGGGTACGGAACCGAACAGCATACTGAAAGGAAGAAGAGACGGAGAAGAGAAGAAGCTGTTGAAGAGGCACGGCCAGGCTCGTCAAAGGTCCTGCAGAACGTCTCAAGGAAAAATTGTAGGTTAATTACCAGGGGATCCCCTCTCTCCCACAATGGATTCAGCCAGGCTAGAGCCTCTCCCAAGGTGCGACATAATGAAGCCCACCTTATCCCGATTGGAAGCAAACATATGCCTCAAGAGTTCAAAGTGCAGCGTACACTAATTAATGAACCCCGAACAAAGAGCAGGATCGCCACTAAACAGAGAGGGAGCAGCCAGATGAAGTCTTTTACCTGCAGTACAACAGGGAATCTGGAATTCTGCAGTAGGAGTACTCGCAGCCTGTAGAGACAGAAGAAGCTGACGATATCAATGAGTCCAAGCGTGTAGACAGGTTGCGTAAATAAGTTGTAATCTTCTCCTGCTGATCTCTCAGGCAGGTAACCTCCTGGCATAAATCAGCTGCTGGAGGTACTTGGGATCCAGCGGGTTCCATGGCCAGAGCCATCTGTAACGAATGGAAGCGGAGGCACAGATGTTGCAGTGAACATTCGTTTATTGCTATTTTAGTGGAACCATTGGACCACGGCCCGGGGGGCTCCAAAGCGGGCGGGACTAAGCGAGCCCAGACACCCATAGTAAGACCCCTCAAGCAGGGTCAGATTGGAATGTCCGAAGGACCTCCAGTTAGACCCCGGACACATGGCAGCTGGCCCAGCAGAGCAGGTTGCGATGGGCTAGGCCGACGGCAAGCAGCAGACAGTCTGAGAAGACAAACAGTGTTAGCAGGGTACTGGCCGGGTACAGACGGTACACAGACAGAACACAGGCATGACAGTACAAGGAACCGGAAGCTAGCAACAGGAAGCACTTGTTGCTCCTGTGCCTCCTCCGTGGCAGAGGTGCTAGAAATAGTTCTCACTATTCAATCATTGGTTCAGAGCGTATTTGAAAAATGCACGCTGTCTCTTTAATTGATAGGGAGCATGCGCCCTCAGAGTCATACCCAGAGACCTGCTGGCTGCGCGCCAGCGAGCAGCAGGAGAGCCAGGGACCGAGGCCGGGCAGCGAGGGGACCGAGAGCAGAGATCCTGATGGGCCCCCACAGAGGTATGGGCACCGGCGCTACACCATTCAACCCACAACATCCTCTCAGTTGTCTGAGTTCGACAGTGGTGCAACTTGCAGACCAAATTTTGACAGGAAGCGAAAACGAGATAAAGTGACCTTCTGATCTGTCACACGACCTTGGCGGCCATCACCACATCCATGTTCCTGTTTCTTAACATCACCCTTTCCCATATTGAATGTGTTATGAGTACCCTCACAGAGGTGTTATGTACAAATTCCTTGTATCTAGCAATGTGTGGGTAATTTTTTTTTAGCTATCAGCTTTATTACACATGGTAGCAGCAGACTCAGGAAAATTACTGTTAAATATTGACATTTGCGTATATCAGAATGCTTTACGCCAGTCGCACAATGTCTAGATAAATATCCACTATTTAACCAATAGCAGAGTAATTTTTTTAATGTCGTCTTTATAACACACGCCAACAGCAGACTCCGGAAAATTACTGTAAATAGTGACATTTGCATATCTTAGCAGGCTTTGTCTGTCGCACAACTGCTAGATAAATATACGCTATTTATTTAACCAATAGCAGAGTAATTTTTTTTATATTGTCATTATGACATATGCCAAAAGCAGACTCAGGAAAATTACTGATAAGTAGTGATGTTTGCATATCTCAGCAGGCTTTGCGCCAGTCGCACAACTGCTAGATAAATATACGCTATTTCAGCAAACCCTGCCTCTCTCTGTACTCCCACAATCTGTTCCTACACAATGCAACCTAGCAGAGATCTGTAGCATGTACTTACAATGCTAACACATTGCCTGCCTTTCCCTCTCCCTCGTATTAAATCTCTCCCTATGCTAACTCAACCTATCAGAGAACTATTCTTCACTCTAAGTAACTCTTAACCCCTTTACGACATGCAATGTACTAGTACTGCGCATGTCGTATCCCTCCCTTTGATGTGGGCTCCGGCGCTGAGCCCACATCTTTCCCGGCACATGTAAGCTGTTTTGAACAGCTGACATGTGCCCATAACAACCTTGTTAAATATGAACCCATTAAATGCTGCTATCAATCTCTGACAGCGGCATTTAATGTGATCGTGCAGGAAGAATGTCACTAATCCCACCCATCGGCACCCATATCACATGTCCGCGGTCGCCAATGGGTTGGCATGACAACCTGGGGTCTGCAGGAGACCCCTGTGGTTGTCATTGCTGGATTACTATGAGTGTTGCCCAGCTATCAACGCTCATAGCAAGTGAGCATTTCCGCTACACATAGTCAATCTGATCATCAAGGTGTGTAGCAGAGGCGATCAGACAACTGCAGCTTCTAGTCTCACATGAAAACTGTTGATGCATTCAGAAAGTTAAAAAAAATGTTTTTAAAAATGTTTAAATTTTTTTTATAAAAGTTCAAATCACCCCCCATTCGCGCCATTCAAAATAAAACAAAAAAATATATACATATTTGGTATTGCCGCATTCATAATCTATCAAGCGATAAAAATAATTAATCTGATCGGTAAATGGCGTAGTGAAAAATAAAGTAAAAATGCCAGAATTGCAGTTTTTTTGTCATCACAACATTGCATTAAAGTGCAATAACGATAAAAAGATCATATCCACACCAAAATGGTATCATTTAAAATGTTAGCTCAGCACGCAGATAATAAGCCCTCAGCCAGCCCCAGATCACGAAAAATGGAGACGCTACGGGTATCTGAAATGACCCTTTTTATTTTTTTAACAAACTTTGGAATTTCTTCACCATTTAAATTAAGAAAACCTAGACATGTTTAATGTCTATGAACTCGTAATGACCTGAACAATCATAATGGCAGGTCAGTTTTAGCATTTGGTGAACACAGTAAAAAAAATCCAAAAAACATTTGTGGAATTGCACTTTTTTGCAATTTCACCACACTTGGAATTTTTTCCCATTTTCAAGTACATGATATGGTAAAACCAATGGTGTTCAAAAGTGTAGCTCGTCGTGCAAAAAATCAAGCCCTCACATGGCCATATTGACGGAAAAATTAAAAAACTATGGCTTTAGGAAGGAGAGAAAAAAACGAAAATGCAAAAAATGAAAAAGGGCTGCAGCGTGAAGGGGTTAAAAGAGCTTTTTGGACTCAGAAACTCCCTCTATACATTGCTTTTGCTCTCCTTACGCTCACACTACGCTCTCACTATGCTGTTTCAGCAAGTAACGTACACAAGATGGCACTGGCAGGGCTTAAATATCCCCCTATGATGCTGTAAGGCCAGCCGATCACAGTAATGCCACAACAAAGATGCGAAAGAAGCAAAAAATATGGTAATAAAAATATATACATATATTGCACCCATAAATATGTATTTTTATGCAAAATAAAAAAAAGTACACATTTTTGCTATTGTCGCTTCCGAAATAACTGTCACTAGTTAACCCATTCAGTGAACACCGTAAAAAAATGAATAAAAACGAGGCATCAGTGAAAAATAAAAAAAAGCTATAGCTCTCAGAATGCAGCAATGCAAAAATTATTTTCTCTATAAAATAGTTTTTATTGTGTAAAAGCACCAAAACATAAGAGAATTGTATAAATGTGATTTCGCTGTAATCATACTGACTCAAAGAATAAAGTTGTTTTATCACATGTGAAAACGCATACAAAAAAACTATTAATGAAATATTGTTTTTTGTTCCTTCTGCCTACCAAAAATAGGAATAAAAAGCAAAAAAAGTCATGTGACCAAAAATGGTACCAATAAAAACATCAACTCTTCCTACAAAAATCAAGCCCTCACATCAATCTGCAGAATTATAGAAAAATAAATAAAACCAATTCTTGACATGCTGTTGATTTGTTCAGTCTGCCTCCCACAGATCGCAGTTCAAAGATGCTCAGCTCACATTTATCCTGTGCTATGCGCTGAGCGCTAACACCGGGTTTTCCGTCTAAATCTCTGAAATTTGTGACTCAGCCGGAACCCTGGCAGAAGATTCCCTACAATGAGGCGTGGACATTATCTGACCTATGATTTTTAGGCGTGCATAAAAGCGTGGTCTGCTATAATTTTGTTACTTCTGAAAAGAAAGACACTGCTGAAAAGAGTCCAGAGTAACTCTGTTGCCTCGTTATAGTGAATAGAACCGTAGAACGTGTCTTCTGAATTGCGTCATTTGAAGATTTAGATGGAAAACCCTATGTAAGTGCTCAACATAGCGTGCAGGATAAAGGGATTAAAAAATGTTATGTAAAATGCTACCAATAAAAGCTTCAACTCAATTCACAAAAAAGCAAGTTCTCACTCAGGTCCATCATCTGTTAACAGAACTATAAAGAAAATTAATGAATTCTGAACTCCAAAATCCAAATGTCCCTCCTCTTTCTGAGCCCCACATTGTGCCTAAATCACGTTTGGTATTTCTGTAGAAATGAGACCCTGCCTAATTTTCGGGTGCATGTCTCCAGAAAAATGAGCTGCAATACAACGCACTGGGCACTGCAATATACAGCAGGCACTACAATTACAGATTTGCAATATTCACTCCACAACATCCAGTGCTGCATGTTTCTGGAAAACACCAATGGAGTCAAATCATCACTACACCTGTAGATAAATTCCCAAGGAGTATGATTTCCAAAGTGGTGTCACTTGAGGGGGATATTCTGTTATTCTAGCACTTAGGGGCACTGTATATGGAGTCCACAAACTATTCTAGGAAAATTCGTGCTCCAGGAGGAAAATTGTGCTCTGTTCCTCCCGAGTCTCGCCGTGCGGCTAAGCAGTACTCTAAAACCACAGGTATAAGGTATTTTTCACATTCAGCAGAAATTCTGTGACAAATGTTGGTGATATTTTTACTCATTTCCCCTTGGGAAAATGTAAAATCTGGCGCTAAAATAAAACTTTTGTGGTAAACATGTAATTATTTTTTCTTCACTGCACAATGGTATAAAATTCTGTGATAGACCCATTGTGTCAATATGATCACTGCACCTCTAGATGAATTCATTGAGAGGTGTAGATTGTAAAATGGGGTCACCTATTGGGGCTCTGCTGTTCTGGCACCTCAGTGGCTCTCCCAGTGGGTCATGGCACTTGCAAACTGAAACAGTAAAATCTGCACTAACATATGGCGCTCCTTCTCTTTTGAGCTTTGCACTGTGCCTGAAAAGTAGTTCCCAATTACATGTAGAGTATTGCTGTACTCAGGATAAATTGCACAACAAATGGACAGGTCCATTTTTCCTATAAGTCCTGATGAAAATTAAAAACTTGGGGCTAAAATAATATTTTAGCGGCAAAAATGTAATTCTTTTTCACCGCCCAATGGTATAAAATTCTGGGAGGCACATGTGGTGCCAACATACTCACTGCACCCTTAGATGAATTCATTGGGGGTGTAGTTTGTAAAATGAGTTCACTTTTGGGGTCTTTCTGGTGTTGTGGCACCACACGGGAGCTCTGTCAATGTGACATGGCACCCTCAAACAATTCCATCAAAATCTGAACTCCAATATGGCGCTTCGAACCTTCTTCGCTTTGCACTGTGCCTCAAAAGTACCGTATTTTTCGGACTACAAGACGCACTTTTTCCCCCAAAAAAAAGGGGGGGAAATGGGGGGTGCGTCTAATAGTCGAAATGCAGGCTTACCGTGGGGGCAGAGGTGCGGCGGCAGAGGTGCGGTGGCAGAGGAGGCGCAGTAAGCTGGGTCCCTTTCTCCGGTGAGGTGATGCAGCAGCCCGGTAAGCAGGAGAGCCGGGTGAATCCTGTTGTCAGCGGTGGTGGCGGCCATTTTCCTGATGCCGCGCGTGCGCAGATGGAGCGCTCTGCTTCCCGGGGATTCAGGAAAATGGCCGCCGCGATCTGCGCACGCGCGGCCTCCCGCGGCCATTTTCCTGAAGCCATGGGAAGCAGAGCACTCCATCTGCCTCAGGAAAATGGCCGCCACCACCGCTAACAACAGGATTCACCCGGCTCTCCTGCTTACCGGGCTGCTGCATCACCTCATCGGAGAAAGGGACCCCGCTTACTGCGCCTCCTCTGCCACTGCACCTCTGCCACCGCACCTCTTCTGCCACCGGAAGCCTGCATGGTAAGCCTGGGACCCCTCTCACGCCATACCTCTCACTGCACCTCCTGATCCCAGCACCTCCTGATCCCAGCACCTTCTCATCCCAGCACCTCCTGATCCCAGCACCTCCTGATCCCAGCACCTTCTCATCCCAGCACCTCCTGATCCCAGCACCTCCTGATCCCAGCACCTTCTCATCCCAGCACCTTCTGATCCCAGCACCTTCTCATCCCAGCACCTCCTGATCCCAGCACCTTCTCATCCCAGCACCTCCTGATCCCAGCACCTTCTCATCCCAGCACCTTCTCATCCCAGCACCTCCTGATCCCAGCACCTCCTGATCCCAGCACCTCCTGATCCCAGCACCTTCTCATCCCAGCACCTCCTCATCCCAGCATCACCCCACCTCTGCCGACACCTTGCCTCCTGTGACCCTGCTCTGCCACCACCAGCCCCAGGTAAGATACTGTAAATTCGGACAATAAGACGGACCCCCATCTTATAAAAAATCTTTTTTTCTGCAATTTTCACCCCAAATTTGGGGTGCGCCTTATGGTCCGGGGCGTCTTATAGTCCGAAAAATACGGTAGCTATTTTACCAGAAATTGCACTTAACATTTTGGGGTCCATTTTTCTCCTGCTATACTTTTGAAAATAAAAAAAAATTGGCACTGAAACAATTTTTTTGTGTAAAAATATTTTTTTATTTTCACAGTTCAACATTGTAAAATTCTGTGAAGCACCTGTGGGTTCAAGGTGCTCACTACACATTTAGATAAATTCCTTGAGGGGTATAGTTTCCAAAATGGGGTCACTTGTGGGGGCTTTCCATTATTTTGGTACATCAGGGGCTCTCCTAATGCGATATGACACCCACACACATTTCCATCAATGTCTGCGTTAAAAAACCACTCCTTTTCTGAGCCCTGCCGTGTGCCCTAATAGTAGTTTTCCCCCACATATGGGGTATCCGCATACTGAGGAGAGATTGCACAACAAATCATGGGGTCCATTTTCTCCTGTTACTCTTGCTAAAATAAAAGAATTGGGGTAAAAATAAATTTTTGAGGCAAAAATATGATTTTTTTATTTTCACGGCTCTACGTTATAAACTTCTGTAGAGCACCTGAGGATTCAAGGTGCTCACCACAAATCTAGAAAATTCCTTGAGGAGTCTAGTTTCCAAAATGGGATCTGTTATGATCCGGTGACCTTGGAGCAGCATGAAAACTTTCACTGGAGTAGGTGGTAACTATACTGACCGCAAATCCTGATCTTAACACCGCAACTAGAAGTAGCCGTGGGGTGTACCTAACAAGCCCTAGACACCTCGTCACAGCCGGAGGACTAAATACCCCTAAAGATGGAAATAGGAATACTACCTTGCCTCAGAGCAGAACCCCAAAGGATAGGCAGCCCCGCACAAATATTGGCTGTGAGTAGGAGAGGAAAGACACACACAGTCAGAAAACAGGATTTAGCACAAGAGGCCACTCTAGCTAAAATAGGAAAGGATAGGACAGAGTTCTGTGCGGTCAGTATTAAAACCCTTCCAAAAATATCCACAGCAGATTATACAAAAAAATTCCTCCATCTAACTAAAGACGTGGAACGTATATCTGCAACTCCAGAGACTACTAACTCAGAGCAGGAATACAATCAAAAAACAAGCACACAGCTTGTGTGCCATAGAAAAAGAAACAGACACTTATCTTTGCTGAATTGGCAGCTAAGCAGGAGAAGCCAGACAGAGATCCAACACTTCCCAAGAAACACTGACAACTGGCAAGGACTAATGAGTCCTGCAAACCTAAATACCCCAGTCAGAACTGCAATCAGCAGATACACCTGTCCAGGACTGCAGCCCAGAGACAACTGCATTACCACCTACAACCACCGGAGGGAGCCCAAAAGCAGAATTCACAACAGGGATCATTTATGGAGGGTTTCCACTGTTTAGACACATCAGGAGCTCTCCAAACGCAACATTGCTTTTGCTCCAACCAGTTTTACATTCAAAGAGTCAAAACGGTGCTTTTTCCCTTTCAAGCCCTGACATGCCCTCAAACAGTAGTTTTCCCACACATGGGTTATAGCCATACTCATACCCCCTTACACATATGGGGTATCTGTATACTAAGGAGAAATTGCACAACAAATCCATTTTCTCCCATGACCCTTGTAAAAAATAAAATAAAATCGGGGCTTAAAAACAGTTTTGTGGGAAAAATGATTTTTTTTATTTTCACTGCTCTACATTATACACTCTGTTAAGCACCTGGGGGTTCAAGTTCACCACACATTTATATACATTCCATGAGGGATTACATTTCCAAAATGGGGTCACTTGTGGGGAGGCTTCCTTTGTTTAGGCACATCAGGGGCTTTCCAAACGCAACATGGAATCAACTAATGATTATTTTGCATTCAAAAATTCAAATGGCGCTCCTCTTACGAGCCCTGCCATTTGCCAAACAGTAGTTTTCCTCCAGATATTGGGCATCGGACTACTCAGGGCAAATTGCATAACACATTTTGGGGTCCGTTGTTTTGTGTTACTGTAAGGAGTGTCAGAAACTGGTGTATGCCCCACCCCTTTAAATATGTCCTGGGTAATTTTTTGTATAATGTTATGCCATTACATGTGCTGCTGTGTATACATATGAGCTTCATGTATATGTTGTCTTGGGGAAAGCACAGTGCTTAATTTAGCCACTGGATGGGGGCACAGAGAAACATGTGAATAGCTGAGATAGGAGGGGTACGGTGGATACAACAGGAAGGACTTCCTCATAGATCTCAGTTGGGGACAGGGTGTTCGTGCAGCTCACTTGAGCTAGCCAGCTTGGGTAACACCATGCCATTCAACGTTAAAGATTAATAGGGCCCAGCCATATAGCATCCCTGGTCTGGGCCATGCCAGGAGAAGCAACAGCAGCAGAGCTAGCAGTGCAGTATTAGTGGGACTGAGGTTGCTAGAAGAGGCTAAGCAAGTCGCTCATCATGTGGCAGCTTATTGCATAGGCTATCGCCCTCAGAACCGAGGCAAAATGGCTGAGGGAGTCCCCAAACGGAGTAAGGCTGAGCAGAGAGGATGCTGAGGGATCGAAAGGTGTGGTCAGTCCCGGAAGCGAGCTTAGTGACAGAGAGAAAAGGATAGGGACACAAGAGGATATTGCCTGTTGTGAAACTTGATGTGGAAGCTGGAAATAACTTGGATGTTCTGTGTAAAGAACCAAGTAAAGCAGTTGTTGTTAAAGTTGAGCTGGACTGTGTCTCTCTTTGTGTGACACCGATGACAAGGAGCCTTCAGCAGCCCAAAGAGGAACCTGATGGCGCAGAGACCCAGAATACAGGTATGCCAAACAAAAAGGCACTCTTGTACTGTGAGGAGAGTCCAGGTAGTGATACAGGGATTAATCTCAGCCATGACTACCGCTCTGGCCCACCCTTACATTACTCTTGTGATAATAAAATAAATTGTGGGCTAAAGTTAAATTTTTGTGAAAAAAAGTAAAATGTTTATTTTTCCTACCATGTTGCTTTAATTCCTGTGAAACACCTGAAGGGTTAATAAACTTCTTGTTGTTTTGAGGACCTTGAGGGGTGAAATTTTTAGAATGTGTCAGTGTTGGGTATTTTCTGTCATATGGGCCCCCCAAAGTCACTCCAAATGTGATGTGGTCCCTAAAAAAATGGCTTTGTAAATTTTTTTGGAAAAATGAGAAATTGCTGATAAACTTTCAACCCTCCTAACTTGCTAACAAAAAAAAATTATGTTTCGAAAATGCTGCAGATCTAAAGCATACATGTGGTTAATGTTATTTATTAACTATTTTGTGTGACATAACTCTCTGGTTTAAGGGTATAAGAATTCAAAATTTGAAAATTGCAAAATGTTCTAAATTTTTGCTAGATTTCCAGATAAACTCAAGTCATTTAAAAAAAGTTTTACTGCCATCATGAAGTACAATATGTCACGAAAAAACAGTCTCAGGATCACTGGGATTGTTTAAAGTGTTCCAGAGTTACTACCACATAAATTGACACTGGTCAGAATTGTAAAATTTGGCCTGTCATGAAGGTGTAAACAGGCTCCAGATGAAGGAGTTAAAACAGCTGTGGAATAGGGGTCTGCACTGTATGGATTGTGCACTGCACTGTATGTGATTGTGTACTATGTAAAACATAGTTCATGATTTCACTTTTTGAAGGCCTAAATTCCACCAATGCATTTTTGAAGACACATATCTGGTCATTGAAAGCCACTCTAGATGAACACCTAAGCTGCTTAAATTGGCCACCATGGATGTGGAATTTTTGTACTCTAACATCCCACACCAAGATGGATTAAACGCTTGCAAATTCTTCATGGAAAACACAGGGACTGATGCTGATTCTGTTTTGAAACTTATAAAATTCATCCTCACCCAAAATTACTTTGAATTTGACAACAAGCTATATCTACAGGAGACTGGCACAGCAATGGGAAGTAAAATTGCTCCACAGTGTGCAAATCTTTTCATGGCCAAGCTTGAAAGTGACTTTTTGACCTCATGTCTCATCAGGCCTCTGGCCTACTACCGCTACATTGATGATATTTTAATCATCTGGATGGTGTCTGAGCAACACTTAAAGACGTTCCATGAACAGTTTAATCAATTTCATCCCACCATCAACTTAACACTCAACTACTCCTGTACTGAAATTAACTTTTTGGACACCATCATTAAGCTACAGAACAATGAAATAGAGACATCCCTGTATCAGAAGCCAATCATCCGTCCAACATACCTTAAATGGGCCTGTCTCAATCTAAAACATATAAAAAACTCTATTGTCTACAGTCATGCCATCAGACGGTACACGGATACATATCTTTCCTGTATTAAGCAGCTTAAGAGAATGCCAAGGGAATGTTAAACTATTAACAGACCAACAGGGGGTTACTTTGTGGAATCTAACGTTTGTCAAAATATTCTGGTTTGTTTCACATGAGTTTCCTTACTTGTCTCCATAGGTCTTCCTTGGTGGTTTTGCTTCTTTTAATCTGAATCTATAATGTGCACATTCTAGTAAGAACAAAGAAATATATTTGAAGAAAAAGGTGTACAAACTTTTGCTAGGGACTGTAGTTGTACTAAGAAGGTTGCTCTAGATGCCAACTCAATTGAGTTGCAAAGGGTTGATGAGGTAAAGGATTGAGGCACAGCTCCTGCACACCAATCACCCAGAGGTACATATGTCACATGATTTGTTCCTCTTTCTTTTTTTCAAAAGTTGGGAGTATTTTGAATGCACAGATGTTTCACAGAATTTTATAAGATTGCATTTTTTTATTTTTACTACCCACAATCTATTCCAATAAAATCTGCATTCCAAAAGCCAAATAGCGCTCTCTCCATTCCGAGCCCTGCCGTATACCCAAACAGTAGCTTAGAACCACATATTGGGTATTGCCATGTTCTGTAGAAATTAGATAACAAAAATTTATATTCTACTATTACACCATGTGAGTATAGTAAGAATAAAAAACTTGAGGCAAAAGTAACAGTTTAGCGGAAAAGAGTAATTTTTTGTTTTCACATCCTAATGTTATTAACTTCTATGAAGCCCAATGGTTTCACAATATTCTCCAAACCACTTGATTAATTTCTTGATTGGTATTGTTTTCAGAATGGGGACTCTTGTGGTGGATTTCTGCTGTCTTGGCACCTCAAGGTCTCTGCAAATGCAACATGGAGTCCGCAATCTATTCCAGCCAAATTTTACTCCTAAAATCAAATATTGCTCTTTCATTATCAAAGTCATATACAGGAATATTGGTTTTTCAACCACATATGGGCAGTTACTGTATTCGGCAGAAATTGCATTAATAAAGGTTGGAGCAAAAGAAACTGAAAACTTTTATTTTTTTCTGTTCCGTGTCCCAGTGTTATAAAGTTCTGTGAAGCACCTGTGGAATCAAAATGTTCACCACATATAACTTAATTCTATGTTGGCTAATTTTCAAAATGCATTCACTTGTGGGGGTATTCTGCTGATTTGGCACCTCAAGGACTCTGCAAATGCGACATGCAGTTTGTCATATATTCCAGCTAAATTTTTGATTTGAAAGTCAAATATTACTCCCTTTCTGAGATCTGCTATTAAGAGTTTACTTCACAGTGGTGCACAAAATAACAGTTTGTTAGATATAGTTTAAGATAAAAGTTGTACATCCAGTCCTCTCTTGATAATGATGACTTACCGTATATACTCGTGTATAAGCCAAGTTTTTCAGCACATTTTTTATGCTGACAACGCCCCTCTCGGCTTATGCATGAGTCATTGTCCCAGAAAGATGGTGGAGGAGTGGGAACAGCAGGTCACAGAGGCAGGAGCCGGCAGCTACGGCTGTAACTGTGCCCGCTGCTAAAGAGAAATTAATATTCATTGCGCGGGCAGTGAATATTAATTTTTCTTATAGCGTGCACAGTTACAGCTGCAGCTGATGGCTTCCAGCACATTTCCTACTTACCTTCCCTGCGTGCCCTCGCTGCATCTCGTTTCAGTGCCAGCAGCTCTTCCGGCAGAGCGATAACTTGTCACTGCTCATTAAGGTAATGATTATTCACCTCTCTCTACTCTCATAGATGTGCAGTAAATATTCATTACCTTAACGAGCAGGGACACATGATTGCTTGGCCGGAAGAGCTGCTGGCACCGGAGATGCAGCAAAGGCGTGCAGGGATGGTAAGTAGGATGTTTTTTTTTATAGGACCCATGCATACAAGGATAGGGGATAAAGAGCCATGCATACATGGACGGGGATATGGAGCCATGCATACATGGACGGGGATATGGAGCCATGCATACAGGGACAGGGACGGGAAGCCATGCATACAAGGATGGGGATCCATGCATACAAGGATGTGGATGGGTAGCCATGCATATAAGGACAGGGATGGAGAGCCATGCATACAAGGACAGGGATGGGGAACCATGCATACAAGGGCAGGGATGAAGGGACAATGCATACCTGGCTTACACTCGAGTCAATAAGTTTATCAGTTTTTCACGGCAAAATTAGATTCCTCGGCTTATACTCGGTCTACTTATACTCGAGAACATACAGTAGTATGATTAAGTATGAAAGTCAGAATATATTATACCGTAGGATTCTAATGGTTTATAAAACTGGATATTTTTACCCTATTGGGAAAGTGCAATTTAGACAATCTGTACCTTAACCAGTGATAGCAGTTTACCTACTCCTATTATCCTCTTCCTTGTCCTATATGAAATGGCAAGGGCAGTTGGGATCTTCAAAGATACCAGTAAACAGTTTCACACAGGCAAAGTAGTTGCACTGCTATGATATCCCTGTTCCTCCCTCCTACGACATCCATTATTTACCCTGGCAAAGGTAGTGAATGTTCTTCTAAGACACTACAAAAAAGTAAAATCGTGAGAGAAGTGGACTAATGAACCTCTTATAATGATGTTTCTCAGAATATGGGACTGCTGACAGCAAAGAGGGGAAGATCTGGTTATGAAAGGTAAAAAATTGTTTTCTTGCATAATTACATCTAGATATCTTATTGGGGATTGTCAATAATTAAGGGTAGTTCTAATTAGTTCTCTTCTAAATTTGAGAACATAGTATCTACATTTTACTTCCATGTTTTGAGAAAAAGTGATGTGCTAGGCTTTAAATTTGTTCATTATTGATGGACTTTACATTTTTATGAAATAGCAATTGCAATTTCTTTCAGTCAAGTTCAGCATTAATTGAGTTTAGTGTTTTAGAGCATGGTGGCTCAGTAGTTAGCACTGTTGCTGCAGCAGCACTGGCATCCTGAGTTCAAATCCCACCAATGACAAGATCTGCAAGGAGTTTGTATGTTCTCCCCATGTTTGTGTGGGCTTTCTTTGGGTAATCCAGTTTCTTCCTGCACTCCAAAGACATAATCATAGGGATTTTAGATTTAGATTGTTCCATTGGGGACACTGATGATGATGTCTGGAAAATGCCATGAAATTAATGGCCCTATATAAGTATGTTAAATAAATAATTAATACACGTGTCCAAAAATGATCAAAATCTATATACTGTACAGGAATGTATAATGAAATGAAATTTTCACCCAGCCCTAAGAATGCAAATATTCCTTTTCATTGTAGGTACAAGCTTTCCAAGAAGCAGAGTCCAAGCTCAATGATATACTGCTCACTAATATTTAGCAAAGTTTCCATAGGAAAAGACCTTAATTTTCCAAGAGAATATCTATTTTAGTAAAATACAACAGATCGAGTTTCCCATCTGCTGTAGGGCACATTATTCTATTCATTATACAAAGTATTCTTGTGTTTAGTAACATGATATAAATAAGCTCATGCCTTTGAAAAATACATCTAAAAATACATAGGACGTTTTCACTCATATCTCAGAGCGGTACACTTTAATTCAGTTAAAAATAACAGCAAACATGAGGCGTAAACCCCTCCTTCAAATCATTGTTAATCAATGATGAGATCACTCTGGACTCTGTCTGTAAGGCAGTAATGCTTTATTGGCTGAAATCCAGTAACTGTAACGGAGAACTTCATTCAGAAATTTCAGTGGAATTAAATGTCATATAACAGCTTATATTTAACGCCAGTACTCCAACACCAACACACTATTAAGATCTGGAACACCCGTTAACAAGCTTCTTCCATCATCCTATTCATTCTCGTAAACTCTGGACTTAATGGCTGTCACGCGCAGGTTAAAGCTGCAATGTACTGCAATGTTTTTTGCATTGCTGGGATGTGTTCTCACCTGTGTCAGCACATTTGTGCCTCTCTGGAAAAATCTGAATCTTGATCTGAATGAGATGGAGATCTGGACCAGTGGACTGTGGCAGACATGTGTGGTGCAGGATGAAGGGGGCATACAGTGCAAAGAGTTTGATTCCTTTTTGGCATTGCCATTCTCACTTCGGATGGCGAGGATTTTGATGTTCCTCTCTGATGGTTCGGGGATCATTGGTCTTATAGTTTCTACCCTATGTTTGGAATGTCTGAAGACTGGAGAAAGCGACATCAAAAAGAAGCTAGCATTTGTTGGTGGAACGTTACTTGTGATCTCAGGAATCATTGCTCTAGTTCCAGTTTCTTGGATAGCTTATGATATAGTCCAAGAATTTTGGGATGAGACAATCCCAGAAATTGTTCCCAGATGGGAGTTTGGAGAAGCTATGTTCATGTGCTGGTTTGGCTCTTTTTTCCTTATACTTGGAGGGTCACTCTTGTTTTGCTCCACAACCTTTACAAATCACGAACAAAGTGTCAATTGTCTGGATAAAAATATCCCTGGAACATTATATCGACCTGTATCCATGCAAAGCAGATGTCCTGATCTGATCATCTGAACATTGATTAACTGAGAAGAAGACCCTCTTATCCTTCATGGAGACTTGGAATCTAGACCTACATATTTGATAGATGTCCCGATCTGATCATTTGAACATCGATTAACTGAGAAGACTCTCTTATCCTTTATGGAGACTTGGAATCTAGACCTACATTTTTGATAGAACGTCTTCCATCACCAATGGGGGCTGCCGTAAATACTATTGCAAGTTAAAACGTGCAACTTACTCTATATGGATAAGTACTCATTATATCATGATCTAAATGTTGTTTTGTCAGATACAAAGTGTATTATAATTTCACATTTAACTATTTTAAGGCCTAATTGTCCTTTTCTATGTGACTTGTTGTCTTAATGTTATTTATTACAGAGTAATTCCCTGTACATTATAATTATTACTATTTTAAAGCAGAAGAGTAATCAATTGTCGCTCACTCTTATAAATGAATATTTAATAATACCATGTACAACTTTGCATGTTATGTCAATCTTAAAATATTGTGACAGAACTTATGTCCACATTCAATCAACATATACCGTAAATGAATAAAATACCTTTACACAGCCGTCTTCTTTTGCAGTCTTCATGCTTTGCCGGCTTTTAGGTCTGTCCTCGATTTTGCAATGTGAATTTAATATGAGTATGTTTGCCAACACTTGAAAGGCATGTGAAGAATAAGGGCAGCAATAACTTTCTTTGTTTTCAGTAAGCAGGTCCTTCCTGACCCCCAACACTTAGATCAGTCACTTCACATTGTGCAGATTATGGCATGACACATACCACTCACATACTGTAATTGGCGTGTGGAATCTTCACATTAATCACACGCTGACAACACAATTTAGCATCAGCTTTTAAATCTCCTGTTCCAGCACAGGCATGGTTAAGGCATTTATAAGGCTTATTAACACATTGTGCAATCAAGTTCTGACGTTTTTTTCAAGGAGGCCTTGTATAAACAGATTAATCTCTTACAACCTCACGATTAGTATATATATTACTGCGGTCATAAAGATCTTCCAACACAAGCATCTCTTTAACCAAACTCGCAATATACAGAACATTTCCAACAATGGCCAGTGTACCCCAATCTCCTGGAAGTTTTGTGAGTTCTGTGATACGTGCCACAACATTCCTATTGCACTTTTCCAGTACCGTAGACAAAATTGTAGTTCATCACTGTCATTCTATTTACATAGGGCCTAATAAGACATCTGCACTTCTCATGAGATGCTATCTACAAATCTGAAGGCTTTTTTCATTTATTTTGGTCCCCTATATTCCTATTATCATTGACAATAAACGAAACGTATGCAGGAGATAATAAACACACATTGGTCAGTACTTCTCACGGATCCAGTTTTAGCATCCAATATTCCAACAAGACCGTGCTTTACCGCAAGACGTGGTAAAAGTATTAAAGACTTGTTAGTGAAAAGCCATTATGTGGCAAAGGTAACCAATCCCTTAAACCCAAGTAATAGGGGTCCAACTTGGGGATGTTACCCGTGCGGTCACTGTCTGGCGTGCAAAGAAAAGAATCTAATTAGGGGTACCCATTTTATGTCATCAGATGGAATGAGAAGATTCCAGATTCGGCATCATATAGGCTGTAGTAGTACATATGTGATATATCTGGCCACATGTCCTTGCTCCAAGATGTATGTAGGGCTGACATCACGTCAACTCCATGTCCGTGTAAGGGAGCACATGAGGGATATTACAAATGCAAGAGAAGTTTAGGATGTCCGTACCCTGAAAACCCTCCCAAAACATTTCCATAGGTTACGTGGATGTGATCCCAGGCGTCTACGGATCCTTGGGATCGATCAGGTACACTGTGGTAGCAGAGGAGGGAATATTAAGCAGTTGCTGGCACAAATTGAATGTAGGTGGATCGTGACTTTAGATTCCATGTCCCCTGTGGGATTAAACGAAAAATGGAGCTTTGCTCCATTTTTGTGAGGGTCCTTGCTCCGACATGTCCTCTCTGTGCAATTAGTGTACTATATATTCTTTGTATTTTTAACCTTTTTTTTATTTATTTTCTCTTTGTTTTTTTATTTTTGCAATTCTAGATTGGGTTTTCCCATTATGGGTGTTGTGTGGTGGCATTTATCTCAACAAGTTTGAGGAATCAAGGAGGATGATATATTTTTTATCATTAAACTCTACATCTGAAGATGGTAGGAGTAGGACCTATTTGAAGGAAGAACATATGGAATCATGTTATTGCTTGCTTTTTGACAAGACAGCGAGTGCAAATTGGGGGTGTTTTTCAGCGCACAGTAATTACAGTGTATTTCATGAATGTGTAATGATTTCATATATTTATGTACTAATTAGGCATATTTTTATTCATTTTTACATGGGGTGATTATGCATCATTCTTTATAATTGATGGCGCATTTTTATACATATAAAATTCATGCACTATTTTAGCATGTTTCACATGTATATATTCATACATGTCTTTTTTTATTATGCACATAATTTTTCGGCATTAATTCAATGCACTGTCTTGCACTTATGCACTTTATATTCATGGCCTGCACATGTTATTATCATGGGCTCACTTACTAACGCGAACCTGTGCACTCTGCTGGACTTTTATATCATGGTTGCCATCTGATGCAATCCTCTCTCGTCGTTAAGGCTTCAATATGGAGGTTGTCGTCCTGCGCATGTGCCCCGCACAAGCTGGAGGGACCTTGTGTCTTCGGCTTCAATTTTCCAAGTGCACATGTCTATTGACATCACCAGGGGATTTCCCCTTGACGTGCAATCTTGGTGAATGCCGGGGAGTGGGGAATTATTTCCATTGATGGCGGCGGTGCGCGTGCACAATAATGACATGCCGCATGATGAATGGCACTATATAATGCCAGTTTGGGGAAGCTTTATTCATTCCCTTTTGATAAAGCCTACGCGAAACGTGCGTCTAAGGGGTGGATCTAGTTCATCGGCACCTGGTTTTCCCATCATGGGTAAGCTACTCAGCTGTTAAAGGGCACTTTCTCTCTTTTCTTCTTTGTGGGGGCGTATTGCCACTGTGGCAGCCTCAAGGAATTCAGTATAGAATGTGCACTTCGATTGCATGATTGTTAGCATTGGTTCCACATTAGGTCCAAATGCATTATTGACATATAAGGTGCATACCATATGCTGTTGAAATTTACAGTGCTCTATACTAGTACCATGATGATGTTTATCATTATTATTGTTGTTTATGCCTTGGACCCAGGTGCCTCTCACTAGGGTTTAATGTTTTATGTTTGTGCTTAATTTTTTATATACTTTGTATTATCACATGTAATAAATTTATTTTTATTTTTAAAAATTTTTGTGTATGGAACTCCATTGTTTTTGGCTAATTACTTGTATTGGGAGTATACACTTATTATTCTGTTACTTTACATAGGTAAAGACATATTCATTTGAATATTACTTTCAAATATATGGGACCCATGTTGTTTCTGGAAGTTTGATAATATATCATTGACAATAAGTAAGCATCAACTAAAAGTGGATCCACTGAAACCCACCAAGGTTGCCATCTTGATTATGAATATTTTATGGACAGCTTATTAAAAAATCACAGACACACAATATTTTTATGGACACATTGGAAAACCATAGTAAATCTTGGGATATTTGTTTACAGCCAATAATTCTGATATGAAGACATCAGCTGCATTAACTGTGACCTCTGAAATGATGATAATTAGTCAAAATAATCTGTATACGTTTCTGCAGCCTCAAAAAAATCATTGACGCCTTCATTTTTTTTTTACATACAGGGAAAAAACTAACCAATTTTTCTTTACTGACCGTCCTGGACTTTCTCGACATTTGGCCACCCTGGGTCCCGTAAATTGGTGCAGCAATTACTAACCAGAGTGCTTAGGTCATGGGTGACCGATGAGTAGATGTGGTTGATTACAATCGTATCTGCATATGTACTTCTTTTACAGATGTCCTTAACACCTTTCCAACTTTATTTACATTTTTTAGACAACAAAGAGTTAACCAACTCACCCATCCTGCAGCTATGGAATTCACTTGGAAGCGTGAAGTCAAGTCATTATGTGGCGTTGTATCCCTTGAGAAAGTACTACACGGTCCAGCTCAGCTTCTTTATTAAAATACTAAGTTGATTCAAGTCATGTTAAAAAGCAAAATTAATTTATATGTAAAAAAGCATGGTGCATTTCTGATGTGTGTCGCTTTTTTATCTTGATTTTATCTCCTTATTTACAAATGGCCCTAGCACTCCTCAAACTTGGGTGTTTGTAAAAATATGCTATACCTTTATCTATGATCATGAGCTGAACTGTTTCAGTCCACAAGAAAATGTAATCTTCTGGTAGAAAAGAGAAGGATAAACCTTTACATTCTATGTAAAAAATAAGTGCTCCTGAGGCTGATGAGAGACCAGAATGGCCAGTGTAGGTATATACATGTATGTATATGTTCATGGGGTATCAGATAGTGGCGTACATCTGTTTTCTTGCAGTATGATTCTTTACGGAATACATTTTCATTTTTTTTTTTAACGTGGGTTGTTGTTTATATGTATATGTTGCATTTATTTTAGGAACAGACAAATAGAATTCACGTGCAAAAGTGACCAATAACATCAGTTATAAAAGCCAAACCAATGGGGCCCCATTGATTAATATGGGGTCTGTTTGATGTCAATTTTATTTTAGAACCAAAGAAAAAAATCTAGATGCAGGACATTTGCCATTGCAAAAAAACAGGCATCAAACTAATAGCAGATGATGTTCTGCTAAACCTACTAATCCAAAGAGGTGCTGGGACTCTGGTAGGTTCACAGGGCTCATGCAGTAGGTCTTTTGGTAGTAGGTCCAAACAGTTTAACATATGGGAAGTGAGGAAATTACGAATGACTGAGAAGTGGTAAAACTAATCAAGACTCCATACAGAGTACATGTAATTAAACATTAAAGATATTTTCTGAGGTCCAGATAACAAAGGAACATATGTTTATGCATAGATGGAGAAGTCTTATTTGTCCCCAGGAAGCACATCCTGAGTTGAAAGAAAAGCTTACATCTGAAGCCAGTTCTGAATATTGGGGTTTGTATAGATCCGATATTAACCCCTTCATGACCCAGCCTATTTTGACCTTAAAGACCTTGCCGTTTTTTGCAATTCTGACCAGTGTCCCTTTATGAGGTAATAACTCAGGAACGCTTCAATGGATCCTAGCGGTCCTGAGATTGTTTTTTCGTGACATATTGCGCTTCATGTTAGTGGTAAATTTAGGTCAATAAATTATGTTTTTATTTGTGATAAAAACTGAAATTTGGCGAAAATTTTGAAAATTTTGCAATTTTCACATTTTGAATTTTTATTCTGTTAAACCAGAGAGTTATGTGACACAAAATAGTTAATAAATAACATTTCCCACACGTCTACTTTACATCAGCACAATTTTGGAAACAAAATTTTTTTTTGCTAGGAAGTTATAAGGGTTAAAATTTGACCAGCGATTTCTCATTTTTACAACGAAATTTACAAAACCATTTTTTTAGGGACCACCTCACATTTGAAGTCAGTTTGAGGGGTCTATATGGCTGAAAATACCCAAAAGTGACACCATTCTAAAAACTGCACCCCTCAAGGTACTCAAAACCACATTCAAGAAGTTCATTAACCCTTCAGGTGCTTCACAGCAGCAGAAGCAACATGGAAGGAAAAATGAACATTTAACTTTTTAGTCACAAAAATGATTTTTCAGCAACAATTTTTTTATTTTCCCAATGGTAAAAGGAGAAACTGAACAACGAAAGTTGTTGTCCAATTTGTCCTGAGTACGCTGACACCTCATATGTGGGGGTAAACCACTGTTTGGGCGCACGGCAGGGCTCGGAAGGGAAGGCACGCCATTTGACTTTTTGAATGAAAAATTGGCTGCACTCTTTAGCGGACACCATGTCACGCTTGGAGAGCCCCCGTGTGCCTAAAAATTGGAGCTCCCCCACAAGTGACCCCATTTTGGAAACTAGACACCCCAAGGAACTTATCTAGATGCATAGTGAGCCCTTTAAACCCCCAGGTGCTTCACAAATTGATCCGTAAAAATGAAAAAGTACTTTTTTTTCACAAAAAAATTATTTTAGCCTCAATTTTTTCATTTTCACATGGACAACAGGATAAAATGGATCCTAAAATTTGTTGGGCAATTTCTCCTGAGTACACTGATACCTCACATGTGGGGGTAAACCACTGTTTGGGCACATGGTAAGGCTTGGAAGGGAAGGAGCGCCATTTGACTTTTTGAATGAAAAATTATTTCCATCGTTAGCGGACACCATGTCGCGTTTGGAGAGACCCTGTGTGCCTAAACATTGGAGCTCCCCCACAAGTGACCCCATTTTGGAAACTGGACCCCCCAAGGAACTTATCTAGATGCATACTGAGCACTTTAAACCTCCAGGTGCTTCACAGAAGTTTATAATGCAGAGCCATGAAAATAAAAAATAATTTTTCTTTTCTCAAAAATGATTTTTTAGCCTGGAATTTCCTGTTTTGCCAATGGTAATAGGAGAAATTGGACCACAAATGTTGTTGTCCAGTTTGTCCTGAGTACGCAGATACCCCATATGTGGGGGTAAACCCCTGTTTGGGCGCACGGCAGGGCTCAGAAGGGAAGGCACGCCATTTGGCTTTTTAAATGGAAAATTAGCTCCAATCATTAGCGGACACCATGGTCGCGTTTGGAGAGCCCCTGTGTGCCTAAACATTGGAGATCCCCGACAAATGACCCCATTTTGGAAACTAGACCCCCAAAGGAACTAATCTAGAGGTGTGGTGAGCACTTTGAACCCTCAAGTGCTTCACAGAAGTTTATAACGCAGAGCCATGAAAATAAAAAAAAAAATTCTTTTCTCAAAAATGATTTTTTAGCCCGCAATTTTTTATTTTCCCAAGGGTAACAGGAGAAATTTGACCCCAAAAGTTGTTGTCCAGTTTATCCTGAGTATGCTGATACCCCATATGTGGGGGTAAACCACTGTTTAGGCACATGCTGGGGCTCGGAAGTGAAGTTGTGACGTTTTGAAATGCAGACTTTGATGGAATGCTCTGCGGGCGTCACGTTGCGTTTGCAGAGCCCCTGATGTGGCTAAACAGTAGAAACCCCCCACAAGTGACCCCATTTTGGAAACTAGACCCCGAAAGGAACTTATCTAGATGTGAGGTGAGCACTTTGAACCCCCAAGTGCTTCACATAAGTTCTTAACACAGAGCAGTGAAAATAATAAATACGTTTTCTTTCCTCAAAAATAATTTTTTAGCCCAGAATTTTTTAATGTTCCCAAGGGTTACAGGAGAAATTGGACCCCAAAAGTTGTTGTACAGTTTCTCCTGAGTACGCTGATACCCGATGTGTGGGGGTAAGCCACTGTTTGGGCACACGTCGGGGCTCAGAAGGGAAGTAGTGACTTTTGAAATGCAGACTTTGATGGAATGGTCTGCGGACGTCACGTTGCGTTTGCAGAGCCCCTGGTGTGCCTAAACAGTAGAAACCCCCCACAAGTGACCCCATTTTGGAAACTAGACCCCCAAAGGAACTTATCTAGATATGTGGTGAGCACTTTGAACCCCCAAGTGCTTCACAGACGTTTACAACGCAGAGCCGTGAAAATAAAAAATCATTTTTCTTTCCTCAAAAATGATGTTTTAGCAAGCAATTTTTTATTTTCTCAAGGGTAACAGGAGAAATTGGACCCCAGTAATTGTTGCGCAGTTTGTCCTGAGTATGCTGGTACCCCATATGTGGGGGTAAACCACTGTTTGGGCACACGTCGGGGCTCGGAAGTGAGGGAGCACCATTTGACTTTTTGAATACAAGATTGGCTGGAATCAATGGTGGCGCCATGTTGCGTTTGGAGACCCCCTGATGTGCCTAAACAGTGGAAACCCCTCAATTCTAACTCCAACACTAACCCCCCCATACCCCTAACCCTAATCCCAACTGTAGCCATAACCCTAATCACAACCCTAACCCCAACACACCCCTAACCACAACCCTAACCCCAACACACCCCTAACCCTAACCACAACCCTAATTCCAACCCAACCCTAACCCTAAGGCTATGTGCCAACGTTGCGGATTCGTATGAGATTTTTCAGCACCATTTTTGAAAAATCCGCGGGTAAAAGGCACTGCGTTTTACCTGCGGATTTACCGCGGATTGCCAGTGTTTTTTGTGCGGATTTCACCTGTGGATTCCTATTGAGGAACAGGTGTAAAACGCTGCGGAATCCGCACAAAGAATTGACATGCTGCGGAAAATACAACGCAGCGTTCCTGCGCGGTATTTTCCGCACCATGGGCACAGCGGATTTGGTTTTCCATAGGTTTACATGGTACTGTAAACCTGATGGAATACTGCTGCGGATCCGCAGCCAAATCCGCACCGTGTGCACATAGCCTAATTCTAAAGGTATGTGCACACGCTGCGGATCCGCAGCAGTTTCCCATGAGTTTACAGTTCAATGTAAACCTATGGGAAACAAAAATCGCTGTACACATGCTGCGGAAAAACTGCACGGAAACGCAGCGGTTTACATTCCGCAGCATGTCACTTCTTTCTGCGGATTCCGCAGCGGTTTTACAACTGCTCCAATAGAAAATCGCAGTTGTAAAACCGCAGTGAAATGCACAGAAAAACCGCGGTAAATCCACAGCGGTTTAGCACTGCGGATTTATCAAATCCTCTGCAGAAAAATCCGCAGAGGGCCAGAATACGTGTGCACATCCCGAACCCTACCCCTACCCCTAACCCTGCCCCTAACCCTAACCCTACCCCTAACCCCAACCTTAGTGGGAAAATTTTTTTTTTTTTTTATTGTCCCTACCTACGGGGGTGACAAAGGGGGGGGGGTCATTTACTATTTTTTTTATTTTGATTACTGAGATATAATCTATCTCAGTGATCAAAATTCACTCTGGAACGAATCTGCCGGCCGATTCGGCGGGCGCACTGCACATGCGCCCGCCATTTTGGAAGATGGCGGCGCCCAGGAAAGAAGACGGACGGACGGACGGACACCGGGAGGCTCGGTAAGTATAAGGGGGGGGGAGATCAGGGCACGGGGGTGGGCGTCGGAGCATGGGGGGGTGGATCGGAACACGGGGGGTGGATTGGAGCACGGGGGGGTGGATCGCTGTGCGGGGGGGTGGATCGGAGCACGGGGGGGATCGCTGTGCGGGGGGGATCGGAGTGCGGGGGGTTTGATTGGAGCACGGGGGGTGTGATTGGAGCACGGGGGGAGTGGACAGGAGGACGGGGGAGCGGAGCACAGGACGGAGGGGAGCGGAGCACAGATCGGAGGGCTGGGGGGGCGATCGGTGGGGTGGGGTGGGTGCACATAAGTGTTTCCAGCCATGGCCGATGATATTGCAGCATCGGCCATGGCTGGATTGTAATATTTCACCATTTTTTTAGGTGAAATATTACAAATCGCTCTGATTGGCAGTTTCACTTTCAACAGCCAATCAGAGCGATCGTAGCCACGGGGGGGTGAAGCCACCCCCCTGGGCTAAACTACCACTCCCCCTGTCCCTGCAGATCGGGTGAAATGGGAGTTAACCCTTTCACCCGATCTGCAGGGACGCGATCTTTCTGTGACACAGCATATGCGTCACAGGTCGGATTGGCACCGACTTTCATGACGCATACGCTGTGTCACAGGTCGGGAAGGGGTTAATGGGGCATACATTTTCAATTTCAGGACTAATCAGGGAAGAATATGCATATTTTTTCATAACTGTGACACATGCTTATAGGCTCCAAATCAATAGTGGCCAGACACCCAACTACAGCCATGCCATATTTCCTATCCATTAATAGATACAATCTCGATAAAAAATATGGCGGTGATATCGAACTCCCGTGATTGTCAGGACTGAAGATATCATGGATGTTGGGAATACCATAATTTTCAAAAACTGAAGCAACATCCCATTACCAGCTCTGTTGTGAGTCATCAAGGAAAGGTGTGTGGGTGTAACTTTTTGCTGATAAAAACACAAGATGAATGTTGATCTATGTTCTATGCCGGAAGATACATATTTGTGTAGGCAAAATCTACGTTTATGGATATTTCCAATTGTATTTCTTCCATCAGCTAGCTGAGCCATCTCTGTGACCAGCATAGTAAGTTTCCCTGTTAAGATATTTTATGTAACTGTATATGCTGTATTGTTTTGTCCCCTTTGTAAAATCTTCTATATATTTTGTTTATAAACACAGCCTATCCTTCTGGATTAAATATAAAATTTAATAGCTCTGTTACTTTTGTTCTGTAAACCACAATCCTGAAAAGCCATTCACTACTAGAAACCAGGCGTGCGATCACCCTGTAAAAAAACAAATGTTTGGTGATGGCAGCAAGTAGTTCTTGGGTTATAGTGGAGTTAGCAGTGACAGTATCGGGGTATATAAATATTTCATATGTTGGAATCGGAGGTGTATTTACCATAAGCTCAGTGATAGTTCTCCAATAACCGGCTTATTAATGGTAACAGCCAAAGCCATTACTAATACAGATGTAATATACTGACCAAATACTGAACCTGTGAACGTGGCCTTTTTGATATAAAATAGGTCACAGTAGCACTTATAAATAAAGGAACAGTCATAAAGCAATAACTTATTTATATTCTAAAAGTATGGTGGTTTGACAAAGTATTCACCCCTATGGCATTTTTCATGTTTTGCTACCACACAACCTGGAATTTCACAGTTTTTTTGAGAGTTCACATCAGTTCATGTAAAGACTATGCCTACAACTGTGAAAAATGGGTTTTCTTTTTATCATGAAGCAAACAACAAATAGGACAAAATAACTGAAAACTTCAGTGTGCATAACTTTTCATCCCTCTAAAGTCAGTACTTTGTAGAGCCTCCATTTTCAGCAATCACAGCTGCAAGTCGCTATGGATAGGTCTCTATGAACATTCCACATCTTGCCACTGGGATTTTTTTTTATTCCTCTAGACAAAACTCCAGCTCCTTCAAGTTAGATGGTTTCCTCTGGTTAACAGCAATATTCAAGTCTGACCACAGATTCTCAATTGGATTAAGGTCTGGCTTTGAACAAGCCACTCCGAAACATTTACATGTTTCCCCTTAAACCACTCGAGTGTTGCCTTAGCAGAATGCTTTGGGTCATTGTCTTGTTGGAAGGTGAACCTCTGTCCCAATCTAAAATTACTGATAGGCTAAAACTGGTTTTGCTCAAGAATATCCTTGTATTTTGCACCATCCATCTTCCCCTTGACATGGGCCTTTTTCCTGCCCCTGCTGTCTAAAAATATCCTCATAGCATAATGCTGTCTCCAGCATGTTTCACTGTGGAGATGGTGTTCTTAGGGTGATGAGCTGTGTTGGTTTGGCACCAGACAGCGTTTGCCTTGGTGGCCAAAAAGTTAAATTTTGATCTCATCAGACCACAGCACCTTCTTTCATACATTTGGGGAGTCACCCACTTGTCTTTTGGCAAAATGAAAACAAGCCTTACACTTATGTGTAAGTGAAGGCTATTTTCTGCCCACTCTTCCAAAAAGGCTACTGTGCTCATATGGACAGATACTCCAGTCCCTGCTTGGGAACTCTGCAGCTCCTTCAGGGTTAGCTTGGTTTCTGTGCTGCCTCTCTGATTAATGCCCTCCAAGCCCGGCTGAGGGGTTTGGTGAGAGGCCCTCTCTTGGTAGGTTTGTTGCAATATCATCCTCTCCGAGGATACCAAGGAAGGTGAGGGTCACAAGGGGGCATTCTCTGCGTCTGGAGGAGAGAAGGTTTTTCCACCAACATAGAAGAGGATTCTTTACTGTTAGGGCAGTGAGAATCTGGAATCCCTTGCCTGAGGAGGTGGTGATGGAGAACTCAGTCGAGGGGTTCAAGAGAGGCCTGGATGTCTTCCTGGAGCAGAACAATATTGTATCTTACAGTGATTAGGATCTTTAGAAGGACGTAGATCTGGGGATTTATTCTGACAGAATATAGGCTGAACTGGATGGACAAATGTTTTTTCGGCCTTGCTAACTATGTTACTATGTTCCATGTGATGATAATGGACTTGATGGTGCTCCAGGGGATCATCAGAGATTGGGAATTTTTTTTTTTTTAATAACCCAACCCTGACTCGTATTGCTCAACAATTTTGTCTCTAATTTGTTTGGAGATCTCCTTGGTCTTCATGGTGGTGTTTGTTTAGTACTGCCTCTAAATGGTGTTGCAGCCTCTGTGGCCCTTCAGAAAAGGTGTGTATATACTGACAGACCATGTGAAACGTAGATTGCACCCAGGTGGACTTCCTTTCTCTAAGCATGTGACTTATGAAGGCTTCATAGTAAAAGGGGTGAATACATATACACATGCCAATTTTTAGTTATTTGACCCCATAAATTTAATGTATGTCTATATTTTTCTCACTTCACCAAGTTATACTATTTAGTGCTGATTCATCACACGCAAATCGGATATAAAAAATATTTAAACACAGGTTGTAATGAAACAGGTTTTACAGTAAGGCCTGAATACTTTTTTAAAAAGGTAATTGGATACATACAGTAGGTGTAATTTTTTTTTTTATAAAACATTTTTTCACTACCGGCCACTGGTATTGATCAATTTATGAATAAATGACATATACATCTATCATAGCATGCACAGGAATCTGTTTGAGCATATCTATGGTTTGCCCTAAGAGGCAAAGAGGCATTATAGGAATATATGGTAGCCTTACTCCAGCTGCACGTAGGGAGGCATAAATCCATACTACTGTCTTCCATTTTTCTTTCTTATTGAACCCCTACTAACCTCTGACCGTAAACTCACCAATATACCTTAGTACATTGCAAAACATGGTTACCATTTATGTAATTCCCTAAATGTCCGATCAAGCAAAATGAAGTGTGGGGGAGTATCACTGTACTCTTCATCATTATGTTTAGTGGGATGGGTGGTTGTTACACATTGCATGGGTTATAAATGTAGATGCAAAGTATTATTTCTCTAGAGCAGATATATACTTAAAAAAATCCAATCCTAATTCTCATGTGAAGTGCTATTTGTTGGTTTGCAAGATTTTAAAGGTTTAAAGAATCTTAAAATAACCTTTTTCCAATGATACATCAATTATGTCCTTCCTCCCTGCAGTCCTCATAGATAGACACATTAAGAATCATCTGGCAACTATTCGCAGTCCAGTCAGAATCAGTCTATTGACTCATTATTACAAAGGTCAGGGAATATGATGTACACACAGAATAATATACTCCTCACTTATGCTCCACTTGTACCCACTAGTGCTGAAATATTTCCACTCATGTTGTTTTTTTCCCCACTTATAATATCAACTAAATAAAATAATTCATTCATGTTTTTTCCATTGGTTGCCTGCATTATATTAAGATGATGAAAGGTTTAAAAAAATATGTAACATATCTGCTTTTTTCCACAACCCATCATTATTATTCCTTTTGCTGTATTAGATAAGTAGTCATTTGAAGCAGTGTTAAATGAGTACACTTCTGCCTACATTTGATATTTTATATTAATGTTTAATTGTGCTGATTAATCCACTTATGGTGATAATTCAGGAATTATCGTTAAATTAATGATCCATAAAACAGTCCTAAGGTCAAATTAATTTATTACTATTTCACTGCACAGTTTATAAGTTCAGAGAGTTCATGAAAATGAAGATAAAAGTATAAACTTACATCTTTGTTAATAAATAGAAATTCAGAAAACAAAATGGAACTTTTAGACTCAGTCCGTGGAGTTCTAAATAAAATATATGCGTCAATGATTTATTTATCGATTTAGAATTATGGGAGCACCTCTGCAAATCTCTAAGTTCACTAGGCTTTACTTGGATGGTGTAGTAGTAACAGGTTCTTTTTAATACAGGAGTGTTACAGACTCCAGATGCAAATAGGCTCCTGTATATATCCCTAGATTAGTTAAAACTAGAATCATAATTTAAAAAACATAAAATATTATTTTACCTTGTCCTGTCTATGGAGTAGAAAAACAGAAAAACTTTTCAGCTCACCCAGTAGAAACATTTGTCTGTAGTCCACATAATGTCCGAGCAAGGAAAAAACATCTCTGTGACGTTGAAACTTGTGCACATGGAAAGAAAAATCCAGCTCCAGGAATAAAAAGTATCAAAAATGTATTTAAACATATTAAAATTTGGAAAACTGCTGACAAGTGAAAAAGTACCGTACATCATTTGGATGGAAGCTACCATGTAGTCACTGGATGCGTTTCGAGCACAAATGGCGCTCTTAGACTTCAGCCAAAGGGTGAAGTCTAAGAGCACCGTTTGTGCTCGAAACGCGTCCAGCGACTACATGGTAGCTTCCATCCAAATGATGTAATTTTTTGCTTGTCAGCAGTTTTGCAAATTTTAATAATGTTTAAATAAATTTTTGATACTTTTTATTCCTGGAGCTGGATTTTTCTTTCCATGTGCACAAGTTTCAACTGTCTATGGAGTAACAATCAGTCGTTTCAATCAGTTCAGGAGTCCGTGATCAACACCACTGCAGGGCGCTCCGGTAAGGTAAAAATTATCCAGTTCCCAGTTCAGCGAACTTGATTAAAAGGCAAGTCTCTTTAGTATCAAAATATTTAAAAATAGGCAAAAAGTCAAACACACACCAACAATCCAAGGGTGTAAAGGACGGGGAACATGGAGATTAATTACGGCTACCAGACGCATTTCAAATTCAGCATGCATTCTTAAATTTCATACCAAGTTAAGAACGCATGCAGCATTCAAAACGCGTCTACTAACTGTAATTTATCACCATGTGTCCCTTCCTGTATACCCTTGGATTGTTGGTGTATGTGTTTCTGACTTTTTGCCTATTTTAACCCCTTTCTGACCTCGGACGGGATAGTACGTCCGAGGTCAGATCCCCTGCTTTGATGCAGGGCTCCGCGGTGAGCCCGCATCAAAGCCGGGACATGTCAGCTGTTTTGAACAGCTGACATGTGCCCGTAATAGGCGCGGGCAGAATCGCGATCTGCCCGCACCTATTAACTAGTTAAATGCCGCTGTCAAACGCAGACAGCGGCATTTAACTACCGCTTCCGGCCGGGCGGCCGGAAATGACGTAATCGCCGACCCCCGTCACATGATCGGGGGTCGGCGATGCATCAGGATGGTAACCATAGAGGTCCTAGAGACCTCTATGGTTACTGATCACCGGTGGCTGTGAGCGCCACCCTGTGGTCGGCGCTCACAGCACAACTCCATTTCTGCTACATAGCAGCGATCAGCAGATCGCTGCTATGTAGCAGAGGCGATCGTGCTGTGCCTGCTTCTAGCCTCCCATGGAGGCTATTGAAGCATGGCAAAAGTAAAAAAAAAAAGTTAAAAAAAATGTGAAAAAAATAAAAAATATATAAAAGTTTAAATCACCCCCCTTTCGCCTCAATCAAAATAAATCAATTAAAAAAAATCAAATCTACACATATTTGGTATCGCCGCGCTCAGTTGGCGACTCTGGGTTCAGCACCTGTTCACACTTAGTCTATGTTTGGATGTGCAGGTCAGGTTTTTTGAAATGTATTCTCTAGCCTTCTGATCGTGCACTCCCCGCCTCCTAGCTTCAGGTGTTTTAATTATAGTAGGTCCAATACCCCTCCACAGAGAAAGAGAATTTGAGTCCAAGAAGAGGTTTCACATGTACCCATTCAGATGGAGACGTTTATTCTCAGCGAGGTAGGTCAAGCAAAGGACCTCGTATAAGAGAGATGCCGTAAAGTGGCTACGAGGTACACATAAAATTGGCCATTTTTATGCGCTAAAAGCTCTCATTTTTCATATTTCTAGTGCAGTAATGCAGTTCAAATTTCGTGTTTTCAAGTTTGCATGTTTTGGCGCTGCAGTGTGCTGCCCTATTTACTTAACTATGAACTCGTACTGACCTGGAGAATCATAATGACAGGTCAGTTTTAGCATTTAGTGAACCTAGCAAAAAAGCCAAACAAAAAACAAGTGTGGATTGCACTTTTTTTGCAATTTCACCGCACTTGGAATTTTTTTCCCGTTTTCTAGTACACGACATGCTAAAACCAATGATGTCATTCAAAAGTACAACTCGTCCCGCAAAAAATAAGCCCTCACTTGGCCAAATTGACAGAAAAATAAAAAAGTTATGGCTCTGGGAAGGAGGGGAGTGAAAAACGAATACGGAAAAACAAAAAATCCCAAGGTCATGAAGGGGTTAAAATATTTGGATATTTGGATAAAACATGTTAAAAACATCTTCCTCAGTGGATATTCCATAAAAAAGATTAGGCAAAATGTCTATAAAACATGGGAGTTATTATCCTTTTGAACCTTTGAACTACTTGCTTCTTAGTTATAACTAGTCAGGGTTGGAGAAAGATTGTAGTTTTATAGTATCCGGTATATTGGTGTGGTTTATTAACTCCATGTATTCTAGATTGAGACACATTCCACTAGACTTGATAAGGATGAATTTAAAACAAAAAAGTAATATATACCGTATATACAGTGGGGCAAAAAAGTATTTAGTCAGTCAGCAATAGTGCAAGTTCCACCACTTAAAAAGATGAGAGGCGTCTGTAATTTACATCATAGGTAGACCTCAACTATGGGAGACAAACTGAGAAAAAAAAATCCAGAAAATCACATTGTCTGTTTTTTTAACATTTTATTTGCATATTATGGTGGAAAATAAGTATTTGGTCAGAAACAAACAATCCAGATTTCAGGCTCTCACAGACCTGTAACTTCTTCTTTAAGAGTCTCCTCTTTTCTCCACTCATTACCTGTAATAATGGCACCTGTTTAAACTTGTTATCAGTATAAAAAGACACCTGTGCACACCCTCAAACAGTCTGACTCCAAACTCCACTATGGTGAAGACCAAAGAGCTGTCAAAGGACACCAGAAACAAAATTGTAGCCCTGCACCAGGCTGGGAAGACTGAATCTGCAATAGCCAACCAGCTTGGAGTGAAGAAATCAACAGTGGGAGCAATAATTAGAAAATGGAAGACATACAAGACCACTGATACTCTCCCTCGATCTGGGGCTCCACGCAAAATCCCACCCCGTGGGGTCAGAATGATCACAAGAACGGTGAGCAAAAATCCCAGAACCACGCGGGGGGACCTAGTGAATGAACTGCAGAGAGCTGGGACCAATGTAACAAGGCCTACCATAAGTAACACACTACGCCACCATGGACTCAGATCCTGCAGTGCCAGACGTGTCCCACTGCTTAAGCCAGTACATGTCCAGGCCCGTCTGAAGTTTGCTAGAGAGCATTTGGAGGATCCAGAGGAGTTTTGGGAGAATGTCCTATGGTCTGATGAAACCAAACTGGAACGGTTTGGTAGAAACACAACTTGTCGTGTTTGGAGGAAAAGAATACTGAGTTGCATCCATCAAACACCATACCTACTGTAAAGCATGGTGGTGGAAACATCATGCTTTGGGGCTGTTTCTCTGCAAAGGGGCCAGGACGACTGATCCGGGTACATGAAAGAATGAATGGGGCCATGTATCGTGAGATTTTGAGTGCAAATCTCCTTCCATCAGCAAGGGCATTGAAGATGAAACGTGGCTGGGTCTTTCAACATGACAATGATCCAAAGCACACCGCCAGGGCAACGAAGGAGTGGCTTCGTAAGAAGCATTTCAAGGTCCTGGAGTGGCCTAGCCAGTCTCCAGATCTCAACCCTATAGAAAACCTTTGGAGGGAGTTGAAAGTCCGTGTTGCCAAGCGAAAAGCCAAAAACATCACTGCTCTAGAGGAGATCTGCATGGAGGAATGGGCCAACATACCAACAACAGTGTGTGGCAACCTTGTGAAGACTTACAGAAAACGTTTGACCTCTGTCATTGCCAACGAAGGATATATTACAAAGTATTGAGATGAAATTTTGTTTCTGACCAAATACTTATTTTCCACCATAATATGCAAATAAATTGTTAAAAAACAGACAATGTGATTTTCTGGATTTTTTTTTCTCAGTTTGTCTCCCATAGTTGAGGTCTACCTATGATGTAAATTACAGACGCCTCTCATCTTTTTACGTGGTGGAACTTGCACTATTGCTGACTGACTAAATACTTTTTTGCCCCACTGTATTTCTCTCTCTCTCTCTCTCTCTCTCTCTCTCTATATATATATATATAAAAAGTCAGTAGTACTTGTACCTACGTGATGTATACAGCAGTCTCAGTGCATCCTATGTAATGTATACAGCAGACCTCTCACTCCTCGAGTTCTATGAACTTAATGGGAGCAATGATAAATTTACAATCGTGAAGACACAGGTAGTGTAATATGTTGTATATCAGTGTTCGAAACAACTTACTTCTGTAAGCCGTTCTTTTCAAATCACAAACAGAACACAAACCTAAAAAAGCAGGTGGAAAGGCAATTTCATTAATTTCGCCTAACATCACATGCCTAACCAGAGAGAAGCAATTTCAGCCATCACATTGAAAGTGAGCTCATTAAATAATTGACCAAATATACAAGTGCATCTCAATAAATTAGAATATCATCAAAAAGTTTAATTATTTCAGTTCTTGAATACAAAAAGTGAAACTCATATTATACAGAGTCATAACAAATAGAGCGATCTATTTCAAATGTTTATTTCTGTTAATTTTGATAATTATGGCATACAGCCAATAAAAACCCAAAAGTCATTATCTCAGTAAATTAGAATACCTTATAACTAGAGATGAGCGGTGTTTGAGCCGAACTGTTTGCCAATCTCAAATTCGAGCTGTTTTGGGCAGTGTTCGAGTCGTTTGACGAACCTGAACAATTTGCTTAAAATTCGGCTTTTCGAGTTTCTGTTCGATAACTGTTCGTTCAGCAAAAGCCTAACTTGATTTGCACATTAAAACTTTTTATCATTGTTAATAGACTGTTTCAGTGTATAGTGGGCAGGGGGGGCAGGGGATAGATCTGTGCTGAAATAACGCCGATCTCCATTTTTTTTTCTTTCCCGCATTTATAGTGGGGCGGTGCAGTCTCTCAGCCTATCAGCAGTGCGCACACCTCCCTGTTCGATGAACCGAACCCGAACACTAGGGAGGTGGCTCAACACTACTTATAACACCAGCTTGAAAAATGATTTTAAAATTCAAAACGTTGGCCTACTGAATTGTATGTTCAGTAATTGCACTCAATACTTGGTCGGGGCTCCTTTTGCATCAATTACTGCATCAATGTGGCGTGGTATGGAGGCGATCGACCTGTGGCACTACTAAGGTGTTATGGAAGCCCAGGTTGCTTTGATAGCAGACTTCAGCTCATCTGTACTGTTGGGTCTGTTGTCTCTCATCTTCCTCTTGACAATGCCCCATATATTCTTCTATGGGGTTAAGGTCAGGCAAGTTTGCTGGCCAATCAAGCACAGTGATACTGTTGTTTTTAAACCAGGTATTGGTAATTTTGGCCGTGTAGACAGGTGCTAAATCCTGCTGGAGAATGAAATTTCCATCTCCAAGAAGCTTGTCGGCAGAGGGAAGCACAAAGTGCTCTAAAATTTCCTGGTAGACGGTTGTGCTGACTTTGGTCTTGATAAAACACAGTGGACCTACACCAGAAGATGACATACAGTGCCTACAAGTAGTATTCAACCCCCTGCAGATTTAGCAGGTTTACACATTTGGAATTAACTTGGCATTGTGACATTTGGACTGTAGATCAGCCTGGAAGTGTGAAATGCACTGCAGCAAAAAAAAATGTTATTTCTTTGTTTATTTTTTTTTTTAAATTGGGAAAAGTTTTTTCAGAGGGTCATTTATTATTCAACCCCTCAACCCACCAGAATTCTGTTTGGTTCCCCTAAAGTATTAAGAAGTAGTTCAGGCACAAAGAACAATGAGCTTCACATGTTTGGATTAATTATCTCTTTTTCCAGCCTTTTCTGACTATTTAAGACCCTCCCCAAACTTGTGAACAGCACTCAAACATGGTCAACATGGGAAAGACAAAGGAACATTCCAAGGCCATCAGAGACAAGATCGTGGAGGGTCACAAGGCTGGCAAGGGGTACAAAACCCTTTCCAAGGAGTTGGGCCTACCTGTCTCCACTGCTGGGAGCATCATCCAGAAGTGGAAGGCTTATGGAACTACTGTTAGCCTTCCACGGCCTGGACAGCCTTTGAAAGTTTCCTCCCGTGCCGAGGCCAGGCTTGTCCGAAGAGTCAAGGCTAACCCAAGGACAACAAGGAAGGATCTCCGGGAAGATCTCATGGCAGTGGGGACATTGGTTTCAGTCAATACCATAAGTAACGTACTCCACCGCAATGGTCTCCGTTCCAGACGAGCCCGTAAGGTACCTTTACTTTCAAAGCGTCATGTCAAGGCTCATCTACAGTTTGCTCATGATCACTTGGAGGACTCTGAGACTGACTGGTTCAAGGTTCTCTGGTCTGATGAGACCAAGATCGAGATCTTTGGTGCCAACCATACACGTGACGTTTGGAGACTGGATGGCACTGCATACGACCCCAAGAATACCATCCCTACAGTCAAGCATGGTGGTGGCAGCATCATCCTGTGGGGCTGTTTCTCAGCCAAGGGGCCTGGCCATCTGGTCCGCATCCATGGGAAGATGGATAGCACGGCCTACCTGGAGATTTTGGCCAAGAACCTCCGCTCCTCCATCAAGGATCTTAAGATGGGTCGTCATTTCATCTTCCAACAAGACAACGACCCAAAGCACACAGCCAAGAAAACCAAGGCCTGGTTCAAGAGGCAAAAAATCAAGGTGTTGCAGTGGCCTAGTCAGTCTCCTGACCTTAACCCAATTGAAAACTTGTGGAAGGAGCTCAAGATTAAAGTCCACATGAGACACCCAAAGAACCTAGATAACTTGGAGAAGATCTGCATGGAGGAGTGGGCCAAGATAACTCCAGAGACCTGTGCCGGCCTGATCAGGTCTTATAAAAGACGATTATTAGCTGTAATTGCAAACAAAGGTTATTCCACAAAATATTAAACCTAGGGGTTGAATAATAATTGACACACACTTTTATGTTTCAAATTTATAAAAATTTAACTGAGCAACAAAACTTTTTGGTTTGTAAGATTTATGCATCTGTTAATAAATCCTGCTCTTGTTTGAAGTTTGAAGGCTCTAACTTATTTGCATCTTATTAAACCTGCTAAATCTGCAGGGGGTTGAATACTACTTGTAGGCACTGTAGCTCCCCAAACCATCACTGGTTGTGGAAACGTCACACTAGACCTCAAGCAGCTTGGATTGTGTGCCACTCCACTCTTCCTCCAGACTCTGGACCTTGATTTCCAAATGAAATGTAAAATTTACTTTCATCTGAAAATAACACCTTGGACCACTGAACAACACTCCAGTTCTTTTTCTCCTTGGTCCAGGTAAGAAGCTTCTGGCGTTGTCTATTGGTCATGAGTGGCTTGACACAAGGAATGCGGCACTTGTACCCCATGTCCTGGATACGTCTGTGTGTGGTGGCTATTGAAGCAATGACTCCAGCAGCAGTCCACTCCTTGTGAATCTTCCCCAAAATTTTGAATGGCCTTTTCTTAAGAATCCTTTCAAGGCTTTGGTTATCCCGGTTGCTTGTGCACCTTTTTTCTACCACACTTTTTCCTTCCACTCACCTTTACATTAGTATGCTTGGATATAGCACTCTGTGAACAGCCAGCTTCTTTAGCAATAACCTTTTGTGGCTTACCCTCCTTGTGGAGTGTGTCAATGACTGCTTTCTGGACATTTTGTCAAGTCAGCAGTCTTCCCCATAAAGCCTTTTGAAACAGACTAAGGGACCTTTTTAAATGCTTAGGAAGCCTTTACAGATATTTTTTTGTTAATTATTCTAATTTACTGAGATAATGACTTTTGCGTTTTTATTGGTTGTAAGTAGTGTTGAGCATTCCGATACCGCAAGTATCGGGTATCGGCCGATATTTGCGGTATCGGAATTCCGATACCGAATTCCGATACTTCCCGCGTATCGGATACCGGAATCGGAAGTTCCCAGAATTCAAACTGAACGCAGCAGCCAATGAGGAATGATTGGAAGTGTGGGCACATCCTGTTTAGCATGGTGGGCATGTAAGTACTGGCAAGGCTTGGATTGGCTGCTGAAATGATGTCACTCTGCACTATAAAAAACGCTGCCGCCATTTTGCGCTCACTCTGCTGTGATTTCAGTTAGGGACAGGACGCTGTGTTCTAACTGAGGGCCAGTCGAGCTAGCTAATTGCTTTATTTTCCTTTCCAAAGGCTAATTTAGCAAAACGCTGTGTGTTCTTCACTGTTCACCTTGCTCTTGCCTTGCAGCGCTGTTTTAACAGCGTTCTGCAAGGTCTGTGTGTGTGTGTGTGTGTGCAGCTCACTCTGTAGTCTGTGTGCAGCCATATACCCAGTTGTATTCAGCTCAGGGGGGGTTCACACTGCCTCACACAGTTGTCCTTTTTTGCTCTTAGTGCAGCCTGCTGCACATTTTTTCTCAAATTTCCTATTAGTGTTTTTCCACCAGTCTCCAGCTCTATTGTGGAAAAACACTACATAGGATAACCTAGAGGGGGGTTTTTGGGCCTTGCAGCGCCGTTTACGGCTGTCTGCATGGTCTCCGTATGAGCCCAGCTCGCCCTGTAGTCTGTGTGCAGCCATAGCCGGTTGGATTCAGCTCAGGGTTCGTTACTGGCTCATACCTAGAGAAAAATTTTACTTTTTTTCAAATAGTGCAGCCTGTTTAAAATTTGAAAAACAAAAATTCCTATTAGTGTCTTTCCACTCGTATCCAGCTAAATAGTGGAAAAACACTATATAGGATAACCTAGAGGAGGGTTTTTTGGCCTTGCAGCGCCGTTTACGGCTGTCTGCACGGTCTCCGTGTGAGCCCAGCTCGCCCTGTAGTCTGTGTGCAGCCATAGCCGGTTGGATTCAGCTCAGGGTTCGTTACTGGCTCATACCTAGAGAAAAATTTTACTTTTTTTCAAATAGTGCAGCCTGTTTAAAATTTGAAAAACAAAAATTCCTATTAGTGTCTTTCCACTCGTATCCAGCTAAATAGTGGAAAAACACTATATAGGATAACCTAGAGGAGGGTTTTTTGGCCTTGCAGCGCCGTTTACGGCTGTCTGCACGGTCTCTGTGTGAGCGCAGCTCGCCCTGTAGTCTGTGTGCAGCCATAGCCGGTTGGATTCAGCGCAGGGTGCGTTACTGCCTCATACCTTGAAAAACAATTTCCTTTTTTTCAAATAGTGCAGCCAGTTTAAAATTTGAAAAAAAAAATTCCTATTAGTGTCTTTCCACTCGTATCCATCTAAATAGTGGAAAAACACTATATAGGATAACCTAGAGGAGGTTTTTTTGGCCTTGCAGCGCCGTTTACGGCTGTCTGCACGGTCTCCGTGTGAGCCCAGCTCGCCCTGTAGTCTGTGTGCAGCCATAGCCGATTGGATTCAGCTCAGGGTTCGTTACTGCCTCATACCTTGAGAAAAATTTTACTTTTTTTCAAATAGTGCAGCCTGTTTAAAATTTGAAAAAAAAAATTCCTATTAGTGTCTTTCCACTCGTATCCAGCTAAATAGTGGAAAAACACTATATAGGATAACCTAGAGGAGGGTTTGTTGGCCTTGCAGCGCCGTTTACGGCTGTCTGCACGGTCTCTGTGTGAGCGCAGCTCGCCCTGTAGTCTGTGTGCAGCCATAGCCGGTTGGATTCAGCTCAGGGTGCGTTACTGCCTCATACCTTGAAAAACAATTTCCTTTTTTTCAAATAGTGCAGCCAGTTTAAAATTTGAAAAAAAAAATTCCTATTAGTGTCTTTCCACTCGTATCCAGCTAAATAGTGGAAAAACACTATATAGAATAACCGAGAGGAGGGTTTTTTGGCCTTGCAGCGCCGTTTACGGCTGTCTGCACGGTCTCCGTGTGATTTAAACTAGCTCTGTAGCCCGATCTGCACCAAAAAAAAAGTTAAGCTCACCAAACACAACTTAACACTTGTGTAGGCCACATTTGAAAAATAATAAAGTTTAGTCCACAATTTACAACATTAGTGTTTCTTACACCTGTTAGGAGGAGCATTTCAGGAATAAGCACACTAAGGCCTTAGTACTTTTCTGCTTATCTTTATCTGTCAACCAAGATGAAGAGGGCAGGGAGTAAGGCACGTGGGCGTGGGCGCGGAGCAGGGAGAGGAGCAGGGAGAGGACGTGGTGATTCTGTGCCTGCTGCGGGCGCCGGTGACTCGTCGTCACTCAGTTTCAGCAGGGAACAGTCCTTCATGCGCAGCTTTGTCGGAGAGCGCCGTGCACCGCTGCTACGTGAAGACCAAATTGAAGCCGTTGTCGGGTGGATGGCAGCTAACGCCTCGGCATCGACTTCAGTTAGTGCCACATCCTCTCAGGCACAGAGCACTGGAGAGCAGCCATCTGTCTCTTCACCACCTGCCAAATTGGCCAGGCAGTCAGAGAGCCCAGGACAGGAGCCGTCTCTACTTCTGTTCTCTGAATCTCTTGGCTTGGAAACAGGGGGCCAGCCAAGCAGCATTGGAGAAATGGAAGAAGAGGCAGTGTGCAGTGATGCCCAAAAGCTTTATCTCTCTGACTCTGAAGAGGCAGGTGGGCCAGTGCCTCCGGTGACCACAGCGCAGTACGCATCTGATGATGAAACTCAGGTGCCGCTTTCTGATGCGTACTGTGCTGCCGAGACTACCCAGGAGGAGCAGTTGGTGGCAGAGGGTAGTGGAGATGATGAGGTCCTTGACCCATCGTGGCGTGAGGAACAGGAAGGTGGTGGGAGCAGCTCTGAGGAAGAGCTTCCCCTTACGGGCCAAAGAGGGAGAGGGAGGGGGAAGACTGCGGAGCCTGTAGCCTCCACTTTGGCACCCGTTAGGAGCCTGTCTCTTTCCAAAGCCAAAAAGGGCGCTCCCAAGACTTGCAGTGCCTGGTCCTTTTTTAACACAGTTGCAGATGACATTTGTTTTGTCAAATGCAAGCTGTGTCATCAGAAAGTAAAAAGAGGTAAA
The DNA here is from genome assembly GCF_032444005.1 of Ranitomeya imitator. Taxonomy (NCBI): domain Eukaryota; kingdom Metazoa; phylum Chordata; class Amphibia; order Anura; family Dendrobatidae; genus Ranitomeya; species Ranitomeya imitator. The sequence continues at coordinate 1,100,511,282 of NC_091282.1, read as the reverse complement.
AGTGTCAGCAACCTCAATACCACAAATATGTGGAAACATGTGCGGAACAGGCACGCGGTGGAGTTACAGAAACACAGTGAAGACGTAGGCCAACCAACAGCGGCAGCTACCACCTCTTCATCTCGTGTTGCCTCTTCCTCCACTGTTGTCCAGAGACCTAGTGTAATTCCACCCACAGCACCACCTTCCCAGTCATCCTCACACTCCCAGTCTACTCTACAGCCATCGGTAGTCCAGGCATGGGAGAAAAGGCGGGCATTTTCGGCCAACCACCCCCGAGCACAGGCTCTGAATGCAGGCATTGCCAAACTGTTGTCCCTGGAAATGCTCTCGTTCAGGCTGGTGGAGACTGACAGCTTCCGTGACTTGATGGCATTGGCAGTCCCACAGTACAAGGTGCCCAGCCGCTTTTACTTCAGCAGGCAGGCTGTCCCTGCCCTGCACAGGCATGTTGAGGCAAACATAAAACATGCGCTACTGAACGCCGTCAGTAGCAAGGTCCACCTCACCACCGATGCGTGGACCAGTCAGCATGGACAGGGGCGATATGTTTCCCTCACTGCCCATTGGGTTAATGTTGTTGAGCCAGGTACAGATCGTGCGAGTGGCGCAGGACGTGTCCTGCCCACTCCAAGGATTGCAGGAATCCAGTCTGTACGCATCGACTCCTCCTCTTACACCAGTTCCTCTGATTCCTCTCTGCAGGATCCGTCACAGTCCACCGCCACATGGACCCGTGAACGTTTACCTATGACCGACATGAGCACAGCCGTGGCCAAACGTCAGCAGGCCGTCTTGAAACTAGTTTCATTGGGGCATCGAAGCCACACAGCGCAGGAGCTCTGGAATGCCATCAAGCAGGAGAGCGATGTGTGGTTACTGCCAGCGAATTTCCAGCCAGGCATGGTAGTGTGTGACAATGGCCGAAATCTGGTGGCAGCTTTGGCCCTTGGCAACCTCACTCACATCCCATGTCTGGCACATATGCTCAATTTGGTTGTGCAGAGTTTTCTGAGGGACTATCCGGATCTTGATGCCCTGCTGCACAAGGTCCGCCTATAGTGTGCTCACTTGCGGCGTTCCAGCTTGGCCAGATCCCGCATTGCTGCTCTGCAGCGCCGATTCCGCCTTCCGGAACACCGCATCATATGTGACCTACCTACCCGGTGGAATTCCACGTTACATATGTTGGAGCGGTTGTGTGAGCAGCAGCAAGCAGTTATGGAGTACCAGCTGCATCAGGCGCAAAGAAGTCGCAGTCAGCGCCGATCAGACTTCACAACCACAGAGTGGGCCACTATGAAGGACGTCTGCCAGGTTTTGCGTCCTTTTGATTATTCCACGCGGATGGCAAGTGCAGATGATGCACTAGTCAGCATGACTGTCCCCCTTATCTGCCTGCTTCAGCAAACTTTGCAAGGGTTAAGGGATGATGTGGTGGAAGAGGTGGAGGATGAGGAGTCACCTTTTCCATCAGCTTCTGGAGAGTCAGCGCCACGTGGTTCCTCACAAAGGGGTACGCAGGGGCCAATTTGTGAGGAGGATGAGGAGGAGTCAATGGAGGAGGAAGAGCTCCGTCCAGAGGAGGGAGCGACACAATTGTCCAGTGGTCAGTGTGTACAGCGAGGGTGGGGTGATGACGAGCGGGCAGAGATCATGTCTCAAGCAGGGGACAGCGTTTCTGGGCCAGTTGGCACTCTGCAGCACATGGTGGATTTCATGCTGCAGTGCCTGAGAAACGACCGCCGCATCGACCACATTCTCAACATGCCTGATTATTGGGTGTTCACCCTCCTCGATCCTCGCTACCGGGACAACGTCCAAAACCTCATCCCTGCGTTGACCCGGGAGCGTAAATTGCGGGAGTACCACGACACACTGGTGAATTCCATCATCTTCTCCTGTCCAACTGAGAGGAGTGCTGCTAGTGCTTTACAAAGCAGCTCAGTGCGTCGAGGCAGTGGGGGAGGCTCTGCCCAAAGAGGGAGCAGAAGCAGTGCCTCTGCCCAAGGCAAGCCCAGTATGGCACAACTCTGGCACACTTTTGTGTGCCCGCCCCAAATGTCTACACCATCACCGGCGGCTCCAGTCAGCAGGAGGCAACGGTTCCGTCAGATGGTGACAGACTACATGGCTTGCCCTCTTACTGTACTCCCAGACGGCTCTTCCCCGTTCAAGTTTTGGGTCTCTAAGCTGGATACATGGCCAGAGCTAAGCCAGTATGCATTGGAGGTGCTGGCTTGCCCTGTGGCTAGTGTCTTATCGGAACGTGTCTTTAGTGCCGCAGGTGGTGTACTAACAGACCGTCGCATGCGACTATCCTCCGATAACGTTGACCGGCTTACTTTCCTGAAAATGAACCAGGCCTGGATCTCGCAGGAATTTGCCACTCCTCTGCTTGATTAAGTAATTGGGTGTCATCCAGGCCTCCTGCTGTGTTCATCTTTCTACCACCTGAACTGCTATTCCTGGGCTCCAACACCGCCAGTTGCGGCTCAGAAGTGCAGTGATCCCCAGCTGTGTAGCCGGCAATGTGTCCTGCGACCGCCACGCTGGCACAACAACCTAAATGTAAGGGAACCTGTCCCCCCCCCCCCCATTGGTTTGTTACTGAAAGAGCCATCTTGTGCAGCAGTAATGCTGCACAAGGAAAAGGTAGCTCTTTTTTTTTAGCTCTTTGCACACACAGAACTTAACACTTATAAAATGTGTTCACTGATACCGTTATACCGTCCCGGAGCTGGGACTTTCCTTCATAATGTGACGCAGCAAAGCCGTCATTCCTACCCCCTTGGTGCCATGCGCTGCCTCCTCAGCGTTGTTTTAAGCTGTCACGGAGCCTGCGCTGTTCTGTTATCCCTTGGGCATGCCCTATTTGCGCTGCCTGTCTTCTGACATAATTTGGTGTCAGGCTGGCTGCGCCTGTGCGGCCGCGCTGCCCGAGATCCCGCCTCGCAGTGTCTTCTGATTGAGTCACACTGCGGGCCTGGGATCCATGGGCATGCGCAGTGCATATCTTCCCCTCGGGCTCTCGCTCATTTCCCTCCGCCTTCTTTAGACTGTGCGCCGTCAGCTGATCCCTAGCATGCCACAGCCATGACACCGCACAGTCTGAAGAAGAGGGAAGGAGGGGAGTGAGAGTCGAGGTTATGCACTGTGCATGCCCATGGTTCCAAGGCCCGCAGTGGGATTACGTTAGACGAGACTGCGAGGTGGGATCTGGAGCAGCGTGGACGCACAGGCACTGACAGCCTGACACCAAATTATGTCAGAAGACAGGCAGCGCTAATTGGGCATGGCCAAGGGCTAACAGAACAGCGCAGGCTCCGTGACAGCTTAAAACAACGCTGAGGAGGCAGCGCACGGCATCAAAGGGATAGGAATGACAGCTGTGCTGTGTCCCATTACGAAGGAAATTCGCACATCCGGAACGGTTTAACGGTATAAAGGGACACATTTTTAGTGTTTACTTCGGTGTTTGCAAGGAGCATAATTAAAAGAGCAACCTTTTCCTTTTGCATCCTTAGTGCTGCACAAGATGGCTCTTTCAGCTACAAACGTCTTGGGGGGGGTTAAAGGTTTCCTTTCAACTTGCTCCAATCAGGCTTCGGCCTACACTCTGTTCCTCTGCTCCTCCTGCTGTCCCTGGGCTCTAACACCGCCAGTTGGTGCCTGGAAGTGCTGTGTGCACAGTCAACAGTCGCTCCTCTGTTATTGGGGTTCAGTAACGTCAGCTGATCCCCAGCTGTGTGTGCGGCAATACCTCCAATCTGCTCCTCCTGCTGTCCCTGGGCTCTAACACCGCCAGTTGGTGCCTGGAAGTGCTGTGTGCACAGTCAACAGTCGCTCCTCTGTTATTGGGGTTCAGTAACGTCAGCTGATCCCCAGCTGTGTGTGCGGCAATACCTCCAATCTGCTCCTCCTGCTGTCCCTGGGCTCTAACACCGCCAGTTGGTGCCTGGAAGTGCTGTGTGCACAGTCAACAGTCGCTCCTCTGTTATTGGGGTTCAGTAACGTCAGCTGATCCCCAGCTGTGTGTGCGGCAATACCTCCAATCTGCTCCTCCTGCTGTCCCTGGGCTCTAACACCGCCAGTTGGTGCCTGGAAGTGCTGTGTGCACAGTCAACAGTCGCTCCTCTGTTATTGGGGTTCAGTAACGTCAGCTGATCCCCAGCTGTGTGTGCGGCAATACCTCCAATCTGCTCCTCCTGCTGTCCCTGGGCTCTAACACCGCCAGTTGGTGCCTGGAAGTGCTGTGTGCACAGTCAACAGTCGCTCCTCTGTTATTGGGGTTCAGTAACGTCAGCTGATCCCCAGCTGTGTATCCGGCAACGTGTCATGCGACCGCCACGCTGGCACAACTAAAATGTAAGGGGACCTGTCCCCCCCCCCCCCCCCCTAGGCGTTTGTTACTGAAAGAGCCACCATGTGCAGCACTAATACTGCACAAGGGAAAGGTCGCTCTTGAAATTATGCTCCTTGCAAACGCTGAACTACACACTCATGTAATGTGTCCCCTCACACCGTCCAACCGTCCCGGAGGTGGGACTTTCCTTTGTAATGTGACGCAGCACAGCCGTCATTGCTACCCCCTTGGCACCGTGCGCTGCCTCCTTAGCGTTGTTTGATTCCGTCATGGACCCTGCGCTGTTTTGTTATTCCTTGACCATGCACAGTTTGCGCTGCCCGTCCTCTGACATCATTTGTTGTCGTCCTGGCTGCGCCTGTGCGTCCACGCTGCCCGAAATCACACCTCGCAGTGTCGTCTAATGTGATCCCACAGTGGGCCTGGTATCCATGGCCATGCGCAGTGCATATACTAGCCTCTCACTCCCCTTCTTCACGCTTCTTCAGACTAGGCGGCGTCAGCTGATCCCTAATAGCATGCCACGGCCGTGACGCCGCACAGTCTGAAGAAGCAGGAAGGAGGTGAGTGAGAGGCGATGATATGCACTGCGCATGCCCATGGATCCCTGGCCCGCAGTGGGACTACATTAGATGACACTGCAAGGTTGGATCTCGGGCAGCTTGGACGCACAGGCACTGCCAGCCTGACACCTACATGATGTCAGAAGACGGGCACCGCTAACTGTGCATGGCCAAGGGATAACATTACAGCGCGGGCTCCGTGACAGAACCAAACAACGTTGAGGAGGTGGCGCCCGGCACCAAGGGGGTTGGAATGACGGCTGTGCTGTGTCACATTACAAAGGAAAGTCCCACTTCCGGGATGGTTTGACGGTGTGAGGGGACACATTATATGAGTGTGTACTTCAGCGTTTGCAAGGAGCATAATTTTCGGAGCCACCATTTTCCATGTGCAGTATTACTGCTGTACAAGATGGCTCTTTCAGCAACAAATGCCTGGGGGGGGGGGTTAAAGGTTCCCTTTCAACTTGCTCCACTGCAGGCTTCGGCCTACACTCTGCTCCTCTTTGATTCCCTGGGTTTCAACACTGTCAGTTGCCACCTGGAAGTGTTGTCTACACAGAAAAAACACTAGGTGATGTGTCAGTGGGGTTCAGCACCGCCAGCTGTTCCCCTGCTGTGTAGTCGGCAACGTGTCCAGCACAAGCCACGCTGGCACAACAGAACAAAAGCTGCCACCAGTGCAGGCTTCGGCCTACACTCTGCTCCTCTCCTCCTCCTGCTGACCCTGGGCTCAAACACCGCTAGTTTTTGCCCGGAAGTGCTAGCTGCACAGAGAAAAACACCAGCCAATGTGTTAGTGGGGTTCAGCAACGCCAGCTGTTCCCCTGCTGTGTAGCCGGCAACGTGACCTGCAAACGCCACGCAGGCACATGAACTGAAATTAAAGGGAACCTGGCCCCACCCCCCCAGGTGTTTCTATGTATAACAGCCACCTTGTACAGCAGTACTGCTGCATTTGTACAAGGTGGCTGACTTTTTCTCCTTGCCCACGTGGAACTCAACACGTACAAAATGTGTCTCATTGAGACCATTCCACTGTCCCTGAGGTGTGACTTTCCTTTCTAATGATACGCAGCACCCCCCTTGGTAGCGTTTCCCGTCTTTTGTCATCATGGTTAGCTGGCTGCGCCTGTGCATCCGCCCTGCTAGAAACAACGCCCCTCGTTGTCATATTTATTTTGTCAGCGAGGGTGTGGTTTATGGGCACGAGCAGTGCATATGTTCGCCTGTCTTAACTCATCTCCTTCCGCCTTCTTCAGACTGTGCGGCCTCCTGGCCGTGGTAGGCGATAAGGGATCAGCTGAGGCCGCCCAGTCTGGAGCAGGTGTAAGGACATGTGTAAGCGGCAAACCTATTTACTGCACAAGGCCACGAATCCCAGCCACGCAGTGTGATTTTTTGAAAACACACTGTGGGTCTGGGATTCATGTCCATCGCTAACCGCAACGGCCGACATGAAATGAGGTCAGAAGACAGGAAGCGCTCACAGCGCATGGCCAAGGGATCACAATAGCGCAGACTCCTGTACAGCAAATAACAACGCTCAGGAATCTGCGCCCAGTACCTAGGTGCAAATTTTGACACCTGTGCTGCGTCTCCTTAAAAAGACAAGTCACGCCTCCACAGCTGTTTGACAGTATAATGGACTAAATAGTGTACGTGTTTTAGTCAGCGTGTGCAAGGAGCAAAACAAATAGAGCAACCTTTTACTTGTGCAGCATTAATGCTGCACAAGGTGTGGCTCTTGTACCTTGCAACACCTGAGGGGGGTTAAAGGTAACCTTTGAAATTGGTTCAACTAGGCTTCGGCCTACACTCTGCTCCTCTCCTGCTGACCCTGGGCTCAAACACCGCTAGTTTTTGCCCGGAACTGCTAGCTGCACAGAGAAAAACACCAGTCAATGTGTTAGTGAGGTTCAGCACCGCCAGCTGTTCCCCTGCTGTGTAGTCGGCATCGTGTCCAGCACAAGCCACGCTGGCACAACTGACCAAAAGCTGCCACCAGTGCAGGCTTCGGCCTACACTCTGCTCCTCTCCTCCTCCTGCTGACCCTGGGCTCAAACACCGCCAGTTTCTGCCTGGAAGTGCTAGCTGCACAGAGAAAAACACCAGCCAATGTGTTAGTGGGGTTCAGCACCGCCAGCTGTTCCCCCGCTGTGTAGCCGGCATCGTGTCCAGCACAAGCCACGCTGGCACAACTGACCAAAAGCTGCCACCAGTGCAGGCTTCGGCCTACACATTGCTCCTCTCCTCCTCCTGCTGACCCTGGGCTCTAACACCGCCAGTTTTTGCCCGGACATGCGAGCTGCACAGAGAAAAACACCAGTCAATGTGTCAGTGGGGTTCAGCACCGCCAGCTGTTCCCCTGCTGTGTAGCTTGCAACGTGACCTGCAAACGCCACGCAGGCACATGAACTGAAATTGAAGGGAGCCTGCCCCCCACCCCCAGGTGTTTCTATGTAAAACAGCCACCTTGTACAGCAGTACTGCTGCATTTGTACAAGGTGGCTGACTTTTTCTCCTTGCCCACGTGGAACTCAACACGTACAAAATGTGTCTCATTGAGACCATTCCACTGTCCCTGAGGTGTGACTTTCCTTTCTAATGATACGCAGCACCACCCTTGTTAGCGCTGCCCGTCTTTTGACATCATTGGTTAGCTGGCTGCGCCTGTGCGTCTGCCCTGCTCGAAACAACGCCCCTCGGTGTCTTATTTTTTTGAACAGCGAGGGTGTGATTGATGGGCATGTGCAGTGCATATGTTTGCCTGCGTTCACTCATCTCCTTCCGCCTTCTTCAGACTGGGTGTCCTCATGGCCGCGGCAGGCGATAAGGGATCAGATGAGGCCGCCCAGTCTGAAGCAGGTGTAAGGACATGTGTGAGCGTCAAACATATTTACTGAACAAGGCCACGAATCCCAGCCACGCAGTGTGATTTTTTGAAAACACACTGTGGGTCTGGGATTCATGTCCATCGCTAACCGTAACGGCCGACATGAAATGAGGTCAGAAGACAGGAAGCGCTCACAGCGCATGGCCAAGGGATCCCAATAGCGCAGACTCCTGTACAGCAAATAACAACGCTCAGGAATCTGTGCACAGCAGCTAGGTGTAAATTTTGACACCTGTGCTGCATCTCCTTAAAAAGACTAGTAGTCACGCCTCCACTACTGTTTGACAGTATAATGGGCTAAATAGTGTACGTGTTTTATTCAGCGTGTGCAAGGAGCAAAATTAAATAGAGCAACCTTTGACTTGTGCATCATTAATGCTGTTCAAGGTGTGGCTCTTGTACCTTGCAACACCTGAGGGGGGGGTTAAAGGTAACCTTTGAAATTGGTTCAACTAGGCTTCGGCCTACACTCTGCTCCTCTACTCCTCCTGCTGACCCTGGGCTCAAACACCGCTAGTTTCTGCCCGGAACTGCTAGCTGCACAGAGAAAAACACCAGTCAATGTGTTCGTGGGGTTCAGCACCGCCAGCTGTTCCTCTGCTGTGTAGTCGGCATCGTGTCCAGCACAAGCCACGCCGGCACAACCGACCAAAAGCTGCCACCAGTGCAGGCTTCGGCCTACACTTTGCTCCTCTCCTCCTCCTGCTGACCCTGGGCTCAAACAACGCCAGTTTCTGCCCGGACATGCTAGCTGCACAGAGAAAAACACCAGCCAATGTGTTAGTGGGGTTCAGCACCGCCAGCTGTTCCCCTGCTGTGTAGCTGGCAACGTGTCCTGCAAACGCCATGCAGGCACATGAACTGAAATTGAAGGGAGCCTGCCCCCCACCCCCCCAGGTGTTTCTATGTATAACAGCCACCTTGTACAGCAGTACTGCTGCATTTGTACAAGGTGGCTGACTTTTTCTCCTTGCACACGTGGAACTCAACAAGTACAAAATGTGTCTCATTACAGACCATTACAATGTCCCTGAGGTGTGACTTTCCTTTTTAATGACACGCAGCACCCCCATTGTTAGCGCTGCCCGTCTCCTGACATCATTGGTTGGCTGGCTGTGCCTGTGCGTCCCCCCTGCCCGACACAATGCCCCCCGTTGTCTCATATATTTTGACTGCGAGGGTGTGATTGATGGGCACGAGCAGTGCATATGTTCCCCTGTCTTCACTCCCCTCCTTCCGCCTTCTTCTGACTGTGCGGCCTCATGGCCGCGGCATGCGATAAGGGATCAGCTGAGGCCGCCCAGTCTGAAGCAGGTGTAAGGACATGTGTGAGCGGCGAACATATTTACTGCACAAGGCCACGAATCCCAGCACTGCAGTGTGACTTTAGGAAAAGCCACTGTGGGTCTGGGATTTATGGCCATCGTTAACCGCACCGGCCAACATGAAATGAGGTCATGAGACGGCCTGCACTAACAGGGTATTGCCAAGGGATAACACAAGAGCGCAGTTTCCTGTACTGCAAATAACAACGGTAAGGAATCTGCGCACAGCACCTAGGTGTAAATTTGTACACCTGTGCTGCGTCTCCTTAAAAAGACTAGTAGTCACGCCTCCACTACTGTTTGACAGTATAATGGGCTAAATAGTGTACGTGTTTAATTCAGCGTGTGCAAGGAGCAAAATTAAATAGAGCAACCTTTGACTTGTGCATCATTAATGCTGTTCAAGGTGTGGCTCTTGTACCTTGCAACACCTGAGGGGGGGGTTAAAGGTAACCTTTGAAATTGGTTCAACTAGGCTTCGGCCTACACTCTGCTCCTCTACTCCTCCTGCTGACCCTGGGCTCAAACACCGCTAGTTTTTGCCCGGAACTGCTAGCTGCACAGAGAAAAACACCAGTCAATGTGTTAGTGGGGTTCAGTAACGCCAGCTGTTCCCCTGCTGTGTAGTCGGCAACGTGTCCAGCACAAGCCACGCTGGCACAACAGAACAAAAGCTGCCACCAGTGCAGGCTTCGGCCTACACTTTGCTCCTCTCCTCCTCCTGCTGACCCTGGGCTCAAACAACGCCAGTTTCTGCCCGGACATGCTAGCTGCACAGAGAAAAACACCAGCCAATGTGTTAGTGGGGTTCAGCACCGCCAGCTGTTCCCCTGCTGTGTAGTCGGCATCGTGTCCAGCACAAGCCACGCTGGCACAACTGACCAAAAGCTGCCACCAGTGCAGGCTTCGGCCTACACTTTGCTCCTCTCCTCCTCCTGCTGACCCTGGGCTCAAACAACGCCAGTTTCTGCCCGGACATGCTAGCTGCACAGAGAAAAACACCAGCCAATGTGTTAGTGGGGTTCAGCACCGCCAGCTGTTCCCCTGCTGTGTAGCTGGCAACGTGTCCTGCAAACGCCACGCAGGCACATGAACTGAAATTGAAGGGAGCCTGCCCCCCACCCCCAGGTGTTTCTATGTATAACAGCCACCTTGTACAGCAGTACTGCTGCATTTGTACAAGGTGGCTGACTTTTTCTCCTTGCCCACGTGGAACTCAAAACGTACAAAATGTGTCTCATTGAGACCATTCCACTGTCCCTGAGGTGTGACCTTCCTTTCTAATGATACGCAGCAACCCCCTTGGTAGCGCTTCCCGTCTTCTGACATCATTGGTTGGCTTGTTGCGCCTGTGCGTCCGCCCTGCCTGAAACAATGCTCCTCGTTGTCTTATTTTGACTGCGAGGGTGTGATTGATGGGCACGAGCAGTGCATATCTTCACCTGTCTTAACTCATCTCCTTCCGCCTTCTTCAGACTGTGCAGCCTCATGGCCGCGGCATGCGAGAAGGGATCAGCAGAGGCCGCCCAGTCTGAAGCAGGTGTAAGGACGTGTGTGAGCGGCCAAAATATTTACTGCTCAAGGCCACGAATCACAGCACCGCAGTGTGACTTTAGGAAAAGGCACTGTGGGTCTGGGATTTATGGCCATCGTTAACCGCACCGGCCAACATGAAATGAGGTCATAAGACGGGCAGCTCTAACAGGGCATTGCCAAGGGATAACACAAGAGCGCAGACTCCTGTACAGCAAATAACAACGCTCAGGAAGCTGCGCCAAGCACCAAGGCGTTATTTGGGACACCTGTGCTGCGTCTCCTTAAAAAGCCAAGTCACGCATCCACTACAGTTTGACTGTAGAATGGGCTAAATTGTGTACGTCTTTCATTCAGCGTGTGCAAGTAGACAAATTAATAGAGCAACCTTTCACTTGTGCAGCATTAATACTGCACAAGGTGTGTCTCTTGTACTTTGTAACACCTGAGGGGGGGTTAAAGGTTTCCTTTGAAATTGGTTCAAATAGGCTTCGGCCTACACTCTGCTCCTCTCCTCCTCCTCCAACACGGGCTCCAACATCGCTAGTTTTTGACCGCAAGTGCTAGCTGCACAGAGAAAAACACACGCCATTGTGTTAGTGGGGTTCAGCAACGCCAGCTGTTCCCCTACTGTGTAGCCGGCAAAGTGTCCTGCAAACGCAACGCAGACACAAAGCTGCCTCCAGTGCAGGCTTCGGCCTACACTCTGCTCCCCCTGCTTACCCTTAGCTCCAACACCGCTAGTTGGGGCTCTAGGAAGACAATCTTTAATAGGCAACGCATCTGGGTTCCAGCACCGCCAGCTGGTTCTCGGCAGTGTTCTTGTCACAGGTACTCCCTCGTGCCAAGCCTGGTTTCAGCACCGTCAGCTGTTTCCGGGTTGTGTCAAGCTCACTGAGACGCCTATGCTTGCCCCGTCGTGGTGCGGTCGGGTTAGCCAACTCCAGGGTGCCTCCAGTTTAGGAGCTTCCTATGTGGGCTGCGTGAACTGGTAGTCAAGGCTGGTTCTGTAGTGCCAGTAGGCCCAGCTCCCCCTGTAGGACTGTTGGGGTTCGGTAACTGCGGCTGCCTCGCGGCCTAGCTGTTCTCTCCTCTCCTGTGGGCCTTGGGGTCCACCACCTGGTTCCAGCACCGTCAGCTGGTTCCAGGCCGAGCCTTTGGCTTAGGTGCCTCCTCCTGGGTATCCGAGTTCCGCCAACGTCAGGCGGTCCTTGGTAGTGCTTTTAAGCGCGGGCACCTACAGCTTAGTAACCGGGTTCCAGCACCGCCAGCTGGTCCTCGGTCGTGCCATTGGCTCTTGCACACTGGGGCAACGCATCTGGGTTCCAGCACCGCCAGCTGGTTCTCGGCAGTGTTCTTGTCACAGGTACTCCCTCGTGCCAAGCCTGGTTTCAGCACCGTCAGCTGTTTCCGGGTTGTGTCAAGCTCACTGAGACGCCTATGCTTGCCCCGTCGTGGTGCGGTCGGGTTAGCCAACTCCAGGGTGCCTCCAGTTTAGGAGCTTCCTATGTGGGCTGCGTGAACTGGTAGTCAAGGCTGGTTCTGTAGTGCCAGTAGGCCCAGCTCCCCCTGTAGGACTGTTGGGGTTCGGTAACTGCGGCTGCCTCGCGGCCTAGCTGTTCTCTCCTCTCCTGTGGGCCTTGGGGTCCACCACCTGGTTCCAGCACCGTCAGCTGGTTCCGGGCCGAGCCTTTGGCTTAGGTGCCTCCTCCTGGGTATCCGAGTTCCGCCAACGTCAGGCGGTCCTTGGTAGTGCTTTTAAGCGCGGGCACCTACAGCTTAGTAACCGGGTTCCAGCACCGCCAGCTGGTCCTCGGTCGTGCCATTGGCTCTTGCACACTGGGGCAACGCATCTGGGTTCCAGCACCGCCAGCTGGTTCTCGGCAGTGTTCTTGTCACAGGTACTCCCTCGTGCCAAGCCTGGTTTCAGCACCGTCAGCTGTTTCCGGGTCGTGTCAAGCTCACTGAGACGCCTATGCTTGCCCCGTCGTGGTGCGGTCGGGTTAGCCAACTCCAGGGTGCCTCCAGTTTAGGAGCTTCCTATGTGGGCTGCGTGAACTGGTAGTCAAGGCTGGTTCTGTAGTGCCAGTAGGCCCAGCTCCCCCTGTAGGACTGTTGGGGTTCGGTAACTGCGGCTGCCTCGCGGCCTAGCTGTTCTCTCCTCTCCTGTGGGCCTTGGGGTCCACCACCTGGTTCCAGCACCGTCAGCTGGTTCCGGGCCGAGCCTTTGGCTTAGTTGCCTCCTCCTGGGTATCCGAGTTCCGCCAACGTCAGGCGGTCCTTGGTAGTGCTTTTAAGCGCGGGCACCTACAGCTTAGTAACCGGGTTCCAGCACCGCCAGCTGGTCCTCGGTCGTGCCATTGGCTCTTGCACACTGGGGCAACGCATCTGGGTTCCAGCACCGCCAGCTGGTTCTCGGCAGTGTTCTTGTCACAGGTACTCCCTCGTGCCAAGCCTGGTTTCAGCACCGTCAGCTGTTTCCGGGTTGTGTCAAGCTCACTGAGACGCCTATGCTTGCCCCGTCGTGGTGCGGTCGGGTTAGCCAACTCCAGGGTGCCTCCAGTTTAGGAGCTTCCTATGTGGGCTGCGTGAACTGGTAGTCAAGGCTAGTTCTGTAGTGCCAGTAGGCCCAGCTCCCCCTGTAGGACTGTTGGGGTTCGGTAACTGCGGCTGCCTCGCGGCCTAGCTGTTCTCTCCTCTCCTGTGGGCCTTGGGGTCCACCACCTGGTTCCAGCACCGTCAGCTGGTTCCGGGCCGAGCCTTTGGCTTAGGTGCCTCCTCCTGGGTATCCGAGTTCCGCCAACGTCAGGCGGTCCTTGGTAGTGCTTTTAAGCGCGGGCACCTACAGCTTAGTAACCGGGTTCCAGCACCGTCAGCTGGTCCTCGGTCGTGCCATTGGCTCTTGCACACTGGGGCAACGCATCTGGGCTCCTGCACCGCCAGCTGGTTCTCGGCAGTGTTCTTGTCACAGGTACTCCCTCGTGCCAAGCCTGGTTTCAGCACCGTCAGCTGTTTCCGGGTTGTGTCAAGCTCACTGAGACGCCTATGCTTGCCCCGTCGTGGTGCGGTCGGGTTAGCCAACTCCAGGGTGCCTCCAGTTTAGGAGCTTCCTATGTGGGCTGCGTGAACTGGTAGTCAAGGCTGGTTCTGTAGTGCCAGTAGGCCCAGCTCCCCCTGTAGGACTGTTGGGGTTCGGTAACTGCGGCTGCCTCGCGGCCTAGCTGTTCTCTCCTCTCCTGTGGGCCTTCGGGTCCACCACCTGGTTCCAGCACCATCAGCTGGTTCTCGGCAGTGTCTTTTGCTCTTGTACCTTCTGCTCCCCATCCTGGTTCCAGTACCGTCAGCTGGTTCCGGGCAGAGCCTTTGGCTTAGGTGCCTCCTTCTGGGTATCCAAGTTCCACCAACGTCAGGTGGTCCTTGGTAGTGCTTTCAGGCACGGGTACCTCCTGCTTAGTAACCAGGTTCCAGTAACATCAGCTGGTCCTCGGTAGTTCCATTGGCTCTTGGACCTTCGGCTACCCATCCGGGTTCCAGTACCGTCAGCTGGTTCTCGGCAGTGTCTTTTGCTCTTGTACCTTCTGCTCCCCATCCTGGTTCCAGTAACGTCAGCTGGTTCCGGGCAGAGCCTTTGGCTTAGGTGCCTCCTTCTGGGTATCCGAGTTCCGCCAACGCCAGGCGGTCCTTGGTAGTGCTTTTTAGCACGGGTACCTCCTGCTTAGTAACCGGGTTCCAGTAACGTCAGCTGGTCCTCGGTAGTTCCATAGGCTCTTGAACCTTCGGGTAGCCATCCGAGTTCCAGTTCCATCAGCTGGTTCTTGGCATTTTCTCAGCCTTCTTGTACCTTCTGCTACATTTCCAAGTTTAAGACCCTAAAGTCGACGACCCGGAAGACCACCCCGACGACGACGACCCGGAAGACCACCCCGATGACGACGACGGCGGAGACGACGACGGCGGAGACGACGACGGCGGAGATGACGACACTGGAGACGACGACCCTGGAGACGACGACATGGAAGACCGAGAAGCAGAAGAACAAGAGGCTGCAGAACAAAGAGCAGAAGAACATTAAGCATAAGACTTAATATCAGAGCAAAAGATATTATCTAAATTATATGCAGAAGAAGACTAAGCAGTGTATGGGGGTGAGTCCGTTCCTCCTCGTGGTGCCCCTGGATAAAGCCTGATGCTGCAGGCCAAACTGAACGCGAACAAATGTAACTTTTGTGACTGGCAGAACGGAAGGTGTAATCTTCCAACTTTTATAGATAACAACTACGGGAATGCCTGTCACAAATGAGAATATGATGAAGAAGTAGAATAGGAAGAATAATAACAGTGGAATAAAAAGAATATGTAGAATAGGAAGAATAATAATAGTTGAATAAAATGAATATGAAGAATGTAATAAAAAAAAAAAATAGGTAGAAGATGAAGAAGAAGATGAATAAGGTGAAGAAGAAGTTGATGTCAAAGATGCTGATGATGATGAAGATGAAAGTGTGGGAAAAGTAAAAAAAAAAAAGAAGGGGAAGGGCGTGGAATAGTGAAACATCAATATCTGACAAAATAAAAAAAAATTTACATACTCAATATCTTTTTCACTCCGAACGTCTTTAAAAAAAAAAACAAAACATGCTATTCTATTTGATTGGGCTAAACCTCATTGCCTTTAATGTCTCCGCCACCTCCCACAATACATCCTACATTATTCTTAGTTGTTTTCCTTGATGTAGAATGAACCTACAAGGAAAGAAATGGTTTATTTTAATTCCGATATTTTGGTCCCATTGACTTGCATTGGGATCGGGTATCGGTATCGGCGATATCCGATATTTTTTGAATATCGGCCGATCCCAACCGATACCGATACTTTCCGATATCGGAAGGTATCGCTCAACACTAGTTGTAAGCCATAATCATCAACATTAACAGAAATAAACACTTGAAATAGATCACTCTGTTTGTAATGACTATGTAATATACAAGTTTTACTTTTTGTATTGAAGAATTGAAATAAGTTAACTTTTTGATGATATTCTAATTTTGTGAGATGCACTTGTATATACTGCATCATACAGGAAGTCCTTCCCGACCTGATTTTTTATTCTTTTGCACATTTTTCATGCTTTAATGTTCCAGACCAACAAACAAATTTAAATATTAGACCAAACTAACAAAAGTAAACACAAAATTCTGTTTCTAAAGGAAAGTCTTTATTATTAATGGAAAAAGAAATCCAAACCTACAGGCCTGTGTGTGAAAAAGTGATTACCCCCCTTTAAAAGATAAACTATAGTTTATCACATCTTTGATAAGTGGAGTTCAATTTCCGTACCCACACCCAGGCCTGAATACTGCCACTCCTGTTCTCACTCAAGAGATCACTTAAATAGGACCTGCCTGAAAAAGTGAAGACCAAAAGATCCTCAAAAGTTAGATATCATGTTGCGATCCAAAGAAATTCATGAACAAATGAGAAGCAAAGGAATTGAGATCTATCGGTCTGGAAAAGGTTATAAAGCCATTTCTAAACCTTTGGCACTCCAGCAAAGGGAGAGCCATTATACACAAATGGTGAAAACATAGAACAGTGTTGAGCCTTCCCAGCAGTGGCAAGTTGACCAAAATTACCTCAAGAGCCCAGCAACGATTCATCCAAGAAGTCATAAAAGACCCCACAACAAAATCCAAAGAACTGCAGGCCTCACGAAAACCACTGCTGAGCAATCAGCAATAAGAACATAAAGGCTCATCTCAGTTTTGCCAGAAATCAACTTTATGATCCTTAAGGCTTTTGGGAGAATACTCTGTGGACTGAGGAGACAGAACTCGAACTTTTTGGAAGGTGTATGTCCCATTACATCTGGTGTAAAAGTAACAGCATTTCAAAAATGGAACATCATACCAGCAGTAAAATATGCTGGTGGTAGTGGTAGTGAGATGGTATGGGGCTGTTTTGCTGGTTCAGGACCTGGAAGATTTACTATGGTGAATGGAACCTTGAATTCTGCTACCAAAAAATCCTGAAGGAGAATGTCCAGCTATCTGTTCGTGACCTCAAAGCCAGGTGTTGGATTTAACTCATTCACAACATCTGCCGTACATGTACAGAGCTATGGGAGGTATGTTCTTGCAAACCGCTGTACATGTATGGCGTGATCATCACGCTGGCGCATTCAAAGTGTCGGTGTAATGAAAAGCAGGTGTCAGCGCTATATGAGAACTGACACCCTGTAACGACGCTCACAATCGGTGCTAATGAAGATCTTGGGAGTTTAACCCATCTGATGCCGCTGTCAATAGCAATAGCAACATCAGTCGGGTTGAATAGGGAGGCAGCTTCCTCTCTGCTCTGTTTGGCACAATACGCTTGCGATCGCATTGTTCCAATGGTCTCTATAATGACCCCGGGACAAAAGAACGCTGCGGGGTCACATAGATACAGCATGACTCTTCACTGTGTGTGAATGCCTGATCTAATGCCCTGCAATGCAAAAGTAATGTGGCATCGCTGTAATCACAGAGACCTGAAGACTGAAGCTGTCATCACTTTTACCACATGGTGAATGGCATTAAAAAAAAAATAAATTCCTGAATTGCTGGTTTTTAACCCCTTCCCGACCTTTGACGCCACGTAGGCGTCATGAAAGTCGGTGCCAATCTGACCCATGACGCCTATGTGGCGTCATGGAAAGATCGCGTCCCTGCAGATCGGGTGAAAGGGTTAACTCCAATTTCACCCGATCTGCAGGGACAGGGGGAGTGGTAGTTTAGCCCAGGGGGGGTGGCTTCACCCCCTCGTGGCTACGATAGCTCTGATTGGCTGTTGAAAGTGAAACTGTCAATCAGAGCGATTTGTAATATTTCACCTATTATAACTGGTGAAATATTACAATCCAGCCATGGCCGATGCTGCAATATCATCGGCCATGGCTGGAAACACTAATGTGCCCCCACCCCACCGATCGCCCCCCCAGCCCCCCGATCTGTCCGGTACACTGTACCGGCTCCCTGCCGTCCTGTTCTCCGCTCCCCCCGTGCTCATATCCGCTCCCCCCGTGCTCCAATCACCCTCCCCGTGCTCCAACCACCCCCCCTGCACTCCGATCCACCGCCCCCATGCTCCGTTCCACCGCCCCCATGCTCCGTTCCACCCCCCCGTGCTCCGTTCCACCCCTCCCGCGCTCCGATTCACCCCCCCATGCTCCGATCCCGCCCCCCCCCATCATACTTACCGATACTGCCGGGGTCCGTCCGTCTTCTCCCCGGGCGCCGCCATCTTCCAAAATGGCGGGCGCATGCGTAGTGCGCCCGCCGAATCTGCCGGCCGGCAGATTCGTTCCAAAGTGCATTTTGATCACTGAGATAGGTTATATCTCAGTGATCAAAATAAAAAAAATAATAAATGACCCCCCCCCTTTGTCACCCCCATAGGTAGGGACAATAAAAAAATAAAGAATTTTTTTTTTCCACTAATGTTAGAATAGGGTTAGGGTTAGGGGTAGGGTTAGGGCTAGGGGTAGGGCTAGGGTTAGGGCTAGGGTTAGGGCTAGGGTTAGGGCTAGGGTTAGGGCTAGGGTTAGGGCTAGGGTTAGGGTT
This sequence comes from Ranitomeya imitator, assembly GCF_032444005.1. Classification (NCBI taxonomy): domain Eukaryota; kingdom Metazoa; phylum Chordata; class Amphibia; order Anura; family Dendrobatidae; genus Ranitomeya; species Ranitomeya imitator. The sequence goes on along the minus strand of NC_091282.1, from coordinate 1,100,492,997 downwards.
TCGGTATGTGCACACGTATTCTGGTCCTCTGCGGATTTTTCCGCTGCGGATTTGATAAATCCGCAGTGCTAATCTGCTGCAGATTTATGGCAGATTTACCGCGTTTTTTCTGCGCATTTCACTGCGGTTTTACAATTGCGATTTTCTATTTGAGCAGTTGTAAAACCGCTGCGGAATCCGCACAAAGAAGTGACATGCTGCGGAATGTAAACCGCTGCGTTTCCGTGCAGTTTTTCCGCAGCATGTGTACAGCGATTTTTGTTTACCATATGTTTACATTGAACTGTAAACTCATGGGAAACTGCTGCGGATCCGCAGCGTTTTCCGCAGCGTGTGCACATACCTTTAGAATTAGGCTATGTGCACACGGTGCGGATTTGGCTGCGGATCCGCAGCAGTGTTCCATCAGGTTTACAGTACCATGTAAACATATGGAAACCAAATCCGCTGTGCCCATGGTGCGGAAAATACCGCGCGGAAACGCTGCGTTGTATTTTCCGCAGCATGTCAATTCTTTGTGCGGATTCTGCAGCGTTTTACACCTGTTCCTCAATAGGAATCCGCAGGTGAAATCCGCACAAAAAACACTGGAAATCCGTGGAAAATCCGCAGGTAAAACGCAGTGCCTTTTACCCGCGGATTTTTCAAAAATGATGCTGAAAAATCTCACACGAATCCGCAACGTGGGCACATAGCCTTAGGGTTAGGGTTGGAATTAGGGTTGTGGTTAGGGTTAGGGATGTGTTGGGGTTAGGGTTGTTGTTAGGGGTGTGTTGGGGTTAGGGTTGTGGTTAGGGTTATGGCTTCAGTTGGGATTAGAGTTAGGGGTGTGTTGGGGTTAGTGTTGGAGGTAGAATTGAGGGGTTACCACTGTGTAGGCACATCAGGGGTCTCCAAACGCAACATGGCGCCACCATTGATTCCAGCCAATCTTGTATTCAAAAAGTCAAATGGTGCTCCCTCACTTCCGAGCCCCGACGTGTGCCCAAACAGTGGTTTACCCCCACATATGGGGTACCAGCATACTCAGGACAAACTGCGCAACAATTACTGGGGTCCAATTTCTCCTGTTACCCTGGAGAAAATAAAAAATTGCTTGCTAAAACATCATTTTTGAGGAAAGAAAAATGATTTTTTATTTTCACGGCTCTGCATTATAAACTTCTATGAAGCACTTGGGGGTTCAAAGTGCTCACCACACATCTAGATAAGTTCCTTTCGGGGTCTAGTTTCCAAAATGGGGTCACTTGTGGGGGGTTTCTACTGTTTAGCCACATCAGGGGCTCTGCAAACGCAACGTGACGCCCGCAGAGCATTCCATCAAAGTCTGCATTTCAAAACGTCACTACTTCAATTCCGAGCCCCGGCATGTGCCCAAACAGTAGTTTACCCCCACATATGGGGTATCACCGTACTCAGGAGAAACTGGACAACAAATATTGGGGTCAAATTTCTCCTGATACCCTTGGGAAAATAAAAAATTGCAGGCTAAAAGATCATTTTTGAGAAAATAATTTTTTATTTTTATTTTCATGGCTCTGCGTTATAAACTTCTGTGAAGCACTTGGGGGTTCAAAGTCCTCACCACACATCTAGATTAGTTCCTTTGGTGGACTAGTTTCCAAAATGGGGTCATTTCTGGGGGATCTCCAATGTTTAGGCACACAGGGGCTCTCCAAACGTGACATGGTGTCCGCTAATGATTGGAGCTAATTTTCCATTTAAAAAGCCAAATGGCATGCCTTCCCTTCCGAGCCCTGCCGTGCGCCCAAACAGTGGTTTACCCCCACATATGGGGTATCAGCGTACTCAGGACAAACTGGACAACAACATTTGGGGTCCAATTTCTCCTATTACCCTTGGCAAAATAGGAAATTCCAGGCTAAAAAATCATTTTTGAGGAAAGAAAAATTATTTTTTATTTTCATGGCTCTGCGTTATAAACTTCTGTGAAGCACCTGGGGGTTTAAAGTGCTCAATATGCATCTAGATAAGTTCCTTGGGGGGTCTAGTTTCCAAAATGGGGTCACTTGTGGGGGAGCTCCAATGTTTAGGCACACAGGGGCTCTCCAAACGCGACATGGTGTCCGCTAACAATTGGAGCTAATTTTCCATTCAAAAAGTCAAATGGCGCTCCTTCCCTTCCGAGCCTTACCATGTGCCCAAACAGTGGTTTACCCCCACATATGAGGTATCAGTGTACTCAGGAGAAATTGCCCAACAAATCTTAGGATCCATTTTATCCTGTTGCCCATGTGAAAATGAAAAAATTGAGGCTAAAAGAATTTTTTTGTGAAAAAAAAAGTACTTTTTCATTTTTACGGATCAATTTGTGAAGCACCTGGGGGTTCAAAGTGCTCACTATGCATCTAGATTAGTTCCTTGGGGCGTCTAGTTTCCAAAATGGGGTCACTTGTGGGGGAGCTCCAATTTTTAGGCACACGGGGGCTCTCCAAACGTGACATGGTGTCCGCTAAAGAGTGGAGCCAATTTTTGATTCAAAAAGTCAAATGGCGCTCCTTCCCTTCCAAGCCCTGCCGTGCGCCCAAACAGTGGTTTACCCCCACATATGAGGTATCAGCATACTCAGGACAAATTGAACAACAACTTTCGTGGTTCAGTTTCTCTTTTTACCATTGGGAAAATAAAAAAATTGTTGCCAAAAGATAATTTTTGTGACTAAAAAGTTAAATGTTCATTTTTTCCTTCCATGTTGCTTCTGCTGCTGTGAAGCACCTGAAGGGTTAATAAACTTCTTGAATGTGATTTTGAGTACCTTGAGGGGTGCAGTTTTTAGAATGGTGTCACTTTTGGGTATTTTCAGCCATATAGACCCCTCAAACTGACTTCAAATGTGAGGTGGTCCCTAAAAAAAATGGTTTTGTAAATTTCGTTGTAAAAATGAGAAATCGCTGGTCAAATTTTAACCCTTATAACTTCCTAGCAAAAAAAAATATTGTTTCCAAAATTGTGCTGATGTAAAGTAAACATGTGGGAAATGTTATTTATTAACTATTTTGTGTCACATAACTCTCTGGTTTAACAGAATAAAAATTCAAAATGTGAAAATTGCGAAATTTTCAAAATTTTCGCCAAATTTCCGTTTTTATCACAAATAAATGCAGAATTTATTGACCTACATTTACCACTAACATGAAGCCCAATATGTCACGAAAAAACAATCTCAGAACCGCTAGGATCCGTTGAAGCGTTCCTGAGTTATTACCTCATAAAGGGACACTGGTCAGAATTGCAAAAAACGGCAAGGTCTTTAAGGTCAAAATAGGCTGGGTCATGAAGGAGTTTATCATTCTGCTTGCCAAAAATCTGAATAGAAAGTGATAAAAAATATTATGTGCCCAGAAATGGTACCAATAAATATCTCAACTCAGCCTGCAAAAAAACACGCCCTCACGTGACTGACTGTATAAATATAAAAAAAAATTATAGCTCTCAAATTATAGTGATGCAAACCTTTTCTTTTCAGAAGAAAGCATCTTTTAGTGTGTGACAGCCCAATGAAGGTAGAAAGCAGCCGACAGCACATCAATATTAGGATGCCCGCTCCAGTCCAATGACCCAATTGGAAATAGAACAGTCCAGCATGAAAAAGGAACAGCATCCACTCCATGATGAAAAAATTCACAACAAACTTTATTCTGCCATGATGCAACATTTCGACCAATACAGGTCTTAAAAATCCTTGACAAAGACCTGTATTGGTCGAAACGTTGCATCATGGCAGAATAAAGTTTGTTGTGAATTTTTTCATCACCTAGAGTGGATGCTGTTGCTTCCTTAGTGCGTGACAGCATCCAAAAAAAGGTATGGTATATAAATCTGGTTTCGCTGTAATCGCACCGACCCAAAGAGTAAAGTCATCTAATCACTCAAACTGCACAAGGAGCTGCGTGAAAATATACATAAAACCAATTTTCCAATTGTTGATTTGTGATTCTGCCTCCTAAAGATCGCAGCAAGGCTCAGCTGACATTTATCCTGCGCTGTGTGCTGAGTGCTTACACTGGAATTTCCATGTAAATCTCTGAAATACGCGATTCAGACTGAATCCCTGGTGATTTGAGGCAGATGGAGGCACTGTGGACGACGTCTGACCTATGATCCCTTTTAAAGTCAGAAATGTGGAAAAATTGGTCTCCAGCGTTCAGTATAGAAAATAAAACTTCACATTTACTGGATATCCTTTAAAAATGGCATGTTGGGTACACCAGCAATAAACCCTAGAGGGACCAAACTGACGCATTTCAATTAGTCTTACGGTAAGCAACTCCATGCATATAATTTTGTTTTCCACATGGTGCCTGGAATGCAGTGAGCTGACTTCCCATCCCCTCCTCCCTTTTTATATATTATCCCTTTTAAGCCCAACATTATACCTGAACCATATTTAGCATCCACGTTTTGCAGCTCTGTAGTGATGACAACCCAAATAATTAACAGAGCCCATGTCTCCAGAAGCACAGGCTTGGAACAATGTACATTCACTGCTGATTGTTTCTGGCAAACACCTATGGAGTCAAAATTGTCACTACAGTTGTAGATAAATTCCCAGAGAAGTGTAATTTCCAAGATGGGATAACTTGATGGGGGATTCTGCTCTTCTGTCACTTAAGAACTCTGCATATGGAGTGCAAAAACTATTCTACGATAAATTGTTCTCCAAGAGAGTTTCACAGTGTGGCTAAGGCCCCTTTCACACATCAGTTTTTTGCCATCAGCAATCCGTCGAATTTTAAAAAAACTGATCCGGCGACTGATGCTACCGGATCAGTTTTTTTCTCATAGACTTGTATTATCGACGGATGGCGACAGATGGCCTCATGTTTCATCCATCGTTCGCCGGATCCGTCAAAAATTGTTTGTCAGGTGGCCGGAGACAACGGATATAGTAACGTTGTGTCCATCGAAAAAACGGACAGCGACGGATCTGTTGCCGTCTGTCGTTTGCTAGAATGGAAGCCTATGGGCACCGGATCCGTCAAATGATGGAATCCGGAGATGGATTCTGTTTTTTTTTTTTTTTAACTGAGCATGCTCTGATTATTTTAGGATCCAATTAGCCGGATCAGGTAGTTGGATCCGGCGAAAAAATGGATCCGTCGCATCAGTTTTTCACAATCTGCGACAGATCAGTTTTTTTCAAAATTTGACGGATTGCGACTGATGGCAAAAAAACTGATGTGTGAAAGGGGCTTAAGCAGTACTGTACAGCCAGATGTGGGTTATTGCCACACTCTGTAGAAATTGGCAAATTTTGGGGCAAAAATGTTTTTTCTTAACTGCCCAATGGTATAAAATTCTGTGACACACCTGTGGTGTCAATGTGATCACTGCACCCCTAGATTAATTTATTGAGAAGTGTAGTTTGCAAAATGACATAACTTATGGGAGGGGGGGTATCTGCTGCTAGCTCCTCAGGGGCTCTGCCAATGTGTCATGGCACCCTCAAACCATTCCGGCAACATCTAAATTCCAATGGCTTCCCTTTTGAGCTTTGCATACTGCCTAAAAGTAGTTTTCAACCACATATAGGGTATTGATGTATTCCGTAGAAATTGCACAACAAATTGTACCATTCGTTTTCTCCTGTAATCCCTTTTGAAAATTGCTAACATGGGGCCATAGCAACAACAATTTAATGGAAAAAATGGTAATTTTCTATTGACTCATCCCAATGTTATACAATTCTGTTAATCTGTTGAGTGTTAAAAATTCTCATGGTTTACTCTAAATGAATTCCTTGAGAGGTTTAGTTTCCAAAATAGGGTCACTTGTGGGGGTTTCTGCTGTTTTTGGCATGTTAGGGGCTCTTCAAATGTAAAGTAGCTGAACTCCAGAAATCAATTTGTGCTCATTCCCTTCCAAGCCCTGCTGTGTGGCCAAGCAGTAGTTTTCCACCACATACGGAGTATCGGCATACTCAAGAAAAATTGCACAACAAATTGTATGGTCCCTTTTCTCCTGTTTACCTTGTTTAGACAAAAATTTAGGGAGCAACATTTTTGCAGGAAAAAAAATTGTTTTTCTGTTTTCAAGGCTCAACTTTATAAAATTCTGTGAAGCACCTGTGGGTTCAAGCGCTCACCCCACCTGTAAATAAGTTCTTTAATAGGTTCAGTTTCCAAAATGGGGTCACTTGTTGGGTGTTTCTAAGGTTTAGGCACATCAGGGGCTCTGCAAACATTGAGCTCTGAAATTCAAATGGCGCACCCTGCAATGTACCCAAACAGTAGTTTTCCTCCACATATGGGGTATTGGCGTACTCAGGGGAAATTTCACAACAAGTTGTAGGATTCATTTTCTACCATTACCCTTGTAAAAAATGCAAACTTTGCGGCTAAATGGACATTTTTGTGGGAAAAATTAAACATTTTCATTTTAGTTACAATTCCTGTGTAGCTCCTAAAGGGTTAATAAACAATGTGGTTTTGAGCACTTTGAGGGGTGCAGTTTTTAGAATGGTGTCACTTCTTGGTATTTTCTGTCATATAGGCCACTCAAAGTGATGTGGTCCCTAAAAAATTGTTTTTGTTGCAAATTTTGCTATAAAAATGAGAAATTACTCAACAACTTCTGAAACAAACTGAGACAGTGGCGTAGGAAGGGGGGTGCGGGGGGGGCGGTCCGCCCCGGGCGGCACAATGCTGGGGGCGGCCGGCGCTGCAGGAGAAGAAGATGGAAAAAAAAAAAAAAGACGCCCCTTTAAATCTTCGGGCGGCGCCGTCCGCCGCCACGACCAGGGCCAGCTCCCCCCACCCCCGGGTCCCGCCCCCGCCCCCGCCCCCCCGCTCTATACTCACCTCTCCTGGTTCCTGCGGCGCCGGCAGCTGCAGCGTCCTCTGACTCTGCGACGTCTCAGAGCAGAGGGCGCGATGACGTCACTACTGTGCGCGCCGCTCTGCCTCTCTGTCCTGAGCGTCGCAGAGCCGGAGAGACGCTGACTGCACCGGACCTGCGCTGGGAACGGGAGAGGTGAGGATTTTACTTTTTTTTTTTTTTTCTTTATGTCTGACTGTCTGGGGCTGGGGCAATGCTGGACACACTGGGGCAATACTGGAGACCATGGGGCAGATTGCTGGACACACTGGGGCAGTACTGGAGACCATGGGGCAGAATGCTGGACACACTGGGGCAATGCTGGAGACCATGGGGCAGATTGCTGGACACACTGGGGCAGTACTGGAGACCATGGGGCAGATTGCTGGACACACTGGGGCAATACAGGAGACCATGGGGCAGAATGCTGGACACACTGGGGCAATACAGGAGACCATGGGGCAGATTGCTGGACACACTGGGGCAATACAGGAGACTATGGGGCAGATTGCTGGACACACTGGGGCAATACAGGAGACCATGGGGCAGATTGCTGGACACACTGGGGCAATACAGGAGACTATGGGGCAGATTGCTGGTCACACTGGGGCAATACTGGAGACCATGGGGCAGAATGCTGGACACACTGGGGCAATGCTGGAGACCATGGGGCAGAATGCTGGACACACTGGGGCAATACTGGAGACCATGGGGCAGAATGCTGGACACACTGGGGCAATACTGGAGACCATGGGGCAGATTGCTGGACACACTGGGGCAATACTGGAGACCATGGGGCAGATTGCTGGACACACCGGGGCAATACTGGAGACCATGGGGCAGAATGCTGGACACACTGGGGCAATACAGGAGACCATGGGGCAGATTGCTGGACACACTGGGGCAATACTGGAGACCATGGGGCAGAATGCTGGACACACTGGGGCAGTACAGGAGACTATGGGGCAGAATGCTGGACACACTGAATACTGGAGACCATGGGGCAGATTTCAGGACACATTGAGGCAATGCTGGAGACCCTGGGGCAGACTTCTGGACATACTGGGGCAATACTGGAGACCATGGGGCAGATTGCTGGACACACCGGGGCAGTACTGGAGACCATGGGGCAGATTGCTGGACACACTGGGGCAATACAGGAGACCATGGGGCAGAATGCTGGACACACTGGGGCAATACAGGAGACCATGGGGCAGATTGCTGGACACACTGGGGCAATACAGGAGACTATGGGGCAGATTGCTGGACACACTGGGGCAATACAGGAGACCATGGGGCAGATTGCTGGACACACTGGGGCAATACTGGAGACCATGGGGCAGAATGCTGGACACACTGGGGCAATACTGGAGACCATGGGGCAGATTGCTGGACACACTGGGGCAATACTGGAGACCATGGGGCAGATTGCTGGACACACCGGGGCAATACTGGAGACCATGGGGCAGAATGCTGGACACACTGGGGCAATACAGGAGACCATGGGGCAGATTGCTGGACACACTGGGGCAATACAGGAGACCATGGGGCAGAATGCTGGACACACTGGGGCAATACAGGAGACCATGGGGCAGATTGCTGGACACACTGGGGCAATACAGGAGACTATGGGGCAGATTGCTGGACACACTGGGGCAATACAGGAGACCATGGGGCAGATTGCTGGACACACTGGGGCAATACAGGAGACTATGGGGCAGATTGCTGGTCACACTGGGGCAATACTGGAGACCATGGGGCAGAATGCTGGACACACTGGGGCAATACTGGAGACCATGGGGCAGAATGCTGGACACACTGGGGCAATACTGGAGACCATGGGGCAGAATGCTGGACACACTGGGGCAATACTGGAGACCATGGGGCAGATTGCTGGACACACTGGGGCAATACTGGAGACCATGGGGCAGATTGCTGGACACACTGGGGCAATACTGGAGACCATGGGGCAGAATGCTGGACACACTGGGGCAATACTGGAGACCATGGGGCAGATTGCTGGACACACTGGGGCAATACTGGAGACCATGGGGCAGAATGCTGGACACACTGGGGCAGTACAGGAGACTATGGGGCAGAATGCTGGACACACTGAATACTGGAGACCATGGGGCAGATTTCAGGACACATTGAGGCAATGCTGGAGACCCTGGGGCAGACTTCTGGACATACTGGGGCAATACTGGAGACCATGGGGCAGATTGCTGGACACACCGGGGCAATACTGGAGACCATGGGGCAGAATGCTGGACACACTGGGGCAATACAGGAGACCATGGGGCAGATTGCTGGACACTGGGGCAATACTGGAGACCCTGGGGCAGATTGCTGGACACACTGGGGCAATACTGGAGACCCTGGGGCAGATTTCTGGACACATTGAGGCAATGCTGGAGACCCTGGGGCAGACTTCTGGACACACTGGGGCAATGCTGGACACTGGGGCAGATTGCTGGACACACTGGGGGTAATATACTGGACACACTGGGGCAATGCTGGACACTGGGGGTAATATGCTGGACACACTGGGGCAGACTGCTGGACACACTGGGGAAAGGCTGGACACTGGGGCAGATTGCTGGACACACTGAGGGCAGATTGCTGGACACACTGGGGGTAATATGCTGGACATACTGGGGCAGATTGCTGGACACACTGGGGGTAATATGCTGGACACACTGGGGCAGATTGCTGGACAACATGGGGGTAATATGCTGGACACACTGGGGCAGATTGCTGGACAACATGGGGGTAATATGCTGGACACACTGGGGGCAGGACTTGAGGCATGGGCAGAATGTAGATACGGGGCATGATTGGAGACACGGGGCAGGATTGGATCATGGGGCAGGACGGATACGATGGAGGCTGGTGGGGCAGGATGGGGAGATCATATGGGGTAGAATGGATACTCATGAGGGCAGGATACGACAACATATGGCTGGAGCCAGGAATGAGATAAACGGGGCCAGGGTGGGGAATATTATTACCATAGGGGATAATTAAGGGATATTATTACTGCAGTGATGTATTTATTTTATTTTTTGAGTATACTGTTTTAAATGGGGGGGCGGTCCTGTTACTGTGCAGAGTGACACTATATCACCTTTTTTTCTTCATGTGGTGTAATGTAGAAGTTGTGAAAAATTAAGTAATGTGTTCTGCAAGCGGAGCTCGAGATAACTGTGTTATTTCCTGCAGAAACGAGTCCTGGCTGGAAGGAATGATGGCGGTCTGTGCTGGATGAAAGATGAAGGACTTCACCTAGAGACGTCACTGGTGAGTCAGTGTTACCTATACACTGACACTATACACTGTATACTATATAGAGGTCCTGTGTATAATGTCACCAGTGATCTCTGTATTACCTCTACACAGACACTGCATACTAAGTACAGATCTCCTGTGAATACTGGCACTTATGGTGATAGTATTGTGGTTTTTTTTTATTACTGATCAGTATTGTAGTATTCAGTCACTGTGGTGGTAATATGTGGTCTGGAAATGGTGCGGTGGTATTTGTCCCTTGTATGTAGTATTATTCGGTCACTATGTGGCCTGGTCATGGTGTGGTGGTATTAAGTCACAGGTGTGGCATGTGGGGGTGACACCATTAGGCCCAGTTTAAGTTCTACAAAACAGGAAAACCATTTTTGGTAACCTTTGTCTGTATTGAGCTGGGGGAGGGGGGGAGGGGGGGGGGGGGGCGCCAAACTCGGGATCAGCCCCGGGCGGCAAAAGCTCTAGCTACGCCTCTGAACTGAGACCTTTACAAAGCTACACCAAACACAAAATGAAAACAAAATGGGTATTGGAAAATGCACACAATATATATATATATATATATATATATATATATATATATATATATATATACAGTTAGGTCCATATATATTTGGACAGAGAGAACATTTTTCTAATTTTGGTTATAGACATTACCACAATGAATTTTAAACAAAGCAATTCAGATGCAGTTGAAGTTCAGACTTTCAGCTTTCATTTGAGGGTATCCACATTAAAATTGAATGAAGGGTTTAGGAATTTCAGCTCCTTAACATGTGCCACCCTGTTTTTAAAGGGACCAAAAGTAATTGGACAATTGACTCCAAGGCTATTTAATGGACATGTGTGGGCAATCCCTTTGCTATGTCATTCTCAATTAAGCAGATAAAAGGCCTGGAGTTGATTTGAGGTGTGGTGCTTGCATTTGGAAGGTTTTGCTGTGAAGTAAACATGCGGTCAAAGAAGCTCCCCATGCAGGTGAAACAAGCCATCCTTATGCTGCGAAAACAGAAAAAACCCTTCCGAGAAATTGCCACAATATTAGGAGTGGCAAAATCAACAGTTTGGTACATCCTGAGAAAGAAAGAAAGCACTGGTGAACTCATCAATGCAAAAGGACCTGGGTGCCCACGGAAGACAACAGGGGTGGATGATCGCAGAATAATTTCCATGGTGAAGAGAAACCCCTTCACAACAGCCAGCCAAGTGAACAACACTCTCCAGGAGGTCGGCGAATCAATATCCAAATCTACCATAAAGAGAAGACTGCATGAAAGTAAATACAGAGGGTTCACTGCACGGTGCAAGCCACTCTAAAGCATCAAGAATAAAAACGCTAGACTGGACTTTGCTAAAAAGCATCTAAAAAAGCCAGCACAGTTCTGGAAGAACATTCTTTGGACAGATGAAGCCAAGATCAACCTCTACCAGAATGATGGAAAGAGAACAGTATGGCGAAGGCGTGGTACAGCTCATGATCCAAAGCATACCACATCATCTCTAAAACACGGCGGAGGCAGTGTGATGGCTTGGGCATGCATGGCTGCCGGTGGCACTGGGTCACTAGTGTTTTTTGATGATGTGACACAGGACAGAAGCAGCCAAATGAATTCTGAGGTATTCAGAGCCATACTGTGTGCTCAGATCCAGCCAAATGCAGCCAAACTGATTGGTCGTCGTTTCATACTACAGATGGACAATGACCCAAAACATAAAGCCAAAGCAACCCAGGAGTTTATTAAAGTAAAGAAGTGGAATATTCTTGAATGGCCAAGTCAGTCACCTGATCTCAACCCAATTGAGCATGCATTTCACTTGTTAAAGACTACACTTCAGACAGAAAGGCCCACAAACAAACAGCAACTGAAAACCACCGCAGTGAAGGCCTGGCAGAGCATCAAAAAGGAGGAAACACAGCGTCTGGTGATGTCCATGAGTTCAAGACTTCAGGCAGCCATTGCCAACAAAGGGTTTTCAACCAAGTACTAAAAATGAACATTTTATTTAAAAATTATTGAATCTGTCCAATTACTTTTGGTCCTTTTAAAAACAGGGTGACACATGTTAAGGAGCTGAAACTCCTAAACCCGTCATCCAATTTTAATGTGGATACCCTCAAATGAAAGCTGAAAGTCTGAACTTCAACTGCATTGGAATTGTTTTGTTTAAAATTCATTGTGGTAATGTCTATAACCAAAATTAGAAAAATGTTGTCTCTGTCCAAATATATATGGACCTATGTATATAATATATATATATATATATATATATATATATATATATATATTTTTTTTTTTTTTTTTTTTTTTTAACTAATGTGATTTTTTTCCCCAGTATAATACATTTATATTGCCACAATTGTGCTGACCAGGAAAATCCTATTGCCAGGTTATTTTTACCACACTGCCCAAAAAACAATGTCAGAATTGCATTTTGGGGATTTTTGTTTTTTTCCAGTATGCTAAGTTATATAATAAATGGTGTAATTCAAAAGTACAACACGTCCCACAAAATACAGAAGGCTTGTTTTTAAAGGCTAACCTGTTGCTTTTATTGATACCATTTTGGGGTAGGTTCGAATTTTTTGATAGCCGTTTATTGCATTTTCTGGCGATCAAAAAAAACCCTTAGCTAGAGTATATTGATTATTTTTCTAAATATAGCTTGTACCGTTTGGCTACATTAATTATTTTGATAGATTGTACTTTTATGGATGCATTAATACCAAATGTGTATTTTTTTTAAAGTAACTTCTTTATCTTTAAATGAGGGATAAAAGAGGGAAGATTAATTTTTAACATTTTTTTTAGTTGTTTTTTTTCTTTTTCTTTACTCTAACTTTAGGTCATTAGAGGACTGTAATCTGCAATTGTCTGATCGCTTATATTATATACTGCAATACCACAAGATTGCTCTATATAGCACAAGTCATGGGTTCCTATGAACGCCAGCCAGAGGTTAGCATTCATAAGAGCACTGTCATGATAGGCACTGGGGTCTTCAGCAGGTCCCCAGCTGCCATAGGATCCAATCAGCATGTCACGGGGTGGCAGATGCATTGTGTAAGCAACCGTAGGAGGATCTCCACTCTACTTATGGCTGGCTGTCAGAAGTAGATGTCGTTTGATAAACATCTGCCGGGAAAGATGCAGGCCCAGGTCCCGAGCATTCTCAAATTCATCCGCTCACGAAGAGCACTATACATGTAAGGTGTGCTTCTAAGGGGTTAAAAAAATGTGGCTCTTATTTCGTCTATCTCACGCCACCACCAAGCAGGGGCTGATGTAAACTTGTCATAATGCACAACACTTTTTAGTTGTAAATTATGATGCATTTTGGGTGTGCATGCACAATCCATGGTTGTTTCCCACAGTGAAGAGTTAACTCACATACAAGCTATGAGTATAAAACAGGCCAGTACAGGAGGCTTTAGCTGTTGGTCTAATGATCTTAAATTAGCTTTTCTTAGAAAGCAGTGCCAATTTTGTTTAATAGCATATGTGTATCATAGCATTTTAAAAGTGCGTGGGATTTCTTCATCACAGTAAAAAGTTAAGTACAAAACATTCTGAGAACGTTCAACTGCTGGTTGGATTTAATAGCATAACAGTGAAGCTGTGGTTTGATGACGCATGGATACTGTGTGTGCAAAAAATGCCTTTAATTTCCTGGTAGCAGAACAATCAGTAGAGAATTGTTTCCTGTGAATGATCCAATTCTATTAGTGCAGTCACCATGGGGGAAGGTTTGATAAAGAGTGAGCTCTAGGTTCCAATTCTGAGCCGTGACCTGTACATGAAGTGGCAAGAAAACATCTTAATAAAACATCATTAGATGCCTATCGGCCAACGCATCTCAGCCAACTCTCCCATACACAAGATGGCCAAGAGCTCCTGAGTTCTGTATGATAAAGCCACCAGCTGGAAGTTTATCTCCAAGAGAACAATGTGATTGGCAAACTGAAATCAGACATGCGGGATTGACATCTCTCCTGACAATCAGTCAGCCAGCGACATTAGACTGTTGGCCCAACCCGTCGATGTTAGTGAATTCAGCAGACCACAGAGCATAATCAATGTAGCTTATGAAAGAAAATGCTCACCTCACCATGTCGTGTCCTGCACATCTAGTTTTCGCCTTATGCTATCTGACACATCTTCTTGGGACAGCTTTACTCTGGACTGCATTTTTTGGCATGATTAAGCCTCTGATGTCCGTGCGCACCACATTATTGCGGCACACATCGTCATGTCTAGTGTTGAGCGATACCTTCCGATATCGGAAAGTATCGGTATCGGTTTGGATCGGCCGATATTCAAAAAATATCGGATATCGCCGATACCGATACCCGATCCCAATGCAAGTCAATGGGACCAAAATATCGGAATTAAAATAAACCCTTTCTTTCCTTGTAGGTTCATTCTACCTGAAGGAAAACAACTAAGAATAATGTAGGATGTATGGGGGAGGTGGCGGAGACATTAAAGGCAATGAGGATTAGTCCAATCAAATAGAATAGCATGTTTTTTTTTTTTTTTTAAAGAAGTTCGGATTGAAAAAGATATTGAGTATGTAAATTTTTTTTATTTTGTCAGATATTGATGTTTCACTATTCCACGCCCTTCCCCTTCTTTTTTTTCTTTTTTTTTTTTTTCTTTTCCCACACTTTCATCTTCATCATCATCAGCATCCTTGACATCAACTTCTTCACCTTATTCATCTTCTTCTTCATCTTCTACCTATTTTTTTTTTTATTACATTCTTCATATTCATTTTCTTCAACTATTATTATTCTTCCTATTCTACATATTCTTTTTATTCCACTGTTATTATTCTTCCTATTCTACTTCTTCATCATATTCTCATTTGTGACAGGCATTCCCGTAGTTGTTATCTATAAAAGTTGGAAGATTACACCTTCCGTTCTGCCAGTCACAAAAGTTACATTTGTCCGCGTTCAGTTTGGCCTGCAGCATCAGGCTTTATCCAGGGGCACCACGAGGAGGAACGGACTCACCCCCATACACTGCTTAGTCTTCTTCTGCATATAATTTAGATAATATCTTTTGCTCTGATATTAAGTCTTATGCTTAATGTTCTTCTGCTCTTTGTTCTGCAGCCTCTTGTTCTTCTGCTTCTCGGTCTTCCATGTTGTCGTCTCCAGGGTCTTCGTCTCCAGTGTCGTCATCTCCGCCGTCGTCGTCTCAGCCGTCGTCGTCTCCGCCGTCGTCGTCGTCGTCGTCATCGGGGTGGTCTTCCGGGTCGTCGTCATCGGGGTGGTCTTCCGGGTTGTCGACGTTAGGGTCTTCAACTTGGAAATGTAGCAGAAGGTACAAGAAGGCTGAGAAAATGCCAAGAACCAGCTGATGGAACTGGAACTCGGATGGCTACCCGAAGGTTCAAGAGCCTATGGAACTACCGAGGACCAGCTGACGTTACTGGAACCCGGTTACTAAGCAGGAGGTACCCGTGCTAAAAAGCACTACCAAGGACCGCCTGACGTTGGCGGAACTCGGATACCCAGAAGGAGGCACCTAAGCCAAAGGCTCTGCCCGGAACCAGATGACGTTACTGGAACCAGGATGGGGAGCAGAAGGTACAAGAGCAAAAGACACTGCCGAGAACCAGCTGACGGTACTGGAACCCGGATGGGTAGCCGAATGTCCAAGAGCCAATGGAACTACCAAGGACCAGCTGACGTTACTGGAACCCGGTTACTAAGCAGGAGGTACCCGTGCCTGAAAGCACTACCAAGGACCACCTGACATTGGTGGAACTTGGATACCCAGAAGGAGGCACCTAAGCCAAAGGCTCTGCCCGGAACCAGCTGACGGTACTGGAACCAGGATGGGGAGCAGAAGGTACAAGAGCAAAAGACACTGCCGAGAACCAGCTGACGGTGCTGGAACCAGGTGGTGGACCCGAAGGCCCACAGGAGAGGAGAGAACAGCTAGGCCGCGAGGCAGCCGCAGTTACCGAACCCCAACAGTCCTACAGGGGGAGCTGGGCCTACTGGCACTACAGAACCAGCCTTGACTACCAGTTCACGCAGCCCACATAGGAAGCTCCTAAACTGGAGGCACCCTGGAGTTGGCTAACTCGACCGCCCCACGACGGGGCAAGCATAGGCGTCTCAGTGAAGTTGACACAACCCGGAAACAGCTGACGGTGCTGAAACCAGGCTTGGCACGAGGGAGTACCTGTGACAAGAACACTGCCGAGAACCAGCTGGCGGTGCTGGAACCCGGATGCGTTGCCCCAGTGTGCAAGAGCCAATGGCACGACCGAGGACCAGCTGACGGTGCTGGAACCCGGTTACTAAGCTGTAGGTGCCCGCGCTTAAAAGCACTACCAAGGACCGCCTGGCGTTGGCGGAACTCGGATACCCAGGAGGAGGCACCTTAGCCAAAGGCTCGGCCCGGAACCAGCTGACGGTGCTGGAACCAGGTGGTGGACCCGAAGGCCCACAGGAGAGGAGAGAACAGCTAGGCCGCGAGGCAGCCGCAGTTACCGAACCCCAACAGTCCTACAGGGGGAGCTGGGCCTACTGGCACTACAGAACCAGCCTTGACTACCAGTTCACGCAGCCCACATAGGAAGCTCCTAAACTGGAGGCACCCTGGAGTTGGCTAACTCGACCGCCCCACGACGGGGCAAGCATAGGCGTCTCAGTGAAGTTGACACAACCCGGAAACAGCTGACGGTGCTGAAACCAGGCTTGGCACGAGGGAGTACCTGTGACAAGAACACTGCCGAGAACCAGCTGGCGGTGCTGGAACCCGGATGCGTTGCCCCAGTGTGCAAGAGCCAATGGCACGACCGAGGACCAGCTGACGGTGCTGGAACCCGGTTACTAAGCTGTAGGTGCCCGCGCTTAAAAGCACTACCAAGGACCGCCTGGCGTTGGCGGAACTCGGATACCCAGGAGGAGGCACCTTAGCCAAAGGCTCGGCCCGGAACCAGCTGACGGTGCTGGAACCAGGTGGTGGACCCCAAGGCCCACAGGAGAGGAGAGAACAGCTAGGCCGCGAGGCAGCCGCAGTTACCGAACCCCAACAGTCCTACAGGGGGAGCTGGGCCTACTGGCACTACAGAACCAGCCTTGACTACCAGTTCACGCAGCCCACATAGGAAGCTCCTAAACTGGAGGCACCCTGGAGTTGGCTAACTCGACCGCCCCACGACGGGGCAAGCATAGGCGTCTCAGTGAAGTTGACACAACCCGGAAACAGCTGACGGTGCTGAAACCAGGCTTGGCACGAGGGAGTACCTGTGACAAGAACACTGCCGAGAACCAGCTGGCGGTGCTGGAACCCGGATGCGTTGCCCCAGTGTGCAAGAGCCAATGGCACGACCGAGGACCAGCTGACGGTGCTGGAACCCGGTTACTAAGCTGTAGGTGCCCGCGCTTAAAAGCACTACCAAGGACCGCCTGGCGTTGGCGGAACTCGGATACCCAGGAGGAGGCACCTTAGCCAAAGGCTCGGCCCGGAACCAGCTGACGGTGCTGGAACCAGGTGGTGGACCCCAAGGCCCACAGGAGAGGAGAGAACAGCTAGGCCGCGAGGCAGCCGCAGTTACCGAACCCCAACAGTCCTACAGGGGGAGCTGGGCCTACTGGCACTACAGAACCAGCCTTGACTACCAGTTCACGCAGCCCACATAGGAAGCTCCTAAACTGGAGGCACCCTGGAGTTGGCTAACTCGACCGCCCCACGACGGGGCAAGCATAGGCGTCTCAGTGAAGTTGACACAACCCGGAAACAGCTGACGGTGCTGAAACCAGGCTTGGCACGAGGGAGTACCTGTGACAAGAACACTGCCGAGAACCAGCTGGCGGTGCTGGAACCCGGATGCGTTGCCCCAGTGTGCAAGAGCCAATGGCACGACCGAGGACCAGCTGACGGTGCTGGAACCCGGTTACTAAGCTGTAGGTGCCCGCGCTTAAAAGCACTACCAAGGACCGCCTGGCGTTGGCGGAACTCGGATACCCAGGAGGAGGCACCTTAGCCAAAGGCTCGGCCCGGAACCAGCTGACGGTGCTGGAACCAGGTGGTGGACCCCAAGGCCCACAGGAGAGGAGAGAACAGCTAGGCCGCGAGGCAGCCGCAGTTACCGAACCCCAACAGTCCTACAGGGGGAGCTGGGCCTACTGGCACTACAGAACCAGCCTTGACTACCAGTTCACGCAGCCCACATAGGAAGCTCCTAAACTGGAGGCACCCTGGAGTTGGCTAACTCGACCGCCCCACGACGGGGCAAGCATAGGCGTCTCAGTGAAGTTGACACAACCCGGAAACAGCTGACGGTGCTGAAACCAGGCTTGGCACGAGGGAGTACCTGTGACAAGAACACTGCCGAGAACCAGCTGGCGGTGCTGGAACCCGGATGCGTTGCCCCAGTGTGCAAGAGCCAATGGCACGACCGAGGACCAGCTGACGGTGCTGGAACCCGGTTACTAAGCTGTAGGTGCCCGCGCTTAAAAGCACTACCAAGGACCGCCTGGCGTTGGCGGAACTCGGATACCCAGGAGGAGGCACCTTAGCCAAAGGCTCGGCCCGGAACCAGCTGACGGTGCTGGAACCAGGTGGTGGACCCCAAGGCCCACAGGAGAGGAGAGAACAGCTAGGCCGCGAGGCAGCCGCAGTTACCGAACCCCAACAGTCCTACAGGGGGAGCTGGGCCTACTGGCACTACAGAACCAGCCTTGACTACCAGTTCACGCAGCCCACATAGGAAGCTCCTAAACTGGAGGCACCCTGGAGTTGGCTAACTCGACCGCCCCACGACGGGGCAAGCATAGGCGTCTCAGTGAAGTTGACACAACCCGGAAACAGCTGACGGTGCTGAAACCAGGCTTGGCACGAGGGAGTACCTGTGACAAGAACACTGCCGAGAACCAGCTGGCGGTGCTGGAACCCGGATGCGTTGCCTTGCCTATTAAAGATTGTCTTCCTAGAGCCCCAACTAGCGGTGTTGGAGCAAAGGGTAAGCAGGGGGAGATGAGTGTAGGCCGAAGCCTGCACTGGAGGCAGCTTTGTGTCTGCGTTGCGTTTGCAGGACACTTTGCCGGCTACACACTGGGGGAACAGCTGGCGTTGCTGAACCCCACTAACACAATGGCGTGTGTTTTTATCTGTGCAGCTAGCACTTGCGGGCAAAAACTTGCGATGTTAGAGCCCGTGTTGAAGCAGGAGGAGGAGGAGAGGAGCAGAGTGTAGGCCGAAGCCTAGTTGAACCAATTTCAAAGGAAACCTTTAACCCCCCCCTCAGGTGTTACAAAGTACAAGAGACACACCTTGTGCAGTATTAATGCTGCACAAGTGAAAGGTTGCTCTATTTCATTCTACTTGCACACGCTGAATGAAAGACATACACAATTTACCCCATTCTACAGTAAAACTGTAGTGGATGCGTGACTTGGTTTTTTGATGAGACGCAGCACAGGTGTCCAAAATAACGCCTTGGTGCTTGGCGCAGCTTCCTGAGCGTTGTTATTTGCTGTACAGGAGTCTGCGCTCTTGTGTTATCCCTTGGCAATGCCCTGTTAGCGCTGCCCATCTTATGACCTCATTTCATGTTGGCCGGTGCGGTTAACGATGGCCATAAATCCCAGACCCACAGTGGCTTTTCCTAAAGTCACACTGCGGTGCTGGGATTCGTGGCCTTGAGCAGTAAATATTTTGGCCGCTCACACACGTCCTTACACCTGCTTCAGACTGGGCGGCCTCTGCTGATCCCTTCTCGCATGCCGCGGCCATGAGGCTGCACAGTCTGAAGAAGGCGGAAGGAGATGAGTTAAGACAGGCGAAGATATGCACTGCTCGTGCCCATCAATCACACCCTCGCAGTCAAAATAATTAAGACAACGAGGAGCATTTTATTCAGGCAGGGCGGACGAACAGGCGCAAGTAGCCAACCAATGATGTCAGAAGACGGGAAGCGCTACCAAGGGGGGTGCTGCGTATCATTAGAAAGGAAAGTCACACCTCAGGGACAGTGGAATGGTCTCAAAGAGACACATTTTGTACGTGTTGAGTTCCACGTGGGCAAGGAGAAAACGTCAGCCACCTTGTACAAATGCAGCAGTACTGCTGTACAAGGTGGCTGTTATACATAGAAACACCTGGGGGGGTGGGGGGCAGGCTCCCTTCAATTTCAGTTCATGTTCCTGCGTGGCGTTTGCAGGTCACGTTGCAAGCTACACAGCAGGGGAACAGCTGGCGTTGCTGAACCCCACTGACACATTGACTGGTGTTTTTCTCTGTGCAGATTGCATGTCCGGGCAAAAACTAGCGGTGTTAGAGCCCAGGGTCAGCAGGAGGAGGAGGAGAGGAGCAAAGTGTAGGCCGAAGCCTGCACTGGTGGCAGCTTTTGGTCGGTTGTGCCAGCGTGGCTTGTGCTGGACACGATGCCGGCTACACAGCGGGGGAACAGCTGGCAGTGCTGAACCACACTAACACATTGGCTGGTGTTTTTCTCTGTGCAGCTAGCATGTCCGGGCAGAAACTGGCGTTGTTTGAGCCCAGGGTCAGCAGGAGGAGGAGAGGAGCAAAGTGTAGGCCGAAGCCTGCACTGGTGGCAGCTTTTGTTCTGTTGTGCCAGCGTGGCTTGTGCTGGACACGTTGCCGACTACACAGCAGGGGAACAGCTGGCGGTGCTGAACCCCACTAACACATTGGCTGGTGTTTTTCTCTGTGCAGCTAGCATTTCCGGGCAAAAACTAGCGGTGTTTGAGCCCAGGGTCAGCAGGAGGAGTAGAGGAGCAGAGTGTAGGCCGAAGCCTAGTTGAACCAATTTCAAAGGTTACCTTTAACCCCCCCCTCAGGTGTTGCAAGGTACAAGAGCCACACCTTGAACAGCATTAATGATGCACAAGTCAAAGGTTGCTCTATTTAATTTTGCTCCTTGCACACGCTGAATTAAACACGTACACTATTTAGCCCATTATACTGTCAAACAGTTGTGGAGGCGTGACTTGTCTTTTTAACGAGACGCAGCACAGGTGTCAAAATTTGCACCTAGGTACTGGGCGCAGATTCCTGAGCGTTGTTATTTGCTGTACAGGAGTCTGCGCTCTTGTGTTATCCCTTGGCAATACCCTGTTAGTGCAGGCCGTCTCATGACCTCATTTCATGTTGGCCGGTGCGGTTAACGATGGCCATAAATCCCAGACCCACAGTGGCTTTTCCTAAAGTCACACTGCGGTGCTGGGATTCGTGGCCTTGTGCAGTAAATATGTTCGCCGCTCACACATGTCCTTACACCTGCTTCAGACTGGGCGGCCTCAGCTGATCCCTTATCGCATGCCGCGGCCATGAGGCCGCACAGTCAGAAGAAGGCGGAAGGAGGGGAGTGAAAACAGGGGAACATATGCACTGCTCGTGCCCATCAATCACACCCTCGCAGTCAAAATATATGAGACAACGGGGGGCGTTGTGTCGGGCAGGGGGGACGCACAGGCACAGCCAGCCAACCAATGATGTCAGGAGACGGGCAGCGCTAACAATGGGGGTGCTGCGTGTCATTACAAAGGAAAGTCACACCTCAGGGACATTGTAATGGTCTCTAATGAGACACATTTTTTACGTGTTGAGTTCCACGTGGGCAAGGAGAAAAAGTCAGCCACCTCGTACAAATGCAGCAGTACTGCTGTACAAGGTGGCTGATATACATAGAAACACCTGTGGGTGGGGGGCAGGCTCCCTTCAATTTCAGTTCATGTGCCTGCGTGGCGTTTGCAGGTCACGTTGCAAGCTGCACAGCAGGGGAACAGCTGGCGGTGCTGAACCCCACTAACACATTGGCTGGTGTTTTTCTCTGTGCAGCTAGCATGTCCGGGCAGAAACTGGCGTTGTTTGAGCCCAGGGTCAGCAGGAGGAGGAGAGGAGCAAAGTGTAGGCCGAAGCCTGCACTGGTGGCAGCTTTTGTTCTGTTGTGCCAGCGTGGCTTGTGCTGGACACGTTGCCGACTACACAGCAGGGGAACAGCTGGCGGTGCTGAACCCCACTAACACATTGGCTGGTGTTTTTCTCTGTGCAGCTAGCATTTCCGGGCAAAAACTAGCGGTGTTTGAGCCCAGGGTCAGCAGGAGGAGTAGAGGAGCAGAGTGTTGGCCAAAGCCTAGTTGAACCAATTTCAAAGGTTACCTTTAACCCCCCCCTCAGGTGTTGCAAGGTACAAGAGCCACACCTTGAACAGCATTATTGATGCACAAGTCAAAGGTTGCTCTATTTAATTTTGCTCCTTGCACACGCTGAATTAAACACGTACACTATTTAGCCCATTATACTGTCAAACAGTAGTGGAGGCGTGACTACTAGTCTTTTTAAGGAGACGCAGCACAGGTGTACAAATTTACACCTAGGTGCTGTGCGCAGATTCCTTACCGTTGTTATTTCCAGTACAGGAAACTGCGCTCTTGTGTTATCCCTTGGCAATACCCTGTTAGTGCAGGCCGTCTCATGACCTCATTTCATGTTGGCCGATGCGGTTAACGATGGCCATAAATCCCAGACCCACAGTGGCTTTTCCTAAAGTCACACTGCGGTGCTGGGATTCGTGGCCTTGTGCAGTAAATATGTTCGCCGCTCACACATGTCCTTACACCTGCTTCAGACTGGGCGGCCTCAGCTGATCCCTTATCGCATGCCGCGGCCATGAGGCCGCACAGTCAGAAGAAGGCGGAAGGAGGGGAGTGAAAACAGGGGAACATATGCACTGCTCGTGCCCATCAATCACACCCTCGCAGTCAAAATATATGAGACAACGGGGGGCGTTGTGTCGGGCAGGGGGGACGCACAGGCACAGCCAGCCAACCAATGATGTCAGGAGACGGGCAGCGCTAACAATGGGGGTGCTGCGTGTCATTAAAAAGGAAAGTCACACCTCAGGGACATTGTAATGGTCTGTAATGAGACACATTTTGTACTTGTTGAGTTCCACGTGTGCAAGGAGAAAAAGTCAGCCACCTTGTCCAAATGCAGCAGTACTGCTGTACAAGGTGGCTGTTATACATAGAAACACCTGGGGGGGTGGGGGGCAGGCTCCCTTCAATTTCAGTTCATGTGCCTGCGTGGCGTTTGCAGGTCACGTTGCAAGCTACACAGCAGGGGAACAGCTGGCGTTGCTGAACCCCACTGACACATTGACTGGTGTTTTTCTCTGTGCAGATTGCATGTCCGGGCAAAAACTAGCGGTGTTAGAGCCCAGGGTCAGCAGGAGGAGGAGGAGAGGAGCAAAGTGTAGGCCGAAGCCTGCACTGGTGGCAGCTTTTGGTCGGTTGTGCCAGCGTGGCTTGTGCTGGACACGATGCCGGCTACACAGCGGGGGAACAGCTGGCGGTGCTGAACCACACTAACACATTGGCTGGTGTTTTTCTCTGTGCAGCTAGCATGTCCGGGCAGAAACTGGCGTTGTTTGAGCCCAGGGTCAGCAGGAGGAGGAGAGGAGCAAAGTGTAGGCCGAAGCCTGCACTGGTGGCAGCTTTTGGTCGGTTGTGCCAGCGTGGCTTGTGCTGGACACGTTGCCGACTACACAGCAGGGGAACAGCTGGCGGTGCTGAACCCCACTAACACATTGGCTGGTGTTTTTCTCTGTGCAGCTAGCATGTCCGGGCAGAAACTGGCGTTGTTTGAGCCCAGGGTCAGCAGGAGGAGGAGAGGAGCAAAGTGTAGGCCGAAGCCTGCACTGGTGGCAGCTTTTGTTCTGTTGTGCCAGCGTGGCTTGTGCTGGACACGTTGCCGACTACACAGCAGGGGAACAGCTGGCGGTGCTGAACCCCACTAACACATTGGCTGGTGTTTTTCTCTGTGCAGCTAGCATTTCCGGGCAAAAACTAGCGGTGTTTGAGCCCAGGGTCAGCAGGAGGAGGAGAGGAGCAGAGTGTAGGCCGAAGCCTAGTTGAACCAATTTCAAAGGTTACCTTTAACCCCCCCCTCAGGTGTTGCAAGGTACAAGAGCCACACCTTGAACAGCATTAATGATGCACAAGTCAAAGGTTGCTCTATTTAATTTTGCTCCTTGCACACGCTGAATTAAACACGTACACTATTTAGCCCATTATACTGTCAAACAGTTGTGGAGGCGTGACTTGTCTTTTTAACGAGACGCAGCACAGGTGTCAAAATTTGCACCTAGGTACTGGGCGCAGATTCCTGAGCGTTGTTATTTGCTGTACAGGAGTCTGCGCTATTGTGATCCCTTGGCCATGCGCTGTGAGCGCTTCCTGTCTTCTGACCTCATTTCATGTCGGCCGTTGCGGTTAGCGATGGACATGAATCCCAGACCCACAGTGTGTTTTTAAAAAATCACACTGCGGTGCTGGGATTCGTGCCCTGGTGCACTAAATAGGTTTGCCGCTCACACATGTCCTTACACCTGCTTCAGACTGGGCGGCCTCATCTGATCCCTTATCGCCTGCCGCGGCCATGAGGACACCCAGTCTGAAGAAGGCGGAAGGAGATGAGTGAACACAGGCAAACATATGCACTGCACATGCCCATCAATCACACCCTCGCTGTCCAAAAAAATAAGACACCGAGGGCCGTTGTTTCGAGCAGGGGAGATGCACAGGCGCAGCCAGCTAACCAATGATGTCAAAAGACGGGCATCGCTAACAAGGGTGGTGCTGCGTGTCATTACAAAGGAAAGTCACACCTCAGGGACATTGTAATGGTCTCTAATGAGACACATTTTGTACGTGTTGAGTTCCACGTGGGCAAGGAGAAAAAGTCAGCCACCTCGTACAAATGCAGCAGTACTGCTGTACAAGGTGGCTGATATACATAGAAACACCTGTGGGTGGGGGGCAGGCTCCCTTCAATTTCAGTTCATGTGCCTGCGTGGCGTTTGCAGGTCACGTTGCAAGCTACACAGCAGGGGAACAGCTGGCGTTGCTGAACCCCACTGACACATTGACTGGTGTTTTTCTCTGTGCAGCTAGCATGTCCGGGCAGAAACTGGCGTTGTTTGAGCCCAGGGTCAGCAGGAGGAGGAGAGGAGCAAAGTGTAGGCCGAAGCCTGCACTGGTGGCAGCTTTTGGTCGGTTGTGCCAGCGTGGCTTGTGCTGGACACGTTGCCGACTACACAGCAGGGGAACAGCTGGCGGTGCTGAACCCCACTAACACATTGGCTGGTGTTTTTCTCTGTGCAGCTAGCATTTCCGGGCAAAAACTAGCGGTGTTTGAGCCCAGGGTCAGCAGGAGGAGGAGAGGAGCAGAGTGTAGGCCGAAGCCTAGTTGAACCAATTTCAAAGGTTACCTTTAACCCCCCCCTCAGGTGTTGCAAGGTACAAGAGCCACACCTTGAACAGCATTAATGATGCACAAGTCAAAGGTTGCTCTATTTAATTTTGCTCCTTGCACACGCTGAATTAAACACGTACACTATTTAGCCCATTATACTGTCAAACAGTTGTGGAGGCGTGACTTGTCTTTTTAACGAGACGCAGCACAGGTGTCAAAATTTGCACCTAGGTACTGGGCGCAGATTCCTGAGCGTTGTTATTTGCTGTACAGGAGTCTGCGCTATTGTGATCCCTTGGCCATGCGCTGTGAGCGCTTCCTGTCTTCTGACCTCATTTCATGTCGGCCGTTGCGGTTAGCGATGGACATGAATCCCAGACCCACAGTGTGTTTTCACAAAAATCACACTGCGTGGCTGGGATTTGTGGCCTTGTGCAGTAAATAGGTTTGCCGCTTACACATGTCCTTACACCTGCTCCAGACTGGGCGGCCTCAGCTGATCCCTTATCGCCTACCACGGCCAGGAGGCCGCACAGTCTGAAGAAGGCGGAAGGAGATGAGTTAAGACAGGCGAACATATGCACTGCTCGTGCCCATAAACCACACCCTCGCTGACAAAATAAATATGACAACGAGGGGCGTTGTTTCTAGCAGGGCGGATGCACAGGCGCAGCCAGCTAACCATGATGACAAAAGACGGGAAACGCTACCAAGGGGGGTGCTGCGTATCATTACAAAGGAAAGTCACACCTCAGGGACAGTGGAATGGTCTCAATGAGACACATTTTGTACGTGTTGAGTTCCACGTGGGCAAGGAGAAAAAGTCAGCCACCTTGTACAAATGCAGCAGTACTGCTGTACTAGGTGGCTGTTATACATAGAAACACCTGGGGGGGTGGGGCCAGGTTCCCTTTTAATTTCAGTTCCTGTGCCTGCATGGCGTTTGCAGGTCACGTTGCCGGCTACACAGCAGGGGAACAGCTGGCGTTGCTGAACCCCACTAACACATTGGCTGGTGTTTTTCTCTGTGCAGCTAGCACTTCCGGGCAAAAACTAGCGGTGTTTGAGCCCAGGGTCAGCAGGAGGAGGAGAGGAGCAGAGTGTAGGCCGAAGCCTGCACTGGTGGCAGCTTTTGTTCTGTTGTGCCAGCGTGGCTTGTGCTGGACACGTTGCCGACTACACAGCAGGGGAACAGCTGGCGGTGCTGAACCCCACTGACACATCACCTAGTGTTTTTTTCTGTGTAGACAACACTTCCAGGTGGCAACTGACAGTGTTGAAACCCAGGGAATCAAAGAGGAGCAGAGTGTAGGCCGAAGCCTGCAGTGGAGCAAGTTGAAAGGGAACCTTTAACCCCCCCCCCCAGGCATTTGTTGCTGAAAGAGCCATCTTGTACAGCAGTAATACTGCACATGGAAAATGGTGGCTCCGAAAATTATGCTCCTTGCAAACGCTGAAGTACACACTCATATAATGTGTCCCCTCACACCGTCAAACCATCCCGGAAGTGGGACTTTCCTTTGTAATGTGACACAGCACAGCCGTCATTCCAACCCCCTTGGTGCCGGGCACCACCTCCTCAACGTTGTTTGGTTCTGTCACGGAGCCCGCACTGTAATGTTATCCCTTGGCCATGCACAGTTAGCGGTGCCCGTCTTCTGACATCATGTAGGTGTCAGGCTGGCAGTGCCTGTGCGTCCAAGCTGCCCGAGATCCAACCTTGCAGTGTCATCTAATGTAGTCCCACTGCGGGCCAGGGATCCATGGGCATGCGCAGTGCATATCATCGCCTCTCACTCACCTCCTTCCTGCTTCTTCAGACTGTGCGGCGTCACGGCCGTGGCATGCTATTAGGGATCAGCTGACGCCGCCTAGTCTGAAGAAGCGTGAAGAAGGGGAGTGAGAGGCTAGTATATACACTGCGCATGGCCATGGATACCAGGCCCACTGTGGGATCACATTAGACGACACTGCGAGGTGTGATTTCGGGCAGCGTGGACGCACAGGCGCAGCCAGGACGACAACAAATGATGTCAGAGGACGGGCAGCGCAAACTGTGCATGGCCAAGGGATAACATAACAGCGCAGGGTCCATGACGGAATCAAACAACGCTAAGGAGGCAGCGCACGGTGCCAAGGGGGTAGCAATGACGGCTGTGCTGCGTCACATTACAAAGGAAAGTCCCACCTCCAGGACGGTTGGACGGTGTGAGGGGACACATTACATGAGTGTGTAGTTCAGCGTTTGCAAGGAGCATAATTTCAAGAGCGACCTTTCCCTTGTGCAGTATTAGTGCTGCACATGGTGGCTCTTTCAGTAACAAACGCCTAGGGGGGGGGGGGGGACAGGTCCCCTTACATTTTAGTTGTGCCAGCGTGGCGGTCGCATGACACGTTGCCGGATACACAGCTGGGGATCAGCTGACGTTACTGAACCCCAATAACAGAGGAGCGACTGTTGACTGTGCACACAGCACTTCCAGGCACCAACTGGCGGTGTTAGAGCACAGGGACAGCAGGAGGAGCAGATTGGAGGTATTGCCGCACACACAGCTGGGGATCAGCTGACGTTACTGAACCCCAATAACAGAGGAGCGACTGTTGACTGTGCACACAGCACTTCCAGGCACCAACTGGCGGTGTTAGAGCCCAGGGACAGCAGGAGGAGCAGAGGAACAGAGTGTAGGCCGAAGCCTGATTGGAGCAAGTT
This sequence comes from Ranitomeya imitator, assembly GCF_032444005.1. Lineage (NCBI taxonomy): Eukaryota > Metazoa > Chordata > Amphibia > Anura > Dendrobatidae > Ranitomeya > Ranitomeya imitator. The sequence goes on along the minus strand of NC_091282.1, from coordinate 1,100,464,902 downwards.
GAAAGGAAACCTTTAACCCCCCCCCCCAAGACGTTTGTAGCTGAAAGAGCCATGTTGTGCAGCACTAAGGATGCAAAAGGAAAAGGTTGCTCTTTTAATTATGCTCCTTGCAAACACCGAAGTAAACACTAAAAATGTGTCCCTTTATACCGTTAAACCGTTCCGGAGGTGCGAATTTCCTTCGTAATGGGACACAGCACAGCTGTCATTCCTATCCCCTTGATGCCGTGCGCTGCCTCCTCAGCGTTGTTTTAAGCTGCCACGGAGCCTGCGCTGTTCTGTTAGCCCTTGGCCATGCCCAATTAGCGCTGCCTGTCTTCTGACATAATTTGGTGTCAGGCTGTCAGTGCCTGTGCGTCCACGCTGCTCCAGATCCCACCTCGCAGTCTCATCTAACGTAATCCCACTGCGGGCCTTGGAACCATGGGCATGCACAGTGCATAACCTCGACTCTCACTCCCCTCCTTCCCTCTTCTTCAGACTGTGCGGTGTCACGGCCGTGGCATGCTAGGGATCAGCTGACGGCGCACAGTCTAAAGAAGGCGGAGGGAAATGAGCGAGAGCCCGAGGGGAAGATATGCACTGCGCATGCCCATGGATCCCAGGCCCGCAGTGTGACTCAATCAGAAGACACTGCGAGGCGGGATCTCGGGCACCGCGGCCGCACAGGCGCAGCCAGCCGGACACCAAATTATGTCAGAAGACAGGCAGCGCAAATAGGGCATGCCCAAGGGATAACAGAACAGCGCAGGCTCCGTGACAGCTTAAAACAACGCTGAGGAGGCAGCGCATGGCACCAAGGGGGTAGGAATGACGGCTGTGCTGCGTCACATTACGAAGGAAAGTCCCAGCTCCGGGACGGTATAACGGTATCAGTGAACACATTTTATAAGTGTTAAGTTCTGCGTGTGCAAAGAGCTAAAAAAAAAGAGCTACCTTTTCCTTGTGCAGCATTACTGCTGCACAAGATGGCTCTTTCAGTAACAAACGACGGGGGGGGGGGGGGGGGAACAGGTTCCCTTACATTTAGGTTGTTGTGCCAGCGTGGCGGTCGCAGGACACATTGCCGGCTACACAGCTGGGGATCAGCTGACGTTACTGAAACCCAATAACACTGGGTCGTATGTTTTTACTGTGCAGCCTGCACTTCTGAGCCGCAACTGGCGGTGTTGGAGCCCAGGAATAGCAGTTCAGGTGGTAGAAAGATGAACACAGCAGGAGACCTGGATGACACCCAATTACTTAATCAGGCAGAGGAGTGGCAAATTCCTGCGAGATCCAGGCCTGGTTCATTTTCAGGAAAGTAAGCCGGTCAACGTTATCGGAGGATAGTCGCATGCGACGGTCTGTTAGTACACCACCTGCGGCACTAAAGACACGTTCCGATAAGACACTAGCCGCAGGGCAAGCCAGCACCTCCAATGCATACTGGCTTAGCTCTGGCCATGTATCCAGCTTAGAGACCCAAAACTTGAACGGGGAAGAGCCGTCTGGGAGTACAGTAAGAGGGCAAGCCATGTAGTCTGTCACCATCTGACGGAACCGTTGCCTCCTGCTGACTGGAGCCGCCGGTGATGGTGTAGACATTTGGGGCGGGCACACAAAAGTGTGCCAGAGTTGTGCCATACTGGGCTTGCCTTGGGCAGAGGCACTGCTTCTGCTCCCTCTTTGGGCAGAGCCTCCCCCACTGCCTCGACGCACTGAGCTGCTTTGTAAAGCACTAGCAGCACTCCTCTCAGTTGGACAGGAGAAGATGATGGAATTCACCAGTGTGTCGTGGTACTCCCGCAATTTACGCTCCCGGGTCAACGCAGGGATGAGGTTTTGGACGTTGTCCCGGTAGCGAGGATCGAGGAGGGTGAACACCCAATAATCAGGCATGTTGAGAATGTGGTCGATGCGGCGGTCGTTTCTCAGGCACTGCAGCATGAAATCCACCATGTGCTGCAGAGTGCCAACCGGCCCAGAAACGCTGTCCCCTGCTTGAGACATGATCTCTGCCCGCTCGTCATCACCCCACCCTCGCTGTACACACTGACCACTGGACAATTGTGTCGCTCCCTCCTCTGGACGGAGCTCTTCCTCCTCCATTGACTCCTCCTCATCCTCCTCACAAATTGGCCCCTGCGTACCCCTTTGTGAGGAACCACGTGGCGCTGACTCTCCAGAAGCTGATGGAAAAGGTGACTCCTCATCCTCCACCTCTTCCACCACATCATCCCTTAACCCTTGCAAAGTTTGCTGAAGCAGGCAGATAAGGGGGACAGTCATGCTGACTAGTGCATCATCTGCACTTGCCATCCGCGTGGAATAATCAAAAGGACGCAAAACCTGGCAGACGTCCTTCATAGTGGCCCACTCTGTGGTTGTGAAGTCTGATCGGCGCTGACTGCGACTTCTTTGCGCCTGATGCAGCTGGTACTCCATAACTGCTTGCTGCTGCTCACACAACCGCTCCAACATATGTAACGTGGAATTCCACCGGGTAGGTAGGTCACATATGATGCGGTGTTCCGGAAGGCGGAATCGGCGCTGCAGAGCAGCAATGCGGGATCTGGCCAAGCTGGAACGCCGCAAGTGAGCACACTCTAGGCGGACCTTGTGCAGCAGGGCATCAAGATCCGGATAGTCCCTCAGAAAACTCTGCACAACCAAATTGAGCACATGTGCCAGACATGGGATGTGAGTGAGGTTGCCAAGGGCCAAAGCTGCCACCAGATTTCGGCCATTGTCACACACTACCATGCCTGGCTGGAGATTCGCTGGCAGTAACCACACATCGCTCTCCTGCTTTATAGCATTCCAGAGCTCCTGCGCTGTGTGGCTTCGATGCCCCAATGAAACTAGTTTCAAGACGGCCTGCTGACGTTTGGCCACGGCTGTGCTCATGTCGGTCATAGGTAAACGTTCACGGGTCCATGTGGGGGTGGACTGTGACGGATCCTGCAGAGAGGAATCAGAGGAACTGGTGTAAGAGGAGGAGTCGATGCGTACAGACTGGATTCCTGCAATCCTTGGAGTGGGCAGGACACGTCCTGCGCCACTCGCACGATCTGTACCTGGCTCAACAACATTAACCCAATGGGCAGTGAGGGAAACATATCGCCCCTGTCCATGCTGACTGGTCCACGCATCGGTGGTGAGGTGGACCTTGCTACTGACGGCGTTCAGTAGCGCATGTTTTATGTTTGCCTCAACATGCCTGTGCAGGGCAGGGACAGCCTGCCTGCTGAAGTAAAAGCGGCTGGGCACCTTGTACTGTGGGACTGCCAATGCCATCAAGTCACGGAAGCTGTCAGTCTCCACCAGCCTGAACGAGAGCATTTCCAGGGACAACAGTTTGGCAATGCCTGCATTCAGAGCCTGTGCTCGGGGGTGGTTGGCCGAGAATGCCCGCCTTTTCTCCCATGCCTGTACTACCGATGGCTGTAGAGTAGACTGGGAGTGTGAGGATGATTGGGAAGGTGGTGCTGTGGGTGGAATTACACAAGGTCTCTGGGAGGAAGCCAAACCAGCTGTGCGTGAGCTGGAGGAAGAGGCAACACGAGCTGAAGAGGTGGTAGCTGCCGCTGTTGGTTGGCCTACATCTTCAGTGTGTTTCTGTAACTCCACCGCGTGCCTGGTCCGCACATGTTTCCACATATTTGTGGTATTGAGGTTGCTGACATTTTTCCCTCTTTTTACTTTATGATGACACAGCTTGCATTTGACAAAACAAATGTCATCTGCAACTGTGTCAAAAAAGGACCAGGCACTGCAAGTCTTGGGAGCGCCCTTTTTGGCTTTGGAAAGAGACAGGCTCCTAACGGGTGCCAAAGTGGAGGCTACAGGCTCCGCAGTCTTCCCCCTCCCTCTCCCTCTTTGGCCCGTAAGAGGAAGCTCTTCCTCTGAGCTGCTCCCACCACCTTCCTGTTCCTCACGCCACGATGGGTCAAGGACCTCATCATCTCCACTACCCTCTGCCACCAACTGCTCCTCCTGGGTAGTCTCAGCAGCACAGTACGCACGAGAAAGCGGCACCTGAGTTTCATCATCAGATGCGTACTGCGCTGTGGTCACCGGAGGCACTGGCCCACCTGCCTCTTCAGAGTCAGACAGAAAAAGGTGTTGGGCATCACTGCACACTGCCTCTTCTTCCATTTCTCCAATGCTGCTTGGCTGGCCCCCTGTTTCCAAGCCAAGAGATTCAGAGAACAGAAGTAGAGACGGCTCCTGTCCTGGGCTCTCTGACTGCCTGGCCAATTTGGCAGGTGGTGAAGAGACAGATGGCTGCTCTCCAGTGCTCTGTGCCTGAGAGGATGTGGCACTAACTGAAGTCGATGCCGAGGCGTTAGCTGCCATCCACCCGACAACGGCTTCAATTTGGTCTTCACGCAGCAGCGGTGCACGGCGCTCTCCGACAAAGCTGCGCATGAAGGACTGTTCCCTGCTGAAACTGAGTGACGACGAGTCACCGGCGCCCGCAGCAGGCACAGAATCACCACGTCCTCTCCCTGCTCCTCTCCCTGCTCCGCGCCCACGCCCACGTGCCTTACTCCCTGCCCTCTTCATCTTGGTTGACAGATAAAGATAAGCAGAAAAGTACTAAGGCCTTAGTGTGCTTATTCCTGTAATGCTCCTCCTAACAGGTGTAAGAAACACTAATGTTGTAAATTGTGGACTAAACTTTATTATTTTGCAAATGTGGCCTACACAAGTGTAAGTTGTGTTTGGTGAACTTAACCTTTTTTTTGGTGCAGATCGGGCTACAGAGCTAGTTTAAATCACACGGAGACCGTGCAGACAGCCGTAAACGGCGCTGCAAGGCCAAGAAACCCTCCTCTCGGTTATCCTATATAGTGTTTTTCCACTATTTAGCTGGATACGAGTGGAAAGACACTAATAGGAATTTTTTTTTTCAAATTTTAAACTGGCTGCACTATTTGAAAAAAAGGAAATTGTTTTTCAAGGTATGAGGCAGTAACGCACCCTGAGCTGAATCCAACCGGCTATGGCTGCACACAGACTACAGGGCGAGCTGCGCTCACACAGAGACCGTGCAGACAGCCGTAAACGGCGCTGCAAGGCCAAAAAACCCTCCTCTAGGTTATCCTATATAGTGTTTTTCCACTATTTAGCTGGATACGAGTGGAAAGACACTAATAGGAATTTTTTTTTTCAAATTTTAAACAGGCTGCACTATTTGAAAAAAAGGAAAATTTTTCTCAAGGTATGAGCCAGTAACGAACCCTGAGCTGAATCCAACCGGCTATGGCTGCACACAGACTACAGGGCGAGCTGGGCTCACACGGAGACCGTGCAGACAGCCGTAAACGGCGCTGCAAGGCCAAAAAACCCTCCTCTCGGTTATCCTATATAGTGTTTTTCCACTATTTAGCTGGATACGAGTGGAAAGACACTAATAGGAATTTTTTTTTTCAGATTTTAAACAGGCTGCACTATTTGAAAAAAAGGGAAATTTTTCTCAAGGTATGAGCCAGTAACGAACCCTGAGCTGAATCCAACCGGCTATGGCTGCACACAGACTACAGGGCGAGCTGGGCTCACACGGAGACCGTGCAGACAGCCGTAAACGGCGCTGCAAGGCCAAAAAACCCTCCTCTAGGTTATCCTATATAGTGTTTTTCCACTATTTAGCTGGATACGAGTGGAAAGACACTAATAGGAATTTTTTTTTTCAAATTTTAAACAGGCTGCACTATTTGAAAAAAAGGAAAATTTTTCTCAAGGTATGAGCCAGTAACGAACCCTGAGCTGAATCCAACCGGCTATGGCTGCACACAGACTACAGGGCGAGCTGGGCTCACACGGAGACCGTGCAGACAGCCGTAAACGGCGCTGCAAGGCCCAAAAAACCCCCTCTAGGTTATCCTATGTAGTGTTTTTCCACAATAGAGCTGGAGACTGGTGGAAAAACACTAATAGGAAATTTGAGAAAAAATGTGCAGCAGGCTGCACTAAGAGCAAAAAAGAACAACTGTGTGAGGCAGTGTGAACCCCCCCTGAGCTGAATACAACCGGGTATATGGCTGCACACAGACTACAGAGTGAGCTGCACACACACACACACACAGAGACCTTGCAGAACGCTGTTAAAACAGCGCTGCAAGGCAAGAGCAAGGTGAACAGTGAAGAACACACAGCGTTTTGCTAAATTAGCCTTTGGAAAGGAAAATAAAGCAATTAGCTAGCTCGACTGGCCCTCAGTTAGAACACAGCGTCCTGTCCCTAACTGAAATCACAGCAGAGTGAGCGCAAAATGGCGGCAGCGCTTTTTTATAGTGCAGAGTGACATCATTTCAGCAGCCAATCCCAGCCTTGCCAGTACTTACATGCCCACCATGCTAAACAGGATGTGCCCACACTTTCATTCATTCCTCATTGGCTGCTGCGTTCAATTTGAATTCTGGGAACTTCCGATTCCGGTATCCGATACGCGGGAAGTATCGGAATTCAGTATCGGAATTCCGATACCGCAAATATCGGCCGATACCCGATACTTGCGGTATCGGAATGCTCAACACTAGTCATGTCACAATGTGCATCACCCGAGGCCTAGTCAGTGCCTTGGGAGACCCACATTGTGACATCATGTGGACCATGATAACGTGTGCAGGGACGTCAGAGCCTCAGTCATGCCCACTTTTGGGGGAAGAAAGAAAAAGGGGTGTGGAGGACAGAACAAGGGGGTGCTGGGCCTGAGGGACAAGTGACAGGAGAGGTTATTTTTTGTTTGTTTTAAACCTTTTCATGGCCTTTTATCTTTTTAGCAAAATTGCAGCTGACTGGCTGCTAGTTTACGAAATTTGCATGGAGCGAACAAGAAAAACAACTAATCTGTATACTGCAGGATACAAACTTTTGTAAAATTCTAACAGAATTCCTTTCTAGTGATGAGCGAAAATGCTTGTATAAGGTGTTATCCAAACATGCTCGTGTGCTAACTGAGTGTCTAACAGCCGTTAGACATGAAGCCATGGGGACTAGAACATGTTTTTTGAGCACACGGAAGACACTCTGTAAGCACACGAGCACGTTTACTCAACACTATTCAGTTCCTCTAGAATAAATACGCTCACCTCTACAGATGAGTAATTTCAAGGCAAAATTTATGCCCACCAACTACATTAAGTGAGAGTAAACCGTCCCATTAGTGGCCACAGATTGGCTGCATGACTCATGAGACATAACATAACATTTTACATATCACGCAAATTCCGGTGTTGACATTGCTGGTTCGGGGCCAACACAGGAGGAGAGTATATATTACATAGGGGAATACAGTAATTGAGAATGGACTGAGTAGTGGACAACCCCTTTAATGTTTTTTTAATGCAAAAATAAAAAATAAAATTATATTCTCTTACTAAAAAGGAAACAAACACATTTATTCCAAGGTTTAAATTGCAAATTAGATTCTTTCTATTGTTTCTCTGGACCGATTCCTGCCAAATGATACAAGTAGGCAGTCTCTGCATTGTCAGCGATATCTAATGCCATCATGTCCAGCTCAGTGTTTCGCTACATCTGACAATCTTCATCTCACCTCTTCATATTTCTCTATTACATATTTACATTGGAAAAGACTAGTAATATTCTCATCCTTATCGAGAATTTAACTGCTCCACCTGAAGCCTCTGTCTCAATTCAGACCAGAATTCTGACATTGGAACAGCAAAATTAACCAATCCATTAGAGATTCTCAATGATACATGAGAAGAATAAACATCCTGTATGCAGTCCTCTGAGCCATTGTTAGACCTTCTGCTGGTGGAGTAGGCCTGGGGTCTCTTGTGGACAGACTGTGTTAGCAGTTCCCGGATAGTGCAGGTATTGATACAATTTACAGACTCTCACATTCTCTAGGCCTGAAACCAGATCCTCTGGGACATTATGTATCAGTGAATTCAACAACACCAATAGTGCCACAGACTGACTAGGGCCTCATAATCTAGGTCTGTGAGGAGATGTGCACCATCTCATCAGGAGCATGCACACATGTTGTTAGGAGTGGACAAAGGCACACGAGGAGGCCACACAATACTAAGTCACATTATGAGTTGCTGCGATGAAACTCACAAATTAGATCCTCCTATGATTTCTATCCATACTTTTGTGGCAGTTTGGGATCCAGACCTCAGTTGGTTGAGAACAAAAAGGTCAATGAAAGCGAAAATCTTCAACCGATTCTACAATTTATAAAGACTGCCTTGCGCAGGCGTGTACTACGGAGGACATAGAATGAACTTCAATCCAATATTGCGGCCAGGTAAGGAAAGGGTGAATCAAACACCCGAAAACTCCGCCCATATGACCGAAAACCAGTCCCGCTAAATTCAGGTGACAGGTTCCCTTTAAGTTGTTGGCCCATAAATAATATTAATCCTCTATTTATACAAATTACCAGAAAGGTTGTCACGGGTTTACCATGACAAAGAGGAGCCAGAAGACAGCAGCATCTGGTTTCTCCTACTCCTGCACTGATTAGCAGCAGTTTGCCTTCATATTAAATGGTGTGTCTTTTAGCAGTGCAGGACTTAAGGTACCGTTACACTATACGATTTACCAACGATCACGCTTTTATACGATGTTTACCCTGGTTACCAGTGTAAAAAAACCCAAACAATACATACTTACATTCCGGTGTCTGTCCCTTGCCGTCTGCTTCCCGCACTGACTGACTGGCGGCCGTAAAGTGAAAGCACAGCGGGCTGTGCTCTGCTTTCACTTTACGGCCGGCAGTCAGTCAGTGCGGGAAGCAGACGGCAAGGGACCTGACGGACACCGGAATGTAAGTATGTACTGTTTTTTGTTTTTTTTTACATTTACGATGGTAACCAGGATAAACATCGGGTTACTAAGCGTGGCCCTGCGCTTAGTAACCCGATGTTTACCCTGGTTACAAGCGAACGCATCGCTGGATCGGTGTCACACACCGATCCAGCGATGACAGCGGGAGATCCAGCGACGAAAGAAAGTTCCAAACGATCTGCTATGACGTACGATTTTCAGCAGGGTCCCTGATCGCTGCTGCGTGTCAGACACAGCGATATCGTATGGATATCGCTGGAACGTCACGGATCGTACCGTCGTAGCGACAAAAGTGCCACTGTGAGACGGTACCCTTAATCTGCTCAGTTGAGAGCTCCTGGAAGCTTACTTGAGTTTAGGCTCTCAGCTCTACACTGTTATCCCTCCCATCTCCTATATAATCTGAGCCCTGGATAGCACTAATTGTCAGGGCAAGTTTTTGCTGCATGGCTGGAGGTTGTTGGTGGCTGTTATTAGAGAAGGCGTTTGGTGAATTTAGCTGTAACTATTTCTTAATTTTGTGTATGTGATAATACCCTGGATTCTCCTGGTTTGGTTTAACCCCATCTTCCCCTCCCTGATGTTTACCTCTGTTGTTTATGTGTGTATTTTTGTATGATTGCCATTTTCTTTTACCCCTGTTTGTATTACCATGCTAGTCTGGTTGGTGTATTACAGTACACTACTACTCCCCTCTTCCTTGTGTGGAGGAAGGGTACAGACTGAGGGTGGATTCAGGAGCTAAGGCAAGGAACGTGGCCCTGGTATCTTCACCATCAGTTATAAGTAGTCCAGGAAAACAGGGTGCGCTAGGGTGCCCCTAGCGTTAGGGACAGGGTAGGATCCCCTGGTCCTGGGACACCCAACAACAGAGTAGTGACATTAGCTCTGTTTTTGATCCATTATGAATCCTATCACTGCTCTGACAGGGCAACTGCAGCAGCTCAGCCTGGAGGTGACACATCTATGCACAGTCGTTTTACAGCACCCTATCACATCAGGTTTGGGGACCGTGACTCCCAGGCAACCCTTATTGGAACCCAAGATCGCATTGCCTGACTGGTTCTCTGGTGGGCATGACAAGTTTGTTTTCAGGGAGGCCTGTAAGCTATACTTCAGGATACATCCTTATTCCTCAGGTACAGAGGAGCAATGGGTAGGGATAATAATCTCTCTCCTTCAGGGTGACCCCCAAGCATGAACATTCTCTCTCCCGTCTGACTCCCAGTTGCTCCAGACAGTGGGGGAGTTTTTTTTGGCACTGGGTCATATACACGATGACCCTGACCACATCTCTCTGGCTGAGTCCACACTATATTAGCTACAGCAGAGAGACCGGCTGCCAGAGGAGTATTGCTCTCAGTATCGGAGGTGATTCACTGACACTAAGTGGAATGACCCCACGCTCCATAGCCAGTTCTGTGAAGGGCTATCAGTAAGGGTGACGTATGAGACTCCAGTTTCCCTTGAGGTGGCCATATCTCTGGCTATCCGGCTGGATCGCCGTCTCTGCCAGAGACAAAGAGACACCCCAATATGCAGGAGGTCTGGGGCCAGGAGAAACCTGTTCTGAGTCATCTGAGGGTGGCTAAACTCGTTCTTGAAAGCAGTCGGTTGGACTTCCTTGGCTCCCTCTCCACAACCCTGTGGTAGATTGGCAGACTTGGGAGTTAGTAAAATGAAGAGAGCATTATCAAGGACACTGCTTGGGTACCCGGCTTGCAAGAGTGGATATATCGTCTGTGCCTAAATACCTGTCTGACTTAGGGGATGTGTTTTCAGAGCTGGGGTGTCAAGAACCCCCCCTCCATCATCCTTATGACTGCGCCGTTAATCATGTCCCTGGGGCCAAGCTGCCAAAGAGCAGACTATATAATATCTCTGGTCCATAGAGGCAGGCCATGAAGGACAATATCGCGGAAAGTTTGTCAAAGGGTCATACCAGACGATCCTCATCCCTCATTGCTGTGGGGGTTTTCTTTGTAAATAAGAATGACTGGGGATTACGCCCCTGTTTAGCTGTCCGCAAACTCAATCAGATCACGGTCCAGGATCCATATCCACTCCCTCTCAACCTGGAGAATGAGAATATAGGTGCAAAATGGTTTTCTAAACTGGATCTCAGTGGACATATAATCTCATTCATATTAAATACATGCTTTCAATACACCTGAGGGACACAGATTCTTGTACTGCCATTTTGGGTTGACTAATGCTCCCACCTTCTTTCAGCACTTTGACATTGTAAATGACATCTTTAGTCACCTGGTAGGTAGATTTGTTGTAAATATCTTGATGACATATTAATTTATTCACCTGACCTTGAGTGACATCAGGCACATGTGAGGCAGGTCTTACAGATACTCAGAAAAATTATTTGTCAAACCAGAAAAATGTATGTTCTTGGTTGAAGATATCCCTTTTCTAGGATATGTTTTATCATCCACCAGTTTTCTCATGGATCTGGTGAAAGCCTGGGTGGTAATGGATTGGGATTGTCCTGAGGATTTGAAAAAGTGTTGCAAAGGTTTTTGGGTTTTGCCAACTACTACCGATATGACCAGGTAAGGGACATACTTTTCCAAGGGGCCCAGTCCAGCCAGGGAGGCATTCGATACCTTGGAGTATTTGGCATCTTCGCCGATTCTCTTACAGGCGGACGTCACTCAACCTTTTATTGTAGAAGTTGACGAGTCTGAAGTGGGTGTGGGAGCTGTATTGTCGCAGTGTGTCTCCTGGTAAATGAATTCAGCAGGAAAAAAGAAAGAAACCAGAACGTATCGTTCCTAATCACGTCTGACCACTTTTAACTAACAACCCAGCATAGCCAGCCACTAGACTCTAAAACTTAACATTTAATATGTATACCTCTAAAATTATGTGTACTTTAAAAACAATTAGGTGCTCATGTTTAAACGTGCACTAGACAAGAAAAATGGCATGATCTCACCCAATTGCTGTCTCTCTTCTTGTTGTAGATTCTTGTGCTTATTGAGAGCACGGCATGGGATGGAGACCAATAAACCTTTTCCAATGGGGGGGAGAAGAAAAAAAAAAAAAAAAAAAAAAAAAAAAAAAAGATATAGGTAGGTGGGGGGGGGAAGGGTTTGAAGCTATCTTCCCTGTCGTGCCCCGTGTAGAAGACTCCCGCCCTAACAAGGGCAGTCCCCAAGTTTGAGCCTACTTAATGAAGCCCTTTGGTTAGTATAACCACCCTGGATGATATGTCCTCTTTCTCTTCCCAACGCGTTTCCCTCCCCGTTACGGGGGTTCATCAGGGGAATAAAATGTCCAGGTTAAATGTCCAGGTTAATGGAGGTATTCTGCAGTGGCAGACATAACCTCATTCAGCGGCGTCCTCCATGTGAGGATAAGGCAGTCCCCACACGGGGCACGACAGGGAAGATAGCTTCAAACCCTTCCCCCCCACCTACCTATATCTTTTTTTTTTTTTTTTTTTTCTTTTCTTCTCCCCCCCATTGGAAAAGGTTTATTGGTCTCCATCCCATGCCGTGCTCTCAATAAGCACAAGAATCTACAACAAGAAGAGAGACAGCAATTGGGTGAGATCATGCCATTTTTCTTGTCTCCTGGTAAATGGCATCCATGTGTATACTTTTCTAAAAAAAAACTCATCTGCGGAGAGAAATTGACATTGGTAACTGGGAACTCGTGGCAATGAAGTGGGCCTTTGAAGAGTGTCATCATCTTTTGGAGGGGGCAGTTCATCCGGTTCTGGTAATCACAAAACATAAGAATCTCATATGATTCATATGAGTCTGTGAAACATTGTTCACCAGATTTAACTTTTTTGTTACTTATAGGCCGGGGAACAAGAACATTAAAGGTGGATGCCTTATCTCGTTGTTTCTCTGGGTGTGGAGATAATTGTGAACTGGTTCCTATACTACAAAATGGGGTGGTTATTGAGTCTATATGTTCTGATCTTGAGAAAGAGGTTGTTGAGGCTCGGGGACACCCCTGCTGCCTGTCAGACATCCCGGTAATAAAGTCACCACAGATCTTCTTAGGCCGGTTTTACATTAGTTTCTGTGCGCAGTGTAGGCCTGCTTACTTTTTTTCTTAAGATCCACATGCGTCTTGTGTATTTATATTTAACATTGTGTGCGGAGGGATATGCGTTGTATGCGGATGCGTCCCCATGCGTCGTTTTGACGTGCCCGCCGAACACAACATGTGGCATTCGGCAGGCATGTTAAATATGTGCTCAGATCGCTCCTATGTAGGAGAAATACAGCATTGCTATGAGCTAACAGCAATCTGGAATCAACAACCATAGAGGTCTTCAGGAGACCTCCAGTTGTTATGCCAACGCACAGATGACCCCCGATCACGTGAAGGGGGTCACCGATGCACATATTTCCGGCCGGATGCGCTTGTTAAATGCTGCTGTCAGCGTTTGACAGTGGCATTTAACTAGTTAATGCGGCAGGTGGATCGCGATTCCATCCGCCGCTATTGCAGGCATGTCAGCTGTACAAAACAGCTGAAATGTCCCACCTTTGATGCGGGCTCACCGCCGGAGCCCGCATTAAAGCAGGGTATCTGCCATTGGACTTACTACCCCTACCGATGGCAGAAAGGGGTTAAGGAAAGAAGTACATAGGCCTATGCGGTGCACAGAAATGCTAATGTTAAACTAGCCTTACTCTGCATTTTTGGTGGTCATGGGTGCATCAGGATGTCCGAGTGTATGTAGCCGCCTGCAGTGTCTGTGCATGTTCTAAAACCTCTCATACTCGTCCAGCTGGGTCTCTCCAACCATTGGCGATTCCCAGTAGACTATGGATTCATTTATAGGTCGATTTTTATTACTGATCTACCCGTATCAGCAGGTAATACTGTAATTTTGCTGGTGGTGGACAGATTCAGTAAAATGTCAACGATATTGTTTCTGACCCAGGGGTGCAGTTTATTTCCAAATTTTGGAGGGTGTTTTGCACTTGTTTGGGGATCCACCTGTCGTTTTCTTCAGCATTTCACCCACAGTCTAATGGGGAAACTGAACAGGTTTACCAGAATCTTGAGACTTATCTTTTTTTGTGTCGGAGAATCAGGAGGATTGGGATAAGCATCTGTAGCTGAATTTGCAGTAGATAATTGCGGTCATGAGTCTACTGGTAAGTCCTAGTTTTTCGGGACATACGGATTTCATCCTCCGTTCAGCTCATTTAATAGGAATCCTTCTTTTGGAATACTTAAAGAAGAATGATATTCATCATCATCATCATCTGTGTGGCAAATGGTTATTGCTAATTTGAGGAAGATGGGGTCCAAATATAAGAGTATGTCTAATCGTTGACGTTTGGTAGGTCCAGACCTGTGTGTTGGTGACTTGGTGTGGTCGTCTTCAAGGAACATTAAGTTGAAGGCTCCCTCTTGGAAACTGGGTCCCTGGTTCATCGGTTCTTATACGATTGTGACCGTGCTCAATGTCGCAGCATTCCGCCTTGCTGCCCACTTTTAGGATCCATAATATGTTTTATTGAGCTCTACTCAAAAAATACATTGCGCTCTCTCTACCATCACCACTACTGCCATCTCCACTCATTGTGAATGGAATTTGGAATTTCAAATACCTAAGATCATAGATTCTCGCTTCATTCATCGGTTGCTTCAGTATCTGGTACACTGGAAGGGATAGGGTCCTGAAGAAAAGATGTGGGTACCAGCATGACATCCATGCGGTCAGGCTGATCCGGTCTTTTCACATGGCACACCGATAAACCTGGTTTTGAGGTTCCTCACAGAAAGGGGGTACTGTCATGAGTTTACTGTGACAGAGAGGAGCCAGGAGACCACAGCGTCTGATTTCTCCTACTCCTGCACTGATAAGAACTTCTTCATATTAAATGGTGTAAATTTCTTTTATCAGTGTAAGGGTTAATCTGCTCAGTTGAGAGCTCCTGGAGGCTTTCTGCCTTAAGGCTCTCAGCTGTTCACTGTTGGCCACTCCACTCTCCCATATAATCTGGTGCCCTGGCTAGCACACATTGTCAGAGGATATGCTGCATGGCAGGAGGTTGTTATTGGAGGTGGTGTTTAGTGGATTTATCTGACTGTTGCTAGGTTTTCAGTGTGTGATTACTCCCTTGCTTCTTCTACTTGTGTTTAACCCCATTCCCCACTCCCAGGTGTTTACCTCTGTTTATGTGTGTATATTTGTATGATTGGTATTTTCCTTTAACCCTGTTCTTATTACCTTGTCAGTCTGGTTCACTACTACTCCCCTCTTCTCTGTGTGGGAGAAGGGTGCAGACTGAGGGCGGATTCAGAAGCTAAGGCAAGGTACGTGGCCCTGGCGTCTTCACAATCAGAAGTAATTCGGGAAACAGGGCAAGCTAGGGTGCTCCTAGCATTAGAGACACGGTACGAACACCCGACAACAGAGTCGTGACAACAGGGGTCACAAGTCTCTCATTTGAATAGAGCAACGGCAGCACATGCACACTGCTGCTCTTTCTAATTGACTTTGTAGATAAAGACCGATGCCTGGAATGGTATGCATCACCAATAAAGTCAAATAGATGGTGAGGATTTCTTTTTTTTTTTTTTTTTTTTGCTGGATGAATTGGTATACGAGATACATCCCCTTTGGTCACTTTTTTTTCTGAAATGCATGTATTTTGGATTAAAAATAATTGTGGAAATTGAGTGTCATTAAAATGTTGCTTCTTTTGGCTTTTACATAATTGTTTCCCTTAACATTCAACTTTGATGTGACTTGTGGTATCCTGTTAATCGACAGGAGTTCAGGAAAAGACAGATAAGAGTTACAAACTCTCCATCAGAATGAGCTCACTGACTGATTCTTAGCTAGCTAATTCTGTTGCCAGCAATAGAAAGTGCAATACATCGGCTAAATAGAAGGCAACACGTGCAACATTCTTAATGAAACCCAGGTGCAAAAAATAATTTTTAGCTGTACATACATGCATTTAAGCAATAAAAGAATTGTTCTCAAAAAGGTGCATAACCAGGAAAACAGGCAATTAAAGGAGTTATCTGGCCTTGGGGTACAAGTCTGGTTACATTGTGTACTGCAGACTGAGGATTGTCTGGTGCCCGAGGAAGGAGATGATTTTGTGATTTGCATGCATGCAGTCACGTGCAGACTAGACATGCATGCCCTCGAATCTGTAATGAACAGGGCAGGACACGTCTAGTTGGAATGTGGACAGAAGTATGCAAACTTGTGGTCACATTACCGCCCGCTCACAGCACGCAGTGCATGTGCTGTAAGGATTCCCAAGTCTGCAGTCACATATTGACAGCAGACTTGTACCCCCCCTAAGGCCGGACAACCCCTTTAAGAATTTTTTTTTTTTTTTTTTTTATTTAGAAAACAGCATTAAAGTAACAAGCTAAAAAGCCAGAGTACCCATTCACAATTTATGAGAGTGGTCCAGACAGAGAATTCAGTCATGTGATGCAGGATGACAATATATATATATATATATATATATATATATATATATATATATATATATATATATATATATATATATATATATATATATATATATACACACGTTATAGAATAAAGAATGCAACATTTCTTTTGTTAAAAAATGTATTTTGTTCAAATCATTGAGACACATGGAAAGTGCAGAGACAACGTTAATCTGTGTGATGGTAGCATTTTTATAGTATTACCGACAAGGACACAATGAAAAAACATGAACACATTCAGAATTTAACCTGATTACATCTTTAGTTCAGTTCTGAGCATTTCATATTCACTATTATGGAGGATACAAAACAGATCATTTGATTTCACCGAGGTGACAGCAATTCGCTCATTTGGATTAAAACAGATTCATTTTCTGACATGTGGCTGTAATACTAGGAATATGATACATACATATATATACTTGTAGAAGAATAGATACAATGAATACTAAATATCCTTTCATAATAATAATTAAATAGTGAAAGTTTTACACATCCTGCAGAACAGAACAAGACAATTTATGCTTCGCCATAGACAGTGAGGCTATTAGACTGGCGCTGCCACCTAGTGGCTAACCGGCCATGACAGCATTAACATGGTATAATGTGTAACACTTTAGGAGCCAGTGCTTCCCTCTATAATTTACAAGGCACTGAATGGCATGTAAAGTGGGTCAGAAAAAAAAAATATATATATATATATAAAATCATGATTAATAACCAGAGTTAAAGATTTTCTTATTCTGAGCTCTATTATAGCTGGTGATTTTTTTTTTAAGCAAAATTTTTGCTTTAATCTGAATATATATATATTTTTTTACACGGAATGCAAATTAGGATCAATATAGCAGTCACTAAACTTTGGCAATGAACAAGTTTGCAAAAGACCAGAAAGACATTCCAATTACGGAAGATACTGTCGTTACACTCAGTTTCCAGAGCCCAGGACACTGATCCTGTATGGCCCCTGCGTCCAGCTATGGATCCAGAAGAGCTGCATGTTTGGCTGCCTGGATACATATTGAACCATGGGGACATAAAGGAACCATGTATATGAAAGCACCCTCTATTCTGAGATGAACCCAATTAACAGCTTGGAAACTTGTCGCTAGGTTTGCAGTTTAGGAGTAAAGAGGCTTTTTGGTTCCTTTGAATCCTACTCCCTATACTACTCTTAAGATTTGCAAAACACCAAGCATGTAAAGTCATTCGCATCAGATTATGTCCATTTCTCACGGGCTATTGGGAGTTTCAGCTAAAAGTTGTTTATATGGTGTACGTATGACTTAAGAACGTTGAATTTGTTCATGATCCAGAACGGATTCCAGCTCACTTGAGCCCTTTTATAAGGAGTGAGAAAATCATCTGCCCTTGGTCTACCTCGCCCTACAGATTCAGATGATTCGTCTACATGCGTGATTTCTTAACCAACACCTTGTTGAGACCCAAGCAGCATGGGTCCAAAAAAGAGCCGTTTCCAGAGGACAGTATGGAGGCCCCCAGGGATGTCACACAATGCCCCCTAGAAGTCACTCTTGTTGCAAATATTAGAACTACAAAAGTTAAGGCTACGTTCATATTTGCGTTCTGTCGGGCGCAGCCGCGGCGACGCATGCGCCCCTATATTTAACATGGGGGCGCATGGACATGCGTTTGCATGCGTTTTGCGATGCATGCGTCTTTTTTGCCGCAAGCGTTAGGGCGCAGAGGACGCAGCAAGATGCATTTTTTTTGCGTCCAAAATCCGGCAAAAAAGGACGCATCCGTCGCAAAACTATGCGTTTTGCATGCGTTCTTGTTTGCGTTGCGTCGCTGACGCAGCCCCGCACAACGCAAATGTGAACGTAGCCTAAGACAGTCCCTTTTCCCCAAACTAGGATACATATGTTTAACCCTTCAGCGACACGGATTTACTTCTGCTATAAGAGATTAGAAAAACAATTCTAGGGAAAATGATTCAGATGCAATACCAGGCGCAACCCACTTACAGAAGCGGCAGTGCTACTGGATGAACGCAGCCATGTTTTTCCAACCTTGTATTTCCCCCTTAATTTTACAGTCTAAAGCTATGTGCACACGTTCAGGATTTCTTGCAGAAATTTCCTGAGAAAAACCTGAAATTTTCTGCAAGAAATCGGCATGCGTTTTCTGCGTGTTTTTACCGCTTTTTTGGTGCGCTTTTTTTGCGGATTTTTCCGGACATTTCCCAATGCATTATATAGTGGGAAATCCGCAAAAAATTTGCAAAATTAATGAACATGCTGCATCATGTGCACAAAAATTGCGGAATTCATTCTAAATGATGGGATGCATAAGGTATGCTTTTTTTTGCGGTTTTATAGCGTTTTTATAGCGAAAAAAAAACGCGAAAAATCAGCAACACGTGCACACAGCCTTAGGCCGGGATCACACATACGTGAGATACGGCCGAGTCTCGCAGGTGAAAACCCAGCTCTGGCGCCGGCACTCCGGAGCGGAGCGTGCAGCCACACAGCAATACATGGAGCTGCAAGCTCCGCTCCGGAGTGCCGGCGCCAGAGCTGGATTTTCACCTGCGAGACTCGGTAGTATCTCGCGTATGTGTGATCCCGGCCTAATGCTGTATTTAGACGGGCTGACCGAAGACATTAAACGATCGCCAATAAGCTACATGCAAGCTCATCAGTGGTTTAGCGGCCAGTTTATACAAGCTGAACATAAATTGTGTGTGCACAGTACGATCATTTA
Source organism: Ranitomeya imitator (assembly GCF_032444005.1). NCBI lineage: Eukaryota > Metazoa > Chordata > Amphibia > Anura > Dendrobatidae > Ranitomeya > Ranitomeya imitator. The sequence goes on along the minus strand of NC_091282.1, from coordinate 1,100,445,891 downwards.
TACGATTCTTCTGTATGCACAAAACATTGTTAATCGGCAGCACATCACCTGTTTACACAAGACAATGTGCTGCCTACAAAGAGGATTTTCAAGCTCACTTAAATTTCATCACATGAGGCAAAGGACCATTTTCCTTATTTATCTGGTGTTCGCCAACCTGATATTTGGGAAGTAGAGTTCCTAATCAAGCTCATTCCCCGAATATGCGCCAATTTAAATAGTCCTTAAAATGGTGTATGTGAGATTACTTGGTTATTTTGTGATCATTTCTTTCTCAATTGAACAGCTATTGATTTCTTTACATGCGGCCAGATCCCCACATTTCATTAGGTGCAAAATGACTATTTTTTGAAAGTGTGAACAATGAATATTTGTGCTTTAGTAATCTGAAAATGTTACCAAAAAAAACCAATATTGCATGGTGCATAAAGAAAATCGCATGGTGTGTGTGGCTCAGTTCAGGCTTCAGAGGGGCAAGTCTGATATAATCTATATAGGATCTGCTGGAAAAGATGCTGGTGCTGCTCACTGGCTCATCCTAAACCTCACTGTCTAATACTTCCTACATAAATAAGTAACAGCTGGAAATGTAGAGCAAGCTGTACAGGATTTGGGTTAGCTTTATATATGACCAACATTAAAATGGCCAGAACTGAACTATCCGAAAACAGAACATAAATAAGACAGTAAATAAATAAGTGGAGAGAGTAAGTCATTAAAAAGACACAAACAGCTCTACACATCAGTCTACACTTTACAAAATCAAGCTGACGAGAGAACAAAAAAAAAAAAAGACAGGCAACCTTCATTAAACCTTAATATTTTTCCCTACACAGGCTAAAGGTAAACCAGCGCTCATTATGGCTGTACGCTTGGACCTGCGGGGTTAAATGACTTCATATTTATGTCCTCCCCAACTCTTTGACCTTACAAGTATACGTGACGTCTAGTAGTCTTACACGCAGGTATAGAACGGTGGTCTGGCACCCCGCAGCTCCCCAGGCTTAGGGTTGCAGGCTACGTAGCCTTTTTTGTAGCAGTATTCCATCATGCACCAGCTCGCTGGAATTGAATGCTTTTTCTTCACAATAACACTTGATTGTCTTGAAACAGACACTTGAAATCATTTGCACAATTTCCTTCCGATAGGTAAACCCCACTTGTAATGAGTGTGCTGCTCACATTTCACATTTGTACAGCGGAATGAATCACAATCACAGAACAGAAGGCGAGCAGAGTGAAGAGGTGTCAATATCACTACACGCTGACATATTGCATTACATCCTTACAGAGGATGGGTGAGAAAAAGAAAGATCGGATTTTTTTTTTTTCAATCTGGAAGCCGCTCCACTCTTGTCAATCGGTGGTTTTCGATATAACAGGTCAGCACAACTCACCAAAATTGAGCTCAGCTACAAACCAGGCAGAGACTAGGTAGCAAAAAAAAGAAAAAAAAAACAAAAACCCAAACCCATTTTAGCAATCTTCATACCACCCCACAAACCGATAAATGTTAACACTGACAAATAAGTTGTCTGGGAGATTTATAAAGTGTGTGAAAAATGTTTTCCTAGGCCAAAAAAAAAATGGTCTCAAGAGAGCACATAGACACATTACCACCTAGAGAACAGAGAAACTTAAGAAGTAGCTCTACTTAAGGGATGTCCACTACTTTGTCATTGATGACTGATCCTTAGGATAGGTCACCAGTGTCTGGTTAGGGTCAGACACCCGGCACCCCCGCAGATTAGCAGTTACCAATGTCGGTGACCGCTGTCTGGAAGTACCATACTCGCTTGCGGAGCTGGCAGTCTACTGATAGTGGCCGCCTCAGGGTATTACACATCAGCCTCCTATTGAAATCAATAGGAGGCGGGTGTGCAGTACCATGCTGTGGCCACTATCAGGAAGACAGCCAGATCCGCAAGTGAGCACTTCCAGCTGGCAGCCGCCATCACCGATTACAGCTGATCGGCGGAGGTGCCGGATGTTGGACCCCAACCAATCAGACATTTTTGACATATCCTAAGGATAGGTCATCAATGAAAAAGCAGTGGATAACTTCTTTAAGGATGTAGACGTGTTGTATTGCACTCTATGAAACAGAAGGAGACAAGGCATTCACTATACAGAGTGTCTAAACCAAGCACATTGCCATTTTGTACCTGTCTTTAGCTAACACACATCCTTCAAACTAGACCACTAAACTTTTTTTTCCATGTTCTGGATGTGGTCAGCAGAAGTTACATATGAACCATCCATTGTATAGAAGTAATGGCGCCTGGTCAATGTATACGTAGGGAGAATAGTACTAATTACTTGTACCACTGACTTCGCATCTAAGCAGTAAGGCTTTTAATAACTAATAAGATTATTTCTTCTGCCATATTCTCGGGAAAACAAAGGCTACCCCTTCTACCCGAAGGGATACTACAAGTTTAATTGTATGTATTGATATATCCAAAAATAATTGAATTTATCATTTAATAAACTCACTTAAAAATGGGCAGACCGGTCACAGCATATTGATGCCCTAAGCATGGCAATGGTCAATACGGGACCTTTATGAGTCTGACACCCTTGACAATCAGTTGTTATTTGCTCTGCCGGCCACTGAGTGGAGCTATGAAGGCCTCTGCAGAAGAGCTCCTATGAATAGGTGTAGGAGTTGTTCTTCAGTACCTGGCAGCAGCTGCTACACAATGAACATAGCTGTGTTTTACAGCTCCAAAGTCTTTACAACTGCCACTGCCAGGGCAAACAACAGCTGAGCAGTGGGAGTGCTGGTTTCGGACCCTGGCCGATCCTATATTGATGGCCTAATCTGTGGATAGGACATCAATATACTATAACCAGACAATTACTTTAACCCCCCTCAAACTACCTGTTAACATAACGAAGAACTAACATTTTGCACAACCTGCATATTGATATAGAATAAATACAAGCATAACTGATAGGACCCTTGAGTGAATAATATTACTTAGCTAAATTGACCTGACAATATCATCAGGTACAAAAAGTGTGACAATGATCTAAGAAGTTACCCAAAAAGTCCAAGCTGTGACACAATAGTCAAATTGATCAAATGTTTTATGTTCGGGAGGGATGGCTGCAGATCTACGAAGCCCTTGGGAAAAAAACATTAAGTTGGCCATGTGATTAACCCATGGTGGTAGCACAGTGGATAATCCGTAAATGAGGGTCCACTTTTTAGCCAATTAGTGACTCCCCCGACTTATATCTAATAGAATGTCTTTGGCAATTAACTGGGCCGTTCTACTGGAGCAGGAAAGTGATTTGTTTTATTACTGATTGATACGTTTATTTAAATTGCTGCCAACTTCTTGGTCTTTAGGAAATGATATAAAGCCAAATATTTACATTTATCTCAGTGCGGATTTCCTGCGGATTTATCAAAATCAGTGCGGAAAAATCCGCACACCATTCCGCAACGTGTGCACATAGCCTAAAACTATGCACCGAATACTCTTCGCTGTATACTATGTGAATCCATCCACTGAGAATTGACTTTTTATAAGGTTTGCGTAAGTAAAAATAAATTAAAGTAAGAGGATTAGGATCTAGGAAGAGTCTCTGAATAGGCACTTTCATATTTGAGATACTGGGAATTATAACAATGTGTTTCTTCCATGAATTACAATAATTGTCTCTACTGTATTCAATGCTGGCCCTAATTCACCTTAACACCTGGTAAATATTTTCCTCTTGGTAATAACCAAACACAATTCTCATAAGTGTTTGGCAGCCTATGTCTTGGGAGTAATTGTATACAGTTTATCTGCATGGGAATTGGCAAGAGTTGTTCATGTGTACAAGCGTCCTCATCCGGACAAGGCGCATGCACGAGGATGTGAGCAGGACACCATGTGCGAAACATAAGACATGGCTGTTGTCATCGCATCTACTGACCGGACAGTGTGATCATGATACATTGAGTAAGCGCTAACAACAAATACATCAAAGTTTATATACTGAACTAGTATTTTTTTCCTTATACATTGTGAAAATGCTCGCTTCTTAGTTTTGGTGTTAATCCTATTTTTGGGGGGTTAATTTCTATCATAGTTTCTCCAGGTTTAGGGGTAGATTTCCATCTGAATACATTATTTTAATTAGAGTAATTGGGAGGTTGTAAGGATGAGAAATTCATTTTCCCTTATAACCATACTTCTGTGCTTGCAGTATAATCTGCCAGGCTTCACAGCAGTGCCTTAAAGGGAATCTGTCACCCCTGAGACATTTTTACCCTATTAATACGGGCATAAAGGTGATACAATGGTATCCTGCGCCATGCAACAGCACGATTACACATCACTGTTCCGCCCTTCTATGGAGATCGGCTTCTTCTGCACCAGCGAGTCACTGGGAGTGGGGAGAGGATCTTATCATCACGCGCACCACCGGTCACTGGAGCAGACGTAGCAGTGACTCGTCGGCGCATGCGCAGAAGAACAAAGAAGCCAATGCCCATAGAAGGGTGGAAAATTGACGTGTAATTGCCCTGTTGCAGGGTGCAGGATACCAGGAACACCACTACCCGTCATAGGGTAGAGTGAGCCTGATGGGAGGGGGCTGGTATGATAATGAAGACCGGAGGCAGAGTTTTCGTCCAGGCACCACATGCCCCCGAGTCTTGAAGAAAGCATTACCATAACAGAATAAAAGAGGTTTTCTCCACCAGAATACTGCTGATATGCGGCATACAGGTATGACTTTTTACCATTGTATCACCTGTATGCCCGTATTAATAGGTTAAAATTGTCCCAGGGGGTGACAGAGTCCCTTTAAACTCGCCTGCACTGTAGAGAGCTCACAACCATCCTACCTATACATATGAATCCTACCTATATATGTGTATACTGTCTGAGAATAAGAAAGAGCACTAGGACAGGTCTCACCAATGTGTGAATGTGGGCTTAAGGTTTGCAGCATCAAGTCAACGTATTCAGTTTCAAGCTAGGTTTGCCACGTCTGTAATTTTGAATGTGATTTTTCTTAAATAATTTCAGAAGATGAAAGAAAATACAAATTCATTTTTTGACCAAAATAAAAAAAAATGCATAATTATGCTCCCATCACCAGAGGACAAGTAGAGCAGCAGGTGCAGGGCAGCTCCTAGAGATGTATGCCATTACAGGTCAAGAGGGCAATATATGGTAAACTGAACAGTTTCCAGCCAGTGCGCATTACACAAGTATGACCTTCTCTATACTGAAGCCCAGACTGACTACGCCCCATATATACACATTTTACAATAGGATAACATAGTACTGTATAGCTATTCTATACGATATGGATATACCCAGCTATTCAATTTACGAGCCTTCTACAGTCTTGTAGTTTTCTAGAAAAGTAACTTTATTCTCCGTTGCTGTAACCCTGTCCTGGTGCAGAAATAAATATGCGTCACCTCTAACTACGATTTCTTCTAAGTGATTACCAACAATAGCAATGGCACCACTCGGGGGTACAGAAGCACCTGGTTCATGAGGCAGCCTTGAAATTTTGGAAATTTAAGGAGAGACTCCCAAAAAAAAAGTCTATGGTGCAAAAGTCAAATGTACGGCTTATCAGCCATTTTCACAGTCGGCTTACATGAAAACATGAACATCACTCCGTTGAACAAAAAATGTCGGAGCACAGTGCAGTTCAACAGAACAAAAGAAAAAAAAAGAAAAAGCACACTGTCACTGTTTCATTGCTCCACCCTCACAAAACATTAGGAATACATGGATATGACACATACAAACTGTACAAAATTACCGTCAGTGTACCAAATGACTACTTTGGTTTCTTCATTTTTTTTTGTTTTTTTTTTTCATTTGGTGTTTTTTTTTAACCTAGTATTTAATTCAAGATACAGTAAGAGATATTTTACAAACTACCGAGTAATGTAAAAAAAATATTCAGTTTTACTTTTACCATGAAAGGAAGGGCTATACTACAAAAATGTTCATCTAAAAAGATGGCCAATAGGAAAACTACAGCTCTGAAAAAAAATATAGAACTATACATCGTCAGCAGAGAGAGATGGGATACTGATCTTGGCTCTAGTGAAGTATGCAATCTTCTCCCTGAAAAAATATGAAACAACATGTGAGTGTAAAATATCTTCAATAAATATTATTGTAAATCACCATTTTTATGTTTCTTTCAATTACAAAAACAAAAAGGAATCCTCAAATATTCCAGATTCAATACTAATTATGGGCGCACACACACAGCAGCTTGACTTTCCATCTTTTCTGCTGCTTAATTTTCAGCTTTACTGTGTAGACTGAGGCAGAGTCAGCAGTACTGTAGTCCTAGATGACATAGAATGGTAACACTATACAAACAGCTAAGGCACATCCTGCGTTCTGTGGATGGACTGTATGCTGCCCTCTTCGAGCATTAATTCATCGACACTTTATTGTGCATTAAAAGGTTTTTCTGCGACATACACTTATCACCTGTCCTCAGGATAGGCGACAAATGATCGATCACTGGTCGTCTAACTGCTGGAACCCTACTAAGAGTCCAAAAATTATCAGACAAAGGATTAATGGTGTGAACCAGCTATTGCCATCAGCACCAGATAAATGAATGGAGCCCTTGCCACGCATATATCCAGCCCATTTGGATATACAACTGACTTTCGGCTCCCATTCTCGAGGTCATCAAGAGCACACAGCATGCTGGCACTGGCTGTAATGTGTGATAATGCTGCAATGCAGAGCAAATGTTGTGTGCCTCACCTGAATGTCTGTACTTGTAGCGGCACCTTCTGGCTCTGTTCCCGTAGCCTGCATACATCCTTTGAGGCTTTTCTCATTAATTTTTCAGCGCAGTATCCTTGCTTTTGTTCTTCTTTTGATTGTTCAGCCTACAGACAAACAAAAGCCATCATCTGTCTGAAGCTTAAGGCATCCGATCACTAGGATGTATGGCCTAACTTCAGTTAATGGGTCGTTCTGGGCCGTTTGGCAGACAACTTATTTTACCGTTATTAATGATGGAGGTCTCATTACTACGAAGCAGGTAATACGTGAATAATGATTTTATCTCTTAGCTTCCCATGTAACCTTCAGTATTTACCTGCACTTCGTTTCGCAAAGCATTGTAGGGAATTAAGCTGAAAGAATAAATTTTTTTCTAACTAAATTAAAAAAGAAGATTTCCCAAGAAGGAAAAACTCTCAGAATATTGCAGATCATATACTTTTACTGGAGAATCTCGCTGATTACAGGTTTGCTGGACAATCCATGTAATTCCATAATTTCCTCTTATTTTAATAAATATAATGCTTTGAAATCTAAGCACATAAAACGGTCCCACTAGTGTAGACCTTTCTTACCTGCTTTTCCGCTTGTTTTAGAAGTTTCTGGAAACGATCATCATCCAAAACACAAGGCGGCAATTCAGTCTCTCCCCTGGCTTTCATCTCCTCTAACCTCTGCTTCAGGTCTCTCAGTAATTGCAGCTCATCATTGAGTCGTCTTTGCCTTGTCCGTGAGGCTTGGAGATCCAGCTCCAGGTCTAGAGATGTCCGTTCACGACATTCGTGCATTACTCGTCTCGTCATTGTCTGACTCATGGGCTGGTGGGGAGAGCAAGAGAACAAAGTTAAGAGTTAAATCTTCAACAACAACAAATAATAGCAAAATAGGATTTTCTCAAGTCCTGTAACTCTTTACTTTAAGACAATGCTGACAATAGAAGCATTGTCATCTGGGACAGGAGGAGAGTGGCTTATTGAATAGAGCCTGTGATTGTCTTCAAGATGAGAATTGATAGGCGCCACTTATTCCCACCTTCATAGATACATACAAGCACTTTTGGAATCTACTACTTATTGAAGTTCACTGTTCATTCATTGTCTATTGGACTGCCGAGTGCAGCCTGCAAAATTCCAAAGTGCAGATCTTGGTATTTAGCCAGTCAGCGATCAGTAAGGTATTCCATATCCGAAGGATAAGGGAAATAACTTTTTCTTGAGGGGGTAGGAATAACCCTTTATTTTAAGAATGACATCTTCAGTATTAAATGTAAATGAGTGGATATGAAGCACATAGGCACCACTTTAAACAATAAGCTATCCATTACATATACTGTAAGCATACCCGCTTTACTCTTAAACTGCGCCGTTCTGTCGCATTCCTTATAAAAGGTGACTTTTTAGCGAGGGTCGAGCTGTCACTGTCACTTCGATTTAGCTGTAAGAGAGAAATTATAATTTACATCAACTCAATATATAACAACACGAATTAATACATTCATTATAGTAAAGAAAAAGCCTTCAACGTGGCTATAGTAATTTCAATAAAATCTGGTGGCACAGACTGGTAAAGGGTTACCTAAAGAATTGTGTTATTTTTCACACAGCACAGTAAATGCATATTTATTGTGAACATGCAGACCAAGCCCAACATAAGGTTTCTCTTGTGTACCTTTGTGTCTTGTTTTACCTGCTTGGGCTATCATATTCTTACACTGCTAAAACTACATTTCCCAGCAGAACCTGCTTCTCCTCAGTGCTGCAGAACTCTTCCTCTTCTGTGTGATCCAGATTAACCTTGCCACTCCGAGTCATCATCAAGGTAATATAAAGTAAAGAAATCACCTTATGGTTTTGTGCACTCTTCTCCTGTACAGTATTTGGACAACTTTATCACCTGGACTCTACATCAGTACAGTTACATTGTAGTTTTATATCATTAGCTGGTTCTAGTAAAGCTCACCTGTTCTGCAATCCTCCACAATGTAAACGCCAAGCTGTGCATGTTGCCCAGTGCTGAGAAACTGCAAATGCAGCCCTACTGATACATATAGCAGATGACTGTCTTTTGTCAGATGCATCAGTAGAGTGGCATATGCAGTTTCATATTACAGGTCTCTCAGCAGCAGGCAACAAAGTTCAACTACCCTCAGTCCCTATACACAGCCCCATCCTGAAGTATATTCTCTTAGCTCCTCTATATGTTCCCACGTGCATTATATCTCTCCTTTCAGCCCCCTGTATATACAGCCCCATTCTGTAGTATCTCTCGCACTTCAGTCCCTTCTTACAGACCATCCTGCAGTATATTGCTGGCTGTTAGCCACTCTGTATACAGTCCATTCTGCAGAATATCTCCCCACTCAGCACCTGTACAGACAGCCCTCTACCGCAGTACATCTCTCCTGTCACCCCCTATATACAGCCTATCCTGCAGTTTATCGCTTCTTTGTTACTAGCATGCAGGCACATAGCTGCTACCTGGTATACGCTCTCCACTGTGATGAATGAGGCTCCGTCCCTTTCCATGAGATGATCCCTCATAGTAGGAGCTCTACTCTAACATGACCCAGAGCAGGCCTAAACTGGAATAAAGAGAGCGGAGATAGAGAAACTGCACTGCGCAGAATCAACCCTGAGCTGCAACGACAGGGTGGCTCTCATAGCAACTGAAGGGTAAATAGGTGGTCATCCTTAGGGGGATTGATAAGAGGGTTTTATTAGCATAAATTAATAAATACAGTGGCTTGTGAAAGTATTCACCCCACTCCCCCAGGCATTTTTCATGTTTTGCTATCCCACAACCTGGAATTTCACCTTTTTTTTGAGGATTTGCATCAGTTCATGTAAAGAATATGCCTACATCTTTGAACTTGTGTTTATTTGTTTTTTGCGTGATGCAAACCATAGGACAAAATAACTGAAAACTTCAGTGTGCATAACTTTTCACCCCATAATGTCAGTACTTTGCAGAGCATCCTTTTTGCGGCAATTACAGCTACAAGTCACTTTCGATAAGTCTTTATGAGCTTTCCACATCTTGCCACTGGAATTTTTGCCCATTCCTCAAGGCAAAACTGCTCCAGCTCCTTCAAGTTAGATGGTTTCCTCTGGTGAACATCAGTCTTCAAGTCTGATCACATGTTCTCAATTGGATTAAGGTCTGGGCTTTGACTAGGCCACTCAAACATTTTTTTTTTAATCAAGTAAATTTTAATTAATTTTATAACGGTTATACATATACAAATAACATTCTCAACTAAGGTGTTTAACCGCCCCCCACTAATATTTGTTATTCACAATACCATATCATAGATATACGACCATACAAAACAGAATAAGTCAGGCCGGTCAAGAAGAGTCAAGTCGAAAGGCACACAGCCGACTGGCATTTGTAAATGCACTGATACACATCTAACAAGATCCTATCGAGGCTGATCGCTGGTTACCTCCAAGCCAGGGACCCCATAATTTGTCAAAATATTTACTTCTATCCCTTTCAAGGTATACCCCTTTTTCCAATAATATGAGGGACTCAACTTGTTTAATAAACTCTCTGCCTGTCGGGGAGTTGCAGAAATAAAGTTTTTAGCAATACGTTTTCTAGCCATGTATAGTAAATCGCGCTATGGCAAGTTTCCCAGTCATAACAGTATACAGTTCGTCTACTTATGCCAGTATGCAGGTGAGAGAATTACTAGTCACCACGCACCCATAGGCTGAATCATTTCTAGGACCTACATTAAACATCATATTAGGTGATCTGTATACTCTGTGAATGACAGAGCTGCGAGAGTCATTTTGGCTCACTAAGCGAAAGATTGGCTATGTATTCCAGCACCGAAGCCCACTCATCATCTGTAATAACACAAATCTGTCTCCCATTTTTGTTTAACCAACAGAGGGAATATCTTAAGAAAGGTTTAAGGAAGACAAAGAGAAGGTCCTTACAGGCACCACTCCAAAACAATTTCATGTTTCCCCTTAAACCACTCGAGTGTTGCCTTAGCAGTATGCTTTGGGTCATTGTCTTGTTGGAAGGTGAACCTCCGTCCAGTCTAAAATAACTGATAGTCTAAAACTGGTTTTTCTCAATAATATCCTTGTATTTCGCACCATCCATCTTCTCGACTTGGACCATTTTCCCCCTCTCTGCTGCCAAAAAACATCCCCACAAACATCCCCTGCTGCCACCACCATGTTTCATTGTGGGGAAGGTGTTCTTGGGGTGATGAACTGCGTTGGTTTGAAGCTGGACAGCGTTTACCTTGGTGGCCAAAAAGTTCAATTTTGGTCTCATTTGTTAACAGTACCTTCCTCCACACATTTGGTGAGTCTCCCACATGTCTTTTGGAAAACTCAAAACAAGCTTTACAATTTTTGTTAGTAAAGGCTTTTTTTCTGCCCATAATTTTTGCATAAAGGCTTATGGTCGTAGGGAAAGATATTCCAGTCTCTGCTTGGGAACTCTTCAGCTCTTTAAAGGGAAGGTGCCATCAAAAAAATTTTTTTTTCAGAAATTGTAAAAATGTAAAGAATTAATGATTACATTTTCTTAAAAGATATTATCATTTGTTTATAATTTAGTAAAATATGAAAAATAATTTGAAAAGTTTTGGAATTTCCACTTTTCAACACTAGGGGGAGCAGCTGCTGAAATTTCAGAAAAACCTAGTGTACAACTAGCTCACATTACTGCACTGCAGTAATTATGGGCGGAGTCTGCTGACGTTTGTGAGGTCTCCTCTCCTCCCCTCCTGGGTGTTTGCTAAGGGATTAGAGAGGATGATATTCAGGAACCCAGTGAGCAGCCATTTTGTTGGTGACTGCAGAGTATGGCTGCCGTCACACTATCAGTATTTGGTCAGTATTTTACCTCAGTATTTGTAAGCCAAAACCAGGAGTGGAACAAATAGAGGAAAAGTATAATAGAAACATCTGCTCCACTTCTGCATTTATCACCCACTCCTGGTTTTGGCTTACAAATACTGATGTAAAATACTGACCAAATAATGATAGTGTGAAGGCAGCCTTATACTGACAAGTAGACAGTCACCGAGGATGGCAGGCAGCAAGGATTCTGGGAGATATGTGGTGGAGGGAGCAGGGTGACAGCAGCACAGAGTATTTCAGGAGAGCAGTGTGCTGGTCTATAGGGGCCCCCTGTTTGGTGCGCGGAGCAGCCAGGGATTGTACATAGAGCGCTGTCTTTTATACACATGGATGGACCGTCTGCTCCACAGAAATCCAGGAAACATTTCTGCGGATTGATGGCCTGGTCTGATCCAGACTTTGCATGCAGACCCCATTCCCCTCCTCAGATCCTGTCTTCTCCATCCTGTCCTGGCGATGTGTGAAAGCGAGGCGACAGGCGCAGTCCGGGTTGACGCTGGGAAGGAAATGTAGCCATATAGTAACGATAAAAATGAGACCCCTCTCTTCAGCTGCCTCACCAGCCCTGACTGCACCTAACTGGAGGTCACGCTGTCCCCTCTATTACCCCAGACCCGCGTGCAGGTGCTCAGCCAGAACCACCATAGAATGGGTCCGCTTTCTGAAGATAATACTGCCATAGTGTTCTCGCATAATACCGCCATATAGATCACACACAATACTATCAAATAGATCACACAATACTGTCATACAGTTCTCACATACTACCACCATATAGATCACACATAATACCGCCAGTGTTCTCACATACCGCCATATAGATCACACATAATACAGCCAGTGTTCTCACATACCGCCATATAGATCACACATAATACCGCCAGTGTTCTCACATACCACCATATGCTTCTCACATAATACCGCCATATAGATCACCCATAATGCCGCCACATAGATCTCACATGTATTGTAAATAAAGACTCGGCCAGAATAAAGTCCTTTATTAATCTTTTTTATACCATACCGAACGCATAATCCTCGACTCCCTCATCTCCCACAACAAAAATAATAAACCACAATGGGGAAAGACACGCAGGGGGGAGAGGAGTGCATAGGAGAGGATTAGATACTGACTGCTGAGCCGTGTATCTAATCCTGTCCTGTGTGATACTGTGCTGCGCCGTGTATCTAATCCTATCTTGTGTGATACTGTACACAGGACAGGATTAGCTACACAGGACTAGATTAGCTACACAGGACAGAGGTAGCAGTGGTAGATGGTATATAGAGGCAGGCAGCAGTCGTAGATGGTATATAGAGGCAGGCAGCAGTGGTATATAGGGGCTAGTAGCAGTGGTATATAGTGGCTGGTAGCAGTGGTATATAGGGGCTAGTAGCAGTGGTATATAGGAGCAGGTAGCAGTGGTATATAGGGGCTAGTAGCAGTGGTATATAGGGGCTAGTAGCAGTGGTATATAGGGGCTAGTAGCAGTGGTATATAGGGGCTAGTAGCAGTGGTATATAGGGGCTAGTAGCAGTGGTATATAGGAGCAGGTAGCAGTGGTATATAGGGGCTAGTAGCAGTGGTATATAGGGGCTAGTAGCAGTGGTATATAGTGGCTGGTAGCAGTGGTATATAGGGGCTAGTAGCAGTGGTATATAGGAGCAGGTAGCAGTGGTATATAGGGGCTAGTAGCAGTGGTATATAGGGGCAGGTAGCAGTGGTATATAGGGGCTAGTAGCAGTGGTATATAGGGGCTAGCAGCAGTGGTATATAGGGGCTAGCAGCAGTGGTATATAGGGGCAGGTAGCAGTTGTATATAGGGGCAGGTAGCAGTGGTGTATAGGGGCTAGTAGCAGTGGTATATAGGGGCTAGTAGCAGTGGTATATAGGGACAGGTAGCAGTGGTATATAGGGGCTAGTAGCAGTGGTATATAGGGGCTGGTAGCAGTGGTATATAGGGGCTAGTAGCAGTGGTATATAGTGGCTGGTAGCAGTGGTATATAGGGGCTAGTAGCAGTGGTATATAGGGGCTAGTAGCAGTGGTATATAGGGGCTAGTAGCAGTGATATATAGGGGCTGGTAGCAGTGGTATATAGGGACAGGTAGCAGTGGTATATAGGGGCTAGTAGCAGTGGTATATATGGGCAGGTAGCAGTGGTATATAGGAGCAGGTAGCAGTGGTATATATGGGCAGGTAGCAGTGGTATATAGGGGAAGGTAGCAGTGGTATATAGGGACTAGTAGCAGTGGTATATAGGGGCTAGTAGCAGTGGTATATAGGGGCAGGTAGCAGTGCTATATAGGAGCAGGTAGCAGTGGTATATAAGGGCTGGTAGCAGTGGTATATAGGGGCTGGTAGCAGTGGTATATAGGGGCTGGTAGCAGTGCTATATAGGAGCAGGTAGCAGTGGTATATAAGGGCTGGTAGCAGTGGTATATAGGGGCTGGTAGCAGTGGTATATAGGGGCTGGTAGCAGTGGTATATAGGGGCTGGTAGCAGTGGTATATAGGGGCTGGTAGCAGTGGTAGATGCATAAGAAAATAAAAACTCTGTACTTACCTTCAGTCCTCTCCCAGGACGTGCTGACTCATGTTCAGGGCAGAGCAGTGTGACGATCTCCCTGCTCTGCTCAGAACAGGTCGGCAGTGAGCAGTGATTGCAGCCTGTGCTGTAATACTAAGTACAGGCTGCAATCACAGCTCCTGGCTGCAGATACTCACCCTGAGCCTCGCTCCCAGCAGCAGCTTCTCCCTGGCAGCTCCTGCTATGATCGCACACACTGAGCTGTGTGTGCGATGACAGAGGAAAAAAACAAAATGGCCGCGATCTCCTCTCACAGCTGTGACGTAGCAGCCCAGGGGGCGTGCCCAAGTCACAGCTGAGAGGCAGGAGAAGCGGTCGGAGCCCGACTGTTGGCTCCTATGCCCATGGCTGCCGTAAGTGAGGTGTGCAAGTGTCGTGTCCAGACACTTACACCCACACTAATGAAAATGGCGGCCTCCAGTGGCAAAAGTAAAACTGAATAAATAAAAAAGTATTAAAGTAGTACATTTACTTTTGTATTAAAAATAATTGATTATATAATCAATAATTATTAATACAAAAACTAAAATCACGGCACCCTCCCTTTAAGGGTTACCTTGGTCTCTGTGCTGCCTCTCTGATAAATGCCCTCCATGCTCTGGCTGAGAGGTTTGCTGTGGTACCATGTTCTTTCAATCTGATCTGATAATGGATTTCATGGTGTTCCAGGGATCATCAGATATTGGGATATGTGTTTTTTGTTAATAACACAACCCTGATTTGTACTTCTCAAGAACTTAGTCCCAGATTTGTTTGGAGATCTCCTTGGTCTTCATGGTGTTGATTGGCTAGTGGTGCTTCTTGATTAATGTTGTTACAGCCTCTGTGGCCTTTCAGAAAAGGTGTGTATACACTGACAGACATGTGACACTTAAGGTACCTTCACACATAACGATATTGTTAACGATACCGTCGCTTTTTGTGACGTAGCAACGATATCGTTAATGAAATCGTTATGTGTGACAGCGACCAACGATCAGGCCCCTGCTGGGAGATCGTTGGTCGCTGAGGAAAGTCCAGAACTTTATTTCGTCGCTGGACTCCTGCTGACATCGCTGGATCGGCGTGTGTGACACCGATCCAGCGATGTCTTCACTGGTAACCAGGGTAAACATCGGGTAACTAAGCGCAGGGCCGCGCTTAGTAACCCGATGTTTACCCTGGTTACCATCCTAAAAGTAAAAAAAAAAAAAACACTACATACTTACCTACCGCTGTCTGTCCTCCAGCGCTGTGCTCTGCTCTCCTCCTGTTCTGGCTGTGAGCGTCGGTCAGCCGGAAAGCAGAGCGGTGACGTCACCGCTCTGCTCTCCGGCCGCTGTGCTCACAGTCAGTACAGGAGGAGTGCAGAGCACAGCGCTAGAGGACAGACGGCTGTAGGTAAGTATGTAGCGTTTGTTTTTTTTTTACTTTTAGGATGGTAACCAGGGTAAACATCGGGTTACTAAGCGCGGCCCTGCGCTTAGTTACCCGATGTTTACCCAGGTTACCGGCATCGTTGGTCGCTGGAGAGCGGTCTGTGTGACAGCTCTCCAGCGACCAAACAGCGACGCTGCAGCGATCCGGATCGTTGTCGGTATCGCTGCAGCGTCGCTTAATGTGAAGGGGCCTTTAGATTGCACACAGGTGGACTTCCTTTCACTAAGCATGTGACTTATTAAGACAATTGCTTTGCACCAGAAATTTTTAGGGGTTTTATATCAAAGGGAGTGAATATATATGTACATACCAATTTTTAGTTATATTATCCCATAAATTTAATTTGTGCCTATATTTTTCTCACTTCACCAAGTTAGACTATTTAGTGGTGATGTATCTCAGACAAATCGGATTCCAAAAATATTTAAGAACACAGGTTGTAATGTAACAAAATTAGTAAAATTAGTAAAAAGCCAGGGTGGGTGAATACTTTCGCAAGCCACTGTAAATGTATACATTATTATACAGACCACATTACCTTTTAGGTAGTCACAGTTATATAATTGAGCAGGCCATTAAAAGGTTATTCCCAAAATCACAAAGCAGGATATCGCAAGGTAATGCAAAATTAAGCAGATCCCAACAATAAGAGGTTAGACCAATAATCTCTATTTTTGTGGGGAGAAAACAGCCAACTATTCTATTTGAAAATTGAGAAAATTTGTTACCTGGGCATTTTGTTTTTACAGTAAAATCACAGCTCTATAATAGTAGTGCAACATGTCACCCTATAGCCTTAGCCTTTCTGATTCAATAAGTTAGGCGGAGCTGCAATACCAGATGCAACCCAAGAACAGAAGTGGCGCCGTCTCTGGAAGAAAGCAGCAGTGACTTCTTAATCCTGTCAAACCACGCCAGTGGATTAAAATGTAGTAAAAATTAGATTGCGGTGGTGTCTATATCTGAATACTCATCAATGCAGATTAAAAAAAATTATATCCACTTTTTGACATATTAGATTTGTAAGCAAGGACATATTGTGTGATGCAAACTGTTGAATTTCTAGAAATAGTGAACATGTATGGAGAGCTTATGAAATAGACAGCGACAGCCAGGACCGGTGCCGAGGAGGAATGTGGAGCTAATGCTACACATGTGAAGTTAAGGGTGGGGACTGGTACAGGTAATGCTGTTTTTGGCTAAGAATCAACACTTAATGCAAGACACTGGGGTCAAGTTACCGGAGAAAAGGGCAGATGCAGATTTCTGAATGATGTCCTCAGAAGCCTAAATGAGATGATAAAACAGAAGATCCTGTTCTTGGTAGAGATTATCTGAGGACATTTGATCTAAGGATTCCCTAGGTCAAGGCTATGATATAGGATGTACAGGATGCACAGCTGTATCTAGTGACATAACGGATCATGTGCCAGGAATTAATGGAATAATTTTGTGGGGTCAAATTCCAGGAGAGCAGCTCATGGGACAATTATGGTCATTTTAATATGTTAGACATTATTCAATTTTTGGGGGGCATTTCTTCTGAAAATAATTCATGCATGGCTACAGGTGAAGTAACCTAATAAAATAACATTATTATGGAGGGGTGGGGGGGTTCCTTTGTTCAGGATAAATTTGATATTTACTACTTGGTTTACCAACAGATTACAGCTGAACGCTGTGACTTTCAAGCAATGGACACCTTGCAATTGCCCTACTGTCCAAAATGGACAACGCCTTTCACTTAATCATTGCCAATTGACCTGTAAGACCTTTAGGAAAGTCAGTTGCTTAGAAAACAAGTTAAAAAGACACCTAGTTATAAAAATGAGGGTTTTATATTAATTACAGTACACAAATGCAGCATAAATGTACTGGACAACTCCTTTAACTAACACGCCATCATCACTATGAGATTGTTTGGGGTCACCCGGCACCATCATCAATCAGGTTATATCTGCTCTGGCAACAGCCTGATGTAAGCAATGTATGAAGAAAACTCAGGAGCCCCGAGCATTGTTTAGTGGTCCATGCCGAGTCCTGTGGCTTATCTCTCTTTCTCTTATGGGGGCCCATCCCACAACTTTGTTACTACTGGCTGATGGTGGAGCAGAAGTCAGCTCATCGGTAGAGCGCTCCGACTCATACAGATTGGTCAGTAATATATTAGTTCCAGAAAACCCTTTTAAGTTTCAAGCATACAGTGTCACTGTGCCTTGACCAGCATTAGTAGGAAAAAGGAATACACGAAGAAAGTAAAGGAAAGCAAAACATAAAAAGAACAGGTTAAAATCTCTGATCGCACTTCTGTATGACCGGGTTTAGCTGCTCGAGTTCCATGGGAAGGTATACAAGCTAAAAACTACTCCAAGTACATGTTCTTAGACTGAATGATATTTCCGTCTTACCCTACATATGTACTGATTCTTCTCTCCTGGAGAGAATGTCTGAGACCGGACAATCATGCTGTTTCGTACAAACGGCCGCTGTCTTGATCCAAGGTTACTCCTATCCTTGGGCCGGACAGACATATTTTCGTGAATGGCTTCTTCTGTATTTGTTTCTTTGTCAACCTTTGATTCCAGCAAAGAAAAAAAAATAGATTTTAACATTTAATACATTCATCAATTTGCAACAAGTAATAGTTTACAAATATATTTGTAAGAAAACAAAAAAATTAATAATCCACCAACAAGAAAATGCAAGCAGGGCGGCAGAGTCTCTTGCACAGAGGTTATCTCCAGACTGCTACCTCAAAACTAGGTGCTCAGCAGCGGTTTAAACAGCCATAGAATTTCCGACCTCGGGTGCTCCTCAGAAAAAAGGAGAAAGACCAGCTGTACAATCCATATATAAGAAAAGATGAGGGCACTCACCGGTCTTCATGAAATTCAAACTTTTATTGGCAACAAATCCAGATAAAATTCATGGCCGGGAACGACGGAGCCGAAGCTCGTGTGAGCAGGGGAGAACAGGGACGACGGCCGTTTCGCGCTGTGCTTGCGCTTCTACAGGACCCGTAGAAGCGCAAGCACAGCACGAAACGGCCGTCGTCCCTGTTCTCCCCTGCTCACACGAGCTTCGGCTCCGTCGTTCCCGGCCATGAATTTTATCTGGATTTGTTGCCAATAAAAGTTTGAATTTCATGAAGACCGGTGAGTGCCCTCATCTTTTCTTATATATGGAAAAAAATTAATAAAACATATGGAAAGTAAAAAAAAAAAAAAAAAGAAGTAAACTGGAGAAGATGCAAGAAAACCGAGAGCCGACTGTCAAACTCCCAGCTGGTGTCACAGAAAATAGGGCTCACTACATTATAAAACTTAATTCCATTCATTTCTAGACTGAAATCTGCCTAAGGGAACATGAGGATGTACAGCTTGGAGAGAAATAAAATCTCTGCACTTCTCCACTTCACAGCAGACCTCGCTTGACCTTCAGATTAATATTTACATGCCTGATCATTTATTAAAGCACCGTATAATGTATCTGAATTTCACATCAAGTGGCCAGGCTGTTAAATAAAGCAGGTAGAAGCTGAAACACAAAGTGACTAGGACTTGGCTTCCAATACTTTGCCTGATAAACCAACGGTTAGGGTTTTATATAATTCATTCCTTAATTAAAGGTTGTTGTCCGATATGAAGGACTTAAACTTAGGAAAGTGGATTAGTATCAGATCAGTGGTGGCCCGACACCCAGAACCCCACAGATTGGCTGCTTGGAGGTTCGGTGGAGGCCGGACGTAAATAGTGTCAGGAGATGGACAGCACAGCTCCGTACACGGTTTAGTGGCCAGTGGAAGGTACTGCAGCTAAGCTCCTATCCAAATAAATTATAGGCTGGGTCATTGACATCAAAATAGTGAATAACCCCTTTAATTGATGACATTATATCATTTCATAGGATATGACCATAATTGATAAGTTTGACAGAACTTTCAGTCTTATCAAGTCTAATAGATTATTATTTGAATTGTAAGGGTATGTTCACACATGGTGTTCTTCCAACATTTTTATTGCGCATTTTATGCAGCATACTTGGTGCGGAAAAAAAACCCGCAGCGTTTCACAGTACTAGCTGTTGTGAATTCTGTTATCGAACTCCCTCCTGTGGTCATGAATGGTACTTCGGCGAGTTCTGTCCATGGACTCCCTCTGGTGGCTGTGAGTGGAGTTGCTGGTTCTGAGGTTCCTTCCACAGGTGACCTAGGTTATTCTTAGGCTGGCTTCTCTATTTAACTCCACTCAGATCGTTACTCCATGCCAGCTGTCAATGTTCCTGTACTGGTTCAGTTCGCTCTTGGATCTTTCTGGTGACCTGTCTCTTCCTGCAAGAAGCTAAGTCCCCGATTGTTATTTTCTGTTCTTTGTTTCCTTGTCCAGCTTGCTTTCATGATTTTGTCTTGCTAGCTGGAAGCTCTGGGATGCAGAGTGGCACCTCCGCACCGTGAGTCGGTGCGGGGTCTTTTTGCACACTCTGCGTGGGCTTTTGTAGTTTTTTGTGCTGACCGCAAAGATACCTTTCCTATCCTCTGTCTATTTAGTTAGTCTGGCCTCCCTTTGCTAAAACCTGTTTCATTTCTGTGTTTGTGACTTTCATCTTTACTCACAGTTAATATTTGTGGGGGGCTGCCTTTTCCTTTGGGGAAATTTCTCTGAGGCAAGGTAGGCTTTATTTTCTATCTCTAGGGCTAGCTAGTTCTTAGGCTGTGTCGAGGCGTCTAGGCCATGTTAGGTACGCTCCACGGCTGTTTCTAGTGTGTGTGATAGGATTAGGGATTGCGGTCAGCAGAGTTCCCACTTCCCAGAGCTTGTCCTGTATCGGTTTAACCATCAGGTCATTTCGGGTGCTCCTAACCACCTGGTCATAACAACTAGCATAATCAATAAGACTTCTTAAATCTCACGCACACGCTGCATTTTCTTTCCATGTGTATTTTGAGCTTTGATGTGGTTCTGCCAAGACACGTGTCAATTCTTCAGTGGTTTTTACAGTGCTTAAAATAAATGGGTGACAGGCACAAGTGTAAAAAAAAGCTGCAGGAACGCTCAGGAAAAAAAAACAAAAATGCACATATTGTAAACAGTTTTTCCTGCCACTACTCTGTTTTTTGTTTCAGAAAAAAAAACATTGCAAAAACAAAATGTGTGAAGGTATCCAAAGATCTAAGGGGCAACTTTTCTCCTTGTGGATAGTGACAAGCCAGGCGTCGTAAGTCAGTGTTAGGAGACCTATACGCCATGCCTGCTACTCTGGGGAATTAAATACGCAAATTGTCTCTTCAGAGAGGAAGATGGCTAGAACTCTAGTGCCACCTACTGGAAGTAGCGATCCTAAAAGTCACTATCCACCCTTTAGCAAGTTTGTCACATGATGTAGGATAAGGAGCCAAACCATAATCTCAATTTGCAGACACGATTTTTCGGCGTATTGCCCCTCGTCAGTGCAAAGTATGAGATCTGATTTGGCTAGGTGAGAGGCTTAAAGGGAAGGTGCCATCAAAAAAAAATTTTTTTCAGAAATTGTAAAAATGTAAAGAATTAGTGATTACATTTTCTTAAAAAATATTATCATTTGTTTATAATTTAGTAAAATATGAAAAATAATTTGAAAAGTTTTGGAATTTCCACTTTTAAACACTAGGGGGAGCAGCTGCTGAAATTTCAGAAAAACCTAGTGTACAACTAGCTCACATTACTGCACTGCAGTAATTATGGGCGGAGTCTGCTGACGTGTGTGATGTCTCCTCTCCTCCCCTTCTGAGTGTGTCTGGTAAGGGATTAGAGAGGATGATATTCAGGAACCAAATGAGCAGCCATTTTGTTGGTGACTGCAGAGTATGGCTGCTATCACACTAGCAGTATTTGGTCAGTATTTTACCTCAGTATTTGTAAGCCAAAACCAGGAGTGGAACAATTAGAGGAAAAGTATAATAGAAACATCTGCTCCACTTCTGCATTTATCACCCACTCCTGGTTTTAGCTACAAATACTGAGGTAAAATACTGACCAAATACTGAACGTGGACGGCAGCCTAAGGGTATGTTCACACGTTCCTGATTTCCATCCTTTTTTTTTTCAGGACTGTTTTTTAAAAAACTGCAGCTCTTGGCAGAAAACGCAGGTCCTTTTTTTGGTCCTTTTTTTGTCCTTTTTTGATGCGTTTTTTGATCCTTTTTTTGAGTCTGTGTGTTTTCTAGGAAGTTTTTTAGGGTTAAAATGGCTGAAAATACCCTAACCCTACCCCTAACCCTATTCTAACCTTAGTGGAAAAAAAAAAATTCTTAATTTTTTTATTGTCCCTACCTATGGGGGTGACAAAGGGTGTCATTTACTATTTTTTTATTTTGATCACTGAGATAGGTTATATCTCAGTGATCAAAATGCACTTTGGAACGAATCTGCCGGCAGGCAGATTCGGCGGGCGCACTGCGCATGCGCCCGCCATTTTGCAAGATGGCGGCGCCCAGGGAGAAGACGGCCGGACGGACACCGGGACGCCGGGTAAGTATAAGGGGGGGAGATTAGGGCACAGGGGGGGCATCGGAGCACTGGGGGGGGGGGCATCGGAGCACGGGGCGGTGGGATTGGAGCACGGGGGGGCAGCCACACTCCGCCCACGCACTTCCGCCCGCTTCCCCGCACTTCCTGCTGCAGCGGTTCTGCACCACAAACCGCAGTAAAACCCGCAGATATTTTTTCATCTGCGGGTTTTACTGCGGGTTTGACCTCACAATGGAGGTCAATGGGTGCAGAACCGCTGCGGCTCCGAAAAAAGAAGTGACATGGTACTTCTTTTTTCCCGCAGCTATTCAGCGCGGCTTTTTTTTTTATTTTCCGCATTGTGGGCACAGCAGTTCCTGTTTTCCATAGGGTACAATGTAATGTACCCTGCATGGAAAACAGCTGCGGACCCGCAGCGGGAAAATCGCGGCAATTCCGCATGAAAAAAAGGATCGTGTGAACATGGCCTTAGACTACTTTCACACTAGCGTTGTTGGCTGTACGTTGCAATGCGTCGTTCAGGAGAAAAAACACATCCTGCAAAGTTGTCTGCAGGATGCGTTTTTTCCCCATAGACTAACATTACCGACGCATTGCGACGTACTGCCACACGTCGCAACTGTCGTGCGACGGTTGCGTCATGTTTTAGTGGACCGCCGCCACAAAAAAAGTTACATGTAACGTTTGTGCATCGAGTCCACCATTTTCGACCGCGCATGCACGGCAGAAACTCCGCCCCATCCTCCCCAGACCTTACAATGGGGCAGCGGAAGTGTCGTAAGACTGCTTCCGCTGCCCACGTCGGACATTTCTTTCACAGCATACGTCGGTACATCGGCCCAACACTGCGACGGGCCCCTACCGACGCTAGTGTGAAAGCAGCCTTATACTGACAAGTAGACAGTCACCGAGGATGGCAGGCAGCAAGGATTCTGGGAGATATGTGGTGGAGGGAGCAGGGTGACAGCAGCACAGAGTATTTCAGGAGAGCAGTGTGCTGGTCTATGGGGGCCCCTTGTTTGGTGCGCGGAGCAGCCAGGGATTGTACATAGAGCGCTGTCTTTTATACACATGGATGGACCGTCTGCTCCACAAAAATCCAGGAAACATTTCTGCGGATTGATGGCCTGGTCTGATCCAGACTTTGCATACAGACCCCATTCCCCTCCTCAGATCCTGTCTTCTCCATCCTGTCCTGGCAATATGTGAAAGCGAGGCGACAGGCGCAGTCCGGGGTGACGCTGGGAAGGAAATGTAGCCATATAGTAACGATAAAAATGAGACCCCTCTCTTCAGCTGCCTCACCAGCCTTCCCCTGACTGCACCTAACTGGAGGTCACGCTGTCCCCTCTATTACCCCAGACCCGCGTGCAGGTGCTCAGCCAGAACCACCATAGAATGGGTCCGCTTTCTGAAGATAATACTGCCATAGTGTTCTCACATAATACCGCCATATAGATCACACATAATACTGCCAGTGTTCTCACATAATACCGCCATATAGATCACACATAATACTGCCATAGTGTTCTCACATAATACCGCCATATAGATCACACATAATACTGCCATAGTGTTCTCACATAATACCGCCATATAGATCACACAATACCACCAGTGTTCTCACATACCGTGATATAGATCACACATAATACTGCCAGTGTTCTCACATACCGCCATATAGATCACACATAATACTGCCAGTGTTCACATAATACCGCCATATAGATCACACATAATACTGCCAGTGTTCTCACATAATACCGCCATATAGATCACACAATACCACCAGTGTTCTCACATACCGCCATATAGATTACACATAATACCACCAGTGTTCACATACCGCCATATAGATCACACATAATACTGCCAGTGTTTTCACAATACTGCCATATAGATCACACACAATACCACCATATAATTCTCACAATACTGATCAAGCATAATACCACCATACAGATCTCACGTAATGCCATAATACAGCATGACGCCCGCAGCTCCTGTTATCGCACGCATTGAGTTGTGTGTGCGCAATGGGGAAAGATATGCAGGGGGGAGAGGCGTGCATAGGAGAGGATTAGATACACGGTTCACCAGACAGTATCACACAAGAGAGGATTACATACACGGCTCAGCATAATATCACACAGTATAGGATTAGATACACGGCTCAGCAGACAGTATCACACAGGAGAGGATTAGATACACGGCTCAGCATATCACAGGAGAGGATTAGATACACGGCTCAGCAGACAGTATCACACAGGAGAGGATTAGATACACGGCTCAGCATAATATCACACAGGAGAGGATTAGATACACGGCTCAGCAGACAGTATTCCACAGGATAGGATTAGATACACGGCTCAGCAGACAGTATCACACAGAAGATTAGATACACGGCTCAGCATAATATCACACAGTATAGGATTAGATGCATGGCTCAGCATAGTATCACACAGGAGAGGATTAGATGCATGGCTCAGCAGACAGTATCACACAGGAAATGATTAGATACACGGCTCAGCAGACAGTATCACACAGAAGATTAGATACACGGCTCAGCATAATATCACACAGTATAGGATTAGATGCATGGCTCAGCATAATATCACACAGCATAGGATTAGATGCATGGCTCAGCAGACAGTATCACACAGGAGAGGATTAGATACTTGGCTCAGCACAATATAGTGAGAGATGCACGGTCTGATGTCCTGTGAGGAGCTGCAGTGAGAGGTCGGAGCAGCACAGAGCCTCCCCCATCCCCTCTGTTACCTCTCTGCAGCTCCAGATAGAGGACATCAGACGGCAGCACTCCTTCACCCTCTCTAGGGATTACAGCCACACACCAGAGGACAGGGAACGCCGCTGAGTGTGAGGGGAGACAGATGGAGCTGCCCCTCTAACAGCACAGCTCAGTCACAGTGGAGCTCACAGGTACACTGACTCCACTGTGGCTGAAGCAAGATGGCGCCGATCTCCTGCCTCTGCTGTGATGTGGAGACAGCCCAGGCGGCGTGGCCACATCAGAGCAGAGAGAAGTTGAGCTTATAATTGTAGCTAATGGGTCGCCTCCCGACCGCAGCCTCCTATGTCCAGGGCAGCCGTAGTTTGCACAGTGTAAGTGTCGTGCTGGGACTCTTACACTGCTGCAAAGCAAAATGGCGGCGCCCAGTGGCTGCAAAAATAATTAATAATAAAAAATATATTAAAGTTAAAAAAAATAATTTTGTATTAAAAATAATTGTTTATATAAACAATTATTTTTAATACAAAAACAAAATTGCGGCACCTTCCCTTTAAGACTGGGATCTAAGGGGTAACGTTTCTCCTTATGAAGAGTAACAGGTCAGGCCTGGCATGTCAGAGTGAGATCCCGGTCTTAAACCTAGCCAAATTGGATCTCATACTTTGAACTGAAGAGGGGCAATAGCCCAAAACACTGTCTGCAAATTGAGATTTTGGTTTGGCTTTTATCCTAAGTAATATTGCAAAGCTTGTTAAAGGGACGATATTGACTTGTATGATCACTACTTTGAATAGGTGGCACTACAGTTCAAGTCCTCCTCCTCTCTGAAGATGCAGTTTGTATAAATGTACCTTAAGGTATATGTGGCTGGCTGTAGTGACTTCGCCTCGATCCTCATTGAATAGAAGGGTATATTACTATAGTACAAGTTGACAACATTTACCAGGGTTGGAAGCTCAGCAGCAGGTGAAGCGGTAGAGGTAGGATCCCATCGGTGTGTTCCTTCATAGGGTTCACCATGTGCCTCCTCTGGGTTGCCACTCTGTGACGGGGAGTAATAGTCCTCCAGAAGTTCTGTGGTGCAATGTTCATCTAAGGCATCAAATGACTCCTCGGGGGGTATTTCTAACCTATATACAATATATGAAGAGGTTGAGAACTGCATGATGCATTCGATGTCAGCATTCATCATCTAACACAAACTAGTCATAAAGAGGAGTTCCATAGGTGAGATATAATGGACATTTTTCATGTCAGTGAAATATTTCCTTATCTAATTTTTTGAGCCTTCATTGTACTTCTGGTTCATTAAATTTGTGAAAGTACTACAGAATGAGACTAAAACATTCCTTATTGTGGTCATAGTAGTTAAGTATACTATCTAGATTATATGTAAAATTAATACAAATTTATGTAAATTTAATTAAAAAAAATATGGTGGCACGGGAACAAATCAGGGTCAGGTCTCTACACACCAGAGCGCCTTTGTAGTAATGAATCAATCAGTGAATTAAGTGACCGACTCATCGTTTCTCAAGTAATTTTTTTCTTTCTTATGGCATTTATTGACATTTTCTTGAGCGAAATTCTTCAAATTAGTACATGAGCTTCATGAATTATGCGCAAAATAAAAAGATATTAACTTGTCTGGTTTTTTTTTGGTTTTTGTTTTACCTTTTAGTGCAAGAAGTCACATGTTCAAATAAAATGACAAAATTTGAACATAAAAATCACTCTAGGAAGTGACTGGAGACAGTTGTGCAAAAATGATGTGACTTTTTAAAATGTTGCAATTGATGAATCAGCTGAAAAAAATTGTAAATTAAAAAGAGTAGGGCACAAATGAGAAACAAGGCTGAAAACGCCTAAAACTACACAAAAAAGGCGCAAATGTAATTATGAATTAGGCCGTAAATGTGCAATCAGAAGCCTGAAAAAAAATTGCCATAGGCTTATACCGTATATACTCGAGTATAAGCCAAGATTTTCAGCCCAAAAAATGGGCTGAAAGTGCCCTCTCTACTTGTACTTGAGTCATGTAAGGCGGGGGGGGTCGGTAGCATTACATGTGGCACAATGCTATATGCAGCGTCTATGGGGCCATAAAGAACTGCATGGAGCATTATATGGGGCATCTATGGGGCCATAGAGAACTGCATGGAGCATTATATGGGGCATCTATGGGGCCATAAAGAACTGCATGGAGCATTATATGGGGCATCTATGGGGCCATAGAGAACTGCATGGAGCATTATATGGGGCATCTATGGGGCCATAAAGAACTGCATGGAGCATTATATGGGGCATATTTGTATATGGAGCATCTTATGGGGCCATAATGAACTGTATGGAGCATTATATGGGGCCTATTTTGTATGGAGCATTATATGGGGCCATCATGAACTGTATGGAGCATTATATGGGGCTCCTGATTCAATATGGATATTCAAAAACACTTAACCTACTGATGTCTCAATTAATTTTACTATTATTGGTATCTATATTTATTTTTGACATTTACCGGTAGCTGCTGCATTTCCCACCCTAGGCTTATACTCAAGTCCATAAGTTTTCCCAGTTTTTTGTTGCAAAATTAGGGGGGGGGTCGGCTTATACTCGAGTATATACGGTAATTGTTTTTGGTTACTGTCCACCTCTTGCAATGCTACCTCCACCACAGAATTGCCATGGCGCACTTCCTTGATGGACTGTCTCTGAAAAGTTATGGGACCATTTATCACACCTAACTTTGTTATTTCGAAGTGTTGAACCATAACCTGTGTATGAAGCATCGTCCTGTTATGTTGTAGCCTAATATTTCCACTACAGCTAGAAAAGTGGACTTTAAAAGTATAGCTTTTAGAGTCACCTTAAAGTGTACCACCAGCGTAAACTATTCTAGCATAGACCGAGGGGCCCATTATGACCATCGGCAGAGGTCACACACACCTTGGGGCAGCCCTGGGGGAGAATAATTAAGAGGATGCAGAAACATCTCCCTTATAAAAGTACAATGAGACAGAATCTGCTCCACAGCAGCCTATAAACCAGATAATGGTCTTTAAACCACAGATCACACGGCCATATAAAAACTGCACTCTACTACATACGGACGTTAATAAGACAATCTTTAGAATATAGGGTAGTAACAGTAAAAAAAAAAAAAAATAAAATTGTACAGATCTTGCAGTTTTCCTAGGATTTGGGGCTAAGAGCTCATGGATTACCATTCATCTGCAGGACACATCTGCTCCTGATCGTCCTCACTGGCTTCTTCCTGGGCTAATTCTTGTTCCACCGCTTGCAGCTCAGCAGATGTCCTCTCTAGCAATGCGGACACAGCATCCTGGAAGAAAATCGAGTGAAAGCAGTCAGTGGTTGATCATGAAAGGAAAAGCAGACAGGAATATACACGGCATGTAAAAAAAAAAAAGCAATTCTAACTACACCTCCATAATGTTTCATTGAAATTCTGTTTGACTTCTGTCATCTGGTACCAGAATAAATCATTATATAACCTCAAATAAAACCAGTCAAATTTCAAAAGTTGCCATGCTTCAAAGGCAGATGTCAGCTGACAGGAGTCAATTGCTCTCATCTTGGAATATGGATAAGAAGTGATTGTGGGAACTAACTTTCTTTAATAGAGATATTCTATACCATGTGCAAGCCATGTAGTAGAGGTAATGGTTAAGGGAGTCTGATAATGAGTTTATCAAGAATCAATCAATCAAGGAGTATTTTATGCTACTTTTTTCATCTCAAATGCATAATAACATTGTGAGATTTATAGGTTGCTGTAATGTAAAATAGCCAAATCATCGATTGCACTATTGCTCCTTGGTAAAGAGGAGATGCCGCCATATCCTCCATGGGGAACGGACGGCAGAAGAATTTATAATGGTTCGTATATGGCATCTTGTTTTACAAACTTCTTTTTAAATGGCTGTTGTTAATTTTTAATCTTGCTAATTCGGTGTTAGGCAAAGATAAACACAACTGACAAAAAAAATTGAATATTCTAGGTTAGAACAAATAGCCAGAGTTATTTTTTAGGGAATGGCTCCCTCCAAATCTACAGCATGTGCATTAGAGGTTAAATGATGTTGCACAGATAGGCCAGCAATGTTGTACTCCATAAAACCTAAAACACAGAGCAGGGCAGACCTAAAAAAGGAATACTTCCCATTCTAATACTCACTAACTGCTCATTTCTGAATTGGCATTTTCTAAATTCTTGCAACTTAGTACTGCAACTGACTGGATTATTAGAATTCAAAGAATAACTATTTAAAAAAAATATATATTTATTGATCAGCCTTTGTAAAGATATGACTTTTTGTAATATGCTTTAATACCGGTATTTTATTTGGCTTTCTTCGATCTCAAACACTACCCTGCAGTGAAGAGCCCAATGTAAGCGCTTTAAAAAGTTGCTTTTAACTGCTGCTCACAGAAGTCCCCTACAAAGATTGGTTGAATGAAGTAGAAGGATCTTGCAGAGCAGCAGTTGAAAGTAGCTTCTAAAGGAGCATGAACTGGTCATTGAAACAACACTGTAGTAGTTCGGGAATGCGAAAGGACACATTAGGTAATAAAGTAGATGACAAAAACTCATAACTTTGCAAAGGCTGATCATTAATTATAGAAAAATAAAAAGTTCATTTACTCTTTATATTTATACAGTATCTCTTCTACTGAGTTGTATGCAAATAATATTCCCATGCAACGTACTATTTATTAAAGAGACATTACTTGTGGCCACATTCCTTTGTTATCTACTGAGTATCAAGGACCTTGAAAAAGCACTAACTTTATTATTAACTTACCAAATCCAGATCTACAGGTCGCATCTTATCCAAGACAGACTTTTCAACAGTCTCTTTTGGATGATGAACGGATCTGCAGGGCATCAACGTGTGCCACCGAGTGTATTCTTCATTTGTAAATGACAGGTCTGCCAGATTGATCTGGATACCAGCCTGGACAAAAAACACAGATTAAAAAAAGAAACATGAAAACCTCTTTCAGCATTTTGAAGTTTCTATATAGATTTTTGATGTTTGGCTAACACCACCCAGAGAGTCCCCGGGCCTCCCTTCTACACAGGTCAAAAGGAATCATTTGTGTTTTCATTTTTTCTCCCCACAGATATGCCGCTAGCAACACAAAAAAGTCTGCTTATAAAAAAAATACTTCATATTGCATTGGGTTTGAAGCAAGCGCCTGTGGAAATCAAGATGCAGAACTACCGACTGGTCGGTTCACTAAGCAGCGCCAGTCCATGCATTCAACTGTCTAAGGCAGTACATGGGGCTTTCTTCAGATATCCCCTCCACTCAGAAAAGTCTGTGAACTTTATTTCCAACAAGATGAAATCTGTAAGGCCAGAATCAAATAAGGTTTCCAAAAGTAAAAGGCTATTGAGGCTCGGTTAGATATGTCAATACATGTAATCATCACCATCACAATGCTGTTTAAGATCATTTTTAGTGCAATAGACACAATGATTAAGTATGTAATATGTATGACTATGCCTGGATTTAAAGGGATTGTCTAGGACTTTAACATTAATAGGTTATCAATGTCTGATTGTCAGGGGTGCCGAGAGTTGCACCTCCACCTATCAGCTGCTCCCAGAGTCGCTGGGGCCAGAACTGCTCAGCCATTCAGCCATGGAGCTGCACAGCTCAGACAACGGAATATCGGCCGTGGCCGGGCACTGCATCTCCGCCACATACTGAAATCAATAGGGGCAGATGTGCAGCTCCCGGCTGTGGCCAATATTGCAGCTCTGTAACAGAGGTTCTGGCCGTCCCAGGAGCAGCTGATCGACAGGAATGGCGGGTGCCGCACCCCCACAATCAGACATCGATGGCCTATCCTAAAAATAAGCCATCAATGTTAAAGTCCTGGACAACCCCTTTAAGCCTGCCACAAGTGTGAAAATTTGAGGACTTTAAAAAAGGAAAAAAAAAAACACCTAAAAGTTTGTTGGGCAGCAGACATATAGTACATATTTGTCCTGCCTTACTTCTACTCTAAGGTGGACATAATATAGAGCCGAGTGGCACAAGATGGCCAGCCGTGAGAATGATATTGAAATACTCTGTCATGCCATGCATTGCCAGCCATTGTTTGGGAAAATTTGGGAGTTGTGAGTGAAGAGCAAGGTGAACAATTCCACCAGGACATTGAAGAGATGGAAAGAAAATACCAGGGAAAATGGAACATTACAATGATGGCAGACTACTTAGAAGCTTCGGTACAGGAGATCGGGTCCGGATCTGACACTGTGGCTAATGTGCATGTGCTGTTTTCTGAAACTATTGGAAGATAGGGTCTACAGAAGCCCAAGTGGCCAGTGTGAAAGCTGAAAGATTTCCACGTGATTTCAATAGTAGGTCATTTCCTGATGGGAATCTATCACCATATATATACTTTTAATCTCAGATCATCATAATAAAAGGGAATAAGACACCGATTCCAGCGCTGTGTCACCTACTGGGCTCCTTGTTGTAGTATGTTGCAACTCTACTAATCCTTTCATTGGCTCTGTCTAACCGTGCGTTCAACGATTGTCAGTGCTCTCTCTATTCTGCATACAGGTTGAAAGCCGTGGCGGGGGTTGGGATAGCAAGCGCTTATGAATATGGAGGACTAAATAGCAGGGGCTTTTCATTGAGAAGACCATCAGCGCTGCAGAAGATAAAACCACGTTTAGTCAAAACTACAGTAAGTAGCCCAGTAAGTGAACATTGCTGGTATCAGGGTTTCTGCCCCTACATCTTGCTGCTGTCAGCAGATAAGGGTACTTTCACACTGGTGTTTTTTTTAATACGTCGCAATGCGTCGTTAAGGCTACTTTTACACTAGCGTTTTTTTAAATCCGTCACAATGCGTCGTTTTGCAGAAAAAACGCATCCTGCAAAAGTGATTGCAGGATGCGTTTTTTCCCCATACACTTCTATTGATGACGCATTTGCGACGGATTTGCACACTTCGCATCCGTCTTGCGACGAATGCGTCGTGCTTTGGCGGACCGTCGGGAGAAAAAAACCCTACATGTAACGTTTTTTTCTCCCGACGGACCGCTTTTTCCGACCGTGCATGCGCGGCCGGAACTCCACCCCCACCTCCCCGCACCTTACAATGGGGCAGCGGATGCGCCGGAAAAATGCATCCGCTGCCTCCATTGTGCAATGCAGCAAACGCTAGCTTCGGAATCTCTTCCCGACGCATTGCGACGGGGAGATTCCGACGCTAGTGTGAAAGAAGCCTTAGGGGAAAAAACGCATCCTGCAAAGTTGTTTGCAGGATGCGTTTTTGCCCCATAGCGTAACATTACAGACGCATTGCGACGTATTGACACACGGCGCAACCGTCGTTCGACGGTTCGTTGTGGCGGACCGCCGGGAGCAAAAAACGTTAAATGTAATGTTTTTTGCTCCAGACGGACCGCTTTTTCCGACTGCGCATGCGCGGCCGGAACTCCGCCCCCACCTCCCCGCACCTCACAATGGGGCAGCGGATGCGCCGGAGAATGCATCCGCTGCACCCGTTGTGCGGCGCTAACAACGCCAGCGTCGGAATCTCGGCCCGACGCAATGCGACGGGCCGAATTCCAACGCTAGTGTGAAAGTAGCCTAAGGCAATAAAAACCTAGTGACATTCCTTTTAAGAGGCAGCAGTTGATGAACCTAAAACATTCATCTTCTGAACCTCCTGTTTGTAAGTAATGCTGCCTCTTTATGGAGAATAAAGTGATGTTATTACCACTATGTAGAAGAAGAAAAGGGACCACAAGTGAAAAAAAAAAAAAGTAAAGTTGGTATAAACAAGTGGTAACAGCGCTCCCTACTAAGGGACGCTACTGCCTAAACTGATATTTTGTATATTTTCTAACAGGAGATAAAATCATTGTGCTGAAAGTGAAACACTTATAAAATTACAAAGCGGCACCAACAATATGTCGGCAATGTTCCTAAACGTCCCCCAAGTCCATTTATATTTATTCAGTACAGTCTAGCCGTCATTTCCATTCTCGTCAGTGAGCAGCACGGAATGAATGACAATTTCTATAAGTGCTGATTTCATTGTATATTGGATGAACACCATCCTGATTAAGAAATGCTGCTGTGTAGCGCAATGAATTTTTGTTCGCTCCGTTAAATGATACTTGATTAAAGAGTTTGCTTTCACCACGTCTCCAATATTTACCCTCAGGAAGTGTCCTGCTGACAGTCGCCGTAAGCTACAGATACATAAACAGAAAGCCACTCACTCCAGTAGTAATACATTTCGAGGACTCTTGGTGATTGAGAGAAACATGAAGAGACCAAGCAGATATACAAGTCACATACCAAGCATTCCTCCTGATGGCTTCTTCCAGCCGAACAGACGTCCACTCTCAGAGTCTTCTGCTGCAGAACGCTTTGTGAAACGGACACTCGGAACAGCTCGTTGAACAGTATAGATTCGGTGGCCGGGTGCACTTTGGTCCTAAAGAGGCAGCTGATGTCATTTGAAGATGGGAGAATAGCAACCCGGATATAGCTGTATGGAAGGAAGAAAAAAGGGACTTCAGCGAGAATCTCCCTATGTCTATTAAAATGAGCCATACAGTTGTGGCCAAAAGTATTGACACGCCTGCAATTCTGTCAGATAATACTCAGTTTCTTCCTGAAAATGATTGCAAACACAAATTATTTGGTATTATTATCTTCATTTAATTTATCTTAAATGAAAAAACACAAAGAAAAATTGTACTAAAGCCAAACTGGATATAATTCCACACCAAACATAAAAAAGGGGGTGGACAAAAGTATTGGCACTGTTCGAAAAATCATGTGATGCTTCTCTAATTTGTGTAATTAACAGCACCTGTAACTTACCTGTGGCACCTAACAGGTGTTGGCAATGACTAAATCACACTTGCAGCCAGTTGACATGGATTAAAGTTTGTCTCAACCTCTGTCTTGTGTCCTTGTGTGTACCACTTGAGCATGGAGAAAAGAAAGAAGCCCAAAGAACTGTCTGAGGACTTGAGAAACCAAATTGTGAGGAAGCATGAGCAATCTCAAGGCTACAAGTCCATCTCCAAAGACCTGAATGTTCCTGTGTCTACCGTGCGCAGTGTCATCAAGAAGTTTAAAGCCCATGGCACTGTGGCTAACCTCCCCAGATATGGACGGAAAAGAAAAATTGACAAGAGATTTCAACGCAAGATTGTGCGGGTGTTGGATAAAGAACCTTGACTAACATCCAAACAAATCCAAGGGTACAACAGTGTCAACCCGTACTATCCGTCGGCATCTGAATGAAAAGGGACTGTATAGTAGGAGACCCAGGAAGACCCCACTTCTTCCCCAAGACATAAAAAAGCCAGGCTGGAGTTTGACAAAACTTACCTGAAAAAGCCTAAAACGTTTTGGAAGAATGTTCTCTGGTCAGATGAGACAAAAGTAGAGCTTTTTGGGCAAAGGCATCAACATAGAGTTTACAGGAAAAAAAAAAAGAGGCATTCAAAGAAAAGAACACAGTCCCTACAGGTAAACATGGCGGAGGTTCCCTGATGTTTTGGGGTTGCTTTGCTGCCTCTGGCACTGGACTGCTTGACCGGGTGCATGGCATTATGAAGTCTGAAGACTACCAACAAATTTTGCAGCATAATGTAGGGTCCACTGTGAGAAAGCTGGGTTTCCCTCAGAGGTCATGGGTCTTCCAGCAGGACAATGACCCAAAACACACTTCAAAAAGCACTAGAAAATGGTTTGAGAGAAAGCACTGGAGACTTCTAAGGTGGCCAGCAATGAGTCCAGACCTGAATCCCATAGATCACCTGTGGAGAGATCTTTAAATGGCAGTTTGGAGAAGGCACCCTTCAAATATCAGGGACCTGGAGCAGTTTGCCAAAGAAGAATGGTCTAAGAATGGTCTCCAGCAGAGCATTGTAAGAAACTCATTGATGGTTACCGGAAGCGGTTGGTCACAGTTATTTTGGCTAAAGGTTGTGCAACCAAGTATTAGGCTGAGGGTGCCAATACTTTTGTCTGGACCATTTTTGGAGTTTTGTGTGAAATTATCAATTTTTTGCTTTTTGCTTCATTCTCTTTTGTGTTTTTTCATGTAAGACAAATTAAATGAAGATAATACCAAAGAATTTGTGTTTGCAATCATTTTCAGGAAGAAACTGAGTATTATCTGACAGAATTGCATAGTGATGAGGTTTCCCATTAGAGCGGACTCATTTTCAGGAGTATTCTCAAGTTGCCTCTTAAGCAGTTCAGAGCTATGCAGTCTCCTTGGGCTTTGTTCACATGTCCAGTAATCATCCATCAGAACAGATCCAGCAGCAAGCAGTTGACAAAAAAATTACACAGACAACTTTTTTTCCCCTGAAAAATACTGATTTCAACTACCGTACATACATTTTATAAACATTCAAGTCTATAGAAAACAGATTTTTTTTTTTACATTGAAGTCTGTGGAAAACTAATCCTTTAAATAGCCATCTGTTTTTCTTCCATTAAAAAAAAAAAATCAGCTGTTTGCTTAGCGGATCAGGTTCAAATTGATGATTACTTTAAAGTTCACATGTCCAATAGTATTTGGCAAATATTTATGTTTCCACCTCCAGTAATCAAAAACAAGTATTTTCAAAAAGGAGGAAAGCAATTTAAAGGATCAGTTTTCCACAGACTTCAGGTAAGTTCACACAAGGAGTTTTTGCTGCGTTTTTATGCTAATTTTCAACCACTTTTTACAGTACCAGCAAAACCTATGAGATTTCAGACATCTCATGCACACACATTGGGTTTTTGTGTGATCAGGATTTTGTGCATTGCAGTGTTTTTTTTTTTTTTTTTTTACATGGGGCATGTCACTTCTTTCAACGTTTTTCAGCGTTTTTCACCCATTGACTTGAATGGGTGGTGAAAAAACGCTGCAAATACGCTAGGTTGACTTTTCTTGCAGCGTATTTGCTGCAGAAAAGTCAAGGAGAGCCGGATGTGACGTCACACTCGGCACTGCTACATCTAGATGGCAGGAGACATGGTGCGTCCATACAGCCTGTCATCCAGCAGAGCGGACGCGAACCCCATTCACTTGAATGGGGGGTCCGACAATACAGTGTTTGACACGCTGTCATATGTATGACAGTGCGGCAAACACCGCTTCTGATAAGTGGGGAAATCCTCCCCGCCGGTCAGAGGGCCGCGGCTCCCTGCTGTCAGAAAAGAGCGGGAGCACTCAGCTGTGATCGGAGGTGTAAACTGTACCTCCGATCACTGGTGTCAGCTGATGGGACTACTGCTCCCAACATGTCACACCTACAGCTGCTAATTACAGTGACAGTAGGTGCGGCGGATGGGAGTTTTCATCTGCCGCTCCTGCGCTATAATTTTTTAAAAAAAAATACGACGTGGGTTCCCCCCTAATTTTGATAAGCAGCCAGACAAAACGCACAGCTGGGGACTGCAGCCCCCTGCTGTCAGCTTCAGCTAGTTATTTAAATAATTTAAAAAAACGGCGTGGTGTCCCCCCATTTGTGACAATCAGCCTTGCTAAAGCTGACAGCTGGGGGCTGGTGTTCTTCTGCTGGTAAGGGGCCATTGATATGGGGCCCTCCAGCCTAAAACAAGCAGCCCTGGTGCTTTGCCTGGCTCTTCCCTCTTACCCTGTAGTGGTGGCAAGAGGGGTAATGAGGGGATAATGTCACCTTGCTATTGTAAGGTGACATTAAGCCGGCTTAGTAAATGGAGAGGTGTCAATAAGACACATAACTACTATATAGTATACTATTACTATAGTAATTAAAGGGTTAAATACACACACACACAGGTGCAGAAAAAGTATTTTAATGAAATAAAACACCACACAGTTTTGACCATCTTTTTAATTGTTCTGCCATTCCAAAGCGAAGCCCTCGATCTTCAGTAATAAAAATAAAATTAAAAAAGCGAAAGTATACTCCCTGATCCGTCGTAGTCCGATATATCGAGTGTCCCACGCAGTATCTGGGGGAGATAAAGCTACAACCAGGAGCGATGCTA
The DNA here is from genome assembly GCF_032444005.1 of Ranitomeya imitator. Classification (NCBI taxonomy): domain Eukaryota; kingdom Metazoa; phylum Chordata; class Amphibia; order Anura; family Dendrobatidae; genus Ranitomeya; species Ranitomeya imitator. The sequence goes on along the minus strand of NC_091282.1, from coordinate 1,100,408,893 downwards.
ATGCGACCGCTCTCGGCTGGAAGCTACTAGGGAATGAATGAGACGCAACGGGCGCAGGCTCAGCAACTAGCGGTGACGTCACCGAGCCTGTGCCCGCTCACAGCCTGACATGAGGTAACCTCTGGAGGTAACCTCTGGAAAAATGCCAGGGAAGAGGATACCGCAGGTAATGTATCGATCTATTCTATCTATTTTATAAATCTATCTATTCGATCAATCAATCTATTCTATCAATCGATCTATTTGTTCTATCTATTCTATTCTAACCATCTACAGAAAGTTGTTTTTTTTTTCTCTGTGTGCATTCAACTTTATTGGCATGCACAAAGAGAAAAAAAACATGAAAAAAACGCACCAAAAAAGCGGCAAAAACGCACCAAAAACGCACCTAAACCTGCATTTTCCCGCCAAGATGATCAGGTTTTGCTGCCGAAAAAAACACAGCAAAAACGCCCTGTGTAAACTTACCCTTAAATGTTAAAAATAAAATTGTATTCAGTTGAAATCAGTTTTTGTCAGACAAACGACAAAGTTGTGTCTGCACAACTTTTGTCAACAGATTGCTGCTGGATTAGTTCTAAAGGCGGATTACTGGACACGTGAACATAGCCTTACAGTCTCCTCACTTCCTTGTTTATGGTGGGTGGGCTCTCCTACTTGAGTGACAGCTCTGATGAGCAGCAGAGTAAAATCATGAAGCTCAGCACACGTTCTGCTGTAACACATTCAGCTGTCAGTGGTTTGTTCTGAGCATAAACTATTAGCAATGTAGTCACAAACAGAAACAAGGAATTTCAATAAGCAGACCGCTCAGGACAGCGAGAGCCCGGATTAGAACTTTTCTGAAAGCATGCCCAGCTAGTGGCTAGTGATTTTGCAAGCTTTATAAAAGCAGCTCCATGGAAACCAGCTGTATACTACTAGATAAAAGCTCTCATTGCTGTTGATTGACAGCAAGTCAAAGCAAGTCAATTACAAACTTGCTTGTTTTTTTGCTAACTAAAGCCATTTAATAACTTGAGAATACTCCTAAAAGCCTACAATACATTTTTCACATGAGTAAATATCCTAGTACTGTCAAACCTCCTAATGTACATGCATTACTGCAAATAAAAGCATTAAAGGGAACCGGTCATATTGAAAATGTCCAATATGCAGATATAATGCAGAGCAGGAAGAGTAGCGGTGATTGATATGTAGTTTTGTAGACAAATATTCTGAATACTGTCATTCATTGAAAGCATTGGTCATGTTGGGCTTAGTAGTCAAAGGTGTGGGAAAATACAAATTATACATGGACAGCTATGAATCAGGGATTATGACTACTCCCTCAACTGTTGCTTTGCTAACAGGCAGGTACCTTGCCTAGCTTCCTCTCTATTGCACTCCTAGTCAGTTCTGGCAGACAAACCAAAACCTATATGTTTGAAACTCTCTCTTGGACTGTAAGGAGGTATGAGAGCCTGTTGGCCATATTGCATATGTCTGTGACACTTACTCTTCTATACTAAAATATAAAAGTGTTATCCACATTATACTAATTTAAATTCCAAAGGTTCTTAACACTGCTCATGCAGGAATGTACAATGCTCAAAAAAATAAAGGGAACACTAAAATCCCACATCCTAGATATCACAGAATGAAATATTCCAGTTGTAAACCTTTATTCATTACAGAGTGGAATGTGTTAAGAACAATAAAACCTAAAAATTATCAACGTAAATCAGAACTAATATCCCACGGATGTCTGGAGTTGGAATGATGCTCAAAATCAAAGTGGAAAATGAAGTTACAGGCTGATCCAACTTCAGTGGAAATGCCTCAAGACAAGGAAATGATGTTCAGTAGTGTGTGTGGCCTCCACGTGCCTGTATGACCTCCCTACAGTGCCTGGGCATACTCCTAATGAGGCGGCAGTTGGTCTCCTGAGGGATCTCCTCCCAGACCTGGACTAAAGCATCTGCCAACTCCTGGACAGTCTGTGGTGCAACGTGACTTTGGTGGATGGTGCGAGACATGATGTCCAGATGTATTCAATCAGATTCAGGTCTTGGGAACAGGTGAGCCAGTCCATAGCTTCAATGCGTTCATCTTGCAGGAACTGCTGAAACACTCCAGCCACATGAGGTCTGGCATTGTCCTGCATTAGGAGGAACCCAGGGCCAACCGCACTAGCATATGGTCTCACAAGGGTTCTGAGGATCTCATCTCGGTACCTAAATGGCAGTCAGGCTACCTCTGGCGAGCACATGGAGGGCTGTGCGGCCCTGCAAAGAATTGCCACCCCACACCATTACTGACCCACCGCCAAACCAGTAATGCTGAAGGGTGTTGCAGGCAGCAGATAGCTCTCCACGGCATCTCAAGACTCTGCCGTGTCTGTCACATGTGCTCAGTGTGAACCTGCTTTAATCTGTGAAGAGCACAGGGCGCCAGTGGCGAATTTGCCAATCTTGGTGTTCTGTGGCAAATGCCAAGCGTCCTGCGCGGTGTTGGGCTGTGAGCACAACCCCCATCTGTGGACGTCGGGCACTCAGACCATCCTCATGGAGTCGGTTTCTAACTGTTTGTGCAGTCACATGCACGTTTGTGGCCTGCTGGATGTAATTTTGCAGGGCTCTGGCAGTGCTCCTCCTATTCCTCCTTGCACAAAGGCTTAGGTAGCAGTCCTGCTGCTGGGTTGTTGCCCTCCTATGGCCTCCTCCATGTCTCCTGGTGTACAGGCCTGTCATCCTGGATGAGCTGCACTACCTGAGCCACTTGTGTGGGTTGTAGAGTCCATCTCATGCTACCACGAGTGTGAAAGCACAACCAATATTCAAAAGTGACCACAACATCAGCCAGAAAGCATTGGTACCGAGATGTGGTCTATGTTCCTCACCTGCAGAACCACTCCTTTATTGTGTCTTGATAATTGCCAATAATTTCCATCTGTTGTCTATTCCATTTGCACAACAGCATGTGAAATTGATTGTCGAACAGTGTTGCTTCCTAAGTGGACAGTTTGATTTCACAGAAGTTTGATTTACTTGGGAGTTTAAGTGTTCCCTTTATTTTTTTGAGCAGTGAATGTATGTATGCATGTGTAGATAGAGATCTGTATCTACACACACACACACACTGTATAAATACTTTCCATGTTCTCTTCACTGCATTAAGAAACTTTGTATTTTAAATGAAAATATTATGGATAAACCTTTTGCATTTTTGAGATATAAGAGCAGGTGTCGCAGACATAACCAATATGGCCAACACCCCCTCATCCCTCCTTGAATAGTCCAAGAGAGAATTTCAAAACTAAGGAGTTTCTGCCCAAACTGACCAGAAGTGCACTAGATAGGAAACCAGGCAAGGTATCCACTTTTACTGTATTCATAATGGCTGGACACAAAACACATTTGCTATATGCAGATGAGAATATTAATTTGGATTAGATTTCAAGATGTATCCCAACTTTTACTATTTATCACATATCAGTAGAATAGATGAGGAGCAGAGACCCTCCTCGATTGAGGACCCCAGATTAGGCCTCATCATGTCAGAACTGCTGAGTGTGCCGTAGGCAAGAAGATCTTGAAATATCTAATAGTTAAATATATTATTTCTGGAAAAAGATTATACATTACCCATTAACCCCTGCATATACAGAGCAAAGAAAGAAAAAAACAAAAGTAAAACTCTAAACATTTGGGGTTCATAAATGTCCAGTTATCAGAGCAAGGCTCCTCCAGCCACGTAAATAAAGATGTGGTTAATATAAAATGTCATTTTCAGTTCCTATTACTTTTATATGCTTAAAAGTGCTTACAAGACTTCTAATCCCCAAGAAAAAAGCATGTGTAGCTGCAATCAAGAAAGGCAGCACTAAGATGAAAGAGATAAATCAGACATCAACCATAACAGCAGTCTCCATTGTATATGCTTTCCACCCTTTGAACTTCGATATCCAACGCAACACAAAGCACTTAGTACTTGAGAGGATTTTTTTCCTTCAACTCTTCTCATGAAGGGAACGCACTTGCTCTGTTTCTGAAGGTTGTTGAAGAAGTAGTCAAAGCGAACAGATGCCACCTCTATAGTCAAACTGCGCCGTGAATGACAAACTACAGTAATAAGTGTTTTGGTGCTGGGTGGTTAATAACCTCTTGACCACACTGGTTTAATTACTTTGTCTCCACTCAATATTTAAAGGGAACTTCTGGAAGTAAAATGAACTTTCCGTTGGAATACTCCTTAAGGAATCATTTCTTGGCAGTGCTGTTTGCCAGCCAAGGAAAGACGAGGCTGGATCTGTAAACTTACACTCTGGAGCAGTACTGGACCCGAGGTGGATGGTTCCTCGTCTCTCCAATAATTATCACAAAGCTAGAATTTCCAGGATCATATCTAAAGAAATAAGAAAAGAACTTCTGAACGGTACAGAGAAAAAAAAATAATTTGAAATGTAGTGTACCTGAATGTTTCTCTAATCGGGAGGCCTCCACCAACTATCGGAGAGAAGCAGCTGAAGAGTCACTTATGACACCAGTGGTTATAAAATGCGGAGGCCTTTCTCTCGCTGAAGCAATCTTTGAGTTTGCAACATAATGGACACCTAAGCCCCCGCAAACACACAGATTAATGTCAGACGACAGGTTTGGCCACCATTAATTTAAAGAGTACGGTGGCGTTGGCCACCTGATCATCGGGAGAGATGTCCAATTTTGGACTGCTGATCGTATTGTTCTCACAGAAATAGTCCGACAGTAAATAGGTCTTTCTCATAGAGAACAGGAGCGCTCGGCCCAACAAGCGTTCCTGTGTGTCGGAGAGATGGACGTTGGCTGAACCTTCGGCCAAAGTATCTAACCGCCGGCAGCCATCTGAGGTGTGTGAGGCTTTAGTTAAAGTCACCGTCAAGCTTCTATCCTGTACTCGCAATGCTGTTCTGAGTGGCCCCAACTAATATTAACACAAAAAATGCTTGTCTGAAATTTTACACGGAATCTGTCAGCAGGATTTTGCTATATAATCTAAAAACAGCACAACATAGGGCAAGAAAGCCTGAATCCAGCGATGTATCTGTTTTCTCTGATGTAGATATAGCAGAGCTAAGACTTTTTGGCTGTGTATAACCAGGCCCACACCTCTGACCGGCAGCTTCCAGCGTAGATGTCAGCAAGCTGATAATCTATGGTGGGGGGATGGGGATACATAGATTATCCTGGCTGTCTGGCACATGAGGTATAGTCCTGTAGTTTTAATCTCCTGCTGATAAAATACTGATTGTATTGACACTACAGCACACAGCCTAATAAGTGACACATCCCTGGTATCAGGGTCTCCTGTCCTATATTATGCTACTCTCACATTAAAATAAGCCAAAAACCTGCTGACAGAGTGCCCTTAATTATATGTGGGTAGCCACACAGAAAAGTAGTGGCAAGCAGCTGAGGAGCAGGGACTGGCAGGTAGTGACGGCACACAGTGTAGACATCTCTAGATGCCTCACATCAGGAGAATGGGGTCTTCTGCCCTATTTGGTACTCCAGGAAGGAGTATATGAATTAGACAAGTGACCTTCTGTGCATGAGACGCTGTCCACTGGAGTATATTGGAGTTGTGAAACATTAGGCAGCAAGTCTGTTGTAGAGCCATGTGCATGCTTACCTCTTGACTTTTTTGAGGCAGATAGATATATATATATATATTTATATTTTTATTTATTTTTTTCCCTTCAAAGATTCTTTAAATAAGCTTATTGAATTAAATGCTCAAAATAATGTAGCCCTGCCACCAGACAAAACATTTTGCACCCCTGGGGTAGACATTTATCAGGCCCTTAATTTGGATCGCTTTATGAACATTCTGAAGAATGTGGTAAAATAGAAGACTTGTGATTTATTCTCAAATGCAGAATAAGACAGACATGAACATTTTTTTTTTTACCTTAGAGTTAACAGAACCTCTGCTACCGAGAGCACTGGATAATCTTCAATAAATGCAGCATCTTCACAAGGCCTGGGAAACAAATAGAGAATGCTGTAAAATGTTACCAAAGGGCAAAGTTTCAACAGAGACACAAGCTATCCACAATGAAGCACAAATATCAAAGAAACTGGTGAGTAACAGTGACAAGTGGCAGCTGGAAAGTCAATAATGGCTCTCCCATCAGTTTCCCATACGGATGAGAGTTCTCAACAACAAATGGGGTATATATGCGCCACAATTACCATATGTACCTCAATTTTTATACTAATTCAGGTTATGCACGCACATTGGCAATAAGTGCCCCTATATGCATCTCTTAACATTCTAAGAGGAAGAGCTTATGCATATTTTTAGTGTATTTTTTTCAAAAATAAGTTCTCAACAACAGTTACAGTTCTCCACAGAAATGTATGATCACAAACTTATTTCTCTCAGTAATGGGAAAATCTTTTTTGACTTAATATTTATTTTACCTGTGAATTGGGAATATTGTGAATGATTAGTAAAGAATAAAGATTAGTCCAGGAAGAAAAAAAACATCTCTCTTAATGAGAGATATTACAAAAGTTACATTAACCCCTTAAGCCCCGAGGGTGGTTTGCACGTTAATGACCGGGCCAATTTTTACAATTCTGACCACTGTCCCTTTATGAGGTTATAACTCTGGAACGCTTCAACGGATCTTGGCGATTCTGACATTGTTTTCTCGTGACATATTGTACTTCATTTTAGTAGTAACATTTATTCGATATAACTTGCGTTTATTTGTGAAAAAAACGGAAATTTGGCGAAAATTTTGAAAATTTCGCAATTTTCCAACTTTAAATTTTTATGCCCTTAAATCACAGAGATATGTCACGCAAAATACTTAATAAGTAACATTTCCCACATGTCTCCTTTACATCAGCACAATTTTGGAACCAAAATTTTTTTGTTGTTAGGGAGTTATAAGGGTTCAAAGTTGACCAGCAATTTCTCATTTTTACAACACCATTTTTTTTTAGGGACCACATCTCATTTGATGTCATTTTGAGGGGTCTATATGATAGAAAATACCCAAGTGTGACACCATTCTAAAAACTGCACCCCTCAAGGTGCTCAAAACCACATTCAAGAAGTTTATTAACCCTTCAGGGGTTTCACAGGAATTTTTGGAATGTTTAAATAAAAATGAATATTTAACTTTTTTTCACACAAAATTTATTTCAGCTCCAATTTGTTTTATTTTACCAAGGGTAACAGGATAAAATGGATGCCAAACATTGTTGTACAATCTGTACTGAGTACGCTGATACCCCATATGTGGGGGTAAACCACTGTTTGGGCGCATGGCAGAGCTCGGAAGGGAAGGAGCGCCATTTGACTTTTAAATGCAAAATTGACAGGAATTGAGATGGGACACCATGTTGCGTTTGGAGAGCCACTGATGTGCCTAAACATTGAAACCCCCCACAAGTGACACCATTTTGGAAAGTAGACACCCTAAGGAACTTATCTAGATGTGTGGTGACCACTTTGACCCACCAATTGCTTCACAGAAGTTTATAATGCAGAGCCGTAAAAATAAAAAATCATATTTTTTCACAAAAATGATCTTTTCGCCCCCAATTTTTTATTTTCCCAAGAGTAAGAGAAGAAATTGAACCTCAAAAATTGTTGGCCAATTTGTCCTGAGTACGCTGATACCCCGTATATGGGTGTAAACCATTGTTTGGGCGTATGGCAGAGCTCGGAAGGGAAGGAGCGCCATTTTACTTTTCAATGCAAAATTGACTGGAATTGAGATGGGATGCCATGTTGCGTTTGGAGAGCCCCTGATGTGCCTAAACATTGAAATCCCCACAAGTGACACCATTTTGGAAAGTAGACCCCTTAAGGAACTTATCTAGAGGTGTGGTGAGCACTTTGACCCAACAAGTGCTTCACAGAAGTTTATAATGCAGAGCCGTAAAAATAAAAAATCATATTTTTTCACAAAAATAATCTTTTCGCCACCAATTTTTTATTTTCCCAAGGGTAAGAGAAGAAATTAGACCACAAAAGTTGTTGTGCAATTTGTCCTGAGTGCGACGATACCCCATATGTGGGGGTAAACCACTGTTTGGGCGCATGGCAGAGCTCGGAAGGAAAGGAGCGCCATTTGACTTTTCAATGCAAAATTGACTGGAATTGAGATGGGACGCCATGTTGCGTTTGGAGAGCCCCTGATGTGCCTAAACATTGGAACCCCTCACAAGTGACACCATTTTGAAAAGTAGACCCCTTAAGGAACTTATCTAGATGTGTGGTGAGCACTTTGACCCAACAAGTGCTTCACAGAAGTTTATAATGCAGAGCCGTAAAAATAAAAAATCTTATTTTTTCACAAAAATGATCTTTTCGCCCCCAATTTTTTATTTTCCCAAGGGTAAGAGAAGAAATTAGACCACAAAAGTTGTTGTGCAATTTGTCCTGAGTGCGACGATACCCCATATGTGGGGGTAAACCACTTTTTGGGTGCATAGCAGAGCTCGGAAGGGAAGGAGCGCCATTTGACTTTTCAATGCAAAATTGACTGGAATTAAGATGGGACGCCATGTTGGTTTGGAGAGCCCCTGATGTGCCTAAACATTAAAAACCCCCACAAGTGACACCATTTTGGAAACTAGACCCTCTAAGGAACTTATCTAGATGTGTTTTGAGAGCTTTGAACCCCCAAGTGTTTCACTACAGTTTATAACGCAGAGCCGTTAAAATAAATTTATTTTTTTTTCGCAAAAATTTTTTAGCCCCCAGTTTTGTATTTTCACAAGGGTAACATAATAAATTGGACCCCAAAAGTTGTTGTCCAATTTGTCCTGAGTACGCTGATACCCCATATGTGGGGGGGAACCACTGTTTGGGCGCATGGCAGAGCTCGGAAGGGAAGGAGCGCCATTTGGAATGCAGACTTAGATGGATTGGTCTGCAGGAGTCACGTTGCATTTGCAGAGCCCCTGATGTACCCAAACAGTACAAACCCCCCACAAGTGACCCCATATTAGAAACTAGACCTCCCATGGAACTTATCTAGATGTGTTGTGAGAACTTTGAACCCCTAAGTGTTTCACTACAGTTTATAACGCAGACCCGTGAAAATAAAAATTCTTTTTTTTTTCACAAAAATGATTTTTTAGCCCCCAGCTTTGTATTTTTACAAGGGTAACAGAATAAATTGGACCCCAAAAGTTGTTGTTCAATTTGTCCTGAGTACGCTGATACCCCATATGTGGGGGGGAACCACTGTTTGGGCTCATGGCAGAGCTCGGAAGGGAAGGAGCGCCATTTGGAATGCAGACTTAGATGGATTGGTCTGCAGGCGTCACGTTGCATTTGCAGAGCCCCTGATGTACCCAAACAGTAGAAACCACCCACAAGTGACCCCATATTGGAAACTAGACCTCCCATGGAACTTATCTAGATGTGTTGTGAAAACTTTGAACCCCCAAGTGTTTCACTACAGTTTACAACGCAGAGCCGTGAAAATAAAAATCCTTTTTTTTCCCACAAAAATGATTTTTAGCCCCCCAAATTTTTATTTTCCCAAGGATAACAAGAGAACTTGGACCCAAAAAGTTGTTGTCCAATTTGTCTCGAGTACGCTGATACCCCATATGTTGGGGTAAACCCCTGTTTGGGCGCACGGGAGAGCTCGGAAGTGAAGGAGCACTGTTTTACTTTTTCAATGCAGAATTGGCTGGAATTGAGATCGGACGCCATGTCGCGTTTGGAGAGCCCCTGATGTGTCTAAACAGTGGAAACCCCCCAATTATAAATGAAACCCTAATCCAAACGCACCACTAACCCTAATCCCAACTGTAACCCTAACCACACACCTAACCCAGACACACCCCTAATTCTAATCCCAACCCTAATCCCAACCGTAAATGTAATCCAAACCCTAACCCTAGCCCCAACCCTAGCCCTAACCCTAACCGGAAAATGGAAATAAATACATTTTTTTTAATTTTATTATTTTTCCCTAAGGCTAGGTTCACATTGCGTTAGGGAAATCCGTTTAGCACTAGCGGATTGCGCTAACACAATGTCTTTTTAGGTGTCGTGTTTAGTGGTCGCGTTAACGTCCCCGCTCTGGAAGATCGGGGATCGGACCTCGGGCGCGCCGCGGACGCTGCAAGCAGCGTCTGAGGCGCGCCACAAAAGAATGGCACCTTGCTAGCGCGAGCCGAAAATGGCACGCTCTAGCGATGCGCTACACCTGAAAATCACATTGCTGTCAATGGTTGTGCTAACGGACCCGTTGCACGGCGTTAATTGTGACATTTTCGCCGTGCAACGCTGTCCGTTAGCGTTAACCCATTAACGCAATGTGAACCTAGCCTAACTAAGGGGGTGATGAAGGGGGGTTTGATTTACTTTTATAGCGAGTTTTTTAGCGGATTTTTATGATTGGCAGCCGTCACACACTAAAAGACGCTTTTTATAGCAAAAAAGTTTTTGCGTCTCCACATTTTGAGACCTATAATTTTTCCATATTTTGGTCCACAGAGTCATGTGAGGTCTTGTTTTTTGCGGGACGAGTTGACGTTTTTATCGGTTACATTTTCGGACACGTGACAGTTTTTGATCGCTTTTTATTCCGATTTTTTTGTGAGGCAGAATGACCAAAAACCAGCTATTCATGAATTTCTTTTGGGGGAGGCGTTTATACCGTTCCGCGTTTGGTAAAATTGATGAAGCAGTTTTATTCTTCGGGTCAGTACGATTACAGCGACACCTCATTTATATCATTTTTTTAATGTTTTGGCGCTTTTATACGATAAAAGCTATTTTATAGAAAAAATAATTATTTTGGCATCACTTTATTCAGAGGACTATAACTTTTTTATTTTTTTGGTTATGATGCTATATGGCGGCTCGTTTTTTGCGGGACAAGATGACGTTTTCAGAGGTAACATGGTTATTTATATCCGTCTTTTTGATCGCGTGTTATTCCACTCTTTGTTCAGCGTTATGATAATAAAGCGTTGTTTTTTGGCTCGTTTTTTTTCTTTTTTCTTACGGTGTTCACTGAAGGGGTTAACTAGTGGGCCAGTTTTATAGGTCGGGTCGTTACGGACGCGGCGATACTAAATATGTGTACTTTTATTGTTTTTTTGTTTTTTTTTTATGTAAAGAAATGTATTTATGGGAATAATATTTTTTTTTTTCTGCTTTATTTAGGAATTTTTTTTTTATTTTTTTTTTTTACAAGTGTGGAAATTTTTTTTTTTACTTTTTCACTTTGTCCCAGGGGGGGACATCACAGATCACCGATCTGACAGTTTGCACAGCACTCTATCAGATCGGTGATCTGACATACAGCCGGGCAGGATTAGAGCTGCAGCTGCAGCCTGATCCTGACCCGGAAGTGCTCCCTGCAGGACCCGGATGCAGCCCGGCGGCCATTTTGGATCCGGGGACTGCAGGGAGAAGACGCTCGGTACACGGTGAGCACATCACCGTGTACCGATCGTCTCAGGGAAGCCCGCAGGGAGCCCCCTCCCTGCGCGATGCTTCCCTGCACCGCCGGCACACCGCGATCATCTTTGATCGCGGTGTGCCGGGGGTTAATGTGCCGGGAGCGGTCCGTGACCGCTCCTGGCAAATAGTGCCGGATGTCAGCTGCGATAGGCAGCTGACACCCGGCCGCGATCGGCCGCGCTCCCCCCGTGAGCGCGGCCGATCGCATATGACGTACTATCCCGTCCATGGGAATTAAGTCCCAGGTCACCTGGACGGGATAGTACGTCATATGGGATTAAGGGGTTAATAAATTTACACTCTTTAAAAGAAAGTATTTCCCCATAGTTAAGCCTAGAGATGATGAGAACATTTTGAGCATTATCGGTCACAAAATGGAGCATGCAGAAGTCAGCATTCACTTACGGTTTTATGCATGCTTCATATACACCACTATCTCCCGCAACAGACTCGTCAGACACTGCAGCCGAAACACAGGACGTCTTCCCTTCCTGCATGTCACCTGTGGACTTTCTGGTAAAGTCAACATCTGGAGAGAAAAATACAAGTAAATAAAGCTCTTCGGAGATCAGCCAACTTACACTTGTGTAAATAAGGATTATAGTTAAAGTATTCTCGAGTTGTCTCATGAGCAGCTCAGAGCCATGCAGTCTCCTTAGTTTCCTCACTCTTGTTTTCTAGCAGGGCAGCCTTTCCTACAATTGCTAAGTTCTATTCACCAGAGCTGTCACTTATAGCAGAACTTGCACTAGGCTTTATAGTTCTCCTCAAGGGTATGTGCAGATGTTGAGTATTAGGCAGCGCTTTGGAGGCAGCACATGTCCGCTGCGCCCAAAGAGCTACCGGCTTTTGAACGCAGGTGATTTTGAATGTTACATGAATGTGAATTGAACCGTGTGGAAACACCACACCCAATACATTGTATGGGTGATATTTAGCAGAGACTCGCATCTCCGCAAAATAAATAGACATGCTGCAGTCTGGAAAGACGCACCACATGTCTGTCTCCGCAGGTAAGCCGCTGGCGACGGTGCATGCATAGTGGACATGGGATTTTTTGAAATCTCATCCACTATGCTGTAACATCTGGTCACTGCGGGTTGGACGATGTGGATGTACGCAGCATTTACTGACCGTAGGAACATACCTTAACACATTCAGCCACCATCAATGGTTTGCTCCTGAGAGTACACCGCTATCTCTGTATTGACAGAGATAACTGCATTTCAGTAAGCAGCTCTAGAAGGCTATAGCAGAGTACTCAGATTAGGAGACCTGCTGTGAAAGCTGGTTGGCTAGTGATTTATAGCTGCATCTCTTCAGAAGACCAATGAGAAAGGAGGGAGGTAAGCAGCCAACTGCTGTATAGGAAATCAACGGGCTGGGAAGCGGACTGGGATGTTAAATGTTAGAGTGCTTTCACATTGTGTTCTGTATCCCCGTCGGGGCATACATCCAAAATCCCCCTGCAAAATGGATACAGATGCACGCATGCGCCAATGGAGAAATAGATTGATGGTGATAGCAGAGCAGACATGTGCCCTGCCTTATAATATACTATAATATAATATACCATAATATTCAGGAGTGTACGCTTCGAAAAGGCAGACACCCAAACATAGTAGACTGCGTCTGAGTTTCCACCTCCGGATGGAGTACACTCCAGAAAAAAGTGCACGGCACACCACACGTTCAATCTGCCATAACCATTACAGTCTATTGGCCCTGGTGGCGCATATGTGCAGATGGCATTTTGAAGGGAATTTCAGATGTATACCCCAACGGAGATGCAACAAAATTTGAAAGCACTCAACCCCCTCTCCTGGAATGAAACTACTGTGCACTCTGCCAGGCTATAGAGGTCGGGGTCCATGGGAACCAGCAAAACACTATAAAAAACAAAATCTCTCATTGCAGGAGAATGACAGCAGACAGACAAAGCAAGTTAACTGCAAACTTGCTTATTTTCATGCTCTCTAACAAATTAAAGCAATTTAAGAATTGGAGACTACCCTTGAACCACATAGACCATAAGAAACTTGGAGAATCATTAAAGGGGTATTGCCCTATATTCGAGCAGTGCATCCCTTCATTCTCAATCTTGGTGTGGGTCACAGAGGTCATGGGGATGGGGGGAGGGGTTGGGGGAGTTGTGAAAATGGAATCATGCAAAAGTCTCAGGACAATCACCGTTTTAGAGGCATTCCAGGTTGGAGCAAAAGTTATTTATTTGGCTTTCATGACATCAAATGATAGAGGTGCAGGACTACAATGATCAGAAAACTGTAGTTTGATACAATCTAAAATTTCTAGCTTTCCTCATACTATGAAGAAAAACAAGCTAAATTGTCGTGGAATGGTGTCAGAACATATTTTACTAATACCATTTTTTTTAAATTACTTTGGGAGTTCAGCAACTTCCTTTAAACTCTCTTTACACCATTTAAAAGGATTATCATTTTATTTAAAAACACAAACACTCAAAAAACCTCCCCGTTGGTTACATCTACACTTGTCAAAAGAAGCCTTTATTTTCCCAATAACTGTATTCCACCATGAGCTGCACCTCGTTTATTTTCATCTGTAACCCACATTCACAGGCTGGCCCCCCGCAGCGTGCCAAAAGTCTTTATTTAAAGACGCAATTCTGACATTCCAAGAGGGGCTTTCATCCACCAGCAAGAAAGGCACGGTGCTCCCTTCTGAGCGCAATCCTTACATCTTGTTAAGATGTTTAAAGTTCCCTGCCTTTAGGTTGCCGATTTGATTGCTGAATGTCCTTTTTAAAGGTATAACAGAAGAATGCTGATTTTTCTCCCTTTCTATGATAAAGCAGCTTTTTATATGTCCCTGTGCGATGGGCTGAAGGTGCTGACATGATTTATTGATTACCCAGAGGAATAGGTTTCGACATTCTGAAACTCTGGCAATGACAGACGCTGACTCTGTGAGGACTTGACAGTCACTATGACTTGCGTCTTACCAACGGTAGCCCGTCTTCCATTACTGGTAGGAAAAAAAGATCCACGTATAGTCATCTTGTAATGGTTAACACTCTGTACACAAGTAATTGTGCAGTCCTGTCACCGCTAAAACAATGGCGCCCAATGGTTTTACACATTCTGGAACCATGCATGCCAGAATACTCTATCTATACTATAAAAAAAATAACATGTTGGATATGAAGCATAAGTCGCCCCAGTTCATCAAAATGTTGGCTATGGAAGCAAACGTTGCCCAGTTCCTCAATATGTTGGATATTGAAGCAGAAGTCCCCCAGTTCCTCAACATGTTGGATATTGAAGCAGAAGTCCCCCAGTTCCTCAACATGTTGGATATTGAAGCAGAAGTCCTCCAGTTCAACATGTTGGATATTGAAGCAGAAGTCCTCCAGTTCCTCAACATGTTGGATATTGAAGCAGAAGTCCCCCAGTTCCTCAACATGTTGGATATTGAAGCAGAAGTCCTCCAGTTCCTCAACATGTTGGATATTGAAGCAGAAGTCCTCCAGTTCCTCAACGTGTTGGATATTGAAGCAGAAGTCCTCCAGTTCCTCAACATGTTGGATATTGAAGCAGAAGTCCCCCAGGTCCTCTAATTCTATCAGACGTGTTGAGCCATTAGATTACATGGCGCTTCCCAGTAGTAGCAACAGTTTAATATGATACCACATGAAGGAACAATATGGAAGACGCAGATACCAGCAGTTGGAGAACTCGCCAATAAAAGGAATGTCGGGTTATCTGCTGATATCTGTGCCTTCCAAAGTGTTCTGTTCCATGGTATCAAATTATAATACGCTACCCCCAAGAAGCTCCTCTATCGGCCCAGGAGAACCCAGCAAACCTGAATGAGGGTCTGAACTCAGGCAGTAATTTATCCAGCTCTTTTTCATTAGAGTTGTGTCCACTGAAGCATAACTCAATAAGAGCTTTGATTTATTTATTCTTTCTCTTGCTGCAAACATATTCACCTGATGAGTGCCTCTTCTCTAGGTGTTTTTTCACCGGGGTTTTTCTGCAGCAAAACCTGATCTCTTGGCAGGAAAGAAGCTGCAGAGAAAAAGCAGGTTTTGCTTGCGTTTTTTGCTGCGCTTTTTGTCAATATTTTGCGGAGGTTTTGGCATTCTAGATTTGTCTCTTGTGCATGCTGATAAAGTTTAGTGCAAAAGAAAAATCCTATTCTACAGAATCTGAGTTTGTAGCAAAAAAAACACAGCAAAAACATAACTGTATTTGCTGCAGACTTTCAGCGTTTTTTTCACCACCCATTCATATCAATAGGTGAAAAACAGTGAAAAAACGCCATAAAAACCATGAAAGTGGTGATATGCTCCATTGTGCAAAAAAAAAACAAGCAAAGCCCAAAATCCTGATGACAAAAAAACCAAGCTCTGTGCATGAGATTTCGGAAAATCTCAGACATAGCTGGTACTGCAAAAAGAAGCTGAAAATTTGTATAAAAAAAATATGCTGAAAAAACGCCTAGTGTGCACTTAGGGTACCGTCACACGGTGGCAGTTTTGTCGCTACGACGGTACGATTCGTGACGTTCCAGCGATATCCATACGATATCGCTGTGTCTGACACGCAGCAGCGATCAGGGATCCTGCTGAGAATCGTACGTCGTAGCAGATCGTTTGGAACATTCTTTCGTCGCTGGATCTCCCGCTGTCATCGCTAGATCGGTGTGTGTGACACCAATCTAGCGATGCGATCTAGCGATGCGTTCGCTTGTAACCAGGGTAAACATCGGGTTACTAAGCGCAGGACCGCGCTTAGCAACCCGATGTTTACCCTGGCTAGCAGCGTAAATGTAAAAAAAAAAAAAACAGTACATACTCACATTCCGGTGTCCGTCAGGTCCCTTGCCGTCTGCTTCCCGCACTCACTGACTGCCGGCCGTAAAGTGAAAGCAGAGCACAGCGGTGACGTCACCGCCGTGCTGTGCTTTCACTTTACGGCCGGCAGTCAGTGAGTGCGGGAAGCAGACGGCAAGGGACAGACACCGGAATGTAAGTATGTAGTGTTTGGTTTTTTTTACGCTGGTAACCAGGGTAAACATCGGGTTACTAAGCGCGGTCCTGCGCTTAGTAACCCGATGTTTAACCTGGTTACCCGGGGACCTCGGCATCGTTGGTCGCTGGAGAGCTGTCTGTGTGACAGCTCTCCAGCAACCACACTACGACTTACCAACGATCACGGCCAGGTCGTATCGCTGGTCGTGATCGTTGGTAAATCGTATAGTGTGACGGTACCCTAACTCTAAGGTGCTTGAAACAAAAATGATTAATCTATAATTAATGTATGCTAGCTATATGTTTTGGCAAATATTAAAGCAACCCCCCAAATCCCAATAAGAGATGCACTTTTATATTCCCTTATCACAACACCGCTCTAAAGTTCTGCATATTTAGACTTGCCATAATGAATATAACAATAGAAAAACTCCAATAAAAGCCAATGCTGACTTCTGACCGCTGCATTCTCATATGAAAGAAACACATTTTGGTTTTCACAAAGCTTACTGATTCAGTTTACATAAGTGGTAATTTGCATAAAAGGGGTATTCCCATATCCAGGATTGTATCCCAATATGTAGTAGATGTAATAATAATATTAGCAAATACCTCCAATTAGAAATACAATACCTATAAATACATAGGAAGCAGAAGCCAAGTAAAAAAATACAAGAATCTTCATTAAACACTGTAGAACAAACACTTTAAAAAAATTATTTTTATATATTTTTCAGTGGGTATACACCAAATGGATCTGCAAACACCGGGATATTCTTGCCAAAATATATGTGTACAATATTATGTATTATATGTACAAAGTATGTATACAATATTATTTTCTTTTAGATAAGTTGGTCTCTTGTTGCCAAGTTAGGACAGAGGAGGAATCATCATTAATAAAATCCCATTTTTAAAAAAATATTCATGCGGTTAGTGCTTGTAAAATTCGACGTGAGTACGTAAACGTAGGACTTTGTAATAAATAATAACTCCCTACATCACTAGACTTCTTAAAGCAATAAATTCAGGTGTTTTAATGATATTGAAGGAGGGTCAGTAAGCCATTAGTGCTAGTCTATTGCTTTAAGAAGTCTAGTGATGTAGGGAGTTATTTATTGGAAAATCCTATGTTTACGTAATTACGTCAAATTTTACAAGCACTAACCGCATGATGTTATTCAAAAATTGGATTTTATTAATAGTGATTCCTCCTCTGTCCTAAATTAGCAACAAGAGACCAACTTATCTAAAAGAAAATAATATTGTACACATATATTTTGGCAAGAACATTCCTGTTTTTGCAGATCCATTTGGTGTATACCCACTGAAAAATATATAAAAATAATAATGTTCGCAAATACTTCCAGTTAGAAATATAGTATAGTTTTTCTTATTAACCATGTTTCCTCATGTGCAGGCATTGCAGGACCTTAGGTATCTATGGTTATGACCACTGATATAGTGACAGCTAGTTGCTAGTGGACGTAACCATAGATACCTAAGGCCCTGCAATGCCTGCACATGAGGAAAGAGACAAAGCAAGTCAGAAAAACTATGCTACCTTTCTAATTGCAGAACAAAATAAACAAAAGTTCTCCTAGCCATTAATGGCACTTCCACATTAAATACAATACCTATAAATACATAGAAAGCAGATGCCAAGTAAAAAATTACAAGAATCTATATTAAACACTGTAGAACAAACACTTTAAAAAATATATTATTACTGCTACAACTACTACATATTGGGATAGGATCTTGAAGATGGGAATACCCATTTAACCCTAGATTGTTATATGAAAAATGATGTTATGAATTTCAAGCGTCTTCAAAATACAATCAAATCAAATTACAGGACTGTTTGGGGCATCTGGATGAATGATTCTTTGGAGAAGAAAAGGTGTGTGCTACCATATAGTGGCATCTAAAAGTTTTGGCACCCTTGGACAAAATTACTGTTCTTGTGAACTGTTAAGCAACTTCAAGATGAAATTATCTCTAAAACGGCTAAAGTTAAAGATGACACATTTCCACATGCTTCATAAAGACCTATAATGGTTGAAACGTTGCATCATGGCAGAATAAAGCTTTTTTTAATCTTTCATCACCTGGATGGGATGCTGTTACTTTTTGGCACTGGACCCGGGACCTGTGACACCCATCGGACCGGACTGCTACGGGTGAGTATATAAAAAACTTGTTTTCCTTCTCTTTCAGGTCAGATCGGGGGCTTATCTACAGCATTACAGAATGCTGTAGATAAGCCCCGAAAGTAGTGGCTGCATCTTATAGCGGCAAAACGAGGTGACAGGTTCTCTTTAAAATGTAAAAGATGAAAAAATATATATATTTTTTGCCTAAAATACAAAGGAAATGTGTCATCTTTAACTTTAGGAATTTAATTTCTTGCATACGGAGACCATTCATGTTTAGGGTTGCTTTTCAGCTAAGAGCGTGCGCTTTCACAATTTTGCCTGAAAACAAAGACCGGAATAAAGAATGGTGTGTAAACATCTCCTAACGCCCCAGGAGAAATTTGGTGATGAACAAGGCTTTTTCCAACATGATGGAGACCATGTCATAAGGCAAAAGTGATAACCAGGTGACTCGGTGAACAAAACATTAAAATTTTGGGTCTACGGCCAGGAAACCCCCCAGATCTCAGTCTCATTGAGAACCTGTGGCCAATCCTCCAAAATTGGGTGAACAAACAAAGATGCAAAAATTGTGATAAACTCCAAGCATTGATTAGGTAAGAACGGGCGATCATCTGTCAGGATTTGCAATGGAGCAGAAATCCGGCTGCCAGGATGAAGGGCATAAAATCAAGAAAATTAAGGGTATGTGCACACGTCAGGATTTCTTGCAGAAATTTCCTGAAGAAAACCGGAAATTTTCTGCAAGAAATCCGCATTTTTTTTTTTGCGTTTTTTTCCCTTTTTTTCCCGCGTTTTTTTTTTTAAGCATTTTGCAAGCGAAATTAGCTTGCAGAATGCTAAAGTTTTCCAAGCGATCTGTAGCATCGCTTGGAAAACTGACTGACAGGTTGGTCACACTTGTCAAACATAGTGTTTGACAAGTGTGACCAACTTTTTACTATAGATGCTGCCTATGCAGCATCAATAGTAAAAGATAGAATGTTTAAAAATAATAAAAAAATAAAAAAAAGGTTATACTTACCTGCAGACAGCCGATCTCCTCAGCGGCATCCGTTCCTATAGATGGTGTGTGTGCAGGACCTTCCATGACGTCGCGGTCACAGGAGCGGTCACGCGACCAATCACAAGATGGCGATGTCATCGCAGGTCCTTCACACAGAGCATCTATAGGAATGGAAGCGGCAGCGTGCACCGCTGAGAGGCGGGAGGACTCCGGGGCCATCGAAGGTGAGTATATCACTATTTTTTATTTTAATTCTTTTTTTTTAACCAATTATATGGTGCCCAGTCCGTGGAGGAGAGTCTCCTCTCCTCCACCCTGGGTACCAACCGCACATAATCTGCTTACTTCCCGCATGGTGTGCACAGCCCCATGCGGAAAATAAGCAGATCAACGCATTCCTAGGTGTGCGGAATCCCCGCAATTCCGCAAATTTAATGAACATGTTGCTTTTTTTTCCGCAATGTGATTTTTTCGTGGAAAAAAAAAAGCAACATTTGCACAAGAAATGCGGAATACACTTTAAATAATAGGAGGCATATGTAAGCGTTTTTTTTTTCTCGTTTTTATAGCGAAAAAACGCGAAAAATACTGAACGTGTGCACATGGCCTAACGGTCAATGCTATAAATCTTAACTCTTTATATAAACTTGATAAATTGGTCTATAGAGGTGTCAAAATCTATGCTTCAGTAACCAGTGAAACATCCGACAAAGATCTAAAAACACTAAAGCAGTAAACTTACTAAAAAACAAAATTTGGGTCAGTCTCAAAACACTTGCCCACAACTGTATATAAAACATAGAAGATCAATGTCGGATTGTTCGGTTGGGAAAGCAGAAAGGCTACTATGAATACGGTTAATATAGCTCTGGCAAAAAGTAAGAGACCACTGCAAAATGTTCAGTTTGTCTGATTTGTCGCTTTATAGATATATTTTTGAGTAAAATGTAAATTGTTCTTAGTCTATAAACTTCTGACATATCTCCGAATTTCCAAGCAATACATTTTGATTGTTTTTCTCTGAAAAGGAGAAATGGTCAAAATTAAAAAAAACAGTGCTTTCAGACCTCAAATAATGCAAAGAAAACAAGTTCATAATCATTTAGAAACACCAATACTAATGTTTTAACTCAGGAAGAGTTCAGAAATCAATATTTTGTGGAATAACCATGATTGTTAATCACAGCTTTCATGCGTCTTGGCATGCTTTCCACCAGTCTTTCTCACTGCTTCTGGCACAAAAATGTAAGCAGTTCTTCTTTGTTTGATGGCTTGTGACTATCCATCATCCTCCTGATTACATTCCAGAGGTTTGCAATGGGGTTCAGGTCTGGAGATTGGGCTGCCCGTGACAGGGTTTGGGTGTGGTGGTCTCTTAATTTATGCCAGAGCTGTATGCTGCTCGGAGATTCTGCCAGTGAACTAGAAAGCTCCAACCCTTGGTGCGGACCACTAGATGGCAGAGCGATACAGGATACAGTTTCTAGATAAAGACCTCCTTTCTGTGAAGACACAAATTATCCCAAATAAGCTGAAGTATTAAATTCACACAGTTTCTGTGCAGTAGGGGGCACTTTCAATGAGAAATCAAGCTGCAATTTTTTTTTTCCCGTCTCAAAGTGATACAGGTTTTCAAAACTGCGGCTTAGCAGGCGAGAATCGCTAACAACCTCAGTTTCCCAGTCTTCGCTTGTTTGTATTTGCATAACACCACATACCTCGGATATATCCACTCTAATTAGATCATTAGATGGGCAAATCTCAATGACAGACCTACGAGATCTTAAACAGCCCAGACATACTGCATTTCCATGTACTCAAAGGCAGGAGAAATGGAGTCGCCCATGAAGCCTTTTATAAAAGACAAAAAGTGGGTGAATGAAATAGGAGACTCAATGGCGCAATGACAATTTGGCATTAGAAAGATTCCAAACATTTTATACAATGCAAGAGAACTAATGACTGTCACAACAACGGGCGGATTATGGGGAATAATAATAGTATAACATGCCACTAGAAATGAGGAGAACTCAAAACGGTGATGCAAGGTGTTAAATCTGCCTGTACACATCCTATAGCTGTCAGCCAAATTATTCCTTTGCTATTTTCCGGCTTCCCCTATAGATATGTCTGCTGGGCTCCAGGAAAGAAGAATAAGCTGCCAGACGCCTCTCGCAGCCGCTATTCAGAATAAAGGGCCAGGCACCCTAAACTAGACCTGGCCAATGACATCACAATCTGCGGACTTGGCCGACTTTCCTTTAACACTGTGGGCAAACATCGGAAATAAATCGAGGGAGGCTTTTCAGTGAATGCCGAGGAAGACACGGTACACCTCAAGATTACGTAGGTACTTTTGTCTATCTGAAGTGAAAGTGAACCTATATATGTGAAGTAATTTATAGTAACATACTCAACAGTGACACTAAAAGGGAGTATAAGGCTATGATCACACGGATCCGCAGCGTTTCCGCAGCTGCGGGTACGCAGCGGTTTCCCATGCGTTTACAGTACCATGTAAACCTATGGGAAACGCAATCCGCAGTGCACATGCTGCGGAAAAAAACACAGCGGTTTACATTCCGCAGCATGTCAATTCTTTGTGCGGAATCCGCAGCGGTTTTACACCTGCTCCATAATAGAAAACCGCAGGTGTAAAACCGCAGTGGAATCCGCACAAAAACCGCGGTAAATCCGCGGTAATTCTTCAGGAAATCTGCCGGTGAAAAGCAGTGCCTTTTACCTGCGGTTTTCACAAATCTGCTGCGGAAAAATCCGCAGACCTCAGGAATACGTGTGCACATACCCTTAGTGTTATTTATTTCCCAAGGGGAAACATGAGGATTGAGAAGGGATTGTCAGAGTAGTTGGCATCCCATTTAAGAACAGCAGAATTCTAGTGATGTATAAAAGCGATAAATGCTCAATACACATCTAGTCAGAAATCACAGCGTGTCTAACAAACAAGCCAACTACTAACATAATTACAGATAAACTGGTGTGCCAAAAACACCAAAACATAAATCCGAGCAACAGTAAAATGCTTCTACTGGCTTATAACATCTCAGGAAAGTCCCTTTGTGTGAGAGCAGTAGATCACGTCACCATAGTTCAGACTGGGGTATTTTTCACTTTTATCATATCTTCCCCTTTGCTGTGCAGCAGGTGGCCAGTATTACCGATCTATAGAACTGCAGTAACCCTAACTTCTCTCTTCCCCTCTACACATTCCCTCCATTGCCAGCTGCCTACTTGAGTTTCTGATAAAAAGACGTAAGGTAATGCTGTAGTTACCCCACGCCTACACCGGAAACTCGCAGACAATGCTAAGAGGCTTAGTAAACACCGTGCACACTCTGATAATGTTATACCTGCCCAGTCCTGAGCAGATAAAGCTCTCGAATTAAAATGAAGTGCCACTTGGTGCTGCTGCTAAAGAAAGTAAGAGAGACTAGGACACAGCACTAAATTACGTACTTTAAGTACTTTACATAAAGTACTTAAAGTACGTAATTTAGTGCTGTGTCCTAGTACATACTGTACATACAGTGGCAAAGAGTTGGCAAGGATTGTAAGCACTTGCTAAAATTTCGTTTTAAAGGGAATTTGTCAGTATAATCAGCACTCTAAGCAGTCTATATGGGTATGCAGGTCATAGAAAGCTAAATAAAATGACACCAATCAATCTGATGATTCGTTCCAGAGAAACCTATGTTTTTCTTAATACGTAAACGAGATGTCAATATCTATGAGCCTGACACCGATTTCCCTGATAATCTAGGGC
Organism: Ranitomeya imitator; assembly: GCF_032444005.1. Taxonomy (NCBI): domain Eukaryota; kingdom Metazoa; phylum Chordata; class Amphibia; order Anura; family Dendrobatidae; genus Ranitomeya; species Ranitomeya imitator. The sequence continues at coordinate 1,100,385,455 of NC_091282.1, read as the reverse complement.
ACATTCTAAATGAAAGGAGATGTTACCGGTGTGAGACATGTAGCTCCGGAGAGTAGACTGTCAGCCGTTACATGTCCTGCCCATAGATGTTAACAGCAGCTCATTTACATAAAGATATTATCCGATATCAAGATACCGCTATATTCATTCTATGACCAACATGCCCATATAGACTGCTTAGGAGGGTAGATCCTACCAAGATATTCCTTTTAACCCCCCTTAAAGACTGAGCCATATTTTTAAAATCTGACACGTGTCCCTTTATGAGGTAATAACTCTGGACCACTTCAACACATCCCTGCGATTCTGAGATTTTTTTTGTTTTTGTGACGTCACACTTCATTTTACTGGTAAATTGTGGTCGAGATGATCGGTGTTTATAAAAATCTGGAAAGATTGACAAAAAAATATGAAGATTTTCACAATTTTCAAACTTTAAATTTTTATGCCCTTAAAATCAGATTGATATACTACAGAAAATAGTTAATAAATCACATTTCCCATATGTCTACTTTACATAATCATTTTTTAAATATAATGGAAAAAAAATAGAAGTTCGTATAGTTAAAGGTTTAATCAACATTTTTTTTCATTTTACCAACAAAATTAACAAAACTTATTTTAGGGACCATATCAGAATTGAAGTGACTTTTGGGTATTTTCTGTAATTTAGCCACTCAAACTGACACCATTTTAAAAACTGCACCCCTCAAAGTGCTCAAAACCACATTCAAGACGTACATTAACCCTTCAAGTGCTTCAGGAGTTTAAACAATGTAGAAGGAAAAAAAAAATTAAATTCGACTTTATGTTTACACCTTTCCTTGTGCATTATAAGTAATTAGACTGCTTTATTCTTCGAGTCGGTGCAATTACAGCAATACCAGATTTTTATATTTGTCCGCTGTCACACACTAGAACACGTATGTTACTTACCCGTAATATGTTTTTTCAGAACCCATGACCGCACCAACGAATACATGGGTGCTGTCTTGGGTGACAGAAAAACACGTATATTACTTACCGGTAATATGTTTTTTTTGGAACCCACGACAGCACCCTTGTATTTGTTGGTGCTGTCATGGGTGACAGAAAAAAAAAGAAAAGTTTTTGCATAAGCATATATAGATGGCTATAATTTTTCTATATTTCTGCAGCCAGAGTCAGGTGCTTGTTTTTTGCAGGACTAGTTGACATTTTTATTGGTACCATTTCCAGTCACAACATTTTTTCATCACTTTCTATTCCACTTTTAGAGAGGCAGAATGAACAAAAACTAGCAATTCAGATAGTGAATGGCTTTAAAAAATAAAAAAAAAACTGTGTGTGGTAAATTTAAGGCAGCTTTTTTCTTAAGGTCAGCACAATTACAGAGATAACAGTTATATAATTTTTTTAATGTTTTGTCGCTTGTACACAAAAACTATTTTATAGAAAAAATATTTTGTATTTGCATTGCTTTACTTTAAGAGTTATAACTTATTTTCCATTGATGGATCTGTATGGCAGCTTGTTTTTTCAGGGACAATATGACTTTTTCAGCAATACCATTTTTATTTATCTTAATCTTTATCATGTTTTATTCTACTTTTTCCAATGGTTTGATGAAAAACCATAGTTTTTTTTGCTAGGATTTTATTTTTTTACAGCATTCACTGCAGGGGTTAACTAGTGGACAGTTTCATAGATTGTGTCCTTCTGAAAGCGGCGATATCAGATGTCAGCACTTTTTTTTTTGTTTATCTTTGTTTTTACTAAAATGTGTATTTTTTTATGTAAATTTTTTTGTTCTTTACATTTTGTACTTTTTTTTTTTTTTTTAAATATTTTTGCTCAATCTTCTTTTTCACTTTATTTTTTTACTTAGTCCCTTTATGGGACATTAATGTTTATTAGTCCGATCACTGGTCTCATGCAATTCAGTGCACCAGCACTGCAATGCATGAGACTCATGACATTAAACACGCATGCCACCTATTACACCCTGCCTATTCCTGGGTCTAACAGGCCACGGTATCTGGCACACCCAGTAGGTCGTTATTTGACCTCCATGTGCCATGACAACCATTGGCTCCCTGATATTTTGTCGCTGGGGAGCTGATGGGAGGAGAGAGGGAGCCCCCGCATCCACTCTCACAAGGGCTAATCATTCAGGGACGGTGATCGTGCAAGGAGGTGCTGATATTTCAACATTTCCTAGCGATCACATGCTGTGATCGGTCAGGTAGATTTACTGACCGGTTGCAGAAATCAGGTAGCGGGGACCGCTGAAATGCATCTCCACATCCCTGGCCATGCCAATCAGCTGTCAGTGGCCGCTGTTGGCACAAAGCGGTCACTGTGTGTTTTCACACAGTGACCGCTTACAGACATAGCACATCATGCTATGGGTACTGACACATGCTCATGGCGTGCTATGTCCGACAATGGTTGTTAAGGTGTTGAACTCTAAATATTTAAAGTTATAATTAAAAAAAAAAAGCTAATGACAAATTATAACAAATAACTGAGCGAGGGATAGTGAACATCAACGTTTCCTGAGTTACTAATAACAAGATGAGGTTGTATACCAGAGACAGACCAGATGCTTTTAGCTGCAGGCTATAGGGGCATGTGCATGAAAACCAGAAGCGTTGGTCCTTACCTGAGCTTTCTTCTGGCAATACTGTAGTCATCTCTTGCTTTGTGCATTTTTCCTCAGAGAAGGATTGGGATTGCTCTATACAGGAGTCCAATAAATGTTGATTTCCACTGAGGCTCATTTCTGAGAATATTCCGGGAAAGTCATAACTCTCAAAATCAGTATCAATTGTGTCCTGAGTAGTCAAAGAGAAAGCTCCTTCCAACACTGGAGGAGAGCCTGGCGGGGACAAGGATGAAAGGGAGGATAGGGATGAGAGCGATGTCACAGACTTTGGAGGCTTGGTTTCCTGTGGGTCCTCTTGTGCAGTGGGCAGGCTGGCATAGTCTGGCCTGCCATGGGAATGCACTACCTCATTCTCATGAATGGTAGTGATAGGCCCGGATGGAATGTAACCACTTTTCTCTTGGAGTAAAAAGTCCAGCTTGTACTGATAATCCAGGTCGGATGGACTGTCACCTTGATTGTAATACAGGTCTGTAGAGCTCAATGAATTAAGAGAACCTAGACTAGAAGTGTTCAAGGAACCCCGACTAGATGCTAAGGAGCCAAGGCTGCTACCCGATGAAACAGACAACGTGCTGGCAGACAAGCTGTGTATTAAAAAGAACAAAAAAAGTTATAATTAAACCACAATTACTAATTATACAAACAAATAAAATCAATTCTAAGGCTATTTTCTTAAAAAAAAAAAAAACATGAAAAGTGTAGAAGCCAAAAGGACAGCCTACCACTATTGTGGTGACAACATAAAAGGCCAAAGCCTCGTCACAAATGAAATGCCAAAAGTGTAAAGTCAAGTCTTCGATGAATGAATGTTGTTAGCAGGTTGCATGTAGGACAATTCTGGTCAGGAATAGTTAACTAGATGCATTAATGCAGAACTGCACTTTGTTTTTGCGGACATATAGTAAAAATGTAATGGTTTTAATGTGCCATCGGGAATGGATGGTATGATCATGGGCCAAAACCTACAGAAAAAAAAGAAAAGCTGCATAAAAAATGTCATAGTAAATATAAGTTATTCTGTTGTCAAGTGTGTACTGAAAACCAACATCTATTTCACCTACTATCGTCATGTGGGAAAAAAATGCTGCAAAGTAAAAATGCTTTTCAAAATAGAAGTGTTAATGATTATTAATATGCAGGGAATGAACATAAGAGAAATCTAAATCACTATATTGCGTCACCACTCAATGCCTTCAAAACAAGCGTAAAGTGTCAATTCTTCTAGGTGAACTTGTTCATGGCTTTTGAGGGAACTCGACAGGGAGGTTGTTCCAAACATCTTGGAAAACTAACCACAGACCTTCATTCTATCTCTTCATGTGGCCCCACACTGGCTCGATATTGAGATCAGGGCTCTGTGGGGCCAAATCATCACTTCCAGGGCTCTTTCACCCTGAAGAGAGGTCTTAACGACATTGGCTCCAAATTTATTCTGTAGCAGTACAACCCCAAACATCAGCCAATCAGATGCCTCCTTGATGGTATTAGATGATGGATAAGTATCTGCCTGTGTTTCTCGGCTTTGAGGACATCATTAATCTTTACCAAAGGAGTTTCCACAATGCCTACAGACACTCACCATTGGGGCTCGCTCACATGAGCATGTAACACAGCCGATGGCTATCCAATGTTTTATCAGATAGCACTTGGGGCAATCTTATATTATGGGACAGGGCAAATCTGCAATTATTTTCTCATGCTGATTCAGCACGAGGCAACAATTCCAGCATGCTGTGAGTTCACCCCATAATCATTGACATTGCCATCTCCGTGTGCGGTTCCACCATTACTCCAAAGCAACATGCCCGCTGCCTTGGGGTCATCCTTGATTCTGACCTTTCATTCACCCCCCACATCCGATCACTGGCTCGCTCTTCTTACCTGCATCTCAAAAACATTTCTAGAATTCGCCCTTTTCTTACTTTCGACTCTGCTAAAACTCTTACTGTTTCACTTATTCATTCTCGTCTGGACTATTGTAACTCTCTACTAATCGGCCTCCCTCTTACCAAACTTTCCCCGCTCCAATCTGTCCTGAATGCTGCTGCCAGGATCATATTCCTCACCAACCGTTACACCGATGCCTCTACCTTGTGCCAGTCATTACACTGGCTACCCATCCACTCCAGAATCCAGTACAAAACTACTACCCTCACCCACAAAGCACTCCATGGCTCTGCACCACCCTACATCTCCTCTCTGATCTCAGTCTACCACCCTACCCGTGCCCTCCGCTCCACTAATGACCTCAGGTTAGCATCCTCAATCAGAACCTCCCACTCCCGTCTCCAAGACTTTACACGTGCTGCGCCGATTCTTTGGAATGCACTACCTAGGTTAATACGATTAATCCCCAATCCCCACAGTTTTAAGCGTACCCTAAAAACTCATTTGTTCAGACTGGCCTACCGCCTCAATGCATTAACCTAACGATCCCTGTGTGGCCTATTTATAAAAAAAAAAAAAAAAAATCAGGTTCCTCGCATCATGTTCTCATTCACTTTATGCAGTTAATAGCCCTCTGTGTCTGTACTGCTACATACTGAGGCAGTTAACTGGTTCATGCAGCTTTACATGAACACCCGAGCCTTACACTATGGCCGGTCCGAATAACTAAAGCAATTGTTACCATCCACCTCTCGTGTCTCCCCTTTTTCTCATAGTTTGTAGCTTGCGAGCAGGGCCCTCATTCCTCCTGGTATCTGTTTTGAACTGTATTTCTGTTATGCTGTAATGTCTATTGTCTGTACAAGTCCCCTCTATAATTTGTAAAGCGCTGCGGAATATGTTGGCGCTATATAAATAAAAATTATTATTATTATTATTATTATTAATCAAATCTCGCGCACCCATTCAAGTCTATGGGTGCGTGTGAAACATCGAACTGCACTCGACAGAGACATTGGAGAAATTAAGTTCTCCATCTTCTCCAAACCTGTGCTGCGATGCTCTTATGCAAGAGAATCGCAGCACAGTAAGATGATACTTGGCTCAGACACGAACAGAGTTTGATCCAAGTGACATTAGCATAATCGGCTCAATTCTCTGGCATGGCAGAATCTGCAGCCTTGTGACCTTGGCCTTAGGCCATGTTCACACGTTCAGAATTTTACCTCAGTATTTGTCAGCCAAAACCAGGAGTGGAACAGTCAGATGAAAATTATAATCAAAGCACATCACCACTTCTGGATTCATCACCCACTCCTGGTTTTGGCATATAAATACTGATGTAAAATACTGACCAAATACTGATGTAAAATACTGACGTAAAATACTAACCGCGTCTTTATACGGCGTTCCAGCTTATCAGTGAACAAACTGCCTGCTGATGCAGCCAAATATCTCACAATCTGACTCATCAGTCCAGAGCACCTACCACTATTTTTCTGCACCTCAGTACGTGAGTTGATATAACTAGCTACTACGACAATTAACAATAATCCGACAAGGTCACTGACTGTGCAAGTGTGCCTAGAAAAACTGACGCTTCTATGCAGTTTTAAAGGCAAAAGGTGGACTCACCAATTAGAATTTGATTCACATTTCTCACTTATCACATATCTATATATAGATTAGTGTGTATATATATTGCACGCATGCACACTGCACGCGTGTGAGCGGTGTATTCTGTTGCTTGTTAACATTAGATGCCCTTTTATGTCGGTATGAGCTTGTTCAATCCTTGCAGTATTCTGAGGAGCACTATCTGAAACAAAACTTTATTTTCTTACTTTTTCTTTTTTCCTTGTTTTTTATATACCATTTACTTCCAGCAAGCAATACGTTATGGGGTGTGCAGAGCTGCATGCATTCTGTAAGACCGTTACATAAAGCATCCCTGGAATCGCTTTGTATCACTGCTGGCTATGTAGGTGGCATGTCAGACATAAAAATCTTTTATATCATCAAGCAATCATTGTGCCACTTTATTTTCTTTGTTTGCTGGCAAGCAACTCTGATAATAAAGTTATACATCTCCGCTCTGGTAAGCCTTCCTTAAACAATTCTCTGACCCACTTTTAATAACCAAAAAGTCCGATATAATTATTATATATTAAAAAAATCTAAAAGAAAAAAAAAAATCAAGATTGAACAATGTAACAAATTTAGTTGAGTAGTACATGACAAAGGCAATACACATTGATTAAAGTCAGTTCTGTGTGCTTTTTAGTTAACTGTCCTAAAGCCGCAGTTCTTTCATTTGTAGATTGTGAGCCTTCGCGGGCAGGGTCCTCTCTCCTCCTGTACCAGTCGTAACTTGTATTGTTTAAGATTATTGTACTTGTTTTTGCTATGTATACCCCTCCTCACAGGTAAAGTGCCATGGAATAAATGGCGCTATAATAATAATAAATAATAATAATTCTTATGATCTGTGGAGGGTTAAAGAAGCTCGACCTCCGTCAATCAGATATTGATGCATGTCTGGCATGAGACAACCCATTTAAAAATTACCATCATCAGCCAGCGTCAGCTGAATATCACAACAGACACCTGGCCAACGGCCATGAGAGATATTCGCACCAATCACGGTCGTTTAACACCTTCGATATCCCAGTCAATAGTCACAAGGGTATCTAGAAGGTTTTTTTTTTTTTTTTTTTTTTTTTAGAGAGGGGTCTCCCTCTCTAAGCCTTTCGGCATCCTGTAATTGTGGGGTGCTGGTAATTTCCATGGCAAACCGAAGGAAGTGCGATGCCCACCAGGGCCGTGGGGTACTCGGAACTGGGTCGGGCAGTTCTTTGGGGAAGTCACGGGGCCGTGACCCGACTCCGTGGCCCTGGGCGTGCAATAAAAACGAATGATGCAAGGGGAAAGGTTATATGGGATTGATTCTTGACGCCACCCGTGGTGTTTGGCAAGGGATGGCCGACGCTGCAGTTCAGGTCCACTGGGGCCGATGGTAAGGCAGCAAAAATTGTACAGCTCCCCACGGGTAGAGCGGGGCCCCAGGGCAGATATAGGGTTATTTCAATGATGGTAGATGTTGTAATACAGGGCAGGTGACGCAGTAAATAAATCTGAGGACACAGCGGGTGCAGTATTTACACTTTACTCACAGTTTTTTGGGTGACAATCACCAACCGCATGCTGTGTCCTCCGGGTCTGTGGTCCAGCCCTCGGGTAGTTTGGGTGCACTTTTCCGGGACCCCCTTCTTGTGAACCAGCCCAGGTCGTCTCTCTGCACTGGCTCACACCATCCTGCCCTGCGCCTTACACACAGTGTCCCAAGCTAGCAGCCTCAGGTCCTTTCAGGCGACGTCCTTCTGGTCCCCTTGACCCTATGTGGCTGCTTTTTCAGCGATTGTGTGTAGATTTGGCTGTGGCACATGCAGCCACCACAGCCTCTGGTTTGCTAGTTAAGTCCTACAGTCTCTCCACAAGTCTGGGGACGGTCAGCGTGGATTTGAGTGCCACGGGTGGATTCTTCACTTCCCTGGCCCCTAGGATCCCCTTCTCTCTCGAGCTCCTCTCTCACTGTGGCTCCTCTCACTCCTCTCTCTCTCTCTCACACTAATTGACTCCTCCTCCCTCCTGTTTCCATAACAACACCTCACTCCCAACTGTCACTCTACCTTTATCTACTTCCTCCACCCACACCCTCTACCTAGTTCCCCCTCCAGCCTGAGATGGGGCCCTCCCTTATTAGGGTCCGCCCAGATCCCTAGGCCTGCAGTGGTGTGGTGTTGGATGCTAGTGTGCGGGTACCGAGTAGTGCCCCTCACCCAAGAGTGGGGTACCACACCTCTGGCTGAGCTGCAGTACCTCTGTGGCGACTGCACCCTCAGGAGCGCCACACAAGCAAAAGCCTTTGGGTCAGCCAGCCATGTTGGCCTGATAGTCCCTGCAATAAGCAGGGTTTAACAGGTTAAGTGTCAGTGTAAAACTTGTAGGACTAATATCATGCAGTACAGAAGTATTGCAGGATATTACATCAGCGATCTAGCAATTAAAGCAAAGTCACATGAAGGACAAAAGGAAAAAAAATTACAAAATAGACTAAAAGTATAAAATCCAACAATATAACAGAAAAATGTTATATATATATATATATATATATATATATATATATATATATATATATATATATATATATATATATATATATATAGTAAAAAGTAGAAAAAAAAGTAGACATGTTTGGTATCGCCGTGTCTGGAATGACCCAAGCTATAAAACTGGACGAAATGGTGACCATCATAAAAAGTAAAAATAAACATAAAAACACACCAACAATGTGGCTTTTTATTATACCGAAGTTAAAAAAAAATAAATAAAAAGCAATTAAAAAGCTAAATCTCTCTCCTATGTATCCATCTATAATCCCCTTGAGAAAGCAGCAGTGAAATGCTAGTCAGGGTACAGTCATCCATATGGTTTCTTATTATATTATATATGTGATCGTGTCTCTGTTTCCACTGCTATATACACACACAAGGATACAGCATATGCACCCTCAGCTGTTATGTATTAGTTCCTCTGGATACTTATCTAATTTGTAATATTAGCACTGATCCATACGTTTACTATTTGATACCAATACTTGCGCATATCATCATGTCCATTTGTAATGTATTTCTTTGATCTTTTACATGATGCTTTGTTTTTAAAAATATTTTGCAATGAAGGTATTATATTTTATCTTATGGTTGTGTAACATTGCTTTTCTGTATATAAAAATGGCGTCACTGGAAGCATCATCTTGTCACGCAAGGAATGCAGACTGCAATGTTCACATTTTTTCTATGTGCGGCCCATTTGCCCAGCAGAAATCTTTATGGACTGGAAGTTTGTCTCCATGCTTTTCCTAATGGTCAGATTTGAGATGGTAAGTCTGGTCAGAAGGTTCATTGACCTTGGTGTTCCTACCTGACCACAGTCACTGCACTCACAGAAACCGATGTTTTCTTCCTATAGTTTATGAGCAGACTGACACGGTGTACTTTAGGAGTGATGCATGCTAAGGAATGAGATATTTGCCCCCACTGAATACTGCTGCAAGGAACACTTAGCGAGATGAAGTGCCACATATTGACAAGACTCCAGTAATTATTCAGGCTATAATGAAGTTGTACGTCAAACCTAATTAGTTCTCCAAACATTATCAATTTGTTTATTTTGCCGTATATGTGAAGACACCCCCAGAATGGATCATTATTACTCTATTAGCACATTGTGTTAATTAAAACAAATAGTTCTGTTCACAATTACATCTAGGTACACAGCGTCTTCTCTGCAGCGTGCAAATATCAGGTCTGATCGCTAAATCCACTAGCATCAAAACCCGCCACTACCCTGACAGAACTCTCAGCTCTTCATGGGAAATTAAATTTATAGATAACAACCTAATTTACTTTTTTTCCAAGAAAGTTCATTTAAAAAACCAGGATGCAATAAAATGTGACAGTTTGGCCCAAAATTGCTGATCTTCAACATTATATTGAAGCGCTGAGCCCTGGGTGTTAATGATACTAATACCAATATCTGAACAGAGTGACTTTTCTACACTTAAAACACTTAAGGCTCCAGTAGACAGATTAATGTCTGCCGAATCTGCTGATATTGATGGATTCCGCCAATGGTCTAAGGCATCGACTGATGGTCAGGGAATTGGTCGATCGAGCATGTCTGATTTTGGACTGTCGATCACATTGTTCTTCCAGAAATGAGCTGTTGGCTAATGTGTCAGTTGACAACTGTTTCATGCAGAACATAGGAACCCTCGACCGAATGATTGCTCCCGTGCTTGGGAGAGTCAGCTCAGATGGCTGTCGGCCAAAAATTGGTGGAAGTACCGCTCGGCCAACGGTCATCTAATGTGAATGGTCAGCTTTAGTAATCCCACTGTGTGTATCCAAGACGTAATGAAATTGGGAGACACGGATTGGTTTGGGTGATGACAATTGCTGTATAGAGCCGTAGAATTGGCGCAGCATTGGGAAATAAATCATTTTCCCCAACATGTACAAGAAAAAGTGGTGTGTGTGTGTGTGTGTGTATGGTGTGTGTGGTGTGTGTGGGTGTGTGTGTGTGTGTGTGTGTGTGTGTGTGTGTGTGTGTGGTGTGTGTGTGTGTGTGTATGGTGTGTGTGGTGTGTGTGGGTGTGTGTGGTGTGTGTGGTGTGTGGGTGTGTGTGTGTGTGAGTGTGGTGTGTGTTGTGTGTGGTGTGTGTGTTGTGTGTGGAAGTGACGACTTCCTGTTCCGCAGTCACCAGATCCTTCTGTTAATCAGTGGCCTCAGTGGTCAGGAGACATATTGGACCAATCGGAGACCAATGGAGCCCAATGAGGCAGTGCCAACTACCATAAATGGTGGGGTCTCAGAGTGGTAAATATCACTTAGGAGTTTGGCTAAAGTTCTTGATGATCTCTTTTAATGAGATATGCAAGTTACAATTTTAAATACCGTATTTTCTGATGTATAAGACGACTGGGCGTATAAGACGACCCCCAACTTTTCCATATAAAATATGGAATTTGGGATATGCCCGCCGTATAAGACGGGGGTCATCTTATACGCCCAGTCATCTTATACGGCGTGTGGTTCCCAGGGTCTGGAGGAGAGGAGACTCTCCTTCAGGCCCTGGGATCCATATTCATGTAAAAAATAAAGAATAAAAATAAAAAACATGGATATACTCCCCCTCGGACGGCCCCTGGCTCACAGCGCTGCTAGCGTCCGCCTCCTAACTGACCTTTTTACAGTACCATTTATCCCCCCCCCTTCCAGTTTTGATCACCTCTTATTGCATTTTATTGCAATGTTGGGGGCTAACGAAACGCGATTCTGGCCTTTTGATTTTATTCTCTTGCTTTTTTATCAATCATATTAATTTACTTTATAATTTGATAGATCGAACATTGTTGAACGCAGCGATATCAAACGAGTGTTCTTTATTGTTTTATTTTCAATGAGGCAAAAGGGGGGGATTTGAACTTTTTTTTTTTTTTACTGCTTCAGTACATCACAATCTTCTATAAGCGACGGCCATGAGCTGGAGATTCACAATGACAGGCACGGGGGTCTTCTGCGGACCTATGGCAGTCATGACAACCCATCAGCATCACGAGAAAGGGGTGCCGATGGGTGGGATTTCTGATGCGCTTCTAGCTGGCGAGTGAAATCTACGCCAAAGGTTGTCAAGGAGGTTAAAGAGAATGTGACCAAGTTCTTGCTACCCTATCTGAGAGCAGCAAGATGTAAAGGCAGAGACCCAGATTTCAGTAAGGGGTCACATACACGGCCGTTTACTGTCTGTTCTCTAAATGCGGAGCTCTGGATAACCCGCCCACACCACTGATTAGCAGCATCCTGTGTACACGGTCAGTGGTGGGAGGAGGAGGTTATGCAGAGCTCATGAACATGAAGGACAAAATGGCAACTGATTTTATCACTAGTAAACCTGCTATCACCAGAAGATCATCAAAACCACAGCAAGCTGCACACTAAGTGACAACCCTGGAATCAGGGTTGCTGTTTCTACATTATGCTGCTCTCAAATGGGGTGAAAAAACCTGGAGACGGATTCCCTTTAAACCTTTATATAACCAACTTTTGATGCAATTTAAAGAACATTAAATTGAATGCAATCTTATGTACTTTAGCTGTCAAAATCAAATCAGTAGCACTATGAAAAGCAGCCAAGGCCTAAAACGCTTTACAATGTACAGTATTTTCCTCCCTGACATAGTGACACCTTTTTAGCCAACACTGCATTAGTCATTTTGCATTATTTGTACATATGGTGATTACTCAGCACATTAACCTGTAATCCTACAATGTGTGTTATAGTCGGCCTCATGGCTGTGAACTGTGGCACATCACAGTGATGCCACGGCCCTTAAACAAATGCACAGCGACACGAGCCTGGCAGATATGTACACATCACCAGTTTTATAGTTTAGAAATGCTTTTAGAAGCTGAAGCCCAGGCGTCTAATAAGCCTGGACATCTGAGAACTCTGCAGAGAACAAACAGTACGTTGCTAATTATCGTCAGGTCGCTGACCTACCTTTTCAGTTCTGAATGCAAATAAGTGGCCAGTTTTGTGGTTTCTTCCAACTTTTTTACCAGCTCCTTCTTTTTCTCTTGAACTTTTAACCTAAACAAAACACACAGTGATCAGAGAAAAGGTTTGTGATTGTTCTTTGGGTCATCAGGGTCTTTAACATGATCACAAAAAACAGAATCACAGATTCCTAAAAAAGCTTGTTCTTGATAATCACCTAATCAGACTGCCTTTCAAGCAAAACACTCATTTGTTGCATGTACAGATCTTATAGTTTTGGACAAAACATCATTGTTCTCGGCAGCACATCCTCCAGTGCAAACACAATCTGTAGTGCCGAGAACAGTGGCAGCCTTTGCGGACAGACGTGTGGTCTGCCTTTGTAGACGGGTTATTAAACAGCCACTGATCAGCAAACTAGCAAATTGGCAGTCCTTAAGTGCTGCCAACACAAATGGACCTCAAGGAAGATTACCTCTCGGCAAGTGCTTGGCTGGGTGTGCTTCTGACGGACAAGAGGTCCTCTTCTAGCCGCCTCCTTTCTGCTTCCAGTTGTTCCATCTCGTCTTGAGTGCGTTTTCGGGTACTTACAAACTGAAGTTCTTTTAGAAGCTCTTCTTTCTCGTTAATTAGCAGTAGTTTCTCTTTCTCTATGTCTAGTGCTCCCGGCCAGGCCTCGCTGTCCAACTTTGATAGTTCTATCTTTAGGTTAGCCATACTGAAAAGACAGGTAAAGATTAAGGCTTAGATCTACTGAGAATTCAGATTCAACTGGAACTTGGAAAACTAGTCAAACTCTGATCAGAGGACTAGTATTACATGGTTGTCCACTAAAGAGGAAATTTGGTTAGGGTGGTGCACAGATGGTGGAACAGATGGTGACTGGATACCGAACCCCCTTCCCCTTGAGGGTGGGAGACAGCACCAGGAGAGAACCCTTTCAGGGAATGAGCGCGTTAACAGTAGATAGGATTAGCGGTGGAGTGTCGGTGCTCTGCCCGGTATACAAGTGCAATACACAGCGAATGATTGTTCCCTGTAATTAGAAGTCCACAGTTCACAAACCGGTTTCCATCTCTGGACATGAGCCTTCGTCAAGTAATGTCCAGAGTCAAAAACTGGATTGTGATCTGTGTACTTCTAATAAATGTAATCAACTATTTGCTTTGTATTCTCCTTATATACCGGGCAGGGCGCTGATATCCCACTGCTAATTAAACCAGTAATGCTTCACCTTAGTCTATATGAAGTACATTGACCCAACTACAAAAATCAAGAGTCACCTGTAATGTATTTCTAAATGTAAAAAAAGGTGTAATTCAGAAAAAACAAATCTTGAAATTTGTAAAAATGTATTAAAAAAGAAAAACTGAAATATCACATGGTCATACGTATTCAGACCCTTTGCTCAGTATTGAGTACAAGCACCTTTTGAGCTAGTACAGCCATGAGTCGTCTTGGGAATGATGCAACAAGTTTTTTACACCTGGACTTGGAGATCCTCTGCCATTCTTCCTTGCAGATCATCTCCTGTTTTGTCAGGTTGGATGGTGAACGTTGGTGGACAGCCATTTTCAGGTCTCTCCAGAGATGCTCAATTGGGTTTAGGTCAGGGCTCTGGCTGGGCCAGTCAAGAATGGTCACAGAGTTGTTCTCAAGCCACTCCTTTGTTGTTTTAGCTTTGTGCTTAGGGTCATTGTCTTGTTGGAAGGTGAACCTTCAGCCAAGTCTGAGGTCCAGAGCACTCTGGAAGAGGTTTTCATCCAGGATCTCTCTGTACTTGGCCGCATTCATGTTTCCTAAAATGACAACCAGTCGTCCTGTCCCTGCAGCTGAAGAACACCCCCATAGCATAATGCTGCCACGACCATATTTCACTGTTTGGATTGTATGGGGCAGGTGATGAGCAGTGCCTGTTTTTCTCCACTCATGCCACTTAGAATTATCACCAAAAAGGTCTATCTTCATCTCATCAGACCAGAGAATCTTATTCCTCATAGTCTGGGAGTCCATCATGTGTTTTTTAGCAAACTCTATGCAGGCATTTGTATGTCTTTCACTGAGGAGAGGCTTCCATCGGGCCACTCTGCCATAAAGGCCTGACTGACTCTAATCTCCCTACTGCATCTCTGGAGCTCAGCCACAGTGATTTTGGGGTTCTTCTTTACCTCTCTCACCAAGGCTCTTCTCCTGATTGCTCAGTTTGGCTGGACAGCCAGGTCTAGAAATACTTCTGGTGGTCCCAAACGTCTTTCATTTATGGATTATGGAGGCCACTGTGCTCTTAGGAACCTTGAGTACTGCAGAATTTCTGTCTTAACCTTGGCCAGATCTGTGCCTTGCCACAATTTAGTCTCTGAGCTCCTTGGACAGTTCCTTTGACCTCATGATTCTCATTTGGTCTGACATGCACTGTGAGCTGTGAGGTCTTATACAGACAGGTGTGTGCCTTTCCAAATCAAGTCCTATCAGTTTAATTTAAGGCAGCTGGTCTCCAATGAAGGAACAGAACCATCTCAAGGAGGATCACAAGGAAATGGACAGCATGTGACTTAAATATGAGAGTCCGAGCAAAGGGTCTGGAACACTTATGACCGTGTGACATTTCAGTTTTTCTTTTTTATTAAATTTGCAAAAATATCAACATTTCTTTTTTTCAGTCAAGATGGGGTGCAGAGTGTACATTAATGTGAAAAAATGAACTTTTTTGAATTTACCAAATGGCTGCAATGAAACAAAGAGTGAAAAATTTAATTGGGTCTGAATACTTTCCGTACCCACTGTATACATTCATGCATGCATACATACATATAACAAAGCACAACAATTAAACAGAGCACCATCGCACTCACTTACACAATGGGAAGGTTTTGTGGCCGTTCTTGCTGCCCACAGGTGAGCTTAAAGCAGAAAAATGAGAGATCTGCTCCAATTATCTAGCTGAAAAGTACCTTCAAAATACTTACCATGGAGAAAAGCCAGAGAGATGGGATGACTGAGGACAAAGCAGCAAAAAAAGTGCACTTACTCAGAACAATCAGGAGCTTTCAATGTCCATAAATAAAAATTTTTGCAAAGTGCAATGGAAAAAAAAAAGAAAGAAAAAAGTACAAAACAGTCGTTTGTTTTAATTCCATCAGTTTTGTGGCTACTGATCGGATATGTGTGACACAAATTGATTGCAGTGATTATAAACCTGTTACCAGGGTAAACACCATACGCCCTGCAGATGGCCACTGCATTACTAGATATTTATAACATCTGCTCTCTCCGACGTTCTGCTGCTATTTGTTTTGATAAGTGAAAACCATTGCACGCTTCCAGCAATAACTGCAATTTTTCCCCATTTGCATAGTCTGGAATTGTCATGCTTTTTTCTCTAACTCTCCTCATTTCTTTGCTCTTCCTTCATAGCACAACACTTTAGCAGCATGTGGTCAGTATATAGGTATAGACACTGCTTGAAGCTCTGAGCTGATCACTTCTGCTCCGGGTCACACAGATGAATATTGATCGGGTCACTAAATGGCTGAAGAAAGGGCGGAGCGTGATGGGACATTTGTTTTTCTGGTCACATAAATGGCAACTCTGCTTTGGGCTTTTAGGCTTTTTACATGGCAACTTTGCCTTTTATTATTGCAATAACATTTTGTTGTGCAGTTGCTAGTTTTGTATACACTATATAATTACTACAATAATATTATTTGTACCATGTGGCTTTTACTATTCTTTCTGAACCTTGTATTTGTAACATGCGGTTTTTACCATTCCTTTTGAAACGTGCATATGCAGGGGGGTCCTATACTACGATAATATGTAGTTGAGTACTTTCCATTTATTAGCTGGGTGTACCCACCTTTTTCCTGTATACCTGCTGTGTCCTACCTTAACTGTTTTTTATTACTGTTTTATATATGTTTTTTTAAATGTATCTGAATAAACTTTATACTTTTTAATCATTTATATCTCAGCCCTCTTATGTAAAGTTTTTCATCTAGGTGTTCTCAGTATTTGTAAGCCAAAACCAGGAGTGGGTGATAAATGCAGAAGTGGTGATGTGAGTTTTTGGCGAATTTTCATGCTGCATATTTTTGAAAAAAAAAATAAAAAATATGGTAACCTATTTTGCTTAATGAGTGCAGAAAATCTGCAACATCGAAAACTCACCAAAAGCTGATCATGGGAACCTAGCCTTATACCTTAGCCTTTCCTCTGATTGTTCAACTCCTGATTCTGGCTTACAAATACTTATAGAAAATACTGATCAAATGTGTGAATGTGGCTGTAGGCCAGTTTCAGTTGTAAATGCACTTGT
The DNA here is from genome assembly GCF_032444005.1 of Ranitomeya imitator. Lineage (NCBI taxonomy): Eukaryota > Metazoa > Chordata > Amphibia > Anura > Dendrobatidae > Ranitomeya > Ranitomeya imitator. The sequence continues at coordinate 1,100,368,481 of NC_091282.1, read as the reverse complement.
AGTAGGGGCACAAGTCTAAGAACCTGAACGGATAGCTTCATCGCTCCCTATAAAGTCAGTAATATGCCTAATCTAGTTGTCATAGATCAGTCCACTAGAGGGCACCAGATGACCATTTTTGGAGCGGCGGACACACATCTGGCACCCGCTGGAGCACCTTACCTTCTTTTAGCCTCTTCGTATTGTAGGCTCAGCCTGACCTTCTCTGCTAGATTTGCTCGGCTCCTCGTTCCAATCTGCAAATAAAATAAAGAAAACTGTGGTTTATGCAACTGATGACAAACTGCTGTCTACTGAAAAGCTCTATAGCGTTATAGCCAGTGCAGCAAGATTTAGTCAAAGGAAATGTGGTGTAGCGGTGCTGAATAGGAAGCAGAGAAGATCCCGCTGATCAATAAGGAATCTGCTGCATGTCCTGTTCACTAGACATATATTGTGATGAATACGGCGTTTCATACACACATTAGTGACAAGGATTACTTCCCAGAAAAATAATAAAAAGGAAAAGGAAATAGTCCATGGATATAATGTTATTTTATCCGTCACCTCTGGCCTGATAATGGGTACGCATTATTTAAGCCATTGAAGTTAATAAGTAAAATAAAGTAAAAAGTGACCGTACGAATAAGCAAATTTACTTGAGTAAAAAAGTCACCCCAAAAACCTGTTTATATGGGCATACACATGTATAGATACAGAATACAAACAGATCCTGTGTCGTACTCCCACCCATCGGTCATCTACTTTTTACCATCCTCCCAAGAAGAATCTGATGGAGCTTCACTTCTTATTCTAGATGCACTGAATCAATACACAATGGCCGTAACCAAGGTTATCAGCCTACAAGTCCCATAAGGGTTAATCATCTGGGCATCAGGAGACGAGGAGAACCGCTGTAGCAGGTTACAAGCAACACTGACCCCAAAAGGCTATTTAACCAGCAGCTGAACAGTTAACTGTGCCACACAGAGGACACCGGTGTACATCATCTGCAGGGGAGAGATCAGCCGTTGTCTGGAGCTTCCTGGCAGTTGTGCCGCTGCCCCTAACAATCACCTGTCCACTGTCCTGTGCCCCTAACAATCACCTGTCCGCTGTCCTGCTGCCCCTAACAATCACCTGTCCGCTGTCCTGATGCCCCTAACAATCACCTGTCCACTGTCCTGCTGCCCCTAACAATCACCTGTCCGCTGTCCTGCTGCCCCTAACAATCACCTGTCCGCTGTCCTGCTGCCCCTAACAATTGCCTGTCCGCTGTCCTGCTGTCCCTAACAATCACATGTCCACTGTCCTGCTGCCCCTAACAATTGCCTGTCCGCTGTCCTGCTGTCCCTAACAATCACATGTCCGCTGTCCTGCTGCCCCCTAACAGTCACCTGTCCGCTGTCCTAGAGTGGTAACTGTAGAGCAGCCGCATGGGCTTAGTCAGACAGCTATTCTACACATGCGCTGTTACAAAGCAGCCACCAGGTGGCACTGTTCTATAATCCAACCCACGAATTACATATGCCAATCCGTGCAGGGGCAGATAGGGCTAATAAAGCATTATACACATTTATTATTGCACGGTTCTGATTTTTAGGATGTTAAATGAAAGTTGTGTGGCCATATTCTAGTCAGTAAAAAAATATATACAGAAACAATACTCACTAACAATGAAAGTCAAGGCTGTACAGCTAGATAGGGAAACTGCTGTGAAAAATGGTCAGTGGGAATTTTTTTTTTGTTTAAAAAAAAAAAAATGGATGCACAAAGACAAGTTAATACATTACTTTTCTTTTTTTTTTTTTTTAATGAATTAAATGTATTGAAAATAACCACGGTTGGGTTTCTACACTTTGGGAGGTGCGCAATGCTTTGGGATTGTCCAAGTCACTATTATATGGGACAAGCGCTTTCCCTGGTTTCTCGGATAGCACTTATTCTAAGTATTCTATGGGGCTGTGCACATTTCCAACTTTAGAGAAGAAGTAAGACAGGCAATTAACAGTAAAAAGAAAGCATTTGCACTACTAAAGCAGGATGGCACCATTGAAGCTCTAAAAAACTATAGGGAGAAAAATACTTTATCTAAAAAACTAATTAAAGCTGCCAAAAAGGAAACAGAGAAGCACATTGCTAAGGAGAGTAAAACTAATCCCAAACTGTTCTTCAACTATATCAATAGTAAAAGAATAAAAACTGAAAATGTAGGCCCCTTAAAAAATAGTGAGGAAAGAATGGTTGTAGATGACGAGGAAAAAGCTAACATATTAAACACCTTCTTCTCCACGGTATTCACGGTGGAAAATGAAATGCTAGGTGAAATCCCAAGAAACAATGAAAACCCTATATTAAGAGTCACCAATCTAACCCAAGAAGAGGTGCGAAACCGGCTAAATAAGATTAAAATAGATAAATCTCCAGGTCCGGATGGCATACACCCACGAGTACTAAGAGAACTAAGTAATGTAATAGATAAACCATTATTTCTTATTTTTAGTGACTCTATAGCGACAGGGTCTGTTCCGCAGGACTGGCGCATAGCAAATGTGGTGCCAATATTCAAAAAGGGCTCTAAAAGTGAACCTGGAAATTATAGGCCAGTAAGTCTAACCTCTATTGTTGGTAAAATATTTGAAGGGTTTCTGAGGGATGTTATTCTGGATTATCTCATAGTAACATAGTAACATAGTTAGTAAGGCCGAAAAAAGACATTTGTCCATCCAGTTCAGCCTATATTCCATCATAATAAATACCCAGATCTACGTCCTTCTACAGAACCTAATAATTGTATGATACAATATTGTTCTGCTCCAGGAAGACATCCAGGCCTCTCTTGAACCCCTCGACTGAGTTCGCCATCACCACCTCCTCAGGCAAGCAATTCCAGATTCTCACTGCCCTAACAGTAAAGAATCCTCTTCTATGTTGGTGGAAAAACCTTCTCTCCTCCAGACGCAAAGAATGCCCCCTTGTGCCCGTCACAATGAGAATAACTGTTTAACTCCATATCAGCATGGGTTTATGAGAAATCGCTCCTGTCAAACCAATCTAATCAGTATTTATGAAGAGGTAAGCTATAGGCTGGACCACGGTGAGTCATTGGACGTGGTATATCTCGATTTTTCCAAAGCGTTTGATACCGTGCTGCACAAGAGGTTGGTACACAAAATGAGAATGCTTGGTCTGGGGGATTAGCGAAATTAGGATTATTTGGTCTAGAAAAAAGACGACTGAGGGGCGATCTAATAACCATGTATAAGTATATAAGGGGACAATACAAATATCTCGCTGAGGATCTGTTTATACCAAGGAAGGTGACGGGCACAAGGGGGCATTCTTTGCGTCTGGAGGAGAGAAGGTTTTTCCACCAACATAGAAGAGGATTCTTTACTGTTAGGGCAGTGAGAATCTGGAATTGCTTGCCTGAGGAGGTGGTGATGGCGAACTCAGTCGAGGGGTTCAAGAGAGGCCTGGATGTCTTCCTGGAGCAGAACAATATTGTATCAAATAATTATTAGGTTCTGTAGAAGGACGTAGATCTGGGGATTTATTATGATGGAATATAGGCTGAACTGGATGGACAAATGTCTTTTTTCGGCCTTACTAACTATGTTACTATGTTACTATGTTAGAGTGTCAGATCAAATTCAGCCATGCAGATCTATGCGTCAGACTGCACTAATGACATCAGTGTGGTCTGATTTTTACACACTCTGATGAGAGCTTGGTCCAATCAGAAAATTCAGACCACACTGAAGTCATTAGGGTGCAGTCTGATGTTATCCACAGACCTAAGACTTAATGCCTGCCACAGTACGTGAATGCCTACAATATGATATAAAAGTACGGTATATATATTTATTTAAACTTATATATACACACACAATTAAACATACATGTATACATAAACGGCACACACATACACCTAAAGAATAAAGTATAAATGTGTGGACCCGGACCACCAAGAGTGATGACGGTCTCAGTACAGTGCTGTACATGAAATGGGAAATAAATGTTCAATCACGTTCTGAATTTTTAAGACTTAAAATCTCCCAAAAGAGAAGAAAGGTGACAACAAATGGAAAGGCACATTCACTAATTAGTGATCAAAGGGCAAAAATACGATTATCCTAAATGTACCTAAAAATCCAGTAAAAAACAGGTACATTATAAAAAAGTAGGAGAGTAGGAATAAAGATTATTGGAAGGCAACGGCCAAGGAAGGTAGAGAAATTTCCGAACGAGGTTATACAAATAATAGGGATAGGAAAGCGGATTTGTTTCACAGACTGAGAAGAACATATTTGATCACGGCAAAGTGTGGGGATATTGGTTGGTGCTACTTAATGTCAAAAAAGCATTCTGGTTTTATTAAAGACTAGATGGCAGCCCGATTCTAAAGAATCGGGAGTCTAGAATCCATATATACTTTATTTATTCAAATGTAAGAATAATACAATTAATAAATAATAGTAAGAAAGAACAAAAATAATAGGCAGTATATGGAGAAAACACCAAACAAAAGTTCAAAATTGGTGTGAAAATGTCACTGAACCACTTCACAACTAAATATATATAGTTTTGGTAAATGGTATTATCATTTTTTTGACGAAATTCGGCAGGAGCTTGAAGAGCAACGTCACTGGGCCCGCCTCCACGCAGTAGAAACTTGCTGTGAGGTAAAAATTCAAAAATCACACCAAAATGGCGGGCGGAGTGTGTCACAGTACGGCACGTTTCTGATTGGTCGCTCGCAGCAGGCGGCAACCAATCAGACACTGGACACTGTTGACGTCACTTATCTCCGGACATTAGCTCCGGACATTAGCTCCGGACATTAGCTCCGGACATTAGCTCCGGACATTATCTCCGCACATTAGCTCCGGACAAAGCCACGGAAGTTGGCACAAATTGCAGGAAGTAGTATTCTAGGCAATTATATATTAGAAAAGCACATGAATGGCGCCACCCCCCCCATATTTTTATCTCAAGCAGTGAGTGAAGAGGTGGGCCCAGCAGAGGGTCTTAAACATAGTGACCCTTCATAACAATTGATGGACACCTATTATTATGCATCACAACTCTGTCTCGTCTCTGTTTTATAGGAACAGAGTAATTCAGAGAATATCCGCCTTCACACACCATGTACATTGTGATAAGTAACCCGGCCAGACGTGCGAACTGGTATGTAAGAGTAAGATGGCTCTTGCATAAATGGAATAGTACTAGAGAGGAGATCAGCATGAGGGACAGAAACCCATTATGGCCACATTGAAATTTTGCTCCTCAGGTATAGGTATCTTACAGGTTTTGAAAGTTGAAGTAAAATATTTTCCCACAGGAGAAATGTAGTCACATCCCAACCATTCATATGAATGACTAACCATGGTCATCTGAATGTCCACGAAAATTTGTTGTTTGCTCAACCTTTTCACTAAAATAAACGGTCCACTAGTTATGGGTCCTTGAATATCTGCATTTGGGATACAGAAGTTTAGTGGTTGAGCTTCACTGACGCATCCCCCGTTAAGCGCTGTGGAGGTGGTATACAATGAACAAGTAGAAGAAAAGCTGCACTAGTAATAAGCCGGCAGTGGAAAATGGCAATAGACACTATCAGTTCCATATAAAGCAAGCAGCAACATATTTATGGGCAACAAAGTGATCCATTTCCACGTGGGATTACTGTAATTACTGGTACGAGAGCTGATTACATCTAATTACAAGAACGTGAGGAATACGGCATAGACACCTAACCAAGACACTCATCTGCCCCTACATATCCCCATGTCCAATTATACTATAGCATAACTATGAGATGCATATATCTATAGCCATCATAGATAATATATATACACTGCCCATAAGGAATGGGCTCGGATTCATCAGGAACACTGCCAGAATTTGGTGTCTGACTGTGCTTAATAACTGCAGCAGGTCATAACAGCCAGAAGGGCTTCACTAATTACTAAAGACACTTATCATGCGGGTGGTTGAATAATTATGAGACTGCAGCAATCATTAAATGTTGCATTTTGTGGTGAATTTAGAGATGCTACTCGTTATATTAAGTGTACGTTCACATTTGCGTTGCGCGCCGGTGACGCAACGCACGACGCACAAAAAACGCGCGCAAAAACGCTGCGTTTTGCGACGCGTGCGTCGTTTTTTGACGAAAATCGGACGCACGAAAAATGCAACTTGTTGCATTTTCTTGCGTCCGACGCTAGCGTCGGAAACGACGCACGTGTCGAAAAACGCGACCAAAAAAAACGCACGCGTCCCCTATGTTAAACATAGGGGCGCGTCGCCGCTGCGTCGCCGCTGCGTAACAGCGACGCACATTAGCGTAACGCTAATGTGAACGTACACTAAGTGCACTCAGCCATTTAAATTGCACTTGTTTGATCGGATTATCAGAAACAGCAGAAAGTTTGTTAAGTTTACCAATAAACCTGTCAATGGGGTAATAATTTTGGCTGCAACACTACATTGTATCACTGTATAGCATAATTTAGCAAAAATATATACATATATACACACACATGCATATATATACATACATAGTGCGTACGGAAAGTATTCATACCCCTTTAAATTTTTCACTCTGTTTCATTTGTCCATTTGGTAAATTCAAAAAAGTTAATTTTTTTCTCATGCACCCCATCTCGGCTGAAAAGAAAACAGAAATATAGCAATTTTTGCAAATTTATTAAAAAAATAAAAACTGAAGTATCACATGGTCATAAGTATTCAGACCCTTTGCTCAGTATTGAGTAGAAGCACCTTTTGAGCTAGTACAGCCATGAGTCTTCTATGGAATGATGCAACAAGTTTTTCACACCTGGATTTGGGGATCCTCTGCCATTCTTCCTTGCACATCCTCTCCAGTTCCGTCAGATTGGATGGTGAATGTTAGTGGGCAGCCATTTCCAGGGATCTCCAGAGATGCTCAATTGGGGTTAGGTCAGGGCTCTGGCTGGGCCAGTCAGGAATGGTCACAGAGTTGTTCTGAAGCCACTCCTTTGTTATTTTAGCTGTGTGCTTAGGGTCATTGTCTTGTTGGAAGGTGAACCTTTGGCCAAGTCTCAGGTCCTGAGCACTCTGGAAGAGGTTTTCATCCAGGATAACAACCAGTCGTCCTGTCCCTGTAGCTGAAAACCACCCCCATAGCATGATGCTGCCACCAACATCTTTCACTGTTGGGATTGTATTGGGCAGGTGATTGATTAGCAGTGCCTGGTTTTCTCCACACATACCGCTTAGTATTATGGCCAAAAAGGTCTATCTTCGTCTCATCAGACCAGAAAATCTTACCTTATTTCTCATAGTCTGGAAGTCCTTCGTGTGTTTTTTTTTAGCAAACTGTATGCGGGCTTTCATATGTCTTGCACTGAGGAGAGGCTTCCATCGGGCCACTCTGTCATTAATGCCCAACTGATGGAGGGCTGCATTGATAGTTGACATTGTGGAACTTTCTCCCATCTCCCTACTGCATCTCTGGAGCTCAGCCACAGTGTTCTTGGGGTTCTTCTTTACCTCTCTCACCAAGGCTCTTCTCCCACGATTGCTCAGTTTGGCTGGACGGCCAGGTCTAGGAAGACTTCTGGTGGTCCCAAACTTCTTCCATTTAAAGACTATGGAGGTCACTGTACTCTTAGGAACCTTGAGTATTGCAGAAACTCTGTTGTAACCTTGGCCAGAACTGTGCCTTGCCACAATTCTGTCTCTGAGCTCCTCGGCCAGTTCCTTTGACCTCATGATTCTCATTTGGTCTGACATGCACTGTGAGGTCTTATATAGACAGGTGTATGCCTTATCAAATCAAGTTCTATCAGTTTAATTAAACATAGCTTGACTCCGATGAAGGAGAACCATCTCAAGGAGGATCACAAGGAAATGGACAGCATTCACCAAATAGCCGCAATGAAACAAAGAGTGAAAAATGTAAAGGGGCATTATATATATATATATATATATATATATATATATATATATATATATATATATATATATATATATATATATATATATATATATATATATATATACACATATACATACACACACACATATATATATATATATATATATATATATATATATATATATATATATATATGTATGTATGTATGTATGTATGTATGTATGTATGTATGTATGTATGTATGTATGTATGTATATATATATATATATATATATATATATATATATATATATATACACATATATACACACAATCCTAACAATCCTACAATAAATGGTGGCCCGATTCTAACGCATTCTAGAATATGTCGCACTGTGACTGAAAGAACGTGTTCAGTAAATGTGACTGAACTACGTGGCACTGTGTGACAGAACTTGTTCAGTAAACGTGACTGAACTACGTGGCACTGTGTGACAGAACTTGTTCAGTAAATGTGACTGAACTACGTGGCACTGTGTGACAGAACTTGTTCAGTAAATGTGACTGAACCTTGTGGCACTGACTGACAGAACTTGTTCAGTAAACGTGACTGAACTACGTGACACTATGGCTGACAGAACTTGTTCAGTAAACGTGACTGAACTACGTGACACTATGGCTGACAGAACTTGTTCAGTAAACGTGACTGAACTGTGTGGCACTGTGACTGAGAGAACTTCAACCAATGAGCTACGCGGGATTTTCGTTACAGACAAACAGACAGAATTAGATGACACATATACACACACATATGCATACACACATATTGTACTACACAATACATGAAACTTTTTTTAACTAATCTAACCCAAACTTGCGATGGCGCAGAGCCACTGTCTTTTGTTCAGTACAAGCAGCACATAACTTACGTCCCCAGAAATATCAGTCTGTGAGCCGGCTTCCAGCGTCTGTCTGGACAAAGACAGATGAGAGTTGGTGAGGTTAGATGTTAAGTCGGGCTCTGATCTTCCTCTGCCTTGTTCTAGATGAAATCGTTCCTTCAGCTTTGCGAGGCTCTAATAACACAAAGCAGAAAGTGCACGTTACAACTGTAAAGCACGAGGCAAAACAGATGAAAACAAATAGAAATAAACATAGCATTTCAGCTCTACAGGAGGACATAACTCAGGAAGGCTGACAGAGCCATGGAAAGTGGGGAGCCAATTTACTCCCACCGTCATAGAACCACCATGATAATACATAGTACAAGAGTGTTTTATGGATAGAATAGGGCACATGAAGCCCAAGCCTTAAAGATGTGCCAAGCCAAGTACGCCATCCCACGAGCACAAGAATCAATATATCAAAGTCCTATGTGAGGCTTTTTCTGCTCTTCCAGATAACTGGATCATCTTAGGTAATGAACAAGTTTTTTGGTAGAGTTAGGGTACCGTCACACAGTGCAATTTTGATCGCTACGACGGCACGATTCGTGACGTTCGAGTGATATAGTTACGATATCGCAGTGTCTGACACGCTCCTGCGATCAGGGACCCCGCTGAGAATCGTACGTCGTAGCAGATCGTTTGAAACTTTCTTTCGTCGTCTAGTGTCCCGCTGTGGCGGCATGATCGCATGGTGTAACATATATCGTATACGATGTGCGCATAGTAACCAACGGCTTCTACATCGCACATACGTCATGAAATTATCGCTCCAGCGTCGTACATTGCAAAGTGTGACAGCAGTCTACGACGCTGGAGCGATATTGTTACGATGCTGGAGCGTCACGGATCGTACCGTCGTAGCGATCAAAATGCCACTGTGTGACGGTACCCATAGTCAGGGATAGAATGGGTTTCCGTGACTGACTCCATGCGCGGGCTTTTCAAGATGAAGTGAAAATTCAGGACTGACCATAGAGAATACTACACTATCGCTTCCTGACAATTTCAATTATATTCAGGGTCTCTGCAGACTGAATTTTCTAAAGCATTCATGCCTATGACTTCTTCTACTCACAATATTCCATCAATACTACAGATATCGCTGTCATGGACGCAGATGTTACGCAAACAAGACCGTGTTCACTTGTTAATCAGCGGCCCCACAAACCTGCATCAGGTCCTGCTTCTCCTTCTCCCCAGTGCTGATTGCCTTCCTTATGCTTTTCAGTTCGGAGAGGATATCCTTTGCTTCTCGAAGCTCATAGCCACTCTGCCCCCCTGACATTTTTTGGTCAATGCTATGAGAAGAGAGAAAAATATATTTTATCTTGACTAACAAAACGTGCATATAAATAACCCCCCAAAAATCAATATGTAGAAACTTTGGGAAAAAATCTGCAAACATAAAATGAAGATTGTGGCATAGAATTAAGCATTTCCCATACATGCAGACAGGACACACTCCATCCCAAAAACTGAAAACACCATTAAATTCTGAACCAGAAACTCCAGGCAGAAATCATTGAGGGTCAGATGGAGTTCTGTTTTGGTTTTGGTCTTATTAGTACTTGAAAACTAACAAGAATATAAAGTCATTGCACAGTAGGGGATTCAGAGTAAGCCGCATGGAAATCGACAAGTACAGTAACCAAACCATATTCTAGGTGAGAGAGAAAAAAAAACACTATGTACTAGGCACATGTTATGTATTCCAGGTAATTAATATTGAAGTGACTTCTAAAATACAAAGTATGCAAAAAAATAAAATAATATAAGGGTTTCTCTGTACAAATAATATTGATAAGGTGTCCTTAGGACAGGTCATAAATATTGGATTAATGGGGGTCCAGGGGGTCCAACCCCCCCCCCCCCAGCCCCCCCTGTGAATCAGCCATTAGCTCCTGCAGCAGCCGTTACACATTGACTGGAGTTGTGCTGTACTGCTCCATTCTTCATATATATCCTCCGCCAGAACAAAAAGCGGATTGGTGCTGATGTTGAACCCCCACTAATCCAATGGATAGGTTATCGGTATTAGTAACATGGTTAGTAAGGCCGAAAAAAGACATTTGTCCATCCAGTTCAGCCTATATTCCATCATAATAAATCCCCAGATCTACGTCCTTCTACAGAACCTAATAATTGTATGATACAATATTGTTCATAGTAACATAGTAAGGCCGAAAAAAGACAGTAAGGCCGAAAAAAGACATTATTATTTGCCTAAGAAACCCCTTTAAAATAGGTCAACCAATATACAAATAGGAAATGGATAATGAAAACCAAAGTAGAATATCATACAGGAGAAGGCATAGAGGTATGGCCTTAAATAATATTCCAAATTGTGACCAACTAGAACAAGTCCATAATAAAAAGAATAAGTAAATAAAATGTATGCGAGTCCCCTTAAACACCATTGTATATGGATTGTGTTTTTGTAGTTCACGCTGTGGTCTAAGGGGTGAGGAGACTTATAAGCCATGCATGCTCCTCTGGGGAATTAAATATGCAAATGATCTCTTCAGAGACGAAGAGGACTAGAACTCTAGCGCTACCTATTGGAAGCAGCAGTCCTAAAAGTCAAAAACGACCCTTCAACGAGCCTTGTAATATGATTTGGGATAAAAGCCAAACTTTGTATTAAATTTAAATGGATTTGCTAAAAAAATAACTGGGCTAAACAAAAAATGGCAGTTCTGCAGAAGTAAAGGGGTTGACTAGTTTAGAAAACTAATTTTCATATATTCATAAGTAAGTACGGCTGTACTGCGGAAGGTGCCTACGAAACACTAGGAATGAGAGGACAACCGTGCTAGTTAGGAGTTGAGAATTCTTTAAAGTATCAGTGGCTGCCCCAGCAGTTTGTGCCCCGCAACCCAAGATCAATAGCAATCACTGACAAAAATGCCTGTTACCACCTGAAGTAAGCAAATAAATTCTAGGTACGGAAAGATGTCAGGCTTCGTTCACATACCCAGATGTCAATTTCTAATGGATTCCGATTTTTAAAAAAAAGTAAAAAAAAAAATAGATCAGTTACATTCTAAGTAAAGGTGGATTGAAAACAGAACAACATTTTTGAATGGATAAGACAAAAACAAACAAAAACTAAGCACGTTGGTTTTCAGTAGCGGTGTTTCTGAAAACCTCTAGTGACCTAATGTAGGACTATCTGTTATCATCCATTTTCCATAGACTTCATGGTTTTTCAAAATAAAAATGGTTCCAATTATTATTTTCTTTTTTAGCCAGACAAGTAAAAGATGTGCAGAAGAAACTGAAGACAATGACACATATGTTCCCATTTAAATGAACATTTTATTTACATTTTTATCCCAAAATGGATCCAAAACCAGAAATAAGTACCGGACAAGTGAGCAGAGCCCACCATGCGTCCCTGCCTCTGCACAAGGCATGTCTCGGAGTGCCTGCCCGAGTTTCTGGAACAACTGCCCATTGTTTCCTTGTGGTATGTTGTTGTCAGTTTCTCAAACATGCTTTGGATTCCTATCAAAATTGCTTGCAAGCGAGCTGATCTAAAACAATACAGCGTTGTTGTATTAATATAATGACAGACTGCTTGGCTAACCTTTAATCTGGCACAGTGGCGTGAGGTGTGATTACTTAAGGTACGGAAAGAACAGAACGGAAGAGAAATAAACCATTACTGGCCTAGTTCAGATTTCATATCGGCGTAACGTGGGGCGAGATGCATCGCCCATGCGAAGCTGCGCTCTTACATTATACTAGACAAACAATGGAAAATAAAAATGAGCGTCATTTCCAATGAATGTCATTTCGTAAAATCAGCTCAACACTGACTCGTACGAGGCTGTGTGACCAGTCTCATAGGAAGCGTTTCCTTAGGCTAGGACCAAAGGCAGGACATGAAGAACACAGACATGAAACGGTGATATATTTAGCTTGTTACAAGCTGTAAAGAGTTATAATGAGCCTAAATCAAATACCCAAAATCTAGGCCATAGAAACAGTCCTGCTGGCTTCCCCTGACCTCTGCACGGAAAACATTAAATCGAAGATATTCATCAGGAGGCCTGTTCGGAGAGGGAAGGGTGACATTTCACAACGATTCCGTACAATATGAGAAAAAAAGTCTAGTGGACAGTCACATTAACCCCTTGCCACCCTCACCACATAAATGAAAGTACTAATGGCACAATCCCTGTGACATAAGCTGCTAATTAATATTCTTTTAAAGATGGAGCTGCACGTTATTTGCACCCAGTACCATCATTAGGGTCAGGTTGTCCTACTGACATCCCGCTTCTATACTGTAGTAGGAAACTAAATTAAATCAGTTTATCGTCACTAATGTGACGGTAAAACCCCTTCAACCAAGCATTCCTATAATGCTTCTTCTGCAATTTGGGCCACAGCTTTTTTCAGTAAGGGCCAATACAAAGCCAACAATGGCATTTAAGCCTCTATTTTCACCCGAATACCACAATAGACGTGGTACAGAACAGAACAGAAGGACTTGGGGGATTCTGGTTACAAGCAAACTGAGCAGTAGTACTCAATGTCAGGCAACAGCTGCAAAAGCAAACAAGATTTTAGGGTATATAAAAAGAAATAAAATCCTGCAATCCCAATGTATTATCATCACTCTATAATCACTTCTAAGGCCACATCTAGAATATGGGATCCAGTTTTAGGCTCTACATTTAAAAAAAAAAAAACACCAGAGAGCTAAAGTGAATTCATAGGCGGACAGCTAAATTAATACATGGGTTGGAAGGCCTATGAAAAAAAAAAAAGGACTGGCATGTGATTTATTTCTTCCGAAAATCTTACAAAAAGGACCAGTGAACATTACGGGTGTAGGAAATGAGATTTCAGCAGCTACATAGGAAAGGGTTCTTTACAGTCAGAGCGGTCAGACTGTGGAATGCCCTAACCCAAGAGTCAGTAATAGCAGATACTACATCAGTATTTTTAAGGGGTCCAATGCCTTTCTCACAACAAATGCCATTGTAGATTGTACATAATTGCGATACAGAATGTGTAACAAATCGAGAAAGGATAACCCCGCTTTGTTATTTTACTTATTTAACAATGTAAGGGGGGAAAAACAGTTGTAGAAACATGTGCACACAGACAAACATTGGGAAAGTGCTTCTATTTTCTTATATTTCACAGGTTAGTTAATAAATCCTGCAGATCAGCTCCTACTAATCCAAACAGGAGCTTGTCTGTGGTGCCTGGGACCTGTCACTAAGCGGTGTACAGAGCTGTGACGTTCAGCTCTGTTCCCTGTCTACATCCGGCAGCTGCCCAAGAAAGAAAAATCTGATAGGTGGGAGTGCCGGATGTCGGACCGTTGCCGTCAGATATCTATGACCTTTCCTAAGGATAGGCGATCAATATCATTGTATGAGACAATCCCTCAAGTAGGATAGGTGATGAAAAATACTCACCTGCATCATTTATTTAGTTAAATACCAAAAAAAAAAAAAAAAACAGAAGGAAATCCCGAGACACTCATTTCTACCGATTTACATCAAACCAAAATGATTAAGGCTAGGAAGTAACTGCCATGTCTTCTCTATCCAGTCTCTAAAATGAGTGTGCGTGTTGTAATGTCCAGAAACACGTTAAGTATTAGAACTAGTCTTTGTTTTATCGTCGATTTGTGTTTTTTTACCCGCTCTTAGTCCACGCTGCTACAAACTGTTATTGCCTAAAAAGTGTCCTGTCACAAGCAGAGGATTATCACATCAAGGCAAAGAGCGAGTGGATCTCATGACTTCTGATGGAAAATGAGCTCTGTTTTCTACATGACCTTAAACAAAAGGGTTATGCCAAGTATAAAAAGAAAAGGGCGGACCTAGTTGTGGAAAGACACTGAATGAGAAGCCGACAGAACAAATTTTACATTGAGACTCACCGCTGTAATGTCTGGAAGCCCTGCTCCTTGTACAGAAGTTCCTGCTTCATTTGTGACAGCTCCCTCTTCAGCTTTTTTACCTAGTGAAGGCACATAAGTGGAGAATGGTTTATAATGTACGGTAGTGGGTCTGACACTGCTATCCTCCTCATGTCACCCCTATCTGGACGTTCCACTCTTTCAGAGATGGCCCGTAGGTTCCTATGGATTCAGCTCCTACCAAGTAAATTAATACCCACTGAGGTCATGAGTAGTCAAAGGTCAACATTGCATGTCTTCAGATCAATGAAGGATATTTAGCACACCTCAATTTACAATCACTCTCCGAGTCCTTTCTCCCTCTTACAGACATAGATTCCCTTCATGACAGATGCTGCTGCCACTTTTTACAACAACACAACAACAGCGACACTTGATTCGACCGCCCCCCTCACGCATACAAAAACTTGTACAATCAACAGGCAGCCCTGGCTGACCAGCCTGACCAAAGAACGGAGACGGGCTTCCAGGGTCGCTGAGCGGAGATGGAAGAGATCCCGCTCTGCCGAGCACTTCATCATATACAAGCAGTCCCTCACCAGCTTCAAGTCCACACTCACTGCCGCAAAACAAATTTACTTCTCATCTCTCATATCTTCCCTGTCTCACAACCCTAAACAGCTTTACAACACTTTCAATTCTCTACTCCATCCCCAGCACCTCCTCCCTCCCCTCTCATTTCTGCTGAAGACTGCCTCTTTCTTTAAGCAGATCAATACGATCAGAGAAGGCTTTGGCCCACAGCCCCCAATGCCCCTCTTAGCTGCTCATCCCTGTTCCTTCAAAACCAGTTTCTCCACCTTGACAGAAGATCAGCTATCCACCCTCCTGTCAAGATCACACCTCATCACTTGCACACTTGAGCCGCTCCCGTCCCACCTAATCCCTAACCTTGCCAGTCTTCATCTCAACCCTAACAACTCTTCAACCTCTCAATTCCAAATGGTGTCTTCCCCTCATCCTACAAGCATGCCTCGATCACTCCCATCCTCAAAAAGCCCTCCCTCAACCCATCCTGTGTGTCTAGCTATTGCCCAATATCTCTTCTCCTTTATACCTCAAAACTACTGGAACAGCATGTCCATCTTGAACTGTCCTCCTACCTCTCCTTCTGCTCCCTCTTTGACCGGTTACAATCTGGCTACCGACCGCATCACTCTACTGAAACTTCCCTAACTAAAGTCACCAACGACCTACTAACCACCAAGAGCAAGTGACACTACTCTGTCCTCCTCCTGGACCAGTCTTCTGCCTTTGACACTGTCAACTATTCCCTCCTGCTACAGAATCTCTCATCTCTTGGCATCACAGACTTGGCCTTATCCTGCATCTCGTCATATCTAACAGACCGAACATTCAGTGTCTCCCTCTCCCATACCATCTCATCACCTCGCCCCGTCTGTCGGTGTTCCCCAAGGCTTGGTCCTAGGGCCCCTGCTCTTCTCCATCTACACCTTCGGCCTGGGACAGCTCATAGAATCCCAATATTTGCAGTATCATCTCTACGCCAGGGACATGCAGATCTACCTATCTGGACCCGACCTCACCTCCTTTCTGACCAAAATCCCACAATGTCTGTCTGCTATTTCAGCTTTCTTTTCTGCTTGCTTTTTAAAACTGAACATGGACAAAACAGAATTAATTCTCTCCCCCCTCCCCATCTCACTCTACCCCTCCACGAGACCTATCCATATCAATGTCAATGGCTGCTCACTTTCCCCAGTCCCACACGCTCGGTGGCATGGGGTGATCCTCGACTGTGCCCTCTCTTTCAAGCCACATATCCCAGCCCTTGTCTCCTCCTGCTGACTCACTGAAAAATATTTCCCGGATCCGTGCATTACTTGACCATTAAACAAAAAAAACACTAGTGTACACCTTTATCTCCAGTCTCGACTACTGCAACCTGCTATTCTCTGGCCTCTTCTCTAGCACTCTGGCACCACTTCAATCCATCCTACACTCTGCTGCCCATCTAATCCACCAGCCTCCCCGTTATGCCCCAGCCTCTCCACTCTGCCAAGCCCTTCACTGGCTTCCTATTGTCCAGAGGCTCCAGTTCAAAACCCTAACTATGACAAACAAAGCCATCCACAACATGTCTCCTCCATACATCTGTGACATGGTCTCCCGGTACTTACCCACACGCAACCTTCGACGATCCACTCAAGATCTCCTTCTCTACTCCCCTCTTATCTCTTCTTCCCACGACCGCATACAAGACTTCTCCCATGCTCCCCCATATTCTGGAACTCTTTACCCCAACACATCAGACTCTCGCCTACCACGGAAACCTTCAAAAAGAACCTGAAGACCCACCTTTTCCGACAAGCCTACAACCTGCAGTGATCCCTAGTCTGCTGAACCACAGCACGACCAGCTCTACCCTCTCCTAGTGTATCCTCACCCATCCCCTGTAGACTGTGAGCCCTTGCGGGCAGTGTCCTCTCTCATTCTGTACTTGTGTGTGCGCCTTGATTTTCTCATGTTTATTGTCTATATTTGTCCCTCTCACGAGTAAAGCGCCATGGAATAAATGGCGCTATAAAAATGTATAATAATAATTATAATAATAAATATAATAATAAATAGCATGGATTCCACAATTAAAGAGGACCTTTTCACTGGATTTTTTTCATTAAAAGTGAGTATCTCTTCCAGTTGCCACTGCTCCACTGATTCTGGAAGTTTTTTCTTACTTTTGTGCCACTCCGTTCCAAAGTAATACCTCGTCAATAAAGATGCAAATTTTTTACTTCAAACAAATGGGCATATACCGCAGAAGTTCTCTGTGGCTGTCGGAACCCTTCGAACTGCCAGAGTCACTGGCGCCTCAAGTGATTTGTAAGCCAGGCATGACATCATTGTGGTTGTGTGACCCACATACTATAAAAGGTCCTGCATCATCTGAAGATCAGCTGCACCGGCATTTAGCCGATACAGCTGACCGCAACCATGATCCCACCATCCCCTGTCAGTGTCAGAGTCTGAAGTCGCCGACACTGACAGCGGGTGCGATGACGTCACTGCCCGGCGCCCGCTGTCAGGAGATCAGCGCAGGAACCAGGAAGAAGAGAGGTTTTTTTTTTTTTTTTAATGGGTGCTGCTGCCTTATTACAGGGTCTGCCTATTGGGGGGCTGCCTTATTACAGGGTTTGACTATGGGGGTGCTCCCTCATTACAGGGTCTGACTATGGGGGCTGCCTTATTACAGGGTCTGACTATGGGGGTGCTCCCTCATTACAGGGTCTGACTATGGGGGTACTGCCTTATTACAGTGTCTGCCTATAGGGGTGCTGCCTTATTACAGGGTCTGCCCATAGGGGTGCTGCCTCATTACAGGGTCTGACTATGAGGGTGCTCTCTCATTACATGGTCTGACTATGGGGGTGCTGCCTTATTACAGGGTCTGACTATGGGGGCTGCCTTATTACAGATTCTGACTATAGGGGTGCTGCCTCATTACAGGGTCAGACAATGGGGGTGCTGCCTTATTACAGGGTCTGACTATGGGGGTGCTGCCTATTACAGGGGCTGCCTTATTACCTGGTGTGACTATGGTGGCTGCCTTATTACAGGGTATGACTATGGGGGTGCTGCCTTATTACAGGGTCTGCCGATAGGGGTGTTGCCTTATTACAGTGACTGCCTATGGGGGTTGCCGTATGCTATAGAGTTTGCCTATGGGGAGTGCATTATACTCTAAAAGTGAACCTGGAAATTATAGGCCAGTTAGTCTAACCTCTATTGTTGGTAAAATATTTGAAGGATTTCTGAGGGATGTTATTCTGAATTATCTCAATGAGAATAACTGTTTAACTCCATATCAGCATGGGTTTATGAGAAATCGCTCCTGTCAAACCAATCTAATCAGTTTTTATGAAGAGGTAAGCTATAGACTGGACCACGGTGAGTCATTGGACGTGGTATATCTCGATTTTTCCAAAGCGTTTGATACCGTGCCGCACAAGAGGTTGGTACACAAAATGAGAATGCTTGGTCTGGGGGAAAATGTGTGTAAATGGGTTAGTAACTGGCTTAGTGATAGAAAGCAGAGGGTGGTTATAAATGGTATAGTCTCTAACTGGGTCGCTGTGACCAGTGGGGTACCGCAGGGGTCAGTATTGGGACCTGTTCTCTTCAACATATTCATTAATGATCTGGTAGAAGGTTTACACAGTAAAATATCGATATTTGCAGATGATACAAAACTATGTAAAGCAGTTAATACAAGAGAAGATAGTATTCTGCTACAGATGGATCTGGATAAGTTGGAAACTTGGGCTGAAAGGTGGCAGATGAGGTTTAACAATGATAAATGTAAGGTTATACACATGGGAAGAAGGAATCAATATCACCATTACACACTGAATGGGAAACCACTGGGTAAATCTGACAGGGAGAAGGACTTGGGGATCCTAGTTAATGATAAACTTACCTGGAGCAGCCAGTGCCAGGCAGCAGCTGCCAAGGCAAACAGGATCATGGGGTGCATTAAAAGAGGTCTGGATACACATGATGAGAGCATTATACTGCCTCTGTACAAATCCCTAGTTAGACCGCACATGGAGTACTGTGTCCAGTTTTGGGCACCGGTGCTCATGAAGGATATAATGGAACTAGAGAGAGTACAAAGGAGGGCAACAAAATTAAGGGGATGGGAGAACTACAATACCCAGATAGATTAGCGAAATTAGGATTATTTAGTCTAGAAAAAAGACGACTGAGGGGCGATCTAATAACCATGTATAAGTATATAAGGGGACAATACAAATATCTCGCTGAGGATCTGTTTATACCAAGGAAGGTGACGGGCACAAGGGGGCATTCTTTGCGTCTGGAGGAGAGAAGGTTTTTCCACCAACATAGAAGAGGATTCTTTACTGTTAGGGCAGTGAGAATCTGGAATTGCTTGCCTGAGGAGGTGGTGATGGCGAACTCAGTCGAGGGGTTCAAGAGAGGCCTGGATGTCTTCCTGGAGCAGAACAATATTGTATCATACAATTATTAGGTTCTGTAGAAGGACGTAGATCTGGGGATTTATTATGATGGAATATAGGCTGAACTGGATGGACAAATGTCTTTTTTCGGCCTTACTAACTATGTTACTAATTTAGAGGGCACAGAGAACCACACAGCAGGTGCAGTAATAGGGACACATACGGCAGCAGAGGCTCAGTATAGGGGTATCGGGTGCAGTAATAGGGACACATACGGCAGCAGGGGCTCAGTATTGGGGTATCGGGTGCAGTAATAGGGTCACATACGGCAGCAGCGGCTCAGTATTGGGGTATCAGCAGGATGAGGAGTTTGTGCAGGTTGGGAATAGATGGAGATGGCTGGAATATGAGAAGTGAAACGTGTCTTTGTTGTATTCCCTTCAGACGAGTTGTAGCTGGAAGAAGTTGTCATGTCTGTCAGGGCCAGATGGAAATGACGGGAAAAATGAACAATTCCATCAGAAAGGACGTCAGCGGTAAGTCATTATCTGTAATTGTGCTGTGATCTATGTTCTGTAGGGCTGGTATCTACCACTGACCATGGCGGTAATATCCATATTGGTTGTTATATAGAGATTATTTTCAGTAACAGCGCGGTCATATGCTGAGGATCTCCTCCACTATTAGGGCGCATCACCGAGTTGTAATCAAAGTTACCTGGTTAGGGGCCCACTCAGAAGCTTCGCCCCCCCGGACCAAAACCCTAGCTACGCCTCTGATCGTCACCCATGTTATACGGCCATCTGACTGCGCCCTACGAAGGATTATAGTGAAATGTTGACAACTATTGTGCAAAAGGATTCTAGTCTGTATCCTGCTCATAGACCAAATTGCATGTTGACTCCATTCCTTATTCAGTTCAGTGCAAAGAATATATCTAAACAACATTACAGGACACAAAAAAAGACATACCGGTACTTACCAATACTATTAATGTGACGGATGCGGTGGCCCACATTATAAATGCGGAGATAGCACAGATGTAATATACTGATGAACAGCCATGACACACACCTACCATGGGGGGTTAGCATCACAGAAACACACAGAATGATTGTATCATGGTCGTCTGTGCATCCTGCAGTAGATGGTTATTATGACCAGGTATTGGTAATTATGGCCTTTTTCCTGTAATGTTTTATCTATACCCCTAGTCTCCATATCTAAACAATAGTACCATTACAGGATATATTAATATTTTATAAAGCCTTTAATACACAATTAAGCAGTTTGCTGCAGGATTGCTATTAATGCTTTGTGTTCTACAAGTGCAATTTACATTGAAATCAAGCAATTAACGGGAAAAATAAGTAACCATAGAAACATGTATATTTAGAACCCTTACCCTGACTTTTGTGGTGGAGATTTCTGCTTTAAGAATATCAGGGTCATACTTTGTACTTGACGATGAGCCTGAAAATACTAAAATTATAAAATAAACAAGATCAATCAAAAAGGTTCCATACAGAATAGGTAAGTCAAGTCAAATTCTGCCAATTTTTACTAATGTCAAAAATGGACGTCAGAGTATTTACAGCGCAGTGTAGTAACAGCCGCCATATAACACTGGTTATCTTAGGTAAACTGCATAATTTGGGCAAAATAGACAAACTTATTCCTACTTGGATCACGCACAGACTGCTCAGTGATCAGCAATGACACGGAGAGATGTCACTGCTCCACTAGCAGCAAAACCGCTGTCAGATGGAGTAGTGCATCATTTGATGTTTTTCTCATGCCTTGCTGGAAAAGTCACCTGACCGCTGCAGCTAATCACAGGCCGCAGTGGTCCTGCTGCCGTGCAGACCACGGAGCGCCCAGGGCTACATCATAGTAGGTGCTGGTAGGAGACTATAAATTAGTTTGTAATTTTTCACAGATCCAAGGCTCCTTTTTCTTTTTACCCAGACATCCCTTTAATACTGGAGGCGGATGTGTGGGCCACATTTTTACATAATTTGATACAAAAACATAAAAAAAAGTGGGGATGTCACAGAGCAATGGTTGTAACATTAACTCCTAATGTAAAAAGGATAGATCTACTATAACAAATAAAAGCATCATTTGCTAAGGAGGAATACGAGTGCAGCACTGTTCTTTCTAAATGTGCACAAAAGTTGCAATGTTCGGACTTAATCCTGTGCATGGAGGTCAGAGGGTAATGGTTATAGTAAGAAACTGTTCCATGTAATTGTATCCTCACTATTGTGGGTAACTCAACGGTGATGTCTGTAAAGATCAGCACAAGATGCGTAAAGCAAAGCTAAGTATTTAAAAAGCTACTTGACATTACATACAAATGAGGTTCTGACATAAATTGTGTTGATAACCTAGACCATCGTGTATGGATAAAATGTGATATATTGTGTTGCATAAGCGGCATAGAGAGGAAGAGAATAGGAACAATCGTGCCACCTAATAATAGTAACAATCCTAAAAGTCAATGTCAACAACCAAATAATACATTTGCAGACACGGGTTTCAGGGTACTTGCGCATCATCAGCCCATAGCAGTAGAGCCGACAAGGCTGGGTGATAGGGCTCTTAACGGGAAATCTGTCACCAGTTTTTGTTATCAGATCTGACAGTAGCATGATGTAGCGTTAGAGACTCTGAATCCAGTGATGTATCACTTTGTTTACCGGGGGGCAGGATTTGTTATATAAATCCCCGTTTTCTCTAGTGCAGATCAAGCAGTGGTTAGAATGCGAATTGGCAGCTTTCTGTGTACACTGTACATTTACTGAAAGATGATAATCAGTGGTGAGGGCAGGGTTACATACACAGTTGACTAAAGTCATGTTCACACGTTCAGTATTTGGTCAGTATATTACATCAGTATTTGTAAGCCAAAATCAGGAGTCCAAAAAGCATCGCCTCTTACACAGCTAAACCAGATCTCCACTTTGCACTGAGGAGGGGCAGTACCCCGAAACACAGTGTCTGCAAATTGAGATTCTGGTTTGGCTATTATCCTAAGTCATGTGACAAGGCTCGTTAAAGGGTTAACATTGATTTGTAGGATTGCTACTTCCAATAGGTGGCACTAGAGTTTAGTTCTCTTCCTCTCTGAAGAGACAATTTGCATAATTAAAATCAGGAGTGGAACAATTAGAGGAAAAGTATAATACAAACACATCACCACTTCTGTATTTTTCACCCCCAACAGGTTTTGGCTTACTGATACTGATGCAAAATACTGACCAAATACTGAACATGTGAATGTGGCCTAAGGATGCATTTACATTGTAAGCTAAGGGTACCGTCACACAGTGGCATTTTGATCGCTACGACGGCACGATCCGTGACGCTCCAGCATCGTAACAATATTGCTCCAGCGTCGTAGACTGCTGTCACACTTTGCAATGTACGACGCTGGAGCGATAATTTCATGACGTATGTGCGATGTAGAAGCCGTTGGTTACTATGCGCACATCGTATACGATATCGTGCACACCTTTGTTACACCATGCGATCATGCCGCCACAGCGGGACACTAGATGACGAAAGAAAGTTTCAAACGATCTGCTTCAACGTACGATTCTCAGCGGGGTCCCTGATCGCAGGAGCGTGTCAGACACTGCGATATCGTAACTATATCGCTGGAACGTCACGAATCGTGCCATCGTAGCGATCAAAATGTCACTGCGTGACGGTACCCTAAGAGTTAATGAGCAGTGCTAAAAAAAACACTGCTTCACGATTTTCTTGCCCTGTAAACATAAAAGATCATCAATCTTGGCGCGGAATCGTCCTATGTAAACAGGTATCGCGCTGTCGAGAATTATGGAAGCTCTGTGCACTGATCACATATAGATCGCTCACTGCGCATAGTTTTCTTTGGTCTGCCTGTGTAAATAGGCAAATGATTGCTAAAATCGATAATAAAAGTTTACAAATCGTATCATGATGCCAATTGGTCCATGTTAACGGACCATAATAATAATAACAATAATCTTCTGCTGATAAAATACTGATTTTATTGAGACAACAGCACACCGCCTAGTAAGTGAGGGATAATTGCCCCTCTCCGATTACATAGCAAAAAGATGCTGACACATTCCTTTAATTGGCTTCGGAGTACAGTTCGTCATTTACAATATTCGATTAATACACCGCATACTTACGACTGGTACGTGAACTGGATTTTTCTTTGTAAGCGTCGTTGAGCCTCACGTACTCATCCAGGGCAAGAGCCAACCGCTGCTCCTTCACATGGTAGAGCTCCTTCTGAGTGCTTAGAGCATCCTGTGCCACCATTAGGTAGTCCTTCAGCATCCGCTCCTGTTCTTTCCTCCATAACTTACGGGGATCCTCTATCTGTGTGGTTTCTAAAGGAAAACATATAAAATTCTAATTAGGGCAATCATTTATGCAAATATTTTAGTGATTACAGGATAGGATTCCAAGGGCTAATTGCAGAAATTGTCATGAAAAGAATCTTAAGAATCTACACATTCATGTAGTAAATCCTGTGTTCGGCGGCCAACAGTACTTGTATATTAATGGACTCCGGTGTACACAGATCACGTCTCCGTGGAAATCTATCAATCTTGCTTCATTACAATAAAGGGTCTTACACAGCTATTCATATCACATGTTCTCCTCCTTGCTGCCAAACAAACATGGGTGAAGTGTTAGTCTAGGATCTATATTGGAAGCAGAAAAATATTGGGCATTTTTCAAGAGAAATCCACTTCAGGAAACAAAAGCCACCAGGGACCAAGCCGCACGGGAGATTAGTTGGACAGGTGGGTTCCTGGAGGCTTCCCACCACGCGTTCCCTTGGAGAGGTATCACCCCATACATGCATGCAGGGAGACCTATCACTGCAGGGTAGCAGGTGGTGAAAAGCAGTAAAGGACCCGTCTGTCCAACTCGTCTGCCGTGTTGCTTTTTAAGTATGGTTTTCTCTGAAACACCATGACCTGGCTGAAATTTTGTAGCCAATTTTGCATGTATTGGCTCTGTCTGGTCCCCCGATAGCATTCACTGTAGTGATAAGGTACCCCATCTGCTAAATCGTAGGTGATAATACAATGTAGGAGAACGTGGTCAAGTTCTGCGCTGCTGAATCATGTAGTCCAAAAGGTATTATTAAAAGTGATCTTTAGTCAACGCGTTTCTGAGTTTCAAAGAACTCCATCAGGAAATACCACATAAGAATGTCGTTGGTCAGAAAAATCTTTAAATAGACAGACAGTTCAGGTACCTGAACTCAAACACGATGAATAAAGACCACTTTTAAAAATACCTTCGGACTACATGATTCAGCAGCGCAGAATTTGACCACGTTCTCCTACATTGTATTCTCAATGGCCGGTCCCTCGTGGATCTGCGGCAGCGATTCTCTCCAATGCTTGTCTTAAGCTACGTGTGGTGAGTGCTTTTACCTTGCATTGACTGCTTAATCTCGGATAAAACCCTACTGCGCTATTTTCCTCCAACAGTTTTTATAGCAAATTCTAGGTGATATCATAAGGTGCAGGCAAAACTACAGGGCACTTTATGGGCTAATTATAGAAGATGATTAGTTCATTGCATACAAAAAATAAAGCATGAACGTATAGCAGACTCCCATACAGTAGCACCCACATTATCGTGCAACATAAGGGAGGGGTAGGTATGGCCACCTAAAAACCCGATTAAGTACTACTCGAGGTGAAGGACGGTATAGAAAACAATATCAAAGCATGCCTGTATCTATAGTCACCTCAACAAACCAAAATGTAGCTTATCACTCTTGTCCTACATGAGAGAAGCCTCGGTGAAAGGCACAAATCAGTTCAAAGGACTTGGAAGCGTTAGATTCAACAGTAAGAACACTTTCCAATATTCAATATTTTCAGAGATAATAATGAGGTGAATGCAACTGAAGTAATTTCAAATACAAGCTCCGTCATTAATACAAAATGACTTTACACTTTTCCCACTGTGAGGTTTTCAAAACGTAGCCAGAAAAAAAAGAAAAAGTAAAAAAAAAAAAAATAAATAAATAATGTGAACAGGAAAATGGATTTTTCATTTAAAAAAAAAAAAAAAAAAAAAAAGCATTTACAGAGTTGGTGCAAACCAATTTCCGGAACCCAGCCTTATGGCCACATCAGTAATCTATTGCTGCCAGACAATGGGCCCAGTGAACCACAGTTTACCTCCCAACATCTGCGGCTCTTATTTATGCTGGACTTATATAGCACCATCATATTCGGCAGGGCTTTACAGACATTACCATCACTGTCTCTTTTGGGGCTCACAATCTAAATTCCCCATCAGTATGTCTTTGGAGTGAGAGGAAACCAGAGAACCTGGAGGAAACCCAAACAAAACATGGGGAGAACTTACAAAGCAACAGTGCTAATCACTGAGCCACCGTGCTGCGTCTTTTGGCACGACGTCACCTGTGTCACGGCACAACAATGTCACACTAGAGCGGATAATCTAAAGAGGAGCGGGGGAATGCAGTTGGAGGTGGTTTGCAGGATCTAGAAACCACAAAATACTGATGTAGCTGCTGGCCTGGTTCCTGAGAATCTAATTTTTAGCATTTGAAGCAGTCTTTAAAAGGAGGATTCCGGAGCAAATCGGATTCAAGACACTCCTAAAAAAAAAAAAAAAAAAAAAAAAAAATCATTGTGAACCTAGTCTAAGGGTATGTTTTCAGAGTTTGAGCATTTGGAAAAGGATTCTGCAAAGGAAAAGGGTAGACATAGCTTTCCACAGTATTGTGCTCTTTTCTTCATACATTATAGAAAGGTCTACAAAAATGGATATAGGTATTGCTGAACAGGGAATTTCAGGGCCTTGTTGGGTCCAGAACGGCTGATATAATGTAATGAAATATAAAGACATTATTTCCATCCTATTTCATGAGCGGTAAAGAAAAAAAAACAGTTAATCTGTCTAGATGCTAACAATTTCAGTATTCAGCAAGCAATCTCAGCAATGTGTTTCCCTATAGAGAGAGATACAGAATACCCCAGGGCTCCACAAAACATCCATCTCTATTACAGGGTCCATGCAGAGATCTAATGATTTACACCAGAATGGTGGAGCCGCTTTATAAGCCTTTGACAACAAGGACAGTAATCACACGCCACATCATGTGTGTTAAATGAAAACTACTGCACAAAGGGCGGCACAGACATTGAGGAGATAGCTATAACACGGGTAATTTGCCAGGAAATATAGATTACATTAAATCAGCTATAGGTTTCATTAATTTTATAAGTATCAGCTACTGCTTTTCGTAACTTTATGCTTCTGATAATAAATCCTGCCTAAGAGTAATAGCTCGGGGAGTTAAGAAAATTCATTTTGACCAGCATTGCAAATATGATCTTTTAGACAGCCCCAATTATGAGCCAAACCAGAGAAAACGTACCCATGTAAGTTGAGCACTACTGGTTGCATACAGTCAAAACCTACAAGAAAGAAAATGATCATACACCCTGCTGTAACTAAATAAGGAAAATGCAAAAGTGCATTTAAATAATATAAGGTTCTTAGTAAACACGGTTTTTGATCAAATTAGGATAAAAGCCTTCCCATCAGCCATGGGAAGCTATTTATATCCAGCTCAAAGAAGGGAGGCCACACCTTTAGGTACAGCAGGGTATATGATCATTTTGCTTCTTGGAGGGTTTGCCTGTTTAATGGCCAATGTGAACATGCATTTATGTGCTGCATGTATTCCAACTCAAAACCTTTTTATTTTTTATTTTTATTTTTACATTTTGTGCAAGACAGGGGGTGTCCTCCCTTCCTTGAGCTGGATATTAAATTTAAAGGGAACCTGTCAGCAGGATTGTGCTCAGTAACCTGCCCAGTGAGGGATCACTGACCTGTCAGCAGTCTGCATTATGAATGGCCCGCCACGGGGCACGAGCATATAATTTACTAAAAACTGAAAATAAAGATTAAACAACAACCACAAGATGGATTTATTCAACCAAGGAATCATCTTAAGCAGTATAACGGCGCCAGCCTGACACTGTCTGTAGGTTACTGTGCACAATCCTGCTGACAGGTTCCCTTTAAATAGCTTCCCATGGCTGGTGTCCACAGTTTGGGACCAGGTCCTTTTCCTTATTAAATTAAGGTCAACTTTGACACATAGCACGGTTTTTAATATTAGACAGTGTAGGACCATCCCAAATGGGGTCACCTTGCCAATGGTGGAATGGCTTTTATGCTCTTTTGAGCAAAAACAGTGTTTACCAAGAACCCCATGTTATTTAAAATGCACTTTTGTTTTTTACTTATTTAATTACAACAGGGTTTATGTCCATTTTGTTTCTTGTAGGTTCTGTCTGTTTAACGGCCAACATCATCATGGGTTTATGTGTTGCATGTATACCAACTTAAATCCAAGCTCAATTTTTGTGTGTTTTTTTTGAGTGCATAGAGTGCAGTAGTGTCTTGATTGACATATTTGAAAATTTCCAGGAGGGAGAGAAGGGAAAAAGGAAAGAAAGGGTAGGGAGAAGAAAAGGAAAGAAAGAAGGGAGAAAAGAAAGAGAAGGGAAAAAAAAGAAAAAGGAAAAACTAAACAAAATACAAAATTAGGCAAATGTGGCCCTTGTATTCAGTGCTTCAAGTCAACGAAGCTCATTTAGCCACCATACTGTAGTACTCAAGTACCATCATACTACAATTAATCTCATTATTCATTGAGAAGTAATTTATAAATAATGCTTCTAGACCTTGCTAGATCTGTCTGAAAGAATATGTAAATTTGTTGGCTTCCTAAAAAGCCAAAGTTATATATTCAAGTTGGGGCGATATCTCTATTCATGCTGCTCCATTCATTCTGGGACTGCCAGAAATGGCCAAGCACAGCGCTTGGTTGGTCTTCAGCATTCACACATGAAAGAATGGAGCTTCAGTAAACAAGTTCCATTACAGCTCCAGTCACACGGGTTTTTTTTTTTTAAATAACTGGATTTTTCTAAACATTTTCCAAAAATAAAAATTAGAGAATGACATCATAACACTAAAAATATTAGCAATCAATATTGCAGTGTTTGGCTTAATAATAAGTAACGATGAGTAAACTCATCACTGGAAAGTTCACATCTTACAATAAACCCCTTTAAAATTTTAAAAATTCTGACCAGTGTCACTTTATAAGGTAATAGCTTTGGAATGCTTTAACAGCTCACGCTGATTTTGAGATTATTTTTGTGAGACATTGTACTTCTTGATAGTGGCATTTGTTTGATATAACTTGCGCTTATTTGTGCAAAAGAAAAAAAAAATTGGTGAAAACTGAAAATTTCGCAATTTTCAAACGTTTAATTTTTATGCTATTTTTATGAAGTTTATTCAGGAACTGAAGCAATGTGGAAGGCTAAAATGAAAAAGTAACTTTTTCACAAAAAACCCAATTATTTTATTTTCTCAAGGGTAATGGGTGAAAATGGACCCCAAAATGTGTTAATTTTTAATATTTTTGCATTTTCTCCTGAGTACGCCAATGCTCCATATGTGCGTGTAAACTACTGTTTGGGCACACAACAGGGCTCCTAAGAGAAGGAGCATCATATCACTTTTGTAGAGTGCTTCAGATTGGCATACACGAGCTGTGCATTGTGCGTCAGGTTGGCATACGTGAGCTGTGCAGAGCGCGTCGGATTGACATACGCGAGTTGTGCAGAGCACGTCAGTTGGCATACGCAAGTTGTGCAGAGCGCATCAGGTAGGCATACGCAAGTTGTGTAGTGCATGTCAGGTTGGTATACGAGAGCTTGTGTAGCACAAGTCAGGTTGGCATACGGAAGTTGTATAGCATGCATAATGGTTGGCATATGTACAGTAAGTTGTGCAAGACAGAAAAGAATTTAGTAGTCCATGGATGTGAGATAGTTTGAAGCATTCTTTTATACACAGGGCAGGTGTCGCATTGATAAGTGCTGTCCTTTCTTATCTTCCTTCTGTAACACACTTGTCACCTCTTTTACAGCCTTCCTTTCTTTGTGGTTTCAAGGACCTCACCGGGGAAATGTTGCCCTGGTACCAAACGAGCACCATCAGTTCCGGAAGTTCTGGGGCCTGCTCCTTCCTGACTTCCAAAGATTAGGGCCATGATCACTACCTCCAGGAACTGAAGGTTTGCAACGGTCTGGCAAGCACAACGCTATAGCATGTAAGCATTATACATCGCCATCTGTACGATGAGCATGTCCAGCTTCTTGTACCACACCTTAGTTTTTTTCATGGCACTATAAGGCTGGAGGACTTGATCAGAGAAATCAACCCCCCCTTTCACGGTCTTGCTGTACCTTAGGGCACAGTCTGGTTTAATGACCTGTGTAGAGGAACCTCGTACAGCGGTGGGGTTGCTGCCAATATAATGTAAGGTGGACAAGAAAAGGACATTCCTCTTGTCCTTGTACTTGACCACCAGCATGTAGTCGCTACACTGGGCTCTGCTCTCACCCTTTCTGAGCAGCTGCCAAATTAGAGTCTTAGAAAGGCCTTTCTGATTTTTGCTCACGCAGAGATGGACTTGAAGAGTGGGATTCTGGTATAAAAGTTATTTAACCTTAATACAGCAGTAAGGGCACCAAATCCCACACAATTTCCCCACTCACCCCAGGACAGGGGGATATTCAAGGGGTTGAATCTAGGTGTCCTTCCCTTCATAAACTCTAAACCTGTGGGTGTAACCTCAGGTACTGTCGCATGTGAGACATGCTTAGCAAACAATACTTCTTGGATAACGGTCAGACGCCTCTCACACAACCAAACCAGAACTCCGCTTTGCACTGACGAGGGGCAGTACCCCGAAACACAGTCTGCAAATTGAGATTCTGGCTTGGCTATTATCCTAAGTCATGTGACAAGGCTCGTTAAAGGATTGCTACCTTCCAATAGGTGGCACTAGAGTTCTAGCTCTCTTCCTCTCTGAAGAGACAATTTGCATAATTAGCATATTACCCAGAGGAGCATTGCGGCTTTAAGTTTCCTCATCTTGGCATGCTTAGCATGTCGATCTCCGCAAGGAGAAACGATACTTCTTGGATAACAGATTGTAGAGTTTCATTCTGTACCCAGTCCTCTTAGTGGGCAGGTACTGATGGAATTTGAGCCTCCCTTTGAAATGTATTAGAGACTAATACAAGTAGATGTCCCTTTACCCTTTGGGCAACGTACACTTTTGCAAATTTGTTGCTGAAGAGATCAATGACCAGCTGAACTTTGAAAAGTCGATCAAAGTTCGGGTCATCTCAGGGAGGACACGGTGCATTATCATTGCAATTCAAAAAATTGTTGATTGCCTCAAATAGTTTATGGGTCATAGGCATGCAGAACAGTCTAGTGTTGTATAAAACATCAACACACTAATATTGCTGAAGTTTTGGCTTCCTTACTAACCCTGTGTAACAGTTATTAAAGTTGAAGGAAGACTAAGTCCATCTTGTTCAACCCATAGCCTAACCTAACCTAACATGCCCTAACATGCTGATCCAGGGGAAGGCAAAAAAATACCCATGTGGCAAAGAGTAAGCTCCTCATTGGGGAACAAAATTCCTTCCCGAATCCACATACGGCAATCAGACTGGTTCCCTGGATCAACGCCCTATCAAGGAAACTAGTGTATATAACCTGTAACATTATGCTTTTCAAGAAAGGCATCCAGTCCCCTCTTAAATTATAGTAATGAATCACTCATTAAAACATCATACGGCAGAGCGTTCCATAGTCTCGCTGCTCTTACAGTAAAGAATCCACGTCTGTGATTATGCTTAAACCTGCTTTCCTCCAGACGTAGAGGATGCCCCCTTTTCTCAGTCTCAGGTCTACAAGTAAAAAGATCATCAGAAAGGTCTTTGTACTGTCCCCTCATATATTTATACATTAAAATAAGATCACCCCTTAGCCTTCGTTTTCCAAACTAAATAGCCCTAAGTGTAATAACCTATCTTGGTATTGCAGATCCCCCAGTCCTCTAATAACCTTGGTCGCTCTTCTCTGCACCCGCTCTAGTTCAGCTATGTCTTTCTTATACATCGGAGACCAGAACTGTGCACAGTATTCTAAGTGTGGTCGCACAAGTGACTTGTAGAGGTAAAATTATGTTCTCCTCATGAGGATCTATGCCTCTTTTAATGCATCCGATTATTTTATTTGCCTTTGTAGCAGCTGCCTGACACTGGTCACTAAATGTGAGTTTGTCGCCCACCCATACACCCAGGTCTTCTTCATTGACTGATTTGCCCAGTGTTTTACAATTAAGCACATAATTATACATCTTATTTGCTCTACCCAAGAGCATGACCTTACATTTATCCCCATTAAAGCTCATTTGCCATTTATCAGCCCAAGCTTCTAGTTTACATAAATCCTCCTGTAAAATAAAATTGTCCTTCTCTGTATAGATTACCCTGCAGAGTTTAGAGCTATCTGCAAATATTAAAATTCTACTCTGTATGCCCCCTACAAGGTCATTAATAAATATGTTAAAAAGAGGGCCCAATACTGACCCCTGTGGTACACCACTGCTAACCGCGACCCAGTCCGAGTGTGCTCCATTAATAACCACCCTTTGTTTCCTATCCCTGAGCCAGCTCTTAACCCACTTCCACATGTTTTCCCCTATCCCCATTATTCTGATTTTATGTATCAACCTTTTGTGTGGTACCGTATCAAAAGCTTTTGAAAAGTCCATATACACTACGTCCACTGGGTTCCCTTGGTCCAGTCTGTAACTTACCTCTTCATAGAAAGTGATCAGATTAGTCTGACAGGAACAATCTCTAGTAAACCCATGCTGATACTGGGCCATGAGGTTATTCCTCTTCAGATACTCCAGTATAGCGTCCCTTAGAATGCCCTCCAGGATTTTACCCACAGTAGAGGTTAAGCTTACTGGCCTATAATTTCCGAGTTCAGTTTTTGTCCCCTTTTTGAATACTGGCACCACATTTGTTATACGCCAGTCCTGTGATGCAGACCCTGTTATTATGGAGTCTTTAAAGATTAAAAATAATGGTCTATCAATGACTGTACTTAATTTCTGCAGTACTCGGGGGTGTATCCCATCTGGGTCCGGAGATTTGTCAATTTTAGTGATTTTTAGATGCCGCCGCACTTCCTGCTGGGTTAAGCAGGTGACATTTAATGGGGAATTTTTATCACTAGACTAGACTAGTGTAAATGCTGTTGAAAAAAAGTAATTTAGCATATTGGCTTTTTCCTCATCCTCATCCACCATTTCACCCAGACTATTTTTAAGGGGCCAACACTATCATTTTTTAGTTTCTTACTATTTATGTAGTTAAAGAATATTTTGGGATTATTTTTACTCTCTCTGGCAATGAGTCTCTCTGTCTCAATCTTAGCTGCCTTGATTTGCTTTTTACAGAATTTATTTAATTTTCTGTATTTATTTAAAGGGAAGGTGCCACCAGTTTTCTTGTATTTTGTTTTTTTGTGAAATTAAGCTTAAAATAATAATTAAAATGTATTAATGCAATGTTTGCACTGTTTGCAAACATTTCTATAGGAAAAATATTATATATTTTTCTACAAATATACATATTTACCACTAGGGGGAGCATTTTCCGTTTTAGACCTCAAGCAGCTATAGTAAAATTTAGCAGCTCTGCCCCAGGAATATTAGACCACCCAAAAGTGGAGGGAAATGGTGATGTCAGCAGTTACTGCCCCAATTTTGCTGCTAACAGTAAGAATGAAGAGCAGCATCACAGGGCAGCACCATTTTGTGTGTGACTGCCCTGTGACCTGCTATCACCAGCAGTTACTGCATCAGATGCACAGCTTGTTTTCAGAGGAGCAGAACACAGTGGGCTCAGCAGCATTTTTTGTGAATAACATTCTTGCCATCCCCTTTCCCCCACCTTAATCCCTGTCAGCTGCCCTGCTCTCTCTCTCCAGGTGTCACATCCCTCTCTGCAGGCCGTGAGTGCAGCTTACCAGAGATCACAGGGACTGTGTGTGAGGGGGAGACAGAGCAGGAGAAGCACACAGGGCAGCGTGCGAGAGTAGAGGACGTGTGCCTGCCTGGAGTACAGAGGAGCAGTGAGCGCTTCTTCTGTCCTGCGATAGAGAGTAAGTGGAGCTCGGCAGATAGCACAGGGCTATAATAAAATGGCAGCTAGTCACACCTACAGCAGTGAGTTGTGCAGCCCACAGAGGCGTGCCCAGCTCACTGCTAATGCTGCTGCAATGTTACAGATAGGAGATAATAGACCGGCGCTGACCCTATGTCCATGGGGTGCCGTAATCTGACACTGATAGTGCCCTGCTACTGCTGCAAAACCAAGATGTCAGCCCCCAGTGCATTCTTTAAACTCATATAACACATGAAATCTGTTTCACAGGCATTTCAAACTTGCTTATAGCAGCACGTTATGCTACATTACAGTGATTTATTAATGACCTACAAACGCGGTACCTTCCCTTTAATGCACCATCACTACCCACTTCCTTTAATTCTCTAAATGCTTTCTTTTTGTCACTTATTGCGCCCCTTACAGCTCTATTTAGCCATATTGGTTTCCACCTATTTCTAATATGTTTATTCCCATATGATGGATTTCCTGGCTAGAGAGTCTTCATGGCGTAAGAAGTGTGGCCCATTCCCTTTTGAGGTTTAGGGTCGGGGTAGTATGATTACTATTATTCCCATACGGTATATACTGTGCACAGGTCCTAACCAGGATGCTAATAAACGTCTCCCATTTTCTTTGTGTATTTTTATGTCTCAGGATATCGTCCCAGTTAATTGCTCCAAGATCATCTCTCATCCATTAGAAATTTGCCCTCCTGAAGTTTAGTGTCCTTGTAACCCCTCTATTACACATCTTATTAAAGGATACATGAAAACTTATTTTATGATCACTATTACCCAAGAGACTCCCAACCTTTATATTTGATATGCGGTCTGGCCTGTTGGTTAATATTAGGTCTAGCAGTGCCCCCCTTCTTGTTGGGTCCTGAACCAGTTGTGAAAAGTAATTGTCTCTCATAGTTGTCAAAAACCTATTACCTTTGCTGGAACTGCAGGTTTCTGTTCCCCAATCTATTTCAGGGTAGTTGAAGTCCCCCATAATAATGACTTCACCTTGAGTCGCAGCTTCATCTATTTGCTTTACGAGGATATTCTCCATTGCTTCCATTATTTTTGGGGGACTTACAACAGACCCCTATCAGTAATTTATTATTTTTTCCCCCTCCCCTTATCTCCACCCACAGCGACTCTACATTTTCATTAAATTCATATACAGTATATTATCACGCAGGATGGGTTTTAAGGATGATTTTACATATAAACACACACCTCCCCTTCGCTTATCCGTTCGGTCATTTCTGAATAGACTATAGCCCTGCAAGTTTACAGCCCTGTCATGGCTCTCATCCGGCCATGTCTCAGATATCCCCACCATGTCATAATTATGCTCCAACAAAATTAATTCTAATTCCTCCATTTCATTGGCGAGGCTTCTGGCATTAGTATACATACATTTTATGCATCTCTCTGTACCTCTATTCTTTCTTAAATTATTAACTGTTCTAACCCCACCCCCCATGCCACTGTCACCCCCATCTTCCTTATTTGTGCCCAGGTCACTATCTGCACTATCTTCCCCTCCTATAAAATGAATACCCTCCCCCCAATCCCTAGATTAAACACTCCTCCAACCTTCTAGCCATTTTCTCCCCCAGCACAGCTGCACCTTCCCCATTGAGGTGCAGTCCATCCCTAGCGTAGAGCCTGTAGCCAACTGAGAAGTCGACCCAGTTCTGCAGGAACCCAAACCCCTCCTTCCTACACCAATTCTTGAGCCACTTATTAACCTCCCTAATCTCCCATTGCCTCTCTGGCGTGGCACAGGCAGTATTTCAGAAAATACCACCTTGGAGGTTTTTGCTTTAAGCTTGCAGCCTAATTCCCTGAAATTGTCTTTAAAGACCTTCTATCTACCTCTAACTTTGTCACTTAGTGCCAATGTGCACCATGACCGCTGGGTCCTCGCCAGCCTCTCCCAGTAATCTGTCAACCCGATCAGCGATGTGTTGGACTCGAGCACCAGGTAGGCAGCACACTGTTCGACGATTCCTGTCTTTGTGACTGATTGCCCTATCTGTTCCCCAATGTGAAGAACCAGGCACCAAAACATCATCTTTTCTACTGCATTTACAGAGGTCCAGTCAGAAAACAAAGAGCATTTTTTGTTGTGCAAAAATTGATGGACGAACAAATTTGTCTATTTCTGTGATGTCTGTGGTGTAAAATTTCATTCCTGATGGCGTCACAAAAATAATTAATCAGTGACTGAATCTTCGGGGGTTGAGGTCCATACAAAGTCAGTAACTGTGGGCACTGGTTCATTTTTCGTCATGGGGTGTCTGTGTGGCGGTTCAGAATAACTTGTGGCAGAGGAGGTGGAGTATGAAAAATAAAGGTAGGTGGTCCTCTCCCTAACTATCAGTGTCAAAAGGTAAGGAAGGCGTATGCCTCCTCCGCTGAATATCGTGATTGGAACGAGTGGGACATTTTTTCAGGCATGCGGTATCTGTGTGTTGCGAGTGTTTGGTGTAAAGTTTTTTTTATTTAGAAGGGAAAAAAAGAAAAAGAAAGAATCTAGAAAGAAAAATAAAAAATAAAAATTTGTTAAAATTAAAAAAACTTTACTAAATGGATGTCGGTAAAAGAAACACAAAAACTAACCCTGACTAACTTCAGTAAAAAAAAAAAAATATATATACTGTAGTAGACATTACTAATCAATTTGTTTTTTATTCTTTTTTCACATACAGAAAAAAAAATTAAAACAAGCAGATGCCTATCAGTGATGTGCGTCACCGACCACCACTCAAACGACTGTAGGATGCATGTATGCACGAATGTGGTGAAAAAAAGAGGCAAAAAAAAAGGGGGGGGAAAGTCCATGCGAAAAGCTAGTGGTCTACGTTACTGATCAGCCCGGAGACTGCAGCATGGACACACAAGGGTGTTGCAACATGGTGGCTCAGTGGTTAGCACTGCAGCCTTGCAAAGCTGGAGTCCTGGGTTCAAATCCCACCAAGCACAACATCTGCAAGAATTTTGTTTGTTTGTTTGCGTGGGTTTCCTCCAGGTTCTCCGGTTTCCTCCCACATTCCAAAGACATACTGATAGGGAATTTAGATTGTGAGCCCCATTGGGGACAGCGATGATAATGTCTGTAAAGCGCTGCGGAATATGTAAGGCTACGTTCACATTAGCGTTGTGCGCCGCTGCGTCGGCGACGCAACGCGCACCAAAACGCACGCAAAAACGCTGCGTTTTGCGACGCATGCGTCGTTTTTTGCTGAAATTTGGACGCAAGAAAAATGCAACTTGTTGCGTTTTCTTGGTCCGACGCTTGCGGCAAAAAAGACGCATGCGTCGCACAACGCGACAAACAAAAACGCATGCGTCCCCCATGTTAAATATAGGGGCGCATGACGCATGCGTCGCCGCTGCGTCGCCCGACGCAAACCCGACGCAAACTAGCATAATGCTAGTGTGAACGTAGCCTTAGCGCTATATAAAAATAAAGATTATTATTTATTAAGGAGAGACAAAGTGAATCAGAAAAACGATGGTACATTTCTAATTGGAGGTACTTCCCAATATTATTATTATTACACTACTAAATATTGGGCTATGATCTTGGAGATAGGAATACCCCTTTAACCCCTTTCTGCCATCAGACGTACTATTCCGTCCATGTGGGGTGGGCTTTACTTCCCAAGGACGGAATAGTACGTCATGCCCTTTAATGCGACACTGCGACTTAAGTCGCAGTGATCGCATTAAAATTCCGACGCCATCTTACCTGCAGGAAGATGGTGTCGGCATCCTAGGGCCTGTCGCCGCCCCCCCGGCCTCCCGATCGCTGTGATTGGCTGCTCAATTCTGAGCAGCCAATCGCAGCCTTTCTCATTGTTTCAGCCAATCAATTTGGCTGAAACAGTGAGGTCCCAGCCTAGGATCGAGTACCGATGTACTCGATCCTAGGCCAGTGCCTGGCAGTGCCAGGCATGGGCCCACACCCCCCCAGGATTGGCGCAATCGAGATCGATCGATCGCGCCGATCGCAGGGCACAGCGGCGGTGTTACCGCTCTGTGCCCTGCCTGTCCCTGCGCGCTCTGCAGCCCCGGACCATGGCTCCGGATCCCCTGCCATGGCTCCGGAGCATTCAACGCTGATTGGCGCGATCGACGATCACATCGATCGCGCCAATCGCAGGACACAGCGGCGGTGTTACCGCCGCTGTTACCGCCGCTGTGTCCTGCCTACCTGCGCGCTCTGCAGCCCCCTGTTCCCTGCCTCTGGACCGGCATCCTTCTAGTCTGATTGGCGCGATCGATGTGATCGTCGATCGCGCCAATCACAGGGCACAGCAGCGGTGTGACCGCGCTGTGCCCTGATGGTGACCTGCCGGTGACCTGCCTGTCACCTGCCTGTCACCTGCTGGTGACCTGCTGGTGACCTGCCTATGATCGGAGCTGTGAGCTCCGATCATAGGCTGGTGCATAGCAACACCAGCGTCACCAGGGCCTTCTTTGATTGGTGGGATCGATGTGATCATCGATCCCACCAATCACAGGTCACAGCAGCGGTGTGACCGCTCTGTGACCTGTCTCACCTGCCCCTGACCTGTGTAACTGCTCTGAAGGAATCCTCACACTTGGTGAGGATTCCTTCAGAGCGGTCACGCTGCGAGATCCCCTCCTGTGCTGAGACTTGTGGTGCCACAGTAGCCTGTGACACCACAATTCTTGCTAAAGAAAGAAGAGAGAAGAGAGAAGAAAGAAGAGAGACTACAAACCGTAAGTGTTGATACCCCGGTCCCGGCCCGATCTCTATTCATTCTCCCATCCCCCCTTCTCCCATCCCCCCTTCTCCCATCCCCCCTTCTCCCATCCCCCTCCTTGCGCCGTATCCGTGCCCAAATTTAGCAGCCGCCGAGCGTTGATTGGTGACGCAGTTCACCTATCAACACTCGTGCTCGCTTTTTTTTCACCCCCTTAGCGCCGCCGAGCGTTGATTGGTGACGCAGTTCCCCTATCAACACTCATGCTTACTTTTTTTTCCCCATCCCCGTGCGCTCCCCCAGCCGCCGCGTCTAATCCGTGCCTTTTCTTTTTTTTTTTCACCATCCCCGTGCGCTCCCCCAGCCGCTGCGTCTAATCCGTGCCTTTTCTTTTTTTTTTTCCCCATCCCCGTGCGCTCCCCCAGCCGCTGCGTCTAATCCGTGTCTTTCCTTTTTTTTTTTTTCCCCCATCCCCTTGCGCTCCCCCAGCCGCCGCGTTTAATTTGTGCCTTCCCTTTTCTTTTCTTTTTTCCCATCTCCGTGCGCTCCCCCAGCCGCTGCGTCTAATCCGTGCCTTTTCTTTTTTTTTTTCACCATCCCCGTGCGCTCCCCCAGCCGCTGCGTCTAATCCGTGCCTTTTCTTTTTTTTTTTCCCCATCCCCGTGCGCTCCCCCAGCCGCTGCGTCTAATCCGTGTCTTTCCTTTTTTTTTTTTTCCCCCATCCCCTTGCGCTCCCCCAGCCGCCGCGTTTAATTTGTGCCTTCCCTTTTCTTTTCTTTTTTCCCATCTCCGTGCGCTCCCCCAGCCGCTGCGTCTAATCCGTGCCTTTTCTTTTTTTTTTTCCCCCATCCCCTTGCGCTACCCCAGCCGCCGCGTGTAATCTGTGCCTTCCCTTTTCTTTCTTTTTTTTTTTTTTCCCATCTCTGTGCGCTCCCCCAGCCGCTGCGTCTAATCCGTGCCTTTCCTTTTTTTTTTCCCCCCCATCCCCTTGCGCTCCCCCAGCCGCCGCGTTTAACTTGTGCCTTCCCTTTTCTTTTCTTTTTTCCCATCTCCGTGCGCTCCCCCAGCCGCTGCGTCTAATCCGTGCCTTTCCTTTTTTTTTTTCCCCCATCCCCTTGCGCTCCCCCAGCCGCCGCGTTTAATTTGTGCCTTCCCTTTTCTTTTCTTTTTCCCATCTCCGTGCGCTCCCCCAGCCGCTGCGTCTAATCTGTGCCTTTTCTTTTTTTTTTTTCCCCCCATCCCCTTGCGCTCCCCCTGCCGCCGCGTCTAATCTGTGCCTTCCCTTTTCACATCCCCGTTCGCACACCCAGCAGCCGCCGAACTCTGATAAGTGAACCGTGTCACTTATCAGAGCTCTCGTGCCTGGCGTTTTTTCCACATCCCCGTTCGTACACCCAGCAGGCGCCGAAATTTGATAAGTGACGCGGTTCACTTATCAGAGCTAGGGCCTGCTGTTTTAGACTTTTCCTTTCACAGGTATTTTTTTCTCCCCTTTGCTTTTTTTTTCCTTTAGCTTTTTCTTTTTAGAATAGTTTGCACCAAACACTATCCCCCCACACGTACACAGTTACCAATAAAGTACACAAAAGCACCATACTGACAAAAAAATGTCCCGTTCGTCCCGTTCGTCCCAACAGCGCTATTCAGCGGAGGAGGCATATGCTTTCCTTGCCTCCGACACTGATAGCGAGGGAGAGGATCCCACTTTTCTTTATTTTTCTGATTCTTCCTCATCCTCTTCCTCATCCTCTTCCCCCTCCTCATCTTCCTCCTCCGGCCCTGCGGAACCGCCACGCAGACGCTGCAGGACAGAAGAAGTGCCCATCATTCATGAAGATGAAGATGAGGCAGGGCCCACTCCTGAAGATGAACCAGCGCGCCCCTCTTCGGACCCCGTATGGACCTCGCCCCCCGAAAATTACGAGCCACTGATTCCTGATTTTGTGGCAGAATCAGGAATCAGGTTTGACACCACCGGTCTCACAGAAATAGACTTTTTCAAAGTCTTTTTCTCTGAGGATTTTGTTAACCTCATGGTGGAGCAAACTAATTTGTACGCTCGTCAATTTTTGGAGCAAAACACCGGTTCATCATATTCCAACTGGTCTCCTGTAGACGCAGTTGAGATGATGCAGTTTTGGGGCCTGATGCTTCATATGGGGCTCCTGAAGAAGCCAGAAGTTCGGCAATATTGGAGTGTTGATATTTTATTCAACACTCCAGTGTTCCGAATGGTCATGGTCCGAACGCGTTTTGAGGCCATCCACAAGTTCCTGCATTATTCCGATAATGCACAGTGTCCCGCACGAGATGACCCCAACTTTGACCGTCTGTTCAAAGTTCGGCCTGTCATCGAACACTTCAACAAAAAGTTCGGTGAAGTGTACGTGCCCAAAAGGGACATCTGCGTGGATGAGTCCTTGGTTCATTTTAAGGGGCGGCTCGGATTCCGTCAATACCTGCCCAGCAAGAGGGCCAGGTATGGAATCAAACTCTACAAGCTGTGTGAGAGTACCTCAGGGTACACCCACAGCTTTAGAGTCTACGAGGGGAAGGACAGCAGGATTGAACCGCCTGAGTGTCCCCCTGTCCTGGGAGTGAGTGGGAAAA
Source organism: Ranitomeya imitator (assembly GCF_032444005.1). Taxonomy (NCBI): domain Eukaryota; kingdom Metazoa; phylum Chordata; class Amphibia; order Anura; family Dendrobatidae; genus Ranitomeya; species Ranitomeya imitator. The sequence goes on along the minus strand of NC_091282.1, from coordinate 1,100,327,276 downwards.
TAGTGTGGGATTTGGTGCACCCACTGCTGGATAAAGGTTATCACCTCTACACTGATAACTTTTATTCCAGCATCCCACTCTACAAATCCCTCTCTGCGCGAGGTACCGCAGCCTGCGGTACTGTCCGCAAAAATCAGAGAGGCCTCCCAAAGACGCTACTTGGGCAGATGCTCAGAAAAGGTGAGAGCAGAGCCCAATGTAGCGACCACCTGCTGGTGGTCAAGTACAAGGACAAGAGGGATGTCCTTCTCTTGACCACCATACACGGTGATGGCAGTGCCCTCAGCACTGTACGGGGTACCTCTACACAGGTCTGCAAACCGGACTGTGTACTGGGGTACAACAAAAACATGGGGGGCGTTGATCTCTCCGATCAACTCCTCCAACCATACAGTGCTTTGAGGAAGGCCAAGGTGTGGTACAAAAAGCTGTCCGTGCACATCGTACAAATGGCAATGCTCAACGCTTTCCTGCTGTCACGATGTGCACGCCACAGCGATACGTCGTACCTTCAGTTCCAGGAGGTAGTGGTTAAGGCCCTGTTATTTGGCACGAGGGAAGGAGCTGGCCCCAGTACTTCCGGAACTGAAGGTGCTCGTATCGTACCAGGTCAGCATTTCCCGGGGGAGGTCCCGCAAACTGCAAAAAGAGGTAAGTCGCAAAAAAGGTGCCGAGTGTGTTACAAAAGGGGAATACGCAAGGACACCATTTATCAATGCGACACCTGCCCCGAAAAACCTGGCCTGTGTATGAAGGATTGCTTCAGAGTGTACCACACCTCCATGCACTACTAATTTACTTTACAGTAGATTAGTTCCAAAAAGGGGGCACATCTATGTAAGTTCATTGGGGATCTAGTTTACAAAATGTCACTTGTGGTTTTTTTTTTACTGTTTGGGCACATCAGGGGCTCTGCAAACGGAACATGACGCCTGCAGACCATTCCATCAAAGTCTGCTTTCCAAAACGTCACCACATCCCTTCCGAGCCCCGACGTGTGCCCAAACAGTATTTTTTCCCACATGTGGGGTATCACCGTATTCAGGACAAATTGGACAACAACTTTTGGCGTCCAATTTCTCCTGTTACACTTGGGAAAATTAAAAATTGGGGACTAAATGATCATTTTTGTAGGAAAAAATAGGATATTTTATTTTCACGCCCGGGCGTTATAAATTTAAGTGAAACACTTGGGGGTTCAAAATTGTCACCACACACCTAGATAAGTTCCAAATTAGGTCTAGTTTCCAAAATGGGGTCACTTGTAGGGGATTTCTACTGTTCAGGCACATCAGGGGCTCTGCAAACAGAACATGATGTCCGCGTACCATTCCATCAAAGTCTGCTTTTCAAAACGTCACTACTTCCCTTCCGAGCCCCGAAGTGTACCCAAACAGTAGTTTTCTCCCACATGTGGGGTATCAGCGTACTCAGGACAAATTGGACAACAACTTTTGGGGTCCAATTTCTCCTGTTACACTTGGGAAAATTAAAAATTGGGGACTAAATGATCATTTTTGTGGGAAAAAATAGGGTTTTTTTTTTTCACGCCCGGGCATTATAAACTTTTGTGAAGCACTTGGGGGACAAAAGTGCTCACGACACATCTAGATAAGTTCCTTAAAGGGTCTTGTTTCCAAAATGGGGTCACTTGTGGGGGTTTTCCACTGTTTAGGCACATCAGAGCCTTGCCAAACGCAACATGGCGTCTGATCTCAATTCCAGACAATTTTAGCTTGAAAATGCCAAACGGCGCTCCTTTCCTTCTGAGCCCTGCCATGCGCCCAAACAGTGGTTCCCCCCTACATATGGGGTATAAGCGTACTCAGGACAAAGTGGACAACAACTTTTGGGGTCCAATTTCTCCTTTTACCCTTGAGAAAATAAAAAATTGGGGACTAAACGATCATGTTTGTGGAAAAAATAGGATTTTTTATTTTCACGCCCGGGCATTATAAACTTTCGTGAAGCACTTGGGGGATAAAAGTGCTCACGACACATCTAGATAAGTTCCTTAGGGGGTCTAGTTTCCAAAATGGGGTCACTTGTGGGGGTTTTCCACTGTTTAGGCACATCAGGGGCTCGCCAAACGCAACATGGCGTCTGATCTCAATTCCAGCCAATTTTAGCTTGAAAATGCCAAACGGCGCTCCTTTCCTTCTGAGCCCTGCCATGCGCCCAAACAGTGGTTCCCCCCTACATATGGGGTATAAGCGTACTCAGGACAAAGTGGACAACAACTTTTGGGGTCCAATTTCTCCTTTTACCCTTGAGAAAATAAAAAATTGGGGATTGAACGATCATGTTTGTGGAAAAAATAGGATTTTTTATTTTCACGCCCGGGCATTATAGACTTTCGTGAAGCACTTGGGGGATAAAAGTGCTCACGACACATCTAGATAAGTTGCTTAAAGGGTCTAGTTTCCAAAATGGGGTCACTTGTGGGGGTTTTCCACTGTTTAGGCACATCAGGGGCTTGCCAAACGCAACATGGCGTCTGATCTCAATTCCAGCCAATTTTAGCTTGAAAATGCCAAACGGCGCTCCTTTCCTTCTGAGCCCTGCTATGCGCCCAAACAGTGGTTCCCCCCTACATATGGGGTATCAGCATACTCAGGACAAAGTGGACAACAACTTTTGGGGTCCAATTTCTCCTTTTACCCTTGAGAAAATAAAAAATTGGGGACTAAACGATCATGTTTGTGGAAAAAATAGGATTTTTTATTTTCACGCCCGGGCATTATAAACTTTCGTGAAGCACTTGGGGGATAAAAGTGCTCACGACACATCTAGATAAGTTCCTTAGGGGGTCTAGTTTCCAAAATGGGGTCACTTGTGGGGGTTTTCCACTGTTTAGGCACATCAGGGGCTTGCCAAACGCAACATGGCGTCTGATCTCAATTCCAGCCAATTTTAGCTTGAAAATGCCAAACAGCGCTCCTTTCCTTCTGAGCCCTGCCATGCGCCCAAACAGTGGTTCCCCCCTACATATGGGGTATCAGCATACTCAGGACAAAGTGGACAACAACTTTTGGGGTCCAATTTCTCCTTTTACCCTTGAGAAAATAAAAAATTGGGGACTAAACGATCATGTTTGTGGAAAAAATAGGATTTTTTATTTTCACACCCGGGCATTATAAACTTTCGTGAAGCACTTGGGGGATAAAAGTGCTCACGACACATCTAGATAAGTTCCTTAGGGGGTCTAGTTTCCAAAATGGGGTCACTTGTGGGGGTTTTCCACTGTTTAGGCACATCAGGGGCTTGCCAAACGCAACATGGCGTCTGATCTCAATTCCAGCCAATTTTAGCTTGAAAATGCCAAACAGCGCTCCTTTCCTTCTGAGCCCTGCCATGCGCCCAAACAGTGGTTCCCCCCTACATATGGGGTATCAGCGTACTCAGGACAAAGTGGACAACAACTTTTGGGGTCCAATTTCTCCTTTTACCCTTGAGAAAATAAAAAATTGGGGACTAAACGATCATGTTTGTGGAAAAAATAGGATTTTTTATTTTCACGCCCGGGCATTATAGACTTTCGTAAAGCACTTGGGGGATAAAAGTTCTCACGACACATCTAGATAAGTTCCTTAGGGGGTCTAGTTTCCAAAATGGGGTCACTTGTGGTGGTTTTCCACTGTTTAGGCACATCAGGGGCTCGCCAAACGCGACATGGCGTCCGATCTCAATTCCAGCCGATTTTAGATTGAAAATGTCAAACGGCGCTCCTTTCCTTCTGAGCCCTGCCGTGCGCCCAAAAAGTGGTTCCCCCTCACATGTGGGGTATCAGCGTACTCAGGACAAATTGGACAACAACTTTTGAGGTCCATTTAATCTTTTTACCCTTGGGAAATTAAAAGAATTATTGCTGAAAGATCATTTTTGTGACTAAAAAGTAAAATGTTAATTTTTTCCTTACATGTTGCTTCTGCTGCTGTGAAACACCTGAAGGGTTAATCAACTTCTTGAATATGGTTTTGCGCACCTTGAGGGGTGCAGTTTTTAGAATGGTGTCACTTTTGGGTATTTTCTGCCATATAGACCCCTCAAAATGACTTCAAATGTGAGGTGGTCCCTAAAAAAATGGTTTTCTAAATTTTGTTGTAAAAATGAGAAATTGCTGGTCAACTTTTAACCCTTATAACTCCCTAACAGAAAAAAATTTTGGTTCCAAAATTGTGCTGATGTAAAGTAGACATGTGGGAAATGTTACTTATTAAGTATTTTGTGTGACATATCTCTGTGATTTAATTGCATAAAAATTCAAAGTTAGAAAATTGCGAAATTTTCAAAATTTTCGCCATATTTCCGTTTTTTTCACAAATAAATGCAGGTAATATCAAAGAAATTTTACCACTATCATGAAGTACAATATGTCACGAGAAAACAATGTCAGAATCACCGGGATCCGTTGAAGCGTTCCAGAGTTATAACCTCATAAAGGGACAGTGGTCAGAATTGTAAAAATTGGCCCGGTCCATAACGTGCAAACCACCCTTGGGGGTAAAGGGGTTAAGTAATAAAATTTAGGATCAAGGGGTACCTGAAGACCAATGACAGATCCTTAACAGAATTCGAAAAGCTTAGAATAACGTACAAATCAAAAACAAGTGAGGTAAATCCCCCTCAGAGTTGCCACATCTCCAGCAGCAGTTGGGTACATTAGGATTACCGTAAGGTTATGTAATAGGGAAGGATATATAGCAATACATAAGTAGAGTATATTGCTTTTCCCTATAGGTTAATCATGTGGAAGTCACACAGTGTTTCTCAGATACCTGGGTCTCATTTTCAGTGGGAGTCAGAGCAGTTTGACTCCCAATGATCAGAAAGGTATCCTTATCTCATGGATGGGGGAACAACTTCAGGGTAAGTGCACAGCCTATACAACTGTGTCACAAAAGAAGATTATAAAAAGAGCTTAAAAGATGTTGTCTATTAATCCTATATTGATAACCTATCTTTGGGATAGGACATTAATTTAAGATATGTGGAGTTCTGATAGGCAGACACCCAAAATCAACTGTTAAAAATCCCTTATAATTATTTAACCACACTGTCCAACGGTTTATTTTCGTTTTTTCCCTACTTCCTTTTTGGTGACACTTTTGAAAATCCCACTGCAGGCAGGGATACTCACACAATGCGTCATCAGGGGCACAGGCAACAGTGACCCTTAGGGTATGTGCACACGTCCGGATTTTTCGCGTTTTTTTTGCGGATTTTCCCGATAAAAACGCTATAAATCCGCATAAAAAACGCTCAAATTATGCATCCTATCATTTAGAATGCATTCCGCATTTTTTGTGCAGATGTATGCGTTTTTTTCCGCAAAAAAAAACGCAATCCGCAAAAAGAATGGCCATGCTCATTCTTTTTGCGGATTTTCTGCGGATTTCATGCATTCAGGAAAAAAAAAAAAACGCAAAAAATCCGCGCAAAACACGCGAGAAAAACGCGAGAAAAACGCGCGGAAAAAAAACGCGATTTTCTGGCAGATTTCTCCGGATTTTGTCAGGAAAAAAACCTGACGTGTGCACATAGCCTTATTCCAGGGGGTGGGCTAATCCCAGAATGAAGTGCACTGTGCAGAATGCACATGGTCGGCTCCAATCAGCAGTAACGAGTCGGCAACAGAGTGCACTGTCAGTGCACATTATAAGAAAAGTTAGTGTGCAGAATCCAGCGCCGCCCCCCGCAGAACATCATCACTCTGTACACCATTTAGGGGCAACTCCCTGGTTCTGCAGATCAGCTAGTATTCTCTTCAATTAGATCTCATCTGCAGTACTAGGCAGCGGTCACTAAACAATGTGCAGACCTGTGGTGTCCTGCTTGGTACACTGTCTGCATCCAACAGCCAAACAGCTGGTAGGTGGAGTGCTGGGTGTTAGGCCTCTACTAATCTTGGATTATTTCTGACCCATCCTAAGGATAGGTGGTCGAAAGTATCAAACAACCACTTCAACTGAATTAAAAAAAAAAACAATACCATACGCCCCATTGGGGACAATGAATGGAAAATGAGAATGTTGCTTTAGGCAAGTAGCATTATGTTTAATACAGGGAAGTAGACCAAGACAGTCCTAGTATAAGGTTTTGCTTGCTTTTTTATAAATCAATATGACCATGTTTACAATAAAAAAAATCATTAGCATAAAATTCAAACAATCTAGAACAAAATACAATACATAAATTTGCACTATATATTTAATTTCCCCGACCATTGAGGTTATCAGTCTTTTGTCCCAAAAAATGATTACTTGATTATTTTGATGCAGAAAAAATAGCTAAAAAAAAGAAGAACATTATTACTGCTGTTATGTATAAACATGTTTTCAGAAAACTATACATCATTTATTTTATCACTTAATCCTACTTTTCCACTAGGATTTCTATTCATAGATTGTTTTAATTACGGTAGTTATCTAGTGGAATTTTCTCACTCCTCCTCGTGAAGTTCAAGGAGGTAAAATAAACTGGTCACCACAAGGCACTAACCTCACAAGCTAAAAAACAAACTTGTATAACAGGTTTCTAGGAATTCGTTGCATTTCACGCTGTAGAAAGTCAATATTTTTACGCTTCTGTGGCTTTACATCTCCAAGGAATGTGCACTGCAGATTTTACCTAAATAAACAGCCTCTTACTTTACATTTATTTACAGGATGTCTTCAGTCACTTAAAGGGGATGTCCAGGGAATATAAAGGCCTAAATGATTCAAGAGTAACCAAGCCTTTGGCAACATGTATTTATATTTTTTTGATGATTTTATTTGTAAGCAGATCGGTGGGGTCTCAGAAGCGCGCACACAGTCCAGAGTATGGATGCAATAGCAAGTGTATAGAATATTGCATCCCTTTTCTGATCTATTGGCATTCCAGTCTCCTGAGCTGCGCACTTATCAGGGATTTTCAGTGATTGATGAGGGTCTCAGGCTTGGGCGTAACTACCGTGATTGCAGAGGGCGCAACCGGGCCTGCGAAGGAGGACACACATCCATCTGAAATGTATTGAGAGGCAGAGACCTGTCGGCTCCCTGCAGTGCAATACACGCTGACGGACAAACATTGACCAGCAGTTAACATTGGCATTCCAGTCATGGTCGATGCATGGCAATGAAGTCATGCGCTACCCGTGTCCGGCAAAGCAAAGTCGCCTGCCGGCCTCTGCAACAGTTAAGGAAGAGGACGCCATATGTCGAGGGGGTGACAAAAAGCCAAAAGTCTAATATTGTTTTATAGAAATATTTAAAAAATGAAACGCATGAAAAAAGAAAAAAAACGCTTCCCATTATCTAGACACCATCACTAAATGAATGAATGACAGACAGAAACTTAGAGATCAAAATAATCACAAACCTAACAGCAGATCCATGCATTCTGAACAAGCATGAATCAGACAAAGCCAGCATTACAGTAACCTTGTACTGTACGATTTACACAAATGCTGCAAATTTCAAGAGAAAACATTGGAGGTGGATGGGGACCATGCCTCATTTGACTAGTTATCCCTGCGCCACTCCCCATGATAGATAGGCATCTTCCTATACACACAAAGGGAGTGACCTGTCAGTCTAGGAAAGCAGGGCGGGGAAAAGTCAAGGACCGGCCTCTTGGACTGGACATCAGTAGGCATGGCCCCGGAAGCCTTGTTAAATTATGTTTTTTTTCTCATAAATCACAGCATTTCAGTGTAAAATATTGACGGAGCTTCAGTAATAATACAGTCAGTGTCTGATTTGTGCTGCCTGTGGTTGGTGAAGCATGAATCAGCCGTCAGATTCACTTTAAGGTGGGAAAGGAAAGGGCCTAAACTCACATTCAACAGATAACAATATTTGGGGAGAGTGTCAGTCATGTACAGTGGGTACGGAAAGTATTCAGACCCCTTTACATTTTTCACTCTCTCATTGCAGCCATTTGGTAAATTCAAAAAAGTTCATTTCATTCACATTAATGTACACTCTGCACCCCATCTTGACTGAAAAAGAAGAAATGTAGAAATTTTTGCAAATTTAATAAAAAAGAAAACCTGAAATATCACAGTCATAAGTATTCACACTCTCTGCTCGGACATTCAAATTTAAGTCACATGCTGTCCATTTCCTTGTGATCCTCCTTGAGATGGTCCTATTCCTTCATTGGAGGCCAGCTGTATTTAATTAAACTGATAGGACTTGATTTGGAAAGGCACACACCTGTCTATATAAGACCTCACAGCTCACAGTGCATGTCATTCCAAATGAGAATCATGAGGTCAAAGGAACTGGCCAAGGAGCTCAGAGACAATTGTGGCAACGCACAGATCTGGCCAAGGTTACAAAAGAATTTCTGCAGTACTCAAGGATCCTAAGAGCACAGTGGCATCCACAGTCCTTACATGGAAGAAGTTTGGGACCACCAGAAGTCTTCCTAGACCTGGCTTCCAGCCAAACTGAGCAATCAGGAGAAGAGCCTTGGTGAGAGAGGTAAAAAAGAACCCCAAGATCACTGTGGCTGAGCTCCAGAGATGCAGTAGGGAGATGGGAGAAAGTTCCACAAAGTTCACTGCAGCCCTCCACCAGTCGGGCCTTTATGGCAGAGTGGCCCGACGGAAGCCTATCCTCAGTGCAAGACATACGAAAGCCGCATAGATTTTGCTAAAAAAACACATGTAGGACTCCTAGTCTATGAGAAATAAGATTCTCTGGTCTAATGAGATGAAGATAGACCTTTTTAGTGATATTTCTAAGCAGTATGTGTGGAGAAAACCAGGCACTGCTCATCACCTGCCCAATACAATCCCAACAGTGAAATATGGTTGTGGCAGCATCATGCTATGGGGGTGTTTTTCAGCTGCAGGGACAGGATGACTGGTTGCCATTTAAGTAAACATAAATGCGGCCAAGTACAGAGAGATCCTGGATGAAAACCTCTTCCAGAGTGCTCTGGACCTCAGACTTGGCCAAAGGTTCACCTTCCAACAAGACAATGGCCTTAAGCACACAGCTAAAATAACAAAGGAGTAGCTTCAGAACAACTCTGTGATCATTCTTGACTGGCCCAGCCGGAGCCGTGACCTAAACCCAATTGAGCATCTCTGGAGAGACCTGAAAATGGCTGTCCACCAACGTTCACCATCCAACGTGACGGAACTGGAGAGAATCTGCAAGGAAGAATGGCAGAGGATCCCCAAATCCAGGTGTGAAAAACTTGTCTCATCATTCCCAAGAAGACTCATGGCTGTACTAGCTCAAAAGGGTGCTTGTACTCAATACTGAGCAAAGGGTGTGAACACTTATGACCATTTGATATTTCAGTTTTTCTTTAATAAATTTCCAAAAAATGTCTACATTTCTGTTTTTTTTTCAGTCAAGATGTGGTGCAGAGTGTACATTAATCAGAAACAAAATGAACTTTTTTGAATTTACCAAATGGCTGCTATGAAACAAATAGTGAAAAATGCTAAGGGGTCTGAATACTTTCCGTACCCACTGTAATACTAGGTTCACATTAGCATTTCTGTGCACAGAGTATCATCTGCATGCACAAACGCATGCTTACGCTGCAGTTTTACTCAGGGTCATCTTACGCATGACACAAAAAAAAAAAAAAAAAACGCTGCGTGTGTATGCGTCTAAATGCGTTTGGGTTGTTTTCACCAACTTCACCATGGGCATAATCATTTACTGAACATGCGCAGTCTGAAGTACGCATGCGTAAGCATGTCCTTGCGTACTAATGCGTTCCCATAGACAGTAATGTGTTGTTTTGAAGCACTCATCCGCAATCATACGCTTGTGTACGCATCCGCATGTCCCTGCGTACACCATGTTAAAGATATGTACGCATGACACATGCGGATCCTACGCTGCGCACAGATACGCTAATGCGAAACAAGCCTAAGTGGGGGTACATTCATCTATAGGTTTGTGAAAACCACTCATTTTTTTGGCACAATATCAGTGGTGTTAAATTGTCTATTGGTTGTGAAGGGGGGGGGGGGGGAGGGGAACCTTACTGGTGATGCTCCTAGGTATCATAGAAGAGTCCCCAAAACCTTTATGTGACTTCAGGAGAAAGCCTTTTATGTATTGAAGAGAGCTATTGATGACTCCAAATTGCATTTAGTGTGCTAGCAATAGCCATGCACAGAATATGAAGTACAGGCTAGATCCAAGCCACTTCAGAAAAAGTGACTAAACAAGGTCTACTTCAGCAGAGGCATGAAGTACATTCTTTGCAGTTACTGTTTATATCAACAGCCCAACAATGTAACACAGATGACATCTTCACCTACCAACATCCAGTCAATCAGGGGAGTTTCTGTAAAACCCTTCCCTAACCTCGAAAACCATAGGTATGCAAGAAATGAAATGAGGACCAACCGGCTTACAATTCACCCAACTTATATATGAACCATACTCTAACACCTCGCTGAAGCCACTTCTGCATCATACATTGTCTACATAACAGGAAAGAAAACAGCCAGTTCAGGGATGGGAAACCTCACAAGATATATAATAGATATATAATAGATATATTATTATTACACATACATACATACATACATACACATATTATATGTGTAATATGTGTATGGCGTATTGAGGCCATGGGAATGCATGGCAATAGCAGGCATAACTGATGATGAGACAACGTCCGACATTGTAAATGACAGGTATGTGTCTCAGAAGTGATGCTCTGCGCTGTGTAGTTCCACAAGGGTTTGTTTACTTAAAGGGAGGCTTACAGGCAGGGCCGGCTTCAGCACCCGGCGCACCCGGGCAAGTGCTGGGCCCTGGCGAGATAGGGGGGCCCATTCAGGGCCGGCGTTAGGGGCAGGCAGCTGCCAGTGCCTAGGGCCCCCGCTCCCCCAGGTGTCCTCAGCTAGCAGCACATCACGCAGCTGCTATGGGGCCCCTGTGAGGCAGGGGGGCCCACCTATCGCAAGCGCCAACTCCCCCGCCGCCGCTTTGAACTTTACCGGCGTCTGCCGGTAAAGTTCAAAGCAAATGATGGAGGAGAGAGCGTCACCTGACACTCCCTCTCCCATCATTCCCCACTCTGCCGCTGCGCGATGACGTCATCGCGCACTCGCTGTGTGTCAGGCAGTGCAGCGGCAGCCGCCGAGACCGGAGCAGGGAGGGAGAAGGGAGGGAGCAGCGCGGCGCGGGAACGTTGAGAGGTGAGGAGTGTTTTTTTTTTTTGTAACTATAAGGAGACCCCTGTGTGACGCTGCACCATAGGAGCTGGCACTCATTAGTGTATCCCCCAGCCGTGTCTGTGTCTCTGTACATGTGATCCCACTAACTAGAGATCCCCGATCATCTGTGCTTACATCGAGCATGTGTCAGGTCTTATACAATCAAATCGTCCCAATTTCGCATGAGAGGATGGATCTGGGGGCACACAAATGTGCTTACCTAACACATGGATGTGTGGGCAGACTTCCAAGGTCACCTTTCCTGTGCTGTGTCCATTACTACAGCCAGATGTGGAGAGGTAGTGGCCATCTCTGCTCATACACCGCAGGAATACTGGGGATCTGGGGTCTCGACCAGTGCTAGCCATACACAGCAGGAATACTGAGAGATCTGGGGTCTGGACCAGTACTGGCCATACACAGCAGGACTACTGGGGGTCTGGTATCTGGACCAGTACTAGCCATACACAGCAGGACTAATGGGGATCTGGGGTCTGGACCACCAACAGTGAGTACTGGTCCTGGACTATGGGGCCATTCTTGGGGGAGGGGGGCTGTGCTGTATACTACATGTCTGTGCTATATACTACATGGCTGTTCTATATATTACATGGCTGTGCTATATACTACGTGGGCTGTTATATACTACGTGGGCTGTGCTACATACTACATGGCTGTTCTATAAACTACGTGGGCCGTGTTATATACTATGTGGCTGTGCGATATACTATATGGGCTGTGCTATATACTATATGGCTGTGTTATATCCGATCATGAATCATGGTATGTGTTAAAGGGGGGCCCACTGAGACTCTATGTATGTAATGTGACCATGGTGTGGTCACATGTTCGCTCTCTGCTTGGAAGGTCCAGTGTGTGGACCAGATTCCTGAGAAGCATATGGTGGAGACATGTGCCTGCAGAGACCATGATGGCTATCTGGGTTGGGGGAAGCTACCGTCTTTTGGTGGGTCTGGAACTGACTTGTGTGCCTTCCAGGCAAGTAGGTGATCCCCGTAAGGCAGCTTCTCCGAAGGTCAGGATCCATGTGATGCCAACCGGTAAAAACCTGCAAAGATGTCAAGCAGGTAATACAGACTGTTTGGCTCCGGAGTGAGCCTGAATATTGGACTCTACCAAGTGTGTATGGTCACAGTCCTGTTGGAGCAGAGCCATGTTATGAACACTGCTACTTTGTTTTGCCGGATCTGAAGGCTGTTACTTTGTGTGTGCGCCGCTGGACTTTATGGAGTAATAAACCCAGTAGGAACTTTGAAAGAAAACACGGTCTTGGTGTGTGTTATAACGCTGCCAAGCTATTACTCCCCAACCCGCTAGTAATCGCGGCATCACAATACATAAATATATATATACTAGATGGTGGCCCGATTCTAACGCATCAGGCATTCTAGAATATGCATGTCCACGTAGTATATTGCCCAGCCACGTAGTATATTGCCCAGTCACGTAGTATATTGCCCAGTCACGTAGTATATTGCACAGCGACGGAGTATATTGCACAGCGACGGAGTATATTGCACAGTCACATAGTATATTGCCCAGGCACGTAGTATATTGCCTAGCCACATAGTATATTGCACAGCGACGGAGTATACAGCACAGAGCCACGTAGTATAGAGACTTAAAAAAATTAACATATACTCACCTTCCGAAGGCCCGTTGAAGTCCTGCTATACTCACCATCTGCCGCCTTTCCTGCTCCTCGGGACGCTCCCGGGATCGCTCCATTGCAAGCGGCAGCTTCCGGTCCCAGGGCTGGTATGACCAGGACCTGTGATGACGTCGCGATCACATGACCGTGACGTCACAGCAGGTCCTTGTCGCACACCAGCCCTGGGACCGGAAGCTGCCGCTTGCAATGGAGCAGTCCCAGGAAAGGCGGCGGATGGCAAGTATGGCAGGTTTTTTTTTTTTATTATTATTATTTTTAACATGACATATTTTTGTCATATAGGCAGCATCAATAGTAAATAGTTGGGGACACACAGGGTTAATAGCAGCGGTAACAGAGTGCGTTACAGGAGGGCAGACAGACGGAAGTGACCCTTAGACAATTATATAGTAAATAAATATAATATTATATATATACACATATATATATATACACACATATACATATATACATATATATATATATATATATATATATATATATATATATATATACATATATATATATACACACATATATACATACATACATATATACATATATAATAAATCCTGTCATGGGCAGCCCAATCACCCGAACTGAACCCCATTGAAAACCTCTGGAATGTTATCAAGAGGATGATTGCTAGTCACAAGCAATCAAATAAAGAAGAACTGCTTAAATTTTTGCACTAGAAGCAGTGTGAAAGACCGTTGGAAAGCATGCCAAGACGCATGAAAGCTGTGATTAAAAATCTTGGTTATTCCACAAAATATTGATTTCTGAACTCTTCCTGAGTTTAAGCATTAGTATTGTTGTTTCTAAGGCTACGTTCACACTAGCGTTCGGCTAGTGTGCGTCGCGCTAGCGTCGGGCGACACAGCGGCGACGCACGCGTCATGCGCCCCTATGTTTAACATGGGGGACGCATGCGTTTTTGCTTGTTGCGTTTTCCGACACGTGCGTCTTTTTTTACGCTAGCGTCGGACCAAGAAAACGCAACAAGTTGCATTTTTCTTGCGTCCAATTTTCGTCAAAAAACGACGCACGCATCGAAAAACGCAGCGTTTTTGCGTGCGTTTGCACGCATTTTTCGGTGCGTTGTGCGTCGCGTCGCCGACGCAGCGGTGCACAACGCTAGTGTGAACGTAGCCTTAATGATTGTGAACTTGTTTTCTGTGCATTATTTGAGGTCTGAAAGCACTGTTTTTGTTTTGCTTCTTTAAATTTTGACCATTTCTCCTTTTCAGCAAAAAAAAATACAAAATTTATTGCTTGGAAATTTGGAGACATGTCACTCACAAATATACCTTTAAAGAGAAAAATCAGAATCAGACAAACTGAACATTTTGCAGTATATATATATATATATATATATATATATATATATATATATATATATATATATATATATATATATATATATATTTATTGCAAAATGCAAAATGTTCAGTTTGTCTGATTTTTCTCTTTAAAGGTATATTTGTGAGTGACATGTCTCCAAATTTCCAAGCAATAAATTTTGTATTTTTTTTTTTTTGCTGAAAAGGAGAAATGGTCAAAATTTAAAGAAGCAAAACAAAAACAGTGCTTTCAGACCTCAAATAATGCACAGAAAACAAGTTCACAATCATTTAGAAACAACAATACTAATGCTTAAACTCAGGAAGAGTTCAGAAATCAATATTTTGTGGAATAACCAAGATTTTTAATCACAGCTTTCATGCGTCTTGGCATGCTTTCCAACGGTCTTTCACACTGCTTCTGGTGCAAAAATTTAAGCAGTTCTTCTTTATTTGATTGCTTGTGACTAGCAATCATCCTCTTGATAACATTCCAGAGGTTTTCAATTAACACAAAAAGGTGTGAAAACTGAAATTATGTCTTATATTCTAGGTTCTTCAAAGTAGCCACCTTTTGCTTTGATGACTGCTTTGCACACTCTTGGCATTCTCTTGATGAGCTTCAAGAGGTAGTCACTAGGAATGGTCTTCCAACAATCTTGAAGGTGTTCATCCAGGTCCCCATATTGGGGTTTTGTCCCCCTATTGTGCTGTTCTTCACATACAAGAAAAAAAAAAAAAAAAAAAAGATTCTTATTCGTCCCACCTGTCCTCTGTTCCCTCGGCGTACTTTCTGTACTTGTGGCCCGCAGGCACTGTAGACCCCTTGACAATCAAGGCCGGTCCACGAGCAGACGACGGCAGCGCTTTACCTCGATTGAATGTACATCCTTGGCAGCGACATAATACATCGCCTCACCGATGTCAGCTGCCGGCCTCAGATTGCCCGGTGGCTGGCATTGCTGTGCAAAGAGCCGGTGTCAATGCGGCAAAACTTTTCAATTGAATGAGAGCCCTGGTCATTGCCTTTTTGCTATACTTATATCTAATTATTTCTTTTAAGCACTACTGAATGTGACATATTGCTCTTATGTACACTGCTCAAACATAAAGGGAACACTTAAACAACACAATATAACTTCAAGTCAATCACACTTCTCAGAAATCAACCTGTCTATTTAAGAATCAACACTGATTGTGAATCAATTTCTTCTGCTGCCGTGCAAATGGAACAGACAACAGGTAGAAATGATAGGCAATTACCAAAACAACCCCTATAAAAGGAGTCATTCTGCAGGTGGTGACCATACACCATTTATCTGTTCTCATCCTTTTTGCCTGTTTTGGTCACTTTTGCATTTTGTCATTGCTCTCACCACTAAAGGTTCAGTAACATGAGGTGGTGTCTACAGTTCAACCCACAGAAGTAGCTCAGGTAGTGCAGTTCATCCAGGTTGGCACATAAATGCGAGCGGTGGCAAAAAGGGTAGCTGTGTGTCAGTACAATGTCTAGAGAATAGAGCAGATACCAGGAGACAGGCCAGTACACCATGAGATGTGGAGGGGGCCATTGTAGGGCAACAACCCAGCAGCAAGACTTACAGCTCAACACTGTGCACAGTGATTGGCAGAGAACACTAAGATTGGCAGATTCGACATTGGCGCCCTGTGCTCTTCAAAGGCGAGAGCAGGTTCACACTGAAGCCGTGGAAAATGTTCTGCTGCCTGCAACATCATCCAGCATAACCGGTTTGGCAGTGGGTCAATAATGGTGTGGGGAGGCATTTCTTTGGAGTGGTGCACAGACCTCCGTGTGCTAGCCAGAGGTACGCAGGCTGCCATTAGGTACCAGGATGAGATCCTCATATGCAGGTGCATTGGGCCCTGGGTTGCTTCTGAAGCATAACAATGTTAGGCCTCATGTGGCTGAAGTGTGTCAGCAGTTTCAGCATGATGCAGGCATTGATGCTATGGACTGGCCTGCCCGTTCCCTAGATCTGAATCCAATAGAGCACATCTGGGACATCATGTCTCATTCCATCCACCAACGCCACGTTGCACCACAGATTGTCCAGGAGTTGACTGATGCTTTAATCCAGGCCTGGAAGGAGAACCCTCAGTAAAACATCCGCCGCCTCATGAGGACTATGCCCAGGCATTGTAGGGAGGTCATACAGGCATGCGGAGGCCACACACACACTACTGAACATCATGTCCTTGTCTTGACGCATTTCCACGTTGGATCAGCCAGTAATGTAATTTTCCACTTTGATTTTAAGTATCATTCCAAATCCAGACCTCCATGGGAGAGCAATTTTGATTTACATTGATCATGTTTATGTTTTATTGTTCTCAAATAATTCCACTATGTAATGAATAAATATTTTCAACTGGAATATTTTATTCAGTGATATCTAGGATGTGGTATTTTAGTGTTCCCTTTATTTTTTTGAATATTGTAAATTTACATCATAGGCATTTGACCTATGGGCTAACACTTGTCCTCAGTGTGATTTATTGCCTTTTTTATGATTCATTATCTTCAGTACTCCTTTTACACAACTGAATTACATTTATTTGCATCCTCGTATAATCTTGTTCCTACCTCTGAGCCCCCTTTTTGGCTTACCGTGTCTCCTGTGTGGTCTTGAGAGGTTCTTTTTACATATTTTTATTTTTCTTGTATTAATGCATGTATATTTGTTATTGTTGTTTTGTACTCGTGTGTACATCCATCTCCTACAGTGCCATGATTTAACTAGTGCTTGTCAATAAAGGTTTTTTACTTTCACTTATGGTTGTTTCTTTCTATAACCTCGTGTTCGGCTTCTCTTCTTTGGGTATCCATGTTTCTTTCCGAACAGACGACCATTCATCCCTTAGCAGATGTATGCCAATGAAAATCTATATACAGTTATTCATACAGATATTTCTACCTTTTAGTTGCCAAAACATCATCTGCTTTGTCCAGTACGTGCTCTAATCATATATATTCATGTATGTAGAGATGTATGTCTTATGCTTAAAAGGAAAGCCATCTTCAGAAAGTTACCTAAGGCTGTGTGCATATTGTGCATTTTTGCAGTGTTTTTTCTGCACGGAATTAGCCCCAAAACGGTAGGGAATCTTTAGGTCAGCAAAGTCAATGAGAATCCGGAAGTGATGTGCACATGATTAGTAATTTTCCTTTCCAGATTCGTGCCGCTTTTAAATCCACAGAATGTCAATTCTTTGGCATTTTTGCCACATTTTTCACCCACTGACTTCAAGTTAGTCAGTCAAGAACACAGCAAAAATTCAGGTATAAAAAGATTTGCCGATTTGCTGAGTTTTTGCTAGCGTTTTTACGGACTTCATATCCGGTATTTCCCACGCTGTCATCTGTGTGACAGAGCGAGAAACACCGGTGCAGCGGTTCTGATCGTCAGTAAAGTTACCACCAGATGTCAGCAAAACCCCGCAGATGTGACTGACTCACGGTAAAAAGCTTACCACAAGTCAGCAGGCGTCAGCTGATGAGAGACTATTACTCCCATCGGACTACACCTGATGAGAGACTACTGCTCCCATCAGACTACGCCTGCTGTCGCTGATAACAATTGGAGCAGGCGGCGACTGATGGGCGTAGTCAGCCGGCACCTATGCTCAAAGTGTAAAAAAAAAAAAAAGTTAAGAAAAGTTAAAATAAAGGGATATTGACATTAAAAAAACAGTATATACTCACCTTACACCTGAAGTATTTTGTATCCTGTAAAAAATAAAAAAACACCATATATTCACTTTTATGCCTAATTCCCGATGCCCATGTCCCCTGGAATAAAGAAAAAATAGTAAACCACTAGAATAATATCTGTAAAGTGCTGTGGAATTAATGGCGCAATATAAGGGAGTAAAATAAATAAATATCCCTCACCTATCTGCAATAATCCATACTGTCCTGGTACGATTTGGATCACTTGTAGAGCAGTCATATCAACTGATGTGACTACTCTACCCAGCAGCCAGCGACACAATGGCAGGAACATGTAATCACTCCTGCAGTGTGCGTGCTGAACAAGTTCACAACAGTTCATCAGCTGATGAGCCCCGGTGACCTCACGTACGGCACTCACGCAGCATCATCAGCGAGATAATAATAATAATAAACATCACTGGGGATCATCAGTTGATGAACTCTGGCGAACTTTTCCACTGCAGCTCAGCCCTACAGGCTCCTGTGTCACTGTGCAGCTGGCTATCCTTGAGAGCAGTCACATCACTGACTGCTCTCAAAGTCATCAGGATCGTCACGGTACATTATGGATTATAACTTCACTTCGGACAGATGAGTAATATTGTTGTTTATTTTAATTCTGTTACAGGAGATGCTGGCTTCAGTGGACTGTGCGATGACAGGAGTATGGTTTAATTTAGATTCAATAAAGGAGTCTGGGATGTGCTGCGATTTTACGGTACGTGGCAGATGAAATGTCGGGTTTTCAAGGACATGAGTGTGTAAAATCAGATGGCACTTGCAAGGACCGATTGACGTGTGATTTTTTTCCTCACACCCATTGACTTGCATTGGCGAATCTCATCAGATACACGAGGATAATTGCAGCACAATGATTTTTTTCTCAGTCTAAAGTCTGTTGGGGAAAAAAAAAAATCACAGATGAGCAGGGACTCATTGGTCAGAGTAAAAATCTGTTTTTTGTTTTTTTTTAATCAAATTGCTCTCGTCTGTTTTTTACGCAGATGAGTATGAGCCCTAATAACCCCACGTGTGTCACTGCCGCCATATATAGCGATGCACAACGAGTTCTGGTAGTTGCTTTATGGTTACAGCCTTTGTAGGTTCATTCTGTGAACGCTCCTACATAGGCTGTCGACAACGTGGGACATCGATTTAACCCTTGGATTACTGTCGGTCCGGAGGCGAGTATATTGGGTTAATTTAAGTGATTTAACAATGTGTCTGTTTTATTTCAAATATAATGTTTACTCTCAGTGTTTAACTCTTTACTTAAAGGTTTAGAATAATGAGGGTGTCGGGCCGACACCTCTTCATTACTAAACCTAGGACTTGGTGTCAGCGACCACTGCTGACATCAACCCCTAATCCCATTACCCTGATGCGACTGCACCAGGGCATGGGGAACAGCCGGGGGCTAAGTGCCAAAACTGGTGCTTCAAATATGAAGTGCCATTTGTGGGGCAGCTGAGGACTGGTATTTTTAGCCTGAGACGGGACTAATAAGCATGAAAAAGAAGGGGGTTGTACAAGGAAATTACATCACAAAACCTTTTTTCCCCCCTCTTTTCAAATATTTTTAAATAGCTCCAAAAAGTATTTATTGATGTACAAAAATGCATGCAAAAAACACGTGTTTTTTTCCGTTGCATTTTTGCTGCTAACAAATTCCTAGAGATAAGGAACATTGCAGAAATTTCTACAATACTCAACGTGTGCACATAGCACACAGACAAAGCAGTTTCCCATCAGGTTTACAGTACCATGTAAACCTATGGAAAACCAAATCCGCAGTGCCCATGGTGTGGAAAATACCGGGCGGAAACGCTGCGTTGTATTTTCTGCAGCATGTCAATTTTTTTGTGTGGATTCCGCAGCGTTTTTACACCTGCTCATCAATAGGAATCCGCAGGTGTAAAACCGCAGGTGAAATCTGCACAAAAACGCATGAAATCCACGGGTAATCTGCAGGTAAAACGCAGTGCGTTTTACATGCGGATTTTTCAAAAACGGTGCGGAAAAAATTGCACACGAATCCGCAAAAAAAACAGGACTCGCCCGCCTTTAGGGTATGTGCACAAGTCAGGATTTCTTGCAGAAATTTCTTGAAGAAAACCGGACATTTTCTGAAAGAAATCCGCATGCATTTTTTTTTTTTTTTTTTTGCGTTTTTACCACGCTTTTTTTTAGTTTTTTTCCGGAGCTTTCCCAATGCATTATATAGTGGGAAAAACGCAAAACAAAACAAAAAATTAAGGAACATGCTACGCTTTTTTACCGCGATGTGTTTTTTTCGCGGAAAAAATGCATCATGTGCACAAAAATTGCAGAATGCATTCTAAATTATAGGATGCATTTGCATGTTTTTTATGCGTTGTTATAGCGAAAAAACGCAAAAAAAAAACGCAACGTGTGCACAAAGCCGTACCCTGAAGTTTATGTGGGCACAGAGGGGAGATCACACCTCTGTTCTCCCTATCTGTACTGGTGTTCCAGCTCAGGCTCTGATAGCATGTCATGCAGGAGATGGGAATATCGTTGTAAGGCTATGGGCACACGTTGCAGTTTTTACCGCGGAACCGCAGCGATTTTGATGCTGCGGGTCCGCAGCAGTTTCCATTGCGTTTACAGTAAACATGTAAACCAATGGGAAACCGCAAACCGCTGTGCACATGCTGCGGGAAAAACCGCACAGAAACGCAGCGGTTTACAACCTGCAGCATGTCACTTCTTTGTGCAGAATCGCAGTGATTCTGCACACATAGAAATGCATTGATCCGCTTACTTCCCGCATGGGGCTGTGCCCACCATGCGGGAAGTAATGCGGATAATGTGCGGGTTATACCCGGGGTGGAGGAGAGGATACTCTCCTCCCGGCCCTGGGAACCATATTTGTGGTAAAAAAAAAAAGAATTAAAATAAAAAATAATTTTATACTCACCTCTCAGCGCTGCACGTGGCCGTCCGGTCTCAGGTTTGCTATGCGAGCAGGACCTGCGGTGACGTCGCAGTCACATGACCGTGACGTCACGAAGGTCCTTCTCGCATAGCATCTTTGGAACCGGACCGCCGCCTGCAGCACCGAGGAGATCGGGACGTCATAGGGTGAGTATAACCATTTTTTTTTTTCTTTTTTTAACATTACTATTGATGCTGCATATGTAGCATCAATAGTAAAACCAGTGCAGGAGTAAAACCCGCAGCGGAAACCGCAAGACAAAACATGATAAATCTGCAGGGATAACCGCAGCGGTTTTGCCCTGCAGATTTATCAAATCCGCTGCGGGAGAACCCGCAGGGACCCGAACCTGTGTGTGCACATAGCCTAAGGCTATGTGCACACGTAGGAAATGTGATGCAGAACTTTCTGCACTAAATCTGCATCTGCAGATTTGATGCAGTTTCTGCGCAGTACAATGTAAATCAATGTGAAAAAAAAAGCTGTGCACATGGTGCAGACAAATCTGCGCAGAAACGCTGCAGAACTGCACAAAAGAAGCGACGTGCACTTCTTTGAAATCTGCAGCGTTTCTGCGCAGATTTTTCTGCACCATGTGCACAGCTTTTTTTTCACATTGATTTACATTGTACTGTAAGGCTATGTGCACACTTTGCGGTTTTTACCGCGGAACCGCGGCGATTTTGATGCTGCGAGTCCGCAGCAGTTTCCATTGCGTTTACAGTAACCTGTAAACCCTATAGAAACCGCAAACCGCTGTGCACATGCTGCGGGAAAAACCGCGCAGAAACGCAGCGGTTTATAACCCGCAGCATGTCACTTCTTTGTGCAGAATCGCAGCGATTCTGCACCCATAGGAATACATTGATCCGCTTACAGTGCAAATCACAGTGCAGTTCTGCAGCGTTTCTGCAGCAGAAAAATCTGCTGCAGTTCTAGTGCAGAGAATTGGTGCAGAACTGCAGCAGATTTTTTCTGCTGCAGAAACGCTGCAGAACTGCACTGTGATTAAGGCCATGTTCACACGTTGTGTCGGGTCCCTGCGGGTTCTCCCGCAGCGGATTTGATAAATCTACAGGGCAAAACCGCTGCGGTTATCTCTGCAGATTTATCACGTTTTGTCCTGCGGTTTCCACTGCGGGATTTCCTACTATTGATTCTGCATATGCATATGCAGCATCAATAGTAATGTTAAAAATAAAAAAATTATAATATACTCACCCTCTGACGTCCCGATCGCCTCGGCGCTGCAGGCGGCGGTCCGGTTCCAAAGATGCTGTGCGAGAAGGACCTTCGTGACGTCACGGTCATGTGACCGCGGCGTCACCGCAGGTCCTGGTCACATAGCAAAGTTAAGTAAAAAGGGCAGCACACTGCAGCGCCAAAACATGCAAACTTGAAAACACGAAATTTGAACTGCATTACTACACTAGAAATATGAAAAATGAGAGCTTTTAGCGCATAAAAATGGCCATATTTATGTGTACCTCGTAGCCACTTTACGGCATCTCTCTTATACGAGGTCCTACGCTTGACCTACCTCAAACTGGTCACATAGCAAACCTGAGACCGGACGGCCGCGTGCAGCGCTGAGAGGTGAGTATAGCATTATTTTTTATTTTAATTCTTTTTTTAACCACAAATATGGTTCCCGGGGCCTGGAGGAGAGTCTCCTCTCCTCCACCCCGGGTATAACCCGCACATTATCCGCTAACTTCCCGCATGGGGCTGTGCACACCATGCGGGAAGTAAGCGGATCAATGCATTTCTATGGGTGCAGAATCGCTGCGATTCTGCACAAAGAAGTGACATGCTGCGGGTTATAAACCGCTGCGTTTCTGCGCGTTTTTTCCCGCAACATGTGCACAGTGGTTTCCATAGGGTTTACAGGTTACTGTAAACACAATGGAAACTGCTGCGGACCCGCAGCATCAAAATCACCGCGGTTCCGCGGTAAAAACCGCAAAGTGTGCACATAGCCTTACAGTACAATGTAAATCAATGTGAAAAAAAAAGCTGTGCACATGGTGCAGAAAAATCTGCGCAGAAACGCTGCAGATTTCAAAGAAGTGCACGTCGCTTTTGTGCAGTTCTGCAGCGTTTCTGCGCAGATTTTTCTGCACCATGTGCACAGCTTTTTTTTTCACATTGATTTACATTGTACTGCACAAACTGCACAGAAACTGCATCAAATCTGCAGATGCAGATTTAGTGCAGAAAATGCTGCACCACATTTATTACGTGTGCATATAGCCTAAATCTAATACATTAGTACACAATGTTCCTCCAGCCATGATTCTGCTGCATCCATGCTAAGATTACCGTACAGCTAACCATCCCAGCACGATCGCCTGCTTTCATGGATCTGTCAGAGCTCAACTGCAGTGAAGATTTTAATGATAAGGTCAATGAGGAATTTATGGAATACTAGATATGCACCGTAGGTTGTACAACTTCCAATACACAAAGGCTTGAATTTTTCAATCAATGCTGCGGCTTTTCAGATTTACATTATCTCTAGAATATCTTCCTCTACATTGATTAAAAGTCAGTACAAGACCGCAGAATACGATGATGAGGAAAGCGTCTCCTGCAGCAGCTTCCTATGCCCAGGACTGAGAATAGACGATGTCACAGCAAAACAGGTGTATCTACATAAGCCGTTCAATACTATTAAATTGTATTCTGTGTCTTCCTGCATATCAATTGCAAAACAGTGTACCGTATACTTATAGCTTGTACAAATCTCAAGTCTATGATCATCCAGAGCTGAATTCACAATTCTGCGGGTCACTACTCACTACGCTTGTCATGTGATATATCCGTAAAATCATGAATGAGCGTTGTTAAAGTGGGATCATTTTATTTATTTTCACTATGGGCATAAGAAATAACAGGCAGTTTTTTTTTCTTTTTTACCTGCCATATGGTTTCAATGCTAATTTCTATGTTTAATTAAAGGTAACCTGTCACCCCCCAAATCGAGGGAGAGCTAAGCCCACCAGCATCAGGGGCTTATCTACAGCATTCTGGATTATACTCACCCAGGGTCGGTCCCGGTCCGGTCCGATGGGCGTCGCGGTCCGGAGCCTCCTATCTTCATCAGATGACGTCCTCTTCTTGTCTTCATGCTGAGGCTCCGGCGCAGGCGTACTTTGTCTGCCCTGTTGAGTGCAGAGCAAAGTACTGCAGTGTGCAGGAGCTGGGCCCCTCTGACCTTTCCCGGCGCCTGCGCATTGCAGTACTTTGCTCTGCCCTCAACAGGGCAGACAAAGTACGCCTGCGCCGGAGCCTCAGCGTGAAGACCAGAAAAGGATGTCATCCTATAAAGATGGGAGGCCCCTGACCGGACCGCGACGCCCATCGGATCGGACCGCCCACGTGAGTATAATTTAACCTTATTTTCTCATCTTTTAGGATACATCAAGGAGCTTATCTATAGCATTACAGAATGCTGTAGATAAGCCCCTGATGCTGGTGGGCTTAGCTCACCCTCGATTTTGGGGGTGACAGGTTCCCATTAAGGTCTTGCTTTCTGGGGCACTGGCCTGACCTATGTGCTCCCCCCAGCTGCTAGCAAACTTTGCCTCTGCATCACGTGGGAAGTGCAGGTTTGTATAGCGCTTCTTGTACGTGGCAGAGGTGGCCGGTAGTCAAGGCAACGAGCTGTACACTCTCAAATTTAAAATCCTTCAATCCTTGATAATAGAGAGAATGGTTAAAGGTACCGTCACACTGAACGATATCGCTAGCGATCCGTGACGTTGCAGCGTCCTGGCTAGCGATATCGTCCAGTGTGACAGGCAGCAGCAATCAGGATCCTGCTGTGATGTCGTTGGTCGGTGCAGAAAGTCCAGAACTTTATTTCGTCCCTGGATCTCCCGCAGACATCGCTGAATCGGCGTGTGTGACGCCGATTCAGCGATGTCTTCACTGGTAACCAGGGTAAACATCGGGGTACTAAGCGCAGGGCCGCGCTTAGTAACCCGATGTTTACCCTGGTTACCAGCGTAAATGTAAAAAAAAAACAAACACTACATACTTACCTTCAGGTGTCTGTCCCCCGGCGCTGTGCTTCTCTGCACTGTGTATGCACAGCGGCCAGAAAGCACAGCGGTGACGTCACCGCTGTGCTTTACGGCTGGCCGGCGCTGACAGTGCAGGAAAGCACAGCGCCGGAGAGGACAGACGCCGGAATGTAAGTATGTACTGTTTGTTTGTTTTTTACATTTACGCTGGTAACCAGGGTAAACATCGGGTTACTGCGCTTAGTAACCCAATGTTTACCCTGGTTACCAGGAGACTTCGCATAGTTGGTCGCTGGACAGCTGTCTGTGTGACAGCTCTCCAGCGACCACACAGCGACGCTGCAGCGATCGGGATCGTTGTCTAGATCGCTGCAGCGTCGCTTAATGTGACGGTACCTTAAAGGGACACTGTCACCTGAATTTGGAGGGAACAATCTTCAGCCATGAAGGCGGGGTTTTTGGGTGTTTGATTCACCCTTTCCTTACCCGCTGGCTGCAATATTGGATTGAAGTTTATTCTCTGTCCTCCATAGTATACGCCTGCGCTAGGCAAGATTGCGTTTTTTTCTCGCACCCACTGAATTGCATTAGCGAGTCTCATCCGAGACTCGCAGCATGCTGCGATTTTTTTCTCAGTCTGATTTCGGCGGAGAAAAAAAATTGCAAATGAGATGTCACGTATTGAATAACATTAGTCCGAGTGCAATACGATTTTTTATCGGATTGCACTCGTCCGTTTTGCTCGTAAGTATGAGCCCTAAGAGTAATCCATCGCTCAGTGGTTAGCACTGTTGCTTCGCAGTGTTTGTGTGGGTTTCCACCCGGTTCTCGGGTTTTCTCCCACACAAAGATATTTTGAGATTGTCCCCATTCGAGCTCACAGTCATGACGGCATCTGTAAAGCAAGGTGGAATATGTTGGAGCTTATACAAGGGAGCAAAATAAATAAATAAATACAATACCTTTATATGTGTTTTTCTTAGTTTTTGAAAAAAAAAAAATATGTTAATATAGGTACCAAGGCAAAGGTTCAATAGAGGCGTTGTGATAAGGCTCCGGAGCCCAGAAGAGAAGGCACACATACAACATCATATGTCACGTTATCTGCAATATGCAGAATGCACTAAATCAACTTGTGATAAAGATGTCATGCACCTCGCAGGAGATCGCATTCCTGCAGTGCCAGAGAGAGGAGGGAGCTGAAAAATTCCACAACTAGGCTGACATTTCTTCTCCACTCCATCAAATAAATTATTAAATACACACATACTAAACATAACAAAAAAAATGCTTCTTTGGTTCTGTTGGCCTCTGAAAGAGAACATCTTCCACAATCTGTTGCTCCGTCACTGAAAAAAAAAACAACTGTTTCAATTTATATGCAAATGAACCCAAAGTGCTCTGGGATTATGGATGCACTTCCCATACCCTGGTCACTCCAGGTCTACTTCAGCTCACTGGAGTGACTACACAGCGGAGGAAGGTGGCGCTGTGGGGGACTAGAGACAGTGAGTACGAGGCTTGGGAACAGCTTTGACATGCCTACTTAAGCATCAATTGCATACGAATTAAAATTAGCAAATTTCATGTCAGGAAGCAGTAGATTGTCTAATTAAAAGGTCTGGATAACAATTTTCAGAGAGCAACATGGTGATATAAACAGATTGGGGTGGGACATTATGGCAGATTTCTTTTACATGGACTGTGAAGGTCT
This sequence comes from Ranitomeya imitator, assembly GCF_032444005.1. NCBI lineage: Eukaryota > Metazoa > Chordata > Amphibia > Anura > Dendrobatidae > Ranitomeya > Ranitomeya imitator. Next base: position 1,100,300,639 of record NC_091282.1, on the reverse strand, counting down.
ATGGTTACCAGTACTAGCTGATGATCAATCATCTAGACAAGCCAGCCCCCTTCTCTGTTGTGACTGATGGGAAGGAATGGAGAACTGTAAAGGCGGCCATGTGTGTCTAAGAGACTGGAATCAGGACACAGACAGATGGAGATCCTAAAAGCCCAGAGATACTAGGCTGGAAGCCAGCTCGGTTTTCTGGTGGTAATGGGATGCTCATGTCGTCCACAGGAAGCACGGTAAATATCCGCTGGATGCACGCGCACCTCTGGGAGCCGCATCATTCTCTACAGTCAGTGTCCCCGATCCTGCAGAGCGGGACCCTGTGCACTTCTATGAACGTCGTGCGTGGAGAAGAGTGAACGTGGCTGATCTCCTTGGACACTAATCATTTTGGGGGGCCAGAATAAAAGAAAAAAAAAAATGGACAAAAGGAACAGATATGCTTACATACTGTAAGTTACCTAACAAGGTACGAAGTGACGCGTGGAAGGTTAGATAAAAATGTTTTTTTTTATTGATACAATATTTTAAAATCATATAACATTAAAAGACAGGATGATGGAAATAGTTATTGGACCTCCAAAAGAGTCAGGGTGGGACCCAATAGATTTTTTATATAATTATATGCAATATATCTGCACTTGTATATTTGCACTTGTATAATATCCCTATAGGGGGATTATAAGGACTTGCATATTGGTGGACGTAAGGAAACGTCTCAAAAGAACCCCTTACAGTCCTATATCCAATTGAAGGGTAAAGAAGAAAAATATATATACATACAATGAACAGCAGACTATAGCAGTATTCTCACACCAGGAGGTACCCATGTTGAAAAGCGGCTTTATGTCATAACCCTATTCTGCGCAGGATGTGACCTATTCCCTCACTTCCAGGTAATACCCACAGCTCATTGTTGTAGTCTATTCCTCTGACCTGCCTTATTGCCATCTAGTGACCGTTTTAATAATTGTCCGGCATCTATGCCCTCGTTTCTGCTCTATATAAATAGATATTGCTCTTACATTCAGGTCACTATTAACATGAATAGGGTTATGACATAAAGCCACTTTTCAACATACGTATGTACCTCCTGATGTGAGAATACTGCTATAGTCTGCTGTTCATTATATATATATTTATATTTATTTATTTCTTCTTTACCCTTCGATTGGATATAGGACTGCTAAGGGGTTCTTTTGAGACGTTTCTTACGTCCACCCCTTATAATCCCCCTATAGGGATATTATACAAGTGCAAATATACAAGGGCAGATATATTGCATATAATTATATCAAAAATCTATTGGGTTACACCCTGACTCCTTTGGAGGTCCAATAATTATTTCCATCATCCGGTCTTTTAATGTTATATGATTTTAAAATATTGTATCAATAAAAAAAAATAAAAAAACATTTTTATCTAACCTTCCACACGTCACTTCGTACCTTGGTAGGTAACTTATGTAAGCATATATGATTGAAGTGCTATTTAATTGCCTAAAAAAATATTTGGGGATTTATGGGATTAACAAAAGGATCAGATACTGGAATTGTTTCCTTAAAAGGGAATCTGTCACTAGGTTTTTGCCATGCAATCTGAGAGCAGCATGATGCATAGCCAGAGACCCTGATTCTAGATATGTGTCACATACTGGGCTGCTTGCTGTAGTTTTGATAATCTGATTAAACAGTGAATTTATCACTAGAGAAATTGCAAACTTGCTGCCATGTAGTCCTCAATTTTCATGAGCTCTTTATAACCTCATCAATAATTGTTATACTTCTGCCTATGCAGAGTGTACACAGAAAGCTGCTGATCAGTGGTGTTGGTGGTTGTTATACACAGCTCAGCATTGAGAGAACGGTTAAGATCTGCTGCAGATGAAATAGGGATTTCATCAAAATGACAGGAAGGAATAAATTGCTGGAATCAGGATCTCTGCCCCTACATCACGCTGCTTCCAGATGTGGTAACAAAAACTGGGTGACAGATTCCTGTTAAAATACGACAGACAATATGTTCAAAAATAGTTAGCACGATGTGTCCGCAATGCTCCTCCAACTGCCATGCCCAATCACTTTTTACTCAAAGACCCTTGGATCTCCAAGTCTGTCATCAGCTTTCCGATTGAAGTCCAGACTTTAAGCAGTCCCAGTGTGCAGACCTACACCCATTACATCTTCTGACATGTATTAATGACATGTCAGGAGATGATCAAAAGGAACCTTCACTTTAAAGAATCTTGAAAAGCGAATCTTCACTTTAATTCACACAAGGATACTTTCATCACATGGAAAAATGAAAAAAAAAAATAAGCGTAACCGCACAATGCCACAGTATTGCACCAAGAGATGCCATTAGGAAGGGCTTATTAGGAGCGTAAACAATCACAATCTGTGCGGCATCACATCCACCATGCCAACGTCTTAGGTGCTCACTTTAAACGCTAATAAATTCCTGTATAAAAAAAAATTGAATTTTAAAAACTTAATAAAAATGTATTGGATTAAAAATAAATAAATCAAAAACCCTTGATAGCCTTTCTGTCTCCTGCCGTCCTCCACAAGTAATACATGTTATGCAATACGGGGTTTGTGCCGTTAATGAAATAACACTTGTTTACAGGCAATTTTATTCATCCTCATTACATGAAACACGATTAACCATAGGGGACGGCTTCCATGAAAATCAACAATTAAGCATTTACTAATAAAGTGATTGATTAATAGGTTACTGGGGTTGAACATTAAAATGACAGAAATGTGTAAATCCACAGAGATGCTAATGATTAGTTTATTTTCCCGCTATACTGCCATGTATTCGATGCGCGGATATGCCGGGCGACTTCCTGACATTTCATGCTAGTGTACAGCGCGTCTTCTACGTGAATCTTACTTATTTCAAAACTAAATTTTAACAGTTTGACTTCTCCGTAAATTATCAGCTTGTCCCTGATGACCATACACATTGCACACAGTCCAGATATTGGCAGGCGGTGCCGGGTGCACTTATAGCGGACACTTTAAATAATCCACTACAGCAGACCAGGCATTTGTATTACTGCAGCACACATTAAAGGGAACCTTGATTCATGCCGCCCAAACTGTGGGCAGCTTGATTCATATGTTGGCTACATGACTGCAGCCAGATGTATGGGATTTTTCAGTTTAACAATCCAGCAGAGGACCACAGACAGATGAGACTAGCCAAGCATGGACCCTGGATGGCTTCTCCCTGCAAATCTTGGTGGCTCTCCGGCCTCTCGCTGTCACTCATGGGATGGAGCTGTCAATCAACTGGATCTGTGTGGGGAAAGCCAGCCTGGAGCGGCTCCGGACTAGTCTGATATCTCCCTATTGTCCCCGGATCTTTAAACTAGGTTTTCCAGAGCGTTTCAGAAAAAATTAAAAATAAAATAAAAAATATCAAGCTGTAATTGATCAGCCAGGGTCTGATTCATGCTGTTGGATATGTGGGCAGCTTGAATTGACTGTTCCCCTTAAAGGTGTTTTTTACATTTGCGTGTAGCTTTGTAAATCATGGAAAGGGCTAGACATAGCTGGATTCGTAATGTAATAGATGCTCACTAGTAAATTTATCAGATGCTCTTTGGTGAAAAATTGTGTGGCCCTACACAAGGACGCCATACATATTAAAAAAAAAAGTAGGCCGAACCTGTTGATTTTAGCAGAACCAGTCGACCATCCGATGAGTATGAGAGACTCCTCTCATTATCTGTTAGGGGAGAGTCTGAAGGATCGTGTGCTTGAAATTTTAAAAACGACAGCAGCTTTCTCAGCTCTTCCCATTGAAAACATCTGGCTGAGAAAAGTGCCGATGGTGGGACAGATCGCTGCCTGCCAAACAAGCTCAGTTGATAGTTTTCTCATGAATTTTTCAAACTTTACAGAGTTAAAAAAAAAATAAATATATATATATATATATATATATATATATATATATATATATATATATATATATCTCATTCCTCTGAGCTCTGTTCTGTAGTATCATTCTGGCTTCGAATGACGGTTCAGATTGCGTTAGTGCAATCCGTTTAGCGCCTAGCGGATTGCGCTAACGCAATGTGATATAAAGGGGTCGCGTTAAACGTCCCCGCTCTCGCAGATCTCCGATCTGCGAGAGCAGGGAACGGACCACGGGCGCGCCTCGGACGCTGCAAGCAGCGTCCGCGACGCGCCACAAAACACCGGCACATCGCTAGCGCGTGCCGAAAATGGCATGCGCTAGTGATGCGCGTCCCCATTGCCGTTAATGGGCGCGCTAACGGACGCGTTGCATGGCGTTAATTTCGCCATGCAACGCTGTCCGTTAGCGCGGTCCCATTAACGCAATGGGAACCTAGCCACAAAACAGTCATTACTATGGCTGCAATACTCAGACCTCCTGAGGTTCAGCTTAACTGGACATAGAGAATCAAAGAGTGACGTGGCTACAGATCAGCAGCACAACTGCATAAAGTTCTGGATCATCTGTCATAAGAGAAATACTAACATGGGAAAACAGACAAGACTAGCTTTACATCTTAACGTAAACCTTGAAAAAGGAAAGTTACTTACGATTAATATGATTAATATAGTATACTCCAATTTGTGGATCGTAGCCAGATTCCCATCCCCATGGAAGCTCATTACCAACACAGTCAGCAAATGACAGCGGCTTTGTTAACCTGTGTTAAAGAAAAAACATAATACACAAATGTTCAAATGCATGAAAGAGTTACCGCAAAACATACAAGTCTTTCTCTGGCTATACCCAGTGCCCTCTGTTACCGCTGACAGTCATGCCAACCGTATTCCTGGTAGGTAGAGTCGTCAGGATAGGCAAAGTAGATTGGGACGGGCTGAGCGCTAGATCGGAGTGTGGAACATATATATAAAGATTTATAGATCAGTATTTATTGGACACTTAGCGGACCACTGATTAGGTGCATGTTCCATTGTACATCTTTACCTCTAACTATTGCAGATCCGATTTCCTTTTTATAGTTAATTCACAACTTGACACAAATACATTAGGAAAAGTTTTACATTTCATATAAATTATTGACAGAGCAGCAGCATGTACATAAAATGAAGCAGACATAATTTGCACTATAAATCTTCATGAAGAATTGCAAGTGTCAGGGCAGGAAAACAAGCTCATTCTTACCGCAGTTCTGTGTGCCGGGGAGTGATCGGAATACAGAAGCCCAGGTGATGGAATGCATGTCAAATCTGTCGTGAATCCCAAAAATAATGAGTTCACAAGCAACCCTAAATGTTATTAGCAAAGCGAGGATTTGTTCTAAGCAAAGACCTGACAAGATCAAGATGCTGCTCCAGATTCTAAACTTTCTAGACGGTCTTGATGTGTGGGATGTAGAAACTATTGCCTAGATTATTCACAAATGACAATATTGGAGTTTGTATGTTCTCCAGATGTTGACATGGGCAAACTTTGGGCGATTTGCTTTAGTTTCATACTTCAGCGGGAGAATTGTATATGAGACTAGAAAACATGACACAGACTTTCACTAAATGTGGCCTCGAGTATTGCTTTACTACGCCAATCCTCAAGTGTCTAAAATCAATATCAACCAATTTACACAATTAGGATTAGAAGTCAAACCAGAAACTCCATTTGCAGAATCGTTTTTTGGGTTACTTGAAAATCATCAGTGTACAGCAGGACATCGGATTTGGCTGGTTGAGATGCCTCTCACATGGGAATCGAATGAGTAAAACATTTCTCATTTACTTAAACAAAGTACCAAGTTGGCAATAGGAGATGTCCAAGTATTACAAACTATACACAACGCCGCATTTTCCCAGTCCACAGCAGGAAAAATTGGTAGTTAATTGGTACTTAACACCCAGAAAAAAATTAGCTGTTTGCTAGGAGGATTGAGAAGCTAGATTTTTGGTAAGATGACTGAATTAAGAAAAAGTAATGTAAAACGTTCCCACTTACTATATGACTTTTTAAGCCTTCTGACCACAAATTATTAAATGTTGTTAGATTTTATTAACCCTACAATTTCTATTTTTCATGATAAAAAAGTGGAACACACACACAAGGATTCCGTACAACTACATTTAGTGATACCGTATAACAATTGCGTTCAGCCTATAAAACCATATTACAACTCTTACAAATATATTTACCTTTTACCATAGTATATTTTTGGTGGCAACAATCAATGTGTGAACAAGGAAAGGGGGCAGGTATGTGAAATTTTACACTGGGAAGGTTACAGGAATGCAGAGAGAGAGAGAGAATGGCCCTGTAGCAGAGTTAATACTAGTCTTATTCTCACATATACGGACTCACAACTATGTACTGTATTACAAGTATGCCGCATGCACTGTACGCCCGCTGACACACAGAAACCATGACAAAATGCAAACAGATATGTCTGAAAGCAAACCAGTCTGACATAAATCCTCTACCGCCTTCTCGCTCTTAACAATTCTTCATACATCTTCCGGCTAAAGGTATTGAAGTAGTTGCTGTGAAGCGTGTGCCGTAACGTCAGCTGTATCGTATCGCCATGACATTTCTCCGGCATAATTAAAATAGTGATAATTTTTGCCACTGACATTTTCAGTTCTGACTGCATTACACAATCTACAGTAGTCAGATTGTCAAACGACACAATAGACTTCAGATGTACGTGCCCCAATGACCTTCTCAGAGATGTGCATACAGGGATTAGAAGGTACATCATAGTCTGTGACCGTTTCCACTTGTCCAATTAACATGCTTTGTATAATGGTCATCATATTTTCTTTTATGGGCAGCAGGAACATGTCAGATGCCTTTGACACCCCTTATCTGAGAGAGAAAAAATGGATCAACAGAAACTTCTTTTGTTGGGTGATGCAGGGATAGTAGCTGTTAAGACTGTACAATTCCTACAAAATGAACCGTCGCCTACTACAAGTTCTCTCTCCATTATTAGGCTTAAGGTACCTTCACACTGAGCAACTTTAGAACGATAACGATAGCGATCCGTGACGTTGCAGCGTCCTGGATAGCGATATCGTTGTGTTTGACACGCAGCAGCGATCAGGATCCTGCTGTGACATCGCTGGTCGGATCTAGAAGGCCAGCACCTTATTTCGTCGCTGGATCACCCGCTGACATCGCTGAATCGGCGTGTGTGACGCCGATTCAGCGATGTCTTCACTTGTAACCAGGGTAAACATCGGGTTACTAAGCGCAGGGCCGTACTTAGTAACCCGAAATTTACCCTGATTACCATTGTAAATGTAAAAAAAAAAACACTACATACTTACATTCCGGTGTCTGTCGCGTCCCCCGGCGTCAGCTTCCCTGCACTGTGTCAGCGCCCGCCGGCCGTAAAGCAGAGCACAGCGGTGACGTCGCCGCTGTGCTTTACGGCCGGCGCTTACACAGTGCAGGGAAGCTGACGCCGGGGGACGCGACAGACACCGGAATGTAAGTATGTAGTGTTTTTTTTTTTACATTTACAATGGTAACCAGGGTAAACATCGGGTTACTAAGGGCGGCCCTGCGCTTAGTAACCCGATGTTTACCCTGGTTACCCGGGGACTTCGGCATCGTTGGTCGCTGGAGAGCTGTCTGTGTGACAGCTCTCCAGCGACCACACAACTACTAAACAGCGACGCTGCAGCGATCGGCATCGTTGTCTATATCGCTGCAGCGTCGCTTAATGTGACGGTACCTTTAATCACACATCAGTAGTGATGAGAGAATGTACTCGTTACTCAAGATTTCCCGAGCACGCTCGGGTGTCCTCCGAGTATTTTTTAGTGCTCGGAGATTTTGTTTTCTTCACCGCAGCTGGATGATTTACAGCTACTAGACAGCTTGATTACATGTGGGGATTCCCTAGCAACCAGGCAACCCCCACATGTACTTAGCCTGGCTAATAGCTGTAAATCATTCAGCTGAGGCGATGAAAATCTCCAAGCACTAATAAATACTCGGAGGACACCCGAGTGTGCTCGGGAAATCTCAAGTAACTAGTATATTCGCTCATCACTACACATCAGTGTTCATTTTTGTATATCCATCAAAAACAGACCATTTTCTCCCATGTGCCCTCCATTTTACCAGTTTTAAATCACCACTTGTTTATAAAAACTAAAAGGAGGTAAACTCTCTGAACTTTTCTATTCCCCCCATTGACACTTAGCAATTGATTAGTTCAACAATAGATGAAAAAAGAAAATGTAAAACTGACAAAGTTTTTCATCCGTTCTTGACAGATGCCCATAGATAAAAATGGACACTCTGGTTTCCGCTTACAAGTGTTATTATTCTGTTTATAACGGATCAGATTTTACTAGGAATTTTTTTTAAAAAAACTCTGCCAGTGTTCTAGAAATGGAAAGTGTTAAAATACGGATCCGTTCACAGATGACCATCGATTATGATCAATTTCCCAACAACTTGATAGTTGTGATCAGATTTTTGGCAGGACCAAAAAAAAAATAAAAAAAAAAAAATAAAAAAAAATAAAATTGTGCAAACTTCATTTTTTGCACTACCTAAAGCTAAAATGGATCATAGCTAGATTCCAGTCAAAACATTGCCATCCCCAGTATTACCCTAAAAAGTATCCAAAATCAAAAAGTTAGACTTCTTGACAAAAAAAAAAAAAAAACACAGATGTGTGAAAGGTTCTGTTAAACTCTACGGGTCCATGTACTGTCTTAAATAGATGTGCAAATCACACCTGTGTTCATTAAAGAGGTTGCCCAGGCCATGTATACAACTTGGGATTGGAGAGTAACATGCTGCATCCTAACAGAGTAATATAGACACAGTTAGGATTCCACTCTGTTTCACAGTCCTGACAGTCACCATGTTACTTGCATTCTTGCAATCATACGACGACTATTTTTCCCTTGTGATATACCGTACTCAGTTATCTTAACTTTAAGCAACAACACCACATCAGCAAAAAAAGAAATAAAAAATTAATATGTATGGAAAGACTCTAAGGCTGGCTTCACATAATACAGATTCAATGTTTTTTTTTCCAGTATGTATTCTGTATTAAAAAATGTAAACATAGTAAACTACTTTTATATATACCGTATATATTTTTTTTCAATATGGCTGATTTTGTGGATTATATAATTCAGCCATAGATGGAATGAAGAAATTACATGTAGGAACACACAGAACTGCATTCATCCACAATGTTTGGACATAACAAGTGTAACAGGTACAAGATCCTGGGTCACATGAATAATTCAGGAGGGGTGTCACATTAGCAATTCATAAAACTAATTTCAGGAAGCACCTTTAATCAGGCAATGAAATGGCTGGAATGTCTGGCACAGACTCAAGGTACAGAGGTCATTATACTTTCGGCCGACCTACGGACTGTACTAGAGTACGGAATGTCAAGAAATCCTCCACCGGTACGGGCAAGAATTACTAGGATTAATAATGATGAGGTCGCTGGTATTTTGCCTACGAGAAACAGCCAGTTTATCACAACCCATTGGCCCCAAGCTGGTATTCTGCAGCTCATATAAACACCAATGTCATAACAAAAGATATCATGACTAGCCACACAATTAATCAACGCTGCACATTTTTCACTGAAAACTTAAAACGGCATACAACACACAACAAGCCCCAAAACGGTGGCGCAGATCTGTAAATACTATAGGCGCATAAAATTGTAGAAAAATAAGAACAAACCCAAATTATACTGCCCTGATTTAGGCCTAGGAGAAAATTCATGCAATGCCAGATTGACATATTCGTGTACACTTACTATCTGCCGATCTCCTCATCAAAATGTGACCATCTAAGATATACCTTCGATGCTCGCAAGATCATGGAGACAAGCGGCCTGTCCGTGCATCCAGCAAAAACTTCCTTCGACACGGCAGAACTGTGATGTTGATCAAATGTTTGATTCCGTTCTTGCGGTTCTGACGCTGCCACTTCCAGCAATGTGAAGGGGTTTTGTCACTAGGGTATCAGTAGTTTGTAAAAGATTTCAAATATGGATCCTTCAAAAAAGTTATTTGCATGAACTATCTCCACAAGTCTATGTCTTTCGCGATGTAATAAACATAGTAACATAGTAACATAGTTAGTAAGGCCGAAAAAAGACATTTGTCCATCCAGTTCAGCCTATATTCCATCATAATAAATACCCAGATCTACGTCCTTCTACAGAACCTAATAATTGTATGATACAATATTGTTCTGCTCCAGGAAGACATCCAGGCCTCTCTTGAACCCCTCGACTGAGTTCGCCATCACCACCTCCTCAGGCAAGCAATTCCAGATTCTCACTGCCCTAACAGTAAAGAATCCTCTCCTATGTTGGTGGAAAAACCTTCTCTCCTCCAGACGCAAAGAATGCCCCCTTGTGCCCGTCACCTTCCTTGATATAAACAGATCCTCAGCGAGATATTTGTATTGTCCCCTTATATACTTATACATGGTTATTAGATCGCCCCTCAGTCGTCTTTTTTCTAGACTAAATAATCCTAATTTCGCTAATCTATCTGGGTATTGTAGTTCTCCCATCCCCTTTATTAATTTTGTTGCCCTCCTTTGTACTCTCTCTAGTTCCATTATATCCTTCCTGAGCACCGGTGCCCAAAACTGGACACAGTACTCCATGTGCGGTCTAACTAGGGATTTGTACAGAGGCAGTATAATGCTCTCATCATGTGTATCCAGACCTCTTTTAATGCACCCCATGATCCTGTTTGCCTTGGCAGCTGCTGCCTGGCACTGGCTGCTCCAGGTAAGTTTATTATTAACTAGGATCCCCAAGTCCTTCTCCCTGTCAGATTTACCCAGTGGTTTCCCGTTCAGTGTGTAATGGTGATATTGATTCCCTCTTCCCATGTGTATAACCTTACATTTATCATTGTTAAACCTCATCTGCCACCTTTCAGCCCAAGTTTCCAACTTATCCAGATCCATCTGTAGCAGAATACTATCTTCTCTTGTATTAACTGCTTTACATAGTTTTGTATCATCTGCAAATATCGATATTTTACTGTGTAAACCTTCTACCAGATCATTAATGAATATGTTGAAGAGAACAGGTCCCAATACTGACCCCTGCGGTACCCCACTGGTCACAGCGACCCAGTTAGAGACTATACCATTTATAACCACCCTCTGCTTTCTATCACTAAGCCAGTTACTAACCCATTTACACACATTTTCCCCCAGACCAAGCATTCTCATTTTGTGTACCAACCTCTTGTGCGGCACGGTATCAAACGCTTTGGAAAAATCGAGATATACCACGTCCAATGACTCACCGTGGTCCAGCCTATAGCTTACCTCTTCATAAAAACTGATTAGATTGGTTTGACAGGAGCGATTTCTCATAAACCCATGCTGATATGGAGTTAAACAGTTATTCTCATTGAGATAATCCAGAATAACATCCCTCAGAAACCCTTCAAATATTTTACCAACAATAGAGGTTAGACTTACTGGCCTATAATTTCCAGGTTCACTTTTAGAGCCCTTTTTGAATATTGGCACCACATTTGCTATGCGCCAGTCCTGCGGAACAGACCCTGTCGCTATAGAGTCACTAAAAATAAGAAATAATGGTTTATCTATTACATTACTTAGTTCTCTTAGTACTCGTGGGTGTATGCCATCCGGACCCGGAGATTTATCTATTTTAATCTTATTTAGCCGGTTTCGCACCTCTTCTTGGGTTAGATTGGTGACCCTTAATATAGGGTTTTCATTGTTTCTTGGGATTTCACCTAGCATTTCATTTTCCACCGTGAATACCGTGGAGAAGAAGGTGTTTAATATGTTAGCTTTTTCCTCGTCATCTACAACCATTCTTTCCTCACTATTTTTTAAGGGGCCTACATTTTCAGTTTTTATTCTTTTACTATTGATATAGTTGAAGAACAGTTTGGGATTAGTTTTACTCTCCTTAGCAATGTGCTTCTCTGTTTCCTTTTTGACAGCTTTAATTAGTTTTTTAGATAAAGTATTTTTCTCCCTATAGTTTTTTAGAGCTTCAATGGTGCCATCCTGCTTTAGTAGTGCAAATGCTTTCTTTTTACTGTTAATTGCCTGTCTTACTTCTTTGTTTAGCCACATTGGGTTTTTCCTATTTCTAGTCCTTTTATTCCCACAAGGTATAAACCGCTTACACTGCCTATTTAGGATGTTCTTAAACATTTCCCATTTATTATCTGTATTCTCATTTCTGAGGATATTGTCCCAGTCTACCAGATTAAGGGCATCTCTAAGCTGGTCAAACTTTGCCTTCCTAAAGTTCAGTGTTTTTGTGACTCCCTGACAAGTCCCCCTAGTGAAAGATAGGTTAAACTGCACAATATTGTGGTCGCTATTTCCTAAATGCCCAACCACCTGCAGATTTGTTATTCTGTCAGGTCTATTAGATAGTATTAGGTCTAAAAGTGCTGCTCCTCTGGTTGGATTCTGCACCAATTGTGAAAGATAATTTTTCTTGGTTATTAGCAGAAACCTGTTGCCTTTATAGGTTTCACAGGTTTCTGTTTCCCAGTTAATATCCGGGTTTCACAGGTTTCTGTTTCTGTTTCCCAGTTAATATCCGGGTAGTTAAAGTCCCCCATAACCAGGACCTCATTATGGGTTGCAGCTTCATCTATCTGCTTTAGAAGTAGACTTTCCATGCTTTCTGTTATATTTGGGGGTTTGTAACAGACCCCAATGAGAATTTTGTTACCATTTTTCCCTCCATGAATTTCAACCCATATGGACTCGACATCCTCATTCCCTTCGCTAATATCCTCCCTTAAAGTGGACTTTAGACAAGACTTTACATAGAGACAAACCCCTCCTCCTCTCCGATTTTTACGATCCTTTCTAAACAGACTGTAACCCTGTAAGTTAACTGCCCAGTCATAGCTTTCATCTAACCATGTCTCGGTTATTCCCACTATGTCAAAGTTACCTGTAGATATTTCTGCTTCTAGTTCTTCCATCTTGTTTGTCAGGCTTCTGGCGTTTGCGAGCATGCAGTTTAGAGGATTTTGTTTTGTTCCAATCTCCTCACTGTGGATTGTTTTAGAAATGTTCTTACCTCCCTTCTGAGTATGTTTTCCTGGGTCGTCTTTGTTCGAGTCTAATGTTTTTCTTCCCGTCCCCTCTTCTTCTAGTTTAACGCCCTCCTGATGAGTGTAGCGAGTCTTCTGGCGAATGTGTGTTTCCCAGGTTTGTTGAGGTGTAGTCCGTCTCTGGCGAGGAGTCCATCATACCAGTAATTCACACCGTGGTCCAGGAATCCAAATCCTTGTTGTCTGCACCATCGTCTTAGCCAGTTGTTTGCATCAAGGATCCTGTTCCATCTCCTGGTGCCATGCCCGTCTACTGGAAGGATAGAAGAAAAAACTACCTGTGCATCCAGTTCCTTTACTTTCTTCCCCAACTCTTCAAAGTCCTTGCAGATTGTCGGTAGGTCCTTCCTTGCCGTGTCATTGGTGCCAACATGTATCAGAAGAAATGGGTGGACGTCCTTGGAGCTGAAGAGCTTTGGTATCCTATCGGTCACATCCTTGATCATCGCACCTGGAAGGCAGCATACTTCTCTTGCAGTTATGTCCGGTCTGCAGATGACTGCTTCTGTGCCTCTCAGTAGTGAGTCTCCCACCACCACCACTCTTCGTTGCTTCTTGGCTGTACTTTTTGCTGTCACTTGTTGCTGTGTGCCCTTTTCTTTTTTGCTTGCTGGTATTGCTTCATTCTTAGGTGTGCCATCTTCATCCTCTACAAAGATTTGATATCGGTTCTTCAGTTGTGTGGTTGGTGATTTCTCCATGGTCTTCTTGCTTCTTTTGGTCACATGCTTCCACTCATCTGCTTTTGGAGGTTCTCTGACACTTTTTGCACCTTCTGTGACCAGTAGAGATGCTTCTGTTCTGTCTAGAAAGTCTTCATTCTCTTTGATGAGTTTCAAAGTTGCTATTCTTTCTTCCAGACCCCGCACCTTTTCTTCTAAAAGGGCCACTAGTCTACACTTCTGACAGGTGAAATTGGATTCTTCTTCTGGTCGATCTGTGAACATGTAGCCTTACGGCGCGCGGTTTGGTGATGCTTTCGAAGCAGCTGGTCCCGGCTGTAGCCAACGATCTTCTAGCTTAGGGAGACTTCGCTTCTCCCAGAAGGCACCTGGAATATGCAAATTAGCCTCCTGAAGCTTGAATCCCTGGTTTGGTGATGCTTTCGAAGCAGCTGGTCCCGGCTGTACCCAACGATCTTCTAGCTTAGGGAGACATCGCTTCTCCCAGAAGGCACCTGGAATATGCAAATTAGCCTCCTGAAGCTTGAATCCCTGGTTTGGTGATGCTTTCGAAGCAGCTGGTCCCGGCTGTACCCAACGATCTTCTAGCTTAGGGAGACTTCGCTTCTCCCAGAAGGCACCTGGAATATGCAAATTAGCCTCCTGAAGCTTGAATCCCTGGTTTGGTGATGCTTTCGAAGCAGCTGGTCCCGGCTGTACCCAACGATCTTCTAGCTTAGGGAGACTTCGCTTCTCCCAGAAGGCACCTGGAATATGCAAATTAGCCTCCTGAAGCTTGAATCCCTGGTTTGGTGATGCTTTCGAAGCAGCTGGTCCCGGCTGTACCCAACGATCTTCTAGCTTAGGGAGACTTCGCTTCTCCCAGAAGGCACCTGGAATATGCAAATTAGCCTCCTGAAGCTTGAATCCCTGGTTTGGTGATGCTTTCGAAGCAGCTGGTCCCGGCTGTAGCCAACGATCTTCTAGCTTAGGGAGACTTCGCTTCTCCCAGAAGGCACCTGAAATATGCAAATTAGCCTCCTGAAGCTTGAATCCCTGGTTTGGTGATGCTTTCGAAGCAGCTGGTCCCGGCTGTACCCAACAATCTTCTAGCTTAGGGAGACTTCGCTTCTCCCAGAAGGCACCTGGAATATGCAAATTAGCCTCCTGAAGCTTGAATCCCTGGTTTGGTGATGCTTTCGAAGCAGCTGGTCCCGGCTGTACCCAACGATCTTCTAGCTTAGGGAGACTTCGCTTCTCCCAGAAGGCACCTGGAATATGCAAATTAGCCTCCTGAAGCTTGAATCCCTGGTTTGGTGATGCTTTCGAAGCAGCTGGTCCCGGCTGTACCCAACGATCTTCTAGCTTAGGGAGACTTCGCTTCTCCCAGAAGGCACCTGGAATATGCAAATTAGCCTCCTGAAGCTTGAATCCCTGGAAGAGGGAATAAGGAACGAACAGTCATCTTTACTAAGCAGAGTGAACACCTCCTTGCCTGGATACAACCCACTACTAGGCAGCGCGAGTAAGGCTACTTTCACATTAGCGCCGGTACGGGGCCGTTGCGCTGTGTCGGCCCGACGCATACTGTGCAAGCGCCGCACAACGGGGGCAGCGGATGCATTTTTCCGGCGCCTCCGCTGCCTCATTGTGAGTTGCGGGGAGGTGGGGGCGGAGTTCCGGCCGCGCATGAATGGCGGACACAACGCAGCAAAAAACTTTACATGTAACGTTTTTTGCTGCCGACGGTCCGCCACAACACAGCGCAACCGTCGCACGACGGTTGCGACGTGTGGCAAAGCGTCGCAATGCGTCGCTAATGTTAGTCAATGGAGAAAAAACGCATCCTGCAAGCAATTTTTCAAGATGCGTTTTTTCGCCAAAACGACGCATTGCGACGTATCCCAAACGACGCTAGTGTGAAAGTAGCCTAAGATCAAATTGGATCAGGTATTGATAGCTGGAGGTAGGAAAGGTGGGGATGGGAAACACATGACAGATTCCCTTAAGTTGGGCGCAATTAGAAGGCATTGGGTAGGAAACAGGTTTGCAATAAACATACAGCATGTTCTAAGATTTCATATTAAAAGATCTCAAACCCGGCGACTTCTCCAGAATAATGTCACTATCCATATAAGCCTTGACAAAGACAGTACTGCCTGATGTTCATGACTCCTGATCTACCATATATATTTTACTAATTCTCGCCAATTTAACTCTCAGCATTACCAACTAAGGTTCTATACCTCCCCTCCCCCCTTCCTCACCCTATTTAATCTAATATAGTCAAATAGAAATTGCTGTAGTAAGCAACCAAAATTCTCACGTCAAGGATATAGTATTACCTATACTTATATATTATATCTCTCCCCCTGTGAGGGGATCCTTGTACTTTACAATTCATGTTTTTCATATATTAAGATGTACCGTGCAATAAAACTGTTGAAACTAACCCATACCTCGCAGCCCATTACAATATGGTTCACAACATGCTTTGTGTTAGAAGTCTTACCACCCCAGCTTTCCTAAGGCTATGTGCACTTGTTGAGGATTTGGATGTGTTTACGCAGTGTTTTTGGAAGCGCGGAATTGCATCAAATCCGCAGTGTAGTGAACCACCGATGTTAGTCAATGGGAATTTGAGAATTGGTGTGCACATGCTGCGGAAAAATATATACGCAGATTTGCAGCGTTTTATTTTCCGCAGCATGTCAATTCTTTTTGCGGATCTGCGGCATTTCTGCACCCACTGACTACCATTGAGTCAGGCAAATCCTCAGCAAATCCACATGTTTAAAAAGATCTGCAGTTTTGGTGCGGATCTGCGTGCGAGAAACGCTGCAGATCGGAAGGAGGAAGTGTGTGTGGGTGGAGACTATATGTGTGCGGTGAATATGTGTGCGTGCGTATGTAGGCAGGCATCGTCCGATGGGACTACTAGTCCCATCCAGCTATGCCTACTACAGTGACAGCTAGCTGGATGATGGGACAGTAGTAGTCCGATCATCCTGCTACTGTGTTCAAGAGAAAGCACATACACACATATACAGTACATACTCACTGTACAGCTAATCCTCGATGCACTCGATCACCTGTAAAAAAAATAATAATGAACCAACAGTATATTCCATGTTCCGAAGTAATCCATTTAATAATGAGTGTCCCACAACGATCTCCCATGGAGATCTGTCACATCAGCAGATGTGACCGCTTTCCAGGGGCCTCCGGTGATACAATGACGGCAGGTATCCTCTCGCAGTGGATCACTCCGCCATAGGTCAATGGAGTTCATGCTGTCACCAGCAACGCTGCGTGGGAAAATTTTCAAGCAGCGGAGCCGTAAAGTGAGAGCATGAACTCCAGTGAACCCTCAGTGAAAACAGTGCAGGAGCCATCATCTCCTGTCAGTGTGTCACTGGAGGCCCTATAGAGCGGTTACATCTCCTGATGTGACAGCTCTATAGGGTAGATCATTGTGGGACACTCGTCATTAAATGGATTACGTCAGAACAGGAAGTATTTGTGTTGGTTTAAATAAAAAAAATTATTTTTTATTTTTTTACAAGAGATTGAGGGCGTCGCATGGATTAGGAGTACAATAAAGATGGGAAACGGTTTAGTGTTTTATTTCAATAAAATACTTTATTCTGGCTGTGTTTATTTAACCCCTTAGCAACTATAGGATTAGTAATGGATAGGTACCTTACTGACGCCTCTCCATTACTAAGCCGGGCTTGATGTCACCTTAAAATGCAAAGGTGATATCAACCCCACAAATATCACCCCATATGCCACCGCTACAGGGCAGTGGGAAGAAAGAGGCCAAGTGCCAGAATTGGAGCATCTTAGAGACGCAACATTTCTGGGGCGGATGTGAGCTGGTGTTTGTAGCCATGGGTGGCCAATATCCATGGCCCCTTCCTAGGATATTAATATCAGCCCACAGCTGTCTGTATAGCCTTTTCTCGCTATTAATTATAAGGGGACCCCACCTGGGTTTTTGGGGGGGTCCCCCTATTTTAATAGCCAGTATAGGCTAAATTATAAAATATAAAGCTGTGGGCTGATACCCATGGATCTTGCCAGGTTATGAATATTAACCCTTTGCTAGGCTATAAACATTGGCCCCCAGTCGTTGGCTTTCCCTCTCTAGCACAGAAAATTGCGCGGGAGCCCACGCCATTTTTAAAAAAATTAAACAGATATTGCATTTAAGACCTAGGTCACACTTGTGAGAAAATTGCACGAGTCTCGCACTTCAAAACCCAGCACTGATGCCGGCACTCGGGACCGGAGTGTGCGGCTGCAAGTATTTCTATACAGCTGAACGCTCCGGTCCGAGTGCCGGAGGCAGTCCTGGGTGCTGAGATGCGAGATTTGTGCGAGTTTCTTGCATGTGTGACCCCGGCCTAACACAGAGTGTGTGTGTGTGTGTGTGTGTGTGTGTGTGTGTGTGTGTGTGTGTGTGTGTGTGTGTGTGTGTGTGTGTGTCTTTATTTAGCTCTTTATATACCATTTGATTATGTTTATTACTAAACATCAGGATTGGAATTGTCTATCCATCTATAGATCCATCTATCCATCCATCTATAGATCCATCTATCCATCCATCTATAGATCCATCTATCCATCCATGTATAGATCCATCTATCCATCCATGTATAGATCCATCTATCCATCCATGTATAGATCCAGCTATACATCCATCTATAAATCCAGCTATACAAACATCTATAAATCCAGCTATACATCCATCTATAGATCTAATCTATCTATCTATCTATCTATCTATCTATCTATCTATAGATCTATCAGCAATCTATCAATCTATCTATTTCTATTATCAATCTATCTATAGATATATCTAATTATCTGTGTGTTTAAACATTATTCTTCAATGGAGTATGTAAAAAATAAAGAGGTTGGACAAGGAAATTACATCACAATTCTTTTTTTTGTTAAATAATATATCTTTATTTAGCTGACAAAAATGCAGACAAATCGGCATGAAAAAAAAAAAAAGACATGAAAATATGCATCAAAAACGTGTGGATTTTTAACTGCGTTTTCTTCCAAAAGATGCAGAATCTGCGCAGAACATTCCACAGTCAAATCTGCAAGGTGTGCACATGCCCTTAGAAAGAACATCCACATTGTTTATTAACCCCTTAGTGACGGAGCCAAATTTTTTAAATCTGACCAGTGTCACTTTATGTGATAATAACTCTGCAACGCTTCAACAAATCCCAGTGATTTTGAGTTTGTTTTTTCATGACACATTATACTTTATGATAATGGTAAATTTAGGTCAATATGTTTTGTGTTTATTTCTAAAAAATATCAAAAATTTGAGAAAAATGTTAAAAAATTAGCAATTTTCAAAGTTTGAATGATTATCCCTTTAATCCAGATGGTTATACCACAGCAAACCATTAATAAATAACATTTCCCACATGTCTGCTTTACAACAGCACAATTTGTAAAATGTTATTTTATTTTGTTAGCATTTTAGGAGGTTTAAAATTTGCAACATTTATTTTTTTAGGGACTTATCCATGTTTGAATTGACTTTAGGGGTCTCATATATTGGGAAACCCCCAAACGTGATACCATTTTAAAAGCAGCACCCCCTGACACATTGAAAACTGCTGTCAGGTAGTTTATTAACCCTTCAGATGCTTTACAGGAATTAATGCAAAGTGGTATGAGAGAAATGAAAATGTGTATTTTTACAACCTAAATTTCAGTAACTTCTGAACGGGTTACAACAGCCGACAAACTCTAAGGCCGCTATTTGGTCGTGAATTGCCATCCCAAACATCAGGACCACACAATCATGATCTGAGGGCACCAATTTGGGATAAAGAGGAAGCCACCACACTCTGTTAACCATTTATAATGATGTAGTCAGTATTGACAGCAGCATCTAAGGGGTTAAACAGATATGTACGGTGCCAACACTGATTGTCGCTGATACAGCAAGTTGTCAGCTATAGTGTTCAGCTGACAGCTGCTGGATTGTCACCTGTATGGGGAGGATATTCTCTTATATCTCAGGTCAGTTAAAAGACGTATTGGCTGTCATTAAAGGGTTAAGAGACGGGCCTTTACCGGTGTGCTGTCATCAAACAGGGAAAACATTGTTCAACAATTTAAAATGAGTATGTAAAAAGATATCATGGATTAAATTTCTAGTCCTCGATGACAGATTGCAGCCACCTACATTGTCACCATTGCCAGCAGTAGATGTGGCCCTGGCAGTAAAGGCAGCTGCAACACTGGCACCTGTAACAGCACCTACAGCGGTACCGGCAACAAAAGCAGCTGCAAGAATGGCACTGGCAACAGCGCCCACAACAGGACTACAGCGCAACATATTGATTCCAACCTCATGAGACAGATGCTAACTGCCCCATATTAGGGGAAAAAATTCCTTCTAAGCATGATCAAAATTAATAAGTTACTATTCATGATAAGCTAATGTAACTGAACAATGGTATAATAGCATAAATGTCAGGTACCAATAATAGAGAATTTTATAGCCTCTTTCTACTTGGCAGTTGTAATCTTCTACAGAATAGAAATATACCCCAAAACTTTTACAATTGCAGACTCTCACTTTCTAGTCTATTGTAGCAGATCTCATCCTGACCAGACAAAAGAATGGAAAACGGCTTATAAAGGTTTTACTCAATAGCTGAAATATTGATGAGCCATTCTAGACACAAGCGCGGGAAGGCAGCTTAATATTTTATGGTCAGCTGTATTAACTGCAGAATGGAGGCTGCATTGCCAGACCCCCTCATGAAATACAAAGAAATTTGATGGTTTTGTGCCATGATCAATCCTTTTTGAAGAGTCTGAACATACCACTTTGAGAATCCAGAACCTATGAGTCTCCTGCAAGATTGAAGATTGTAATGGTACCTTGTACTTTTTAACCTTCAGTAATTTCACAAGATGTTTTGGGATTTCACATAAATCATAATTTCTGCACAATAATAATTAATGACCGCTATTAACGCAACGTTATTTAATCTGGTGTGAGCAATGACGCTGAAAGTCAATTAAAAAAAAGGTATAATTAGTAGCAATACAGAAGTGTAGCTTGTACATATGCACTTTACAACCATCTCCTGCCCTGTAATAAGTGAAGGTTTTACAGCCCTATACCTCAGGAGCCTTATCACTCTGGAATCCTGGATGTGCACTATCTCCTCCATTCTTCACATACCATTCACTAGTCCAGAGGCCTCAACACAAGCAAACAACCTGCCAAACAATGTTCAGGCTCCACGTCCTGGGAAGTGCCCTGATAATACACAAAAGCAACTACCCAACCATGTTCCCAAAGGTCACCATTATTTGTAGAACCAGCCAAATGTCCCTTTTCTAGATCAATAAACATTGCATGTGGCAGGCATAAAAGGCTATCAAAATGTTTGGAATAATTCATCTTAATGTCGGGGTCAGAAAAGCATGAGATCATCACATTTTCATCCACTAGAAAATTTTCATTCATATTGCCATCCGTGTCTATGTTAGATCCAGGTGTCATCTATATGTCCGGATTTTGACAGACTAAAAAGGATAGGGTTTATACAGATGGCCACTTTATTAAACTTTAGCACGGATCCAAAATAATCTGGGGAAACTGTAGTGTCCTCGTAAAGACCCACATATTCCACAGTACTATCTGAAAGTATAGATGTCACTGGGGCCGAACAGCTCCACTCTACATACGCAACGTGACAGGAAAACAGTCTGGAATTCGATTTCATACTAAATGAATTAAAGGGATTGTCCACTTACCTTTATTTTAACTAAAGTGTTGGGGACCTAATTTCTGCAACTTACTGATATACAAAATACAGATACCACTGATGCATATCAATGCAAACTACTCATAGGGATACACCCTACAATGGACATGAGAAATAACAGGGTAAAACTCCACTATGAGATAAATCCTACAGAAAAACTATGGAGTATCAAAAAAAAACCAAAAAGCGTAACAAGCTAAAAAGCGTAACAAATTTTATTAGATATCATCATAACATAAAAATAACAGACATTACATACAAGGGACACGTATAGTACATGTACGGTAGACAACAAACACTGCAAGTAACACCTAGGGCATAGAGAGGACAGGAGCAAAATGGCTATTAGAAGCATATCAGACCATCATAGATATGTTAGTAAAGTGCACAGTGCTTTTAAGGGACATGCATATACCTAATACCGCCATATATATAGATGCTAATCAGACCTAAGATAGGTAACGCGCGTTTCGCATAAGGACCCCCCGAGGAAGCTTACGCGAAACGCGCATCGGGGCCGCCGGACACACACTAGCACCACTGGTTTCTGGGTAAGATTGGCAGAGCTCTATTACTATTATTGTTACCTATCTTAGGTCTGATTAGCATCTATATATATGGCGGTATTAGGTACAGTGGGGCAAAAAAGTATTTAGTCAGTCAGCAATAGTGCAAGTTCCACCACTTAAAAAGATGAGAGGCGTCTGTAATTTACATCATAGGTAGACCTCAACTATGGGAGACAAACTCAGGAAAAAAAATCCAGAAAATCACATTGTCTGTTTTTTTATCATTTTTTTTGCATATTATGGTGGAAAATAAGTATTTGGTCAGAAACAAACAATCAAGATTTCTGGCTCTCACAGACCTGTAACTTCTTCTTTAAGAGTCTCCTCTTTCCTCCACTAATTACCTGTAGTAATGGCACCTGTTTAAACTTGTTATCAGTATAAAAAGACACCTGTGCACACCCTCAAACAGTCTGACTCCAAACTCCACTATGGTGAAGACCAAAGAGCTGTCAAAGGACACCAGAAACAAAATTGTAGCCCTGCACCAGGCTGGGAAGACTGAATCTGCAATAGCCAACCAGCTTAGAGCGAAGAAATCAACAGTGGGAGCAATAATTAGAAAATGGAAGACATACAAGACCACTGATAATCTCCTTCGATCTGGGGCTCCACGCAAAATCCCACCCCGTGGGGTCAGAATGATCACAAGAACGGTGAGCAAAAATCCCAGAACCACGCGGGGGACCTAGTGAATGAACTGCAGAGAGCTGGGACCAATGTAACAAGGCCTACCATAAGTAACACACTACGCCACCATGGACTCAGATCCTGCAGTGCCAGACGTGTCCCACTGCTTAAGCCAGTACATGTCCGGGCCCGTCTGAAGTTTGCTAGAGAGCATTTGGATGATCCAGAGGAGTTTTGGGAGAATGTCCTATGGTCTGATGAAACCAAACTGCAACTGTTTGGTAGAAACACAACTTGTCGTGTTTGGAGGAAAAAGAATACTGAGTTGCATCCATCAAATACCATACCTATTGTAAAGCATGGTGGTGGAAACATCATGCTTTGGGGCTGTTTCTCTGCAAAGGGGCCAGGACGACTGATCCGGGTACATGAAAGAATGAATGGGGCCATGTATCGTGAGATTTTGAGTGCAAACCTCCTTCCATCAGCAAGGGCATTGAAGATGAAACGTGGCTGGGTCTTTCAACATGACAATGATCCAAAGCACACCGCCAGGGCAACGAAGGAGTGGCTTCGTAAGAAGCATTTCAAGGTCCTGGAGTGGCCTAGCCAGTCTCCAGATCTCAACCCTATAGAAAACCTTTGGAGGGAGTTGAAAGTCCGTGTTGCCAAGCGAAAAGCCAAAAACATCACTGCTCTAGAGGAGATCTGCATGGAGGAATGGGCCAACATACCAACAACAGTGTGTGGCAACCTTGTGAAGACTTACAGAAAACGTTTGACCTCTGTCATTGCCAACAAAGGATATATTACAAAGTATTGAGATGAAATTTTGTTTCTGACCAAGTACTTATTTTCCACCATAATATGCAAATAAAATGATAAAAAAAACAGACAATGTGATTTTCTGGATTTTTTTTTCTCAGTTTGTCTCCCATAGTTGAGGTCTACCTATGATGTAAATTACAGACGCCTCTCATCTTTTTAAGTAGTGGAACTTGCACTATTGCTGACTGACTAAATACTTTTTTGCCCCACTGTATATGCATGTCCCTAAAAGCACTGTGCACTTTACTAACATATCTATGATGGTCTGATATGCTTCTAATAGCCATTTTGCTCCTGTCCTCTCTATGCCCTAGGTGATACTTGCAGTGTTTGTGGTCTGCCGTACATGTAGTATACGTGTCCCTTGTATGTAATGTCTGTTATTTTTATGTAATGATGATATCTAATAAAATTTGTTACGCTTTTTAGCTTGTTACGCTTTTTGGGTTTTTTTGATACTCCATAGTTTTTCTGTAGGATTTTACTTACTGATATACAAGTATTACCGGTTCTCCTGCTCATGGAGGAACATGTGACCATATCTGTCCATCAGCCTTTTCAAATTTAAAACAAATAATAAATAAATAAATAAAATAAAAATTAAAAAAAAACTGATTTCTCAAGTGCAGCGCTTTTCAATTGGCGCCCAAAGGCAGGGTGCAAGCTGTCAATCAGAAAAAAACATCGGCAGTGATGCCAGTTGACAGAGCAGAGAGAAAGAGAAGGAGCTGCCATACTGAAGGGAGGGGCAATGAAGCAGGACAG